>NC_135037.1:3750000-4375000 GCF_051020975.1 Osmia lignaria lignaria | reverse complement strand
CTGTGTAAAATGTGTACCCTATATGTTCCCTGACCAGGCTCGCCATCGTGAACTATATTTGCAACTAGGTCATATGTTGTATATGGATGTCTTTGTTTCACTTCAGGTGTTAAAATATCACCAAAATCTACATTTCTGTAACGTGTAGATATTGGAAAATCAATTGATCATATCTTTTCTTGAGATATAAAAAGCAATGTTATAAGAATGACTTACTTAACCGGAAAGTTAACTATGGTGGGATTTTTTTCTACGAAGAACGTATTTTTTGTAAACCTCTGAACAAAAAAAAGTTTATTATACTGAGTAACTCATAAGAGTTAGATATATTAAATAAAACTTACCTTTATATAAAGTATAAGATAAGGTGGAAGTTCTGTTATTTCAAATCTTTTCATAAAATTCTCCTTATAAGTTTTGTATTCTTTCTCGGTTACAGCATTAAATTTATTCAACAATGTATACAAGTTAACCTAGAGAAATAAAAAATATCTTATTGCGTTCATGATATTTATATTAAATGAATACTAACTTGAGGGATAATATTTTCAGTAAACTGGTCCTTAAAAAGAGGTGGTGGAGGAAGATCACATGTTAGGTACAAAAATGGACTTTCTGTTACAGTTTCGCCGTATTCTACAGTATGAAGCAGTTCACTTCTTTGACTTTCGTCTAATTCAAGAGGTGGTATTTTTCGTGTGTATATACGCATATGACCCAAGAATGTTTTGTACACTATACTAGAATCACGCTTTTTGGTACCATTTAATGCTAAATGAAGAGCATTCATAAACCATGACAAAAAGTCAATTGGATCACCTAAAAAACATATCCTTTATATGCATTAAACTTAACATCATAAGTGTTTTCTTGTAATAATATATTATATACCCTGTTCTGTAAATTGAAATCTCTTTTTGCTCCATAATACAACAGCTTGCAACATTTCGTGTGGACTAACATGAGCTTTAAAATTACGTGGATTCCATAGTTTCCTCATTAATTCTCCAAAACGTTGAACTAATAGATAAGAAGAATCACCTGGTGGTCTTTTTACATGGGAATAATTAGATTCTCTTAAGAAAAAGTCTCTTAAAGGTGTGACATGAGAAAGTGCCTGTAAAAATTAATTATTATGATCCTGATAAAATAAACAAGCAACTATAAGTATCTGGAATTAACTTACTTGTAAAATAACATTACAGTAATCATTTGCTTTGATATTATTCATTCCCACAATACCTGGAGAATACAATGAACCATCAATGGCTCTAGATAATTTATCACTTTTATCCAATTGGCCAATTTGTGCTTTATCAAATGTGGGATTTAAAACATACTTTATGTCATCCAATGATGAATCTAAATATTAATTATTTATTATTGAATACAAATACATTTTAATAAACACAAAATGAGAAAATGATAATGATGATCGATTACCAATTATCTCATAATTGTCAGGTAGACAATAAAATTTCAATGTGTGAAGATTAAGGAATACATGATGACTTTCTGCTACACTATGTGTATATGCATGAGTATTAGTACCTCTGCCTTGGAAATACTTTCCACATACAAGGCAGGCATATACATTAATCCTTGACAATGATACTGAACACAATTTTTCAAAATCAAAGTCCAGAAATTGACGATTTATTGTATCCAAGTAGGGACACAGTCTTGGTGCGTCCAAATTTGTTTTGGCGATCTTAACATTTCCTGTAAACAAAGTAACGACATTGAATCTTAACCTACGTTTAGGTTAAGAACTTTATTGAAATATAACATATACAGTTGTGAAAATTTATATTCATCTGATTTAGTATAAGCTTCATTAAAGCTGAAAGAAACAGTGTTCCACGAAAAAACAACGATAAATCAATGTTTAATGATTAAAATAAGAAAGAAAATATCTAACCTTAAAATTCATGTATGTAAACAAACTTCAAACCTTTCATTACCTTTGTAACTAATATTTAAACCTATAAACAATAAAAATTTTAAGGAAGTGTGATTAAAAGTACTCACTGTCATTTTCTTCATCTAAATTATTCTTTTGTTGCAATAATTTTCGTTTTTGTTGATTTCCCTGTTTATTCGTCGCCATTTTTATTAGAAATCAGTATAATTCACTTTTATGAAGAAATATTTGTTAAATAAAAGTTAATACTGCTAAACTGTATACTTCTTTATTAAATTACATACATTTAATTAACATATAAGTAAAAATAACATTGATGATTTCTAGTTTCCCTATATTAAAACGGAATATATAATGTTAATTTGCAATTGTATTAATTTATTTCAATATAATTTATTATAGATCTTTGATTCAGAAAATATTGATTTTAATTTTAAGTGAAGTATTAGAAAATACTTTACATATTTGTCTAAAATACTTGTATAGTCTCTTAATATACAAGTTCTATCATTAATTCTTTGTATTCATCGGCGCATCATTTAAAAATGTTGGATGAAATTTTAATAAGAAATTGATTCTGTCATCTCAACAAATACTTTTTGGAAAAATATATTTTTCAAAAGTATAGTTCCAAAAACTTGTCGATCTGCGATAACTCGCAAATTGATCGAAAAAATGTTTGCCACGCCATCTACAAAGCAAAATTCTTTAAAGATGAAAAGAGAGCAACCTAAAGCAATTCCCCCCCGCTGCGGGTGCCACGACTGATTGCAGGAGGTTTCGCGATGGTGTGAACACAGATTTATTTGACAAATATCCCCGGATAATGCATATCTTTAAAGTAGAACAGTTTTGAACTGAAGATCTACAGTAGGCACATTAAAGAAATATCGTAATGCGTGACACAAGTTTACTAATTCACGTAAAAGACATTTGTCATTGGATCTTTTAAATTAAAACCGGATCGGGCCTTGAGTCGCTCTTTAGTCTGGCAACAAGACGATCTCTGTTCGGTTGATATGGCCGTCGTTGAGGAATTTGATTATTTATGTCGTCTATGTGCGACTAAAACGGGCATTCTAATGGGATTACCGATTTTCGAAGCCGGCGATCAAATGCGCAACATTGACAAGAAAATAGCCGCGTGTTTGCCAGTACAGGTAAAATCATGCGTAAAGATAGAGGTACAATTTCATTGCAATCTTCACTGCTCTGGTCTTCACCCCCTCTTTCTAATTTAACTATAAATAGAGGAAGAAAATTAGTGCAAGGTTTCACGTTCTTATAACAAAAGACCAGGGTATATGCTAGGCATTTAACTACATACGCGATTGAAAGAAGGCTAATGATTATGATGTTAGTTAATATTGTCTTTCAACAGATATCAGTGTTATCAATTGATTAATTATTTTTAGGTATCTATGACTGATCAATTACCAAAAGTAGTGTGCGAGGAATGTGCTTATAAATTGGACCAATTATTTGATTTTCGTGAAAAATGTTTACACACTGAAGGGATGTTTATGGAAATGCTAAAAGAAATTGCCAAGGGAGAAGTTGTTCGTATATCGAAGCAGGATTTAGAAGAAGTAGAAGAAATGAATAGAATTCAAAGGAATATCGATAGAATACAGAATAATATTGAAAATGTACAAAATCATGTAAATTCTCAAGAAACAGAAGAAACTGCTATACATACCATGCAAGTCATGGATGAAATAGACTTAGCAGGTGGTGAACAGGTTGTCACGCAAGAAGAAATTGGACAACAGGATACCGATATTGAAGTCACAGGTATCGACTGTTTAGATGGAGATACTGTCAGAATGGTGGATGAACATATACGAGAAGTAAATGAACAACCTTCTTTTTGGCTCAAATATGGTTACTGAAATAAATTGTACTATATTTATTACAGTAATATTTTGAACAGAAATATTTGTCAAATATGTTTCTCATTGAATTTACTCATTCATATTTTTATGTTGCAGGTTTCTAATCACCAGATAGCAATGCATCTGGAGGGAGATATGACTGTAGTTGGAAACTTAACAGTTAGTGGTCACTTGAGTCAGTTAGGAATAAATTATGTAACTTCAATAAATCCTGAGGATCAAAGTCGTGAACAAATAGTACATTATTGTGATAATGTAAAATACGAATCTGTACCAATTAAACAAGAGTATCATAGGTTGCACGATAGATTGACTACAGAAAATCCTACGAATATACTTGAAAATAATGTGAGTTATTTCAAATTATGATATTAATTTCATTCAAAAATAAAGTTTTTATAAAAATAATTTTATGGTCTGTAGGTACCACATGAAAGTTTTTCTTCTGCTCAACAAGAGACTACAAATGATCTGGAAGAATCGCGTATAGTTGAAAGTGAAACTCCCGTACATACAGCTTCTCAAACAAATACTTTGGCATCAACAAGTCAAGTAACAGCGGGAAATCCCGAAATTTTAGTTGAATATACAAAAGAAGCGAAAAATGCATTATTAGAAACGACATTAAATAATCCTACCGTTGACGAAACAGGTTCACACTGGTACGTGTGCCCATTTTGTAACGAAGCAACGTTAGGATCGAGTAATATGATAGCACATTTTGAACAGTACTTTTGTTACTGTCCCTGTGAATTGTATTTTACAAGTGTGGATGCGCTAAATGTACATAAAGAGGGATGTGATGTACATAAAAATAAGGTAGTTAGTAATGGAAAAGAGGTCACAGAACCAGAATTAACGCCTTCACAAAACGATACGAGTATAGAGGAGAAAAAGCAAGCAACAATGAGACAAAAGTGGACTCCAAAAGTTTGTACCCACTGTGGCAAACAATATAGGACGAATTATAAATTGCAAGAGCACATGAGAAAACATACTGGTGAAAAACCTTTTCAGTGCGTCACTTGTGAAAAAGCATTTCGTAGTAAAATAGGGCTTGCACAACATACGGCCACGCATACAGGACAATTTGATTACAATTGTTCCACGTGTGGCAAAGGTTTCCAGTCTAAAAGCTATCTTGTCCTTCACCAAAGAGTACATTCAGATTTAAAACCCTTTCCGTGTAATACATGCGGACAACATTTTAAAACGAAACAATCCTTGTTAGATCATCAGAACAGGCATCTCGGTGTTAAACCTTATGTCTGTGAGATATGTGGTAGAGGTTTTATAACTAAAGGACTCTGTAAAAGTCATCAAAAAATACATTCAGGCATGGATAACCGGCAGTATCCATGCGTGGTATGTAATAAAATGTTTGTTAGTAAAAGTTACCTTAACACGCATCTACGTATTCATACTGGTGAGAAACCTTATTTATGTGAAGTTTGTGGTAAAGGATTTTTAACTCGAGTTGATCTCAAAATTCATTCAACCATGCACACTGGAGAGAAAAGTTTTAAATGCGACATGTGTGGAAAAGTGTTCGCCAGAAGAGCTGCGTTGAGGTGTCACAGAAGGTTGCATACAGGAGAACGACCTTATAGATGTGACGTGTGTGGTAAAACGTTTACACAATTCACTCCTATGGCTATCCATAAAAGATTACACACCGGGGAACGACCTTACGAATGCGATGCCTGTTCTAAGACCTTCGTGTCGAGATCAACAATGATGTGTCACAAAAAGAAACATCATAATACACCAACCGTGCAAAAGGACGATACGGTTCCTCGTCAAAATGAAATAAAAAATATCCTACCAGCTGAAATTGTACTTCGAGATTCCCAAGAGGGAATTCAGATTACCGCCGATTGAAATTTACGAAAACAAAGAACGCACGACAGGAACTAAGATATCGAGTCTGCATTTTATAAAGCGGCATTAGTCACCACGATGTATTCCTTTATTGTAGCGTATATGTTGAAATTATATACAAAGAATATATTTTGGAAAATTCTTTGCAAAAATTAATGTTTTTTAAAGTCACTTATACATAGAGTCTAAAACAAATTGTACAATCATTTACATTATCATTTCTTTTTTTTTACATCGGTATAGGTAAATATTTTACCGAATTATATGAAGTATTTTTAAACAATTTATTTTATTTTATTTATAGTCTTACGTATTTTGGAGATAAATGATTTCTATTGATCAAGATATAAGATAATTGTCAACTTTATGTTAACAGAATGGTGAATAATATTATTCATAACCTATTTCAGTCCATATATTATAGGAACTGGTTTCTGGCTTGTAATAATATATTTATCTAATGACGCGTATTAAAATGGATTCTGAAAATCCTTAACATATTGTAAAAACTTAAAAAAGATGCTATACGCAAGTTATTCAAATTTACGATCACACCATATATTTATACATATGTAATTTTAATGAAGTGCTCGTATTAATCAACAATGATATATTTAAAAAAAATCGAAACGAATAATTTATAACTTATTTTTTAACGTGTTTGTAAAAAATCAATGCATATTGTTAATAAAATAACATGGACGTTATTTATTTAAAAACATGTTGAAATATGTTGTGAAATATTCTTTTTATTATGTGGACATATGAGAATTCATATTTTGCATTCTGTGTGCACTAAAAATTGTTATGAAAACCTCTGATAAAAAAGAAGATGCAACATTTATTATCTATAATACAAAATATGATTATTATAATCAAAAAAGTGAAAATATTTTCATATCAATCCTAGCAAATCATTGAAAAATTATTTGATAAGTAAAAGGCTGATAGCTACTTCTATTGCAAGGGAGTGCTACGAAATGGTGATTGTATTTCATTAATGACATAATTTTTTTAAATAAACAGAAGAATAGAATTACATATGATCACTGCTATCACAGTGTATATTTCTGTGGCATCTCATTGGCAATGCTCTTTCAAACAGCTTTCAGCACTATACACAGTAGAAATTGTGATATATTATATTAATAAAGTGATTACATCATTTATAAAATTTTGATGATTGTAATATTATTACTGATAAACCCTCTGGATAAAAAATATAAAAAATTTTCAACCACGTTTAGAATTATTTTAAATTTTATTTACCTATTTTATTAAGACTTATTTGTTTATTTAATAAATGTACACTTTGAATCTCTAGACTGTAGACAAAATATTTTCTTAAAAAGACCGCCACTGGGGTTTATAAATTAGTCAAATTTAGGAATCAGATAAAATACCGTTTTGTAACATTAATTTTCACATTTGGATAATCAAATAATTAAATTATTGATTTAAAACCATCGCTCCACATAATTTTTGCATATAATTTTTCCTAAACGATAATTATATTACATACTTCTTTTTTTCGCGCTTTTTTTTATAGCGACACCTCTGGACTATCGGCGAAATAAAACAACTCATTTTTAGCACTTGACAGTAGATGGCGTCACATGTTTTATCGCTATGGCGGTCATATTAAAATATAGAAATCTCGATCAATTGTCAATATCGATTTATTCAGAAATGAAGCTTTGTACGATAAAATGTTACTCTACAATTTTTCATATAGATTTACCTCCTTACTTCCGACTAGCTGAAAGCATTCCGTATATAATCGAGTATGAACAAAATTAAACAATGGATAGGTAGTTTTAGCATATACATACATATTTAATAATCAAAGGTAGTGGAGGAAGTTTAGAAAGGATAAAATTCGACCATATACGTATTTTTAGCAATGTTAAAGAATATTCTGATCAAAAAGAGAGAACGAGAATGAGGGAAAAATCGCATAATAGATTTGAGATGGAAAATATAAAAAAATTTGAAAAAGGTATGAAAGACTGCGACAAACAGCGAATTCCGAAAATAATGTCTAGCCGTATCAGAAGAATTCCATAAAATGACGAAAATTCATAGAAATTGAGGAAACTGCTAATACCTACAAAGTGAATGAAAAAAAAAAATTGCGAGTTCCAATAATTTACAAAATACCACGAAACCTTGTACCATTTTCCTTACCATTATACTTTTTTAACATTTTTTACAAACTATCCTGTGAATAATTTTTCAATTTTTTATATATTTTATCGCATTGTCCTCCACAGTTTTATTGGTATTGTTAGCTTTTAAATTCTAAGAATTTTGTCGATTTAAGAAATTACGTTAAATATCATCTGCATAATTGTTCGAATTTGACGTCATTTTTTAAATCGACGAAATTCTCAGAATTTTATAAGCTGACAGTACCACTAAAACTGGAGAACAATGCCATTCGCAAGCCTCTCGTTTTCCCTGAAAGAAAAATTTACCGTCGTACATAAATAATGACACAGGACGAAAGAACGAGTCAAAGAGGGGACAAAGAAGAGAAATAAAACTTGAACCCTTGTTATCACTTTCGAATTGAACGATTCTCTTGTCGATGGTAATCGAATCCACCTAACTTATACGACGAACTACGCGTAATGCAGATATTTATCGATATCCGTCGCATAATTACCATGGTAACGCAATGATAAAACGCTATCTGTGTTTGATTTGCTATTCAGCCTCGACTACCGGTACTCCTGAGGGAATCCTCCATACTTGGTGTATGTTTGGTAATATTCACACGTGGCAAACTGCACATTGCATGTGTACATATACCGATCGATTAGATTTCTAGTAGGATTCTCTATTTCCATCAAATCGGAGGAGAATCGTCGTCCTGTTATAGATTTCTATCGATCACTCGAGATTGAGAAGGAACACAACAAACATAGGCTAATCGGTCTGCTAATTGGGATCGAATAGGATTTCTCGGAAATCGGATGATTTAGCTTGTCTGATTTACTGGTACATTCTAGGGGAAAAAAATCGGTTTGCACGGAGGTTGTTTGATGTTGTGATGGAGGACTCATGTTGTGGCTAGGAACTTACATGATTTGTATTAAAATTTTGGTAAATGTATAACGAAAAATATATAAGAATCTGATAATGATATATTTAAGTGCAATGTGGGCTTTTTTGATTAGGAGAAAAGGTAAGGGTAGAAATCTTGCACCATTTGTTTTTACCTTGAGAGAGCCTAAGGAGAACTTCCTATCTCCCTAGATAAAGTATATGTAAAAATAATACAAATAATAAGAAATTATTTTTCTTACACTTTTCCTTAACAAAGAAAAGCCTACATTACTCGAGAATGTACAATCAGCGCAGGTGCGTAAAGCTGTACAACACTGTGCTTCGTGTCGTACGAAGCTCTGTGGCGGATCAAATAATAGTCAAAATTTACTGATTCTATCTACCAAACGCTTTTCTTGCCAAATATTTACATTGTACACAGAAAATCTAGGAGAACGTGTTGCGTATTTCGATTTGCCGGTATTTCCCGATGGATCAACAAAGTAGCGATCTCGAGAAAGGTTTACTATTTGCTCCAAACCCTACGTGTTTATCAATTTCAAAATGAGAAGCATGTGTAAATACAGTAATTTAGAAGAAATGTCAAGGACGGAGTGTAGAGCACTGGACGGTCCGTTAAGCAGAATGTTCCGTTGTGATTAGACCCTTTTTCGCGTCTAGTGGAAGGTATTGATCATTGACGTGCCATATGACAGAATTTTTACAATTCTAATATAACAAAATCAAATCTGTATTAAGATATAATTTTGAAGTTTTAGATCTAGGTCTATAAGCTTTAAATACAAATTACAAAATATTTCCAGTATTGGTGGCCCCCTTAAGATAGAGGCATAATTATATTTTCTGGTATTTTAGATACACGTTATAAATTTATTTATAAAAAATTGTATTTGTTAATGATTACCGACGTTACGAATGTTGGAATGTTCGTATTGGATGGGGGGAGGGGGGGTAACCAGGGTTAGCTCCGGATGGCCATCTCTGAAGCGTCAAACGAAAAGGGATAACTACAGTGGCGCCGCGATCGGTCAAAATTCGAACGAAAGCTTGCGCCGGACCGCGCAGATCGTCCTCAGTAGTTGCCCAGACGCTGTCACGGGCGTAGCTGGATGCTGGGTTGTCTCTCTCTCTCGTGCGCGCGCGTGTCGCAGGGAGGTGCTTCCTTTTCTTCTTCCTCTTCCTCCTAACCTCGTCCTGCGTCGTTTTTTGTAATCGTTCACGGACGCCGGTGGCTACGGATATCGTTACATCCGGAAAACGAGAAGAAGAAAAGGTGCCGGAGAAAAGGGAGGCCGAACGTGAAAGCTTTCCTGCCGGTTGGTGAGAGAGGGAGAGACAGAGCGAGAGAGAGAGAGTGTGTGATTGGGGGGATGAAATAGAGAAGGGTTGAGAAGGAAAGTCAGAGAGAAAGAGAAAGGGGTAACCGGTAAAACGAGAAACAGAGAGATGGGTGAGAGAGAAATAGACAAGTAACGAGGAATAACGAGGAGCACAGATACGGAAGGAAGCTGTACGGGAGGGGAGGAGGAGATGTGTTGAAGTGTGTTCTGTGTATATATGGTGCAGTGCGGTGCTGTGCTCGAGAGAGAGAGAATGGCGTGGTCGGATTTCGCGTGCACCTTGCCGTGACGTCGAAAGGTAAGAATTCTCTTTAATTATTGAATTATTTTCAAGCTCGTTGAACGCCGGTAGTAAACGGGATCTTGTTTCTTATTCGATTGCCCGCCGACAAAGATAATTGGCTTCGATTCGAACGATGATCTGACGGGTCGTTCGCCGGTGCCGCGTGCGCCTCTCTCGTCTGACTTTATCTCCTTGGTGACAATTACGGAGCTCTTTAACGTGTTTCACAAAATGGAATATCGTTTGCCGAATCATTATTCTCGCGTTAGTCTTGTTCATCGATGACTCGTATTATTCGTTGCTTACGGAGTTTTCGTATCGAGTGGATAAACGTGTTCAGATAAATAAATATGGCGGCGTTTAGGGGGTATCAGTCGCGAGGAATTTAGCGCGATTGTACGTTAGAAATGCTGCGTTCTGATTGGTCCAATCGATTCTATCGGATATGGAAACCTGTGACGTTGTACGTGATAAACAATTATTTTTAAATAAGGTTAATTTTAATATATTTATAATTAAATATTCGAAACTTGAAGAATTATTTTGTTTTTATTATTAATATTATTAATATTTAACTTTTGAGCCCAACGAATCGTTTTCTTTTCGTATTTGTTGGAGAATGAAAATAAACTGCTAGTTTATAATTTAGTTTTATGTATTTTAAACATAAAATCATCAGGTATAAATAAGTTTATAGTATAGCTAAGAAAATCAGGTTAGAAAGGAGAAAACTAATATAAGACCCTACATTTTTTTTTTAATCTTATGAAAGTTTTAATTTTGATGAACGTTATTAATACGTTCAGTATTTAATATTCTCATGGTAATTTTGTCGAAGCTGCACTGAATCTTATTAAGTCCGTCTTAGTATTAATTAAATTTTCAAGTGTCAGAAATAATATTAATAATACGTATTTAAAAGATTTCAAGTGATAAGTAACTAGTAGTTGATTCTTTCTACGGTTTAAAAATTATAACACAAACATTCTTTTGCAATTGATTCTCCATGTCGTAGCACAGTTTAAGCAGTGAATGAAACATTGAATGAATTTCGTGACCACCTTCAATGATTTCACACAGTAAACACAACTCGCAACAAGCGAATTAGGTAAACATTGTCGACCTGTTTCCGTATCGTGAAGTATCAACAGCAAGCTCTATTACTGCTTTCTCTGTTTCCAAAAATATTGCCAGATTTAAATGTAGTTAAAAGCAGAGCTATTTGTTTAGAAAATTTTAAAACATATATTCACGTGAATTTTGTAATTTATTGTCAGCGAATTTAATGAGCCTTGCTAATTGATTTTCTGTATTTTGTACATTTTGTTTATGTAGCTTGGTCAAAATGATCCATCCGCTACTAAAATGTTAATCTCCTTAATGTTACCTGTTACAGCTGAAAGTTCCCTACATATTCAGATATGTTATAATTGCAATTACTCGACATACGAGCTTCTGTAAATAGCATAATTTTAATCTCTTAAAAATCTTTATCATTCGAGGGCAACGGAGAGCTTGTTAATCCTCGGACGCGGACCATGGAGAGAGTCCCAATTTTAATTTAATTTTGTATTCCATACCATTTTTTGTAATTTTCGCACTGTTTCTTTAAAAATTACATTTTCAACTTTGAGTCAATATTCTTGTATGTTTTGAAATTTTGGGTCAAAATTGGCCCAGGCTTCGCTGTTCGAGGGTTAATTGTTTATATTAGTACATACCGTACCATGCATGACTGTATCTACTTATTGTGTCCAACAGTGTGCTCGACTTACAAACGAAGAGATGAAAGCGTTCGGTGATTAATATCGACGTTTTTCCACTTAAACTGTAACGTTGAATTTTCATTTTAATTGGACGGAACAAGGTGTAGGTGGAAAATTGTTTTGACGAGCACGTGCGGTGTAACGCGATCCCATACGAGTTACCTGAAATGCATCCTGATATCGAAGCTATTGTAATGTTTATATCATCTGCAAACAAATGTAGCAACCATATGTAGTTAGAGAAATTTTTCATTTGCTTTGGGATTAAATTTCTGCAATCTGATAAAAGTTGTCCAATCGTTAAAATGAATAGATTTTGTTACCTGATATATTTAGTGAAACAGAATGTAGTATCGAGATTTAAACTTTCAGTATTTCATACAATTTTTCTGAATATTGAAGCATTATTAGTATTTATACATTCATATATGAAACTACATACTATTAATACACCGGTTGTCGCAGTAGAACAAGCCATATCTAGTCAGTCATACCAAAACTGCAATTATTAAGGATATGGTTAGTTAATTTCCAAATATATGCTTATAAATGGACGAGTTAACTCGTTATCCTTGCTGCAGAAGCATTGTGCAATGACGAGTTAATTGGTCAGGTCCAGTTAAAAGGTTAAAGAATATACTACTTATTTTTCTATGATGGCATAATTAGAAACTAAAGTTCTGTGTAAAATTTAGTTCTTTGTCTAGTAAACAGCTAATTGATCGATGATAATTATAACGCGGTTATAGATACTGTTCCGAGGACAAAATCTAAAACGTTTCAACAGCTGTCTCCGTTAATTCCATTACAGACGTCTACGAGACGATATTAGGACGTATTCCCGTATGTTGTAAACTATACCCTGGCTGCAACCTAACTACGTTATCACCGTACGTTAGGTGGCCGTTTGTGACGTTGATAAGCATGTGTCAAGCATACGTTGTGGCAGCAAAATGGGAAGCTTGTTAGACAGCTTCATGTGAACGTTTCAAAGCGTCTCATCGTCGATGCTTTTAGTTGGTCAGGACGAAATTGCTTGTGTCCTTTCCATCAGGAACAACGTGTTCTGTTTAATTCTCATAGGATTGCGATCTCAAACTTGAGTTAAAGACTGCAGGAAATACATAATTACTGTATTATTTTTGTGTGTATTACCTACCTGTATTTCACTGGAATATTTTTTGTATTTCACTGAAAATTATCGCGAAATATTTTGGCCCTTTTTGTTTTTATTTCAATTATACATTAAACTTTATGTCTCTATTTGGAATTTTCATGTGGTCTTCGACTAATTAATTTGCAGATATTTTATAACTCACATGGACATTTGCCTTTCATTTATTTATTTCTCAAAATTTCATTTCTAATATATTTGTATATAATATATTATCCTACTTTTTTATTTCATTGATCATCAGGTTCAGTGATAATGGAGCTAACCTTGTTCCCTTTAGAGAAGTTATTTCATTATTATTCATTCAAAACTTCGAAGCTAAAGCTTCAACGTCAATCATGGAAAATGTCAATGTCAACGTAGAAAAAGTTTTCTTCGTCGTATTTGCGATATAGGGATTTCGTTGAACCATGTTCAAAAGGCAACTTTCAGCCCTTGTGAAAACTGTGAACCGAAGGGGTGAAAGTTAACACGTTGTTTGCCGTGGAGGTCACTGATGATCTGGTTAGGTTCATTGCTGATTAGTAAATTCCCTAATAAATAATAAGTTTCTTGTTTTCCATTATGGTCAAATGTTTATCAGGAATTATTGGAATGAAGTATGGCTCGATCAATCTTACCTAAGAGAGAAAGAGAGAAATGTATCTACTTCCCAGGCTGTTTCCATTTCTCTCTTTCAATTCGATCGAAAGCCATGTTTCGCCGGATGTTCATCCGTTTAAGTGACCCGCCGTCGCTTTCGAACCGTTTCAAGTTTGTCGTTGCACTCGGTAAGAGAAGTTCAAGGATTGGAACCCTGGTGTCTCGGGCTTTAAGAGATCGATACGGCGGGGCATGTAAGCCATTCCAATAAATTATCGGAGAAGCGTCGGTATGTCAGCCAGAATGATGAAAGATCTCGAAAATCGTCTCGAAATTAGCTCATAGATCACTGCTCTATCACGCGCCGCATTGGATTCCCACTAATGCGCGCCTAAAACATGGAATTTTGCTCTTTAATAGAATCCTGTTTCCAGCAGGAAGTGTTACCAAATATCAATCTTATACCGAAATTTATTGGTTGCTTTTAATATTAGGTCGAATGGTACAACGAAATACATGATTTTTTCTTTAATTTTCTGAGGCAACATGAAAATGAACAATCTGCAATAATTTTAATTGAAAGAATAATAATAATAGAAAAATTTATATAATCAATCAGGGGTGAACCAAGATATAATTTATTAGCCGAAAATTAGTTATGTGGTGCTGCCCTATTGTGGAATATAGACCCTAATTTAATACAGGGTCTAATATAAGCATCCCCCGAAATTATCACAAATTTCCAAAGGCCAGTTCGCCCTTGAAATCATTGGATTTTGTTATTATAAATTTTTTTACTGAGAGAATTACATTTGGGAGCTATTATAGTGAAAATTGTCAGTTTCCAAATTGGAATTAGTACGTACATAATAAAGTGAATGGAAATAAGCTAAAGAATATTAACTGGAAAAAGTATTTGCATGGAAGTCGCTGGTGAAATCACGTAGTTTAGAGGGAATATCTTTTTAAAGAACAGATTTTCTTTGAACGTTCAACAAAGAAATCCGCTTAAGGTAGTCCTTTAATATCCTTTAAAATAGAAAATAACTGAATCTTGTCTTTTTGGTGTATGTAAGCTTCATGGATTTAGTCTTCCAGAATTTTATATGAACAATTTTAACAAGTTAGTGTGTCTTCTTATTTAGTAAAAATATCTAGAAATCCAATATTTAATATCTTAATAAAAAGTTCCCGTTATATGAAATTTATCGATTTTTATTAAAAATATTTGAATGGTGCATAAGGGATGAAGGCATAAATACGTACCACAATTTTGTTTTTATCCCCGATTTATTTTTATATTATTATTGAATGTTAGGATTGTAATAACTTGGAAGTTTTGAATCTTAGAATTTTAGAATTTTCTAATTTCTCAGTTTTCCAGTTTTCCAATTTTCCGGATTTCTAATTTTTAGTTTTCACATTTTCAGTTTTCCAATTTCTCGATTTTTCAGGTTTCCAATTTTTTATATCATTTAAGTTTTCCAATTTTCTAGTCTTTTATGTTTTTGACTTTTCAATTTCGCAGTTTTCCAAAAGATTTTAAATTTTTCGAAAAATCTAGTCAGACCTCCGACTACATTCATATTAATTGCAAAACGTTATAAAAGTTACAAATAACATGAATATTAAAAATTCGTCGTCAAAGGGTTGAAAATATTATTATAATTGTATGGAAGAAGAGGGAGGAAGAAGAGTGCAAGGATATTATTCGATCAGTTCCATCTTCCTTTATATAATTTTCTGTGGACATCGTTGGGAAGTTGAAATTAATTTTTAAATCCTTCGCGCGACGTCTAACACGTCGCCGGGTTTATCGAGGAAACTTGTGCACTTTGGAAAATAATCGGGTAGTCTGTCTGTAGAGATCATTGAATGTTGTAAAACTTTACTTTCGTTATCAAACTTTCCTCAACAGCGTTGAATTTCTAACGCCTGCGACGCTTTGACCGCTATTTGCGTTTCGAAAGTTTCGTTATTGTTGGTTAGTTCCTTCAGACGTTGAGTTTTCCACCTAGTATACTCTATTTAAAGTTCTCCTCGTTAATGTTTTACAAATACTTTCATTATATATCATACTTTATGACACAAATACTTTATTATACTATATGATGCTTTTGTTAATTTTGAAAATATTGTATGTGGATGTACTAAATATACTTGTTCTTGTTTTCGGTTCCCCATAAAAAAATAGAGTGCCTGTTAAGCACAGAACCATTGAATACAACCACAAAGTACTTGAACCTCTTTGCCTTCATTTTGTGGACATTAATGCGCTTAGGTCTCAGCTAATGAGATTATTCATCTTTGCTTGTATGAGTAGCAAGAAGATGCTTAAATTTTTTCTTAGGGATCAAAATTTCTTTCTTTTATTCCATTATCACACTCATTACTACAGAAAATACAATCCTATTTAAGGAAGTGATACTATAGAAAAGTAGTAAATAATTAAAGATATTTAATATGTATCCAGTGGCGTAAGTAGAAAGGGACTGGGTCTTTTAAAAATTCCAGAATTTCAAAATTTTTTAATTTCAAAATTCCAAAGTTCCATAATTTCTAGATTTAAAAATTCTAAGTTCCTAGACCTTTTAAATTTTAGATTCTCAAAACTAAAGAATTGCAGAGTTTTCAAATTTCAAGTTTCCAAAATTTCAGTATTGAAAATTTTTTAAAGGACCTGGTCTACTCTAGAAAAAATCCTGAGTACGCCAGTGTCTGTATCCACAAGTACATTGAATATGTTTCGTTTCTTTGATTTTGGCTTGCAATATGCTGGTTAAACGTTATCATTTAGTGATTTATAAATTGTGATGGAGGAATTCGGGGTTTGATGTTACAACTGATAAGCTATCAGTTGCAGTATTGCTGTTCTTTTATTGGCTAAATTTTATCGTTACGATATTACACAATTCATATAAAGATATATATTGCATATTTGTTTGCTCCGTATACACCATTAATTACATCAATAATTCTAATATTAGTCGAGCGGTGGGTGCTTGGTCAAATATGTCCAAAAATTACACAAAAATGGTTCGACTAAAATTAGGTATTCAAATTTCTAAATGAAAGAATTAAAGGAATATTTTCCTGTTTAGAAAATGAAATTGATAAAATATAAAATTTACTTTACTTTAACATTACTTTATTTTTTTTAATTAAATGTGCCCAAAAATTCCAAATAAATAACTCAATGCAAAGGTTGAAAGCGAGAAGAACTTTTTAAATTAAAAATAAACTATCAATGGTGGCAAATACATAAATTTGGCCAAAGAATGGTATGCTTAAAAATAGCTATTAATGGATCTATTCGCTAGGTACTTTTTCCTCTGAATAAAGCCATTTTTTACGCTACAATTTTCAAGCTATCCTGCGTTTATTCTTGGCCATTTCCTACGGCCTAATGTCTGTTCTTTTTTGAGGGTCGTCAGGTGCATTCGTTGTGTCGTTCCGATGATTTGTCGTTCAATCGTTTCACGATCAAGAGGGTCACTGGCTCGATTTAGAACTGGCTTGATTAATGAACGTTTCTCGATCAATTTAGAATATAAATGCCCCTTTTGCTATCCTGCTGAATGTATTAAGTCGCCACATTTTCACCTTTATATTTTTGTTTTCTGAAATTGTTTGTTGTTTTCAATCGCTTTTTGATTATGGTTTTGATGATTAATATATTGATTATTACACTGAGAATGAACATTTATAATCAAACATAATGAAACTTCAATTATTATACCGGTGATCAGCGCTTCAAATTTTGAATAATTGAATAATTAAGAAAACAGAAGAGAATGCAAATTTTGAATACTACATAGTATACAAAAATGTATTGATTTTATTAGGGGGATGAAATTTGATTAGGTTGAGTAGTTTCAGTAAAATAAGTCAGTGAATAAGGCGACTGACTGAAGGATGGCTGACAAATGGTTGACCAGCACCACTTGCACGCTTTCATTGAAAGATGCCTGACCGTTCGTTGACCACTATCACTTAGATACTCTGTTCCATTTATTGGGTTACTTATTTTAATTTCTCTGTAATTATAATTTATAATCTTTTCTTTTTTTATAAGTTTTCTTTTTTATAAATATTGCACCAATGATCTTTGAAACGTTGCTTTGGTCATATTTTTTTCTGAAAGTTTCTGGTCTGTCCCATGAAACATGTTTCATTTTAAAGGTACGTTTACACAAAGGACAAATGTATAAAGGCGACATTCACGCTTCTAATAATGGCGCAAAAACGTTTTATGCAGCGGCATGGCACGTTGATTCTGTTTGGTCCATTAAGGCCGTTTCACGCAATAAATTCATTCGCTACCGTCTGAATTATCTTTTGGCAACTCTTTGTACATCCATGTAAGAAAAGTGTTATCGCGGTTGAGAGGTTGCCAAACACACCGTTCAGCCGATTCTGTAACAGCGACGAAATGGAATCCAGTGTAATATTTTGCTAGATATCGCAGCCAGAAGGGGTAAATTTGCATTAGGTAATGAAACACTGGCATTGGCGCGGTTCGATTAACTCTATACACCCTCGTCCCTTTTGGATCGTAAAAGAGCTTTCCTGGCCCTTCACTTTCACTTAATTAGAAAGCTCCATTGTTCTAAATCGCCTTTCTAAATTACAGCTATGATAAATGGTTTATTATTTACCCGGAAATTTTTACTTTGCACCGTCATAAATTATTAAACAATTTCGGTAATTGTTTGCTATTTGACCGATGTTTTCGATTTTTTTCAAATTTCAGTATATTGAAAAAGAATATTTAAGCTTGAAAAATTTTCCACTTCTACATCTCCGTCCACGGCAATACATATAACGACCAAATAGTAAACAATTACTAAAATTCCCTTTATCCGCCTCTGAATAGTACCCTTTTTTATCACTTACACTGGCCACAAAGGAACGTGGAAATTTTTCAAACGGTATTCTATCGAAACTCTGGTTGATGTTTATAAAAAACTCTGATACCCGGGCTTTGGTTTGTACACTTTTTGCCCGGCTAGCTGCAGTTTGCATTCTTTGACCACGTCGAAGGGTGGAAAACAGAAATCGAGAAAATAAAAGGTGACCGCGAGAGCTTTACCGGATTACGTTAAGCTGACCCTGTGAAACCGTGTCCCGAATAAAATTTATTCCCCGGAGGAATTGAATGTTTGTCATGGTTTAATCGACTGTAAAAATCCTCGTGCTGGCCGGCTCCGCGGAAAAATCATTGCCAAATTGTCTGCGATTCATGCGTTATGCGATTGCAATTCCGTGCCAGCTTTTCCTGTTTCCACGTTTAAGGTATCGTTACATATGGGACGGTTACTCGTCGTTCTAGCATCGACCACGTGCTCGTAACTCTAACTAAATCACCTTAACTGCATCAGATTTATTTGGAAATTTTATGTTGTTTCGGAGTGGAAATTAGAAATGAAGATTATTCAATGCCTTCGCACGAGGGTAAAATAAAGACCGAATTTCAAATAACTGCGAGGTTACCAGCTGTACCTAAATAGACTACCGATAGGTCTCCACGGACAATTACATCCTGTCGTAAATCGGAACAGTTTAAGCACTTGGGTCGTTAACCTTGTCCTTGGTAATTGTCCCTGTTTAAACATTTTCAGAACA
The DNA here is from genome assembly GCF_051020975.1 of Osmia lignaria lignaria. Lineage (NCBI taxonomy): Eukaryota > Metazoa > Arthropoda > Insecta > Hymenoptera > Megachilidae > Osmia > Osmia lignaria. Next base: position 4,355,458 of record NC_135037.1, on the reverse strand, counting down.
GTTTCTTCTCTATCGCTACATTTGGATAAGACTAACGTTATTTTATAATTGATTAGGAAAATGGGGTGATTAGTAGATGAGAAAATTATTTATCTGTTACATGATGTGCATAGAGATGTGTGAGAATCCGAAAATTTCAGGTACTCGATACTCGGATCGGGTCGGGAATTATTTTGCTCGACTCCGGTAGCCGAAAGTTGGAAAAACAATTCCCGATATCAGGTACCCGAAATTTTTAAGTTCATTAATATAAATAATTCTCATCATGTATTTACGAACTCCACAAAATTAAAAAATAGAGAATCGGATGAAATATTAAAAAATTCAAAAGGTGGAGTTAGTCACTTTGGTCTCCAAAGACTCAATTATGCTATACGACAATTTCAGCACTTCAAATGGAATTTTAGAGTAGATTACTAAATTCTAAAGGCATAATTTATAGTCCCTGCGAATAATAGCAACGCGACATATTCTACGGATGATAAATAATTTTCTGAACGATTAATCAGCAAAATACTGGAATTGGGATTTTAAAGTAGAACGTTGGATTCTAGAGACCGGTATTATCATACGTTTGGAATGGGAATATTTGCAATCCATGAAATACGGGGAACCAGGGCCTGTAGACATACATTCATGATGCTTCTACGAGCAAATCGAGGGTATTCTGTTGAAAGATCGGGGGAAGTAATGCGAACCAAGGATTTGTTTCTTCCGTTGCACGTGCATTTGGCATACGTATGCATCGTTATCGATGCATTCAACTTTCTGTATTATCGGAAGACCGAGGTCTACCAATCGTTGGCTTACGGCTTCCATTTGTTATATTTTCACCGTACTCGTGCAGATATTCGTTTGCTTTATTGAAGACGAATATATATAACGTGTATTGCTTATTCGATCGTCGATCCTGTTTTATCCTCTATTATTCGAACTCACTGTATCATGTCTTTAGATTCTTCTTTTGAAACTTGGAATTCAGATTGCTAGATATCATTCTAATCTTGCGTTGAGATATTCGGAATAATTTATTACAAATATTTTAATCCATATTAAGTTTAATTACGGCTTTTATTTGTTACATTTAGTTAAAAAAAAAGGAAACATTTTCATATTTAAAATGTATAATTTTATTTAATCAGGTTTATTTTATTTAAGTTTATTTTATTAATCAATTTTATTTTAATTAAATATTAAAATAATATAATTTCAAGCAAACGTATCGATTAATATACCCTACTAGTTATCTTCTACTTATTCAGCAGGAAAGTTTCCCTCGATTTATCACGAAATTTCTCGCATCGAAGAAAGAATTAACTTTTTTGCCACGAAAAAGTGTTTCACGTGTAACCATCAGTGAGTTAACCGCGAATTTCCTGGGCGAATGGAGCGTAGCTGGGATTCTCTGGTCACTGAGATAATATTGGCAATATATCGAGGGAGATCTATTTCTAGGTTGAAAGGGAAAGAAAAAGCGAGGCGAATAGAGTTAAGTTGAATTTCCAACGACACAGTGAGATAGACAAATTGTTCGCGGTTTTCCATCCACTACTTTCTTGTTTCACTGAATCTGTCTCCTCGTGTCTGTCGGCCTGTTTCTTCTTTTTCCGATCAATTTATCGAACCAAACGAATCTCACTGCTTTTTTCGCCAATGAAATTGTTCTTTTCACAGCTTGTTTCCGGTACCTTTCAAACAGAACAATATTACGATAGCTTTGTCATCTACTAAATAGTGTATCGTTCTTCTTCAAACAGGCATTTAAACAGAAATCGAAAAGATTGTAGCGAGCCAAGTTTCGTTGTTTCCATTCTGGAGAAAATTAGAAACCGTTTGAACAGTGGGAAATGGCTTCTCTTTGTTGTAACGAAAGTCGTTTCGGATAATCCAAAACGTGAACAGAAAGTACATTTGTGTGAACAAATAGAACATTTCAGTACTGTATTTTAAATGTACTCCTGGATATTTCAATAGTCTGATTTGATTTTCTACTTTCAGAAAATTCAGAAAATAAGATTTGGAAATTCTTAGATTATTTGATAATTAAAATTGAGCAGATTGAAATTGTCTTGTTCTAATTAATATTATTTATAGAAATTTTAAATATCGTAATATATTAAAATTTAGCAATAATAATATTTTTTTAAATAAATAGATCATCATGCCTTATAAGAGTTTAATTCAAGCATCTAATTATATATTTAATTTTTTCTTTTTTAATGAAACAACAATTGTTTGAATATATTAGATAATCATCTTGTATTCGATAAATGCAGGTATTTAATCTCAATCTACAAGTTCTTTGTTTTTAGGTACAAAGTATTTGGAAGGTCTTATAATAAATGATGCACCGATGAATTTATTTTCTTCCTCAAAGAAACTTCCTAGTTTCTTCGCACTTTCTCAGATGCTACGGAAACTTGGGATTCTCGTCTGTTTAGTTTAATGAGTGATTCTGAACTTCCTAATTATGCGAAACTTGCACGACACAATAATATTCGCTTCGAGTAATAAGTCGTGTACTAGGAACATAACAATCAGTAATATTTCTGAGACAAAAGAATGCTTGTTGCGGTCAAAAATTTTTTAAGGTGATTAGGATTTAACGATTTTATTTATTAGAAAACTATACTGTTATTTTGTATACTAATTAATAACGTTAGAATATTGTTAGAATATTGGCATATTAGAATGTTAGAATGTTAGAGCATTAGAATATTAAAATATTAGAATATCATAATATTAGAATGTTAAAATATTAGAATATTAGAATCTTAGAGCATTAAAAAATTAGAATATTAGGATATTAGAACATTAGAATATTCGAATACTAAAGTATTAGAGTGCTAGAATATTGTAATATTTAAATATTAGTAATACAGTATAACTAATATTTCTATTTTGTTATCAAAAATGTAATTTGAACATTACTATTATTAGTAACATTCATTCCCACTCACTCATAACACAACAGATATTAAAATTTGCAATCAATAAGCAATTATAGAACGATATTCCGTACGTATTTTACGGGATACCTACAGCTCTTAAAATAATCAAACGTTCCCTTGTCACTTACACATTACCACTCGTCTAATTCGACCAATTTGGTCCCATCAGTTGCTCAACATCCTGCTATCCATAATTAGCATCGTTAATTTCAACCAGAACGCTCTATCACGAACAATTTCCCAGAACAAGGCGGACGAAGGTAGCTTTACCATGGTCGAGTGGTTCAGCTGCCTCTTAAAGGGAACAAGTGGAAGGAAATCGATTGGTAATGTCGATACCTGGATGACGTTTCAAATGAAACCGTTCGCAAATTTCATGCGAAAATCTCGAATCTCGATTGAGTGGAAGGGAAGAGAATAGTGCCAGTCAAAGATATTCGTCCGAGAAGAGTGTACATTTGCATAATGTATACGGGATGCAAATTTAACTGCATCCTTCGTAGTCTCGTGAGATCAGGATAACTGTCGAACCGTATCCTACCCATCTTGGTTATGGGAAAAATTTTCTCTGGAAATTTCCAAATAATGCCTGATATACCTTGCTAATGAATTACAAAGCCATTGAAATAACGAACCATTTCATTTAATTGCATCTAGGTAAATTATTATAGTTTTCTTAGAACGTTTAGAACGTTTTACGGTCGCAAGTAAAACACGAAGGATTGGTACAAAGCTAAATGTAGCATCCATTAGTTGCATAAATGATAGTGGTTCAAAGACCATCGTTCCATGAACGTCAGAAGCAATAGTAATTGTCTTATGCAAAATACAAGCGTCCGTCAGGCTTGGTCCACAGCCACAAAGGACGTAATGGGATCAATTTTAATCACTCTATATGGGCTGTACGCTCTAATTGTCGTCGACAATTCGAAATTATTAATCGTCCGACGATACGACCGCCTACGTGTGTTGCGAACACGTTTATATTATTCATTTTAATGATCTCCCAGCTCGCTCGATTCATTTCAGCCCTCTGTTCGGTTCAAACGTTTCAACGTTGGGTAGTTATTTAGGATCATCGTGTATTTCATTTTTAGATATTGACGTAGATTGTTATTCCTGTTACGTTACCAATGGATCGGGATTTTATAAAGATAGTCTCTGAATTGAACACAGGGAATGGATGGTACGTGTACCAGCTTGCTGGGGGGGGGGGTAACTAAATTTTCTACTACAGTGGAGAACCTTAAACTGAGGGAATTGGTCAATAGGATTTAGGAATCTTGTGCAACTACAATAGTCGGATGTTTCCAAAACTTGAGCTAACTTGATTTGTACCGTACAACGGTTTAGTTTCTGTTACTGGTTTAATCTGTGAAATTGTCAACATATGGGATTAGAACATCCTGAAAGTTCTTCATATTCAATTCCCATTATTTCTCAGTATTTGGATGATAGTCTGGTAATCTATAATAATACCTATAATACGAAAGCCGTTTTATATCATCCGTTTAATAAGGGTTAATTATGCAGCAGCTGGGTGGTAATGAAGGGTTCAATTACCCTTCAGTGAACGGTTTCATTAAAGGTATTTCACTCTTTGCACTCCAAGTGGCAACCTGACTCTCGAGAGTTTAGAACTTTCGTTGCAGAGTGCAAGGTGCCAATGCAATTAATAGAGTCTCCATTGTTTGAGCCGAAATTTCAATTTTCACTTTCCGAAGGGGTATAAAACAAAGTAGGTGGATTAAAGGGTAATCATATACCAAAAGTCCCATGAATCAAGAGGGAAATATTCAGTTGATGGACTTTTCTAAGGAAATGAAAATTCATTAAAACAAAGAAAAAAGAATGAATAAAAATAAATTCAATTAAATGGAAGGGCTTCTAAAAAGGCCAGGTACGAAGTACCAGTAATAAGCTGGTAATAAATAATTCCATATAAAAACGAACACGAGGATCGCCAATTGAATTAGAATATTAATACCGAATAAAAGGAATATATTAAATGGTGAAATTGCAAAGGGTTAATGATGCTGGATCATTCAGAAAGCGACTAAAGTCCGCGTTCCTTTAGCCCGGAAAGCGTAGAAGATGGGTAACGATCAACACGTAAGCATCTTTAAGCGCTTGCGCGTCTTCCGTGACGTCACGAGCGCAACCCCTATGCCGAAGAGAGGGGTGGCTTTCGATATCATTTTATAGCGGCAGACTCGCGTCACACTCTCTTGGTTGGAACATCGGCCACGATATGCATTGACACGCGCCTCGTTGCTTCGGGCCACTTTACAGCAGAGTTTAATTCGCTGTTGCATGTCCTAGCTAGAGATTTTATTATGCAAAATCTCTCGCTCGCAAAACATTGCATAAATTTGCCACGATGCCGAGTGTGAATCTTCATTTCGACCAGTCGCGATCAATGCATTTGAAATAACGGATGAAAAATCTGCATGCATAGTTAATGACCGTGTGTTTAAACCTGCGATCGTTCACAAATTTTATTGTTTAACGAAGGGTTTAATCGTAAAAAAGTGGTGACGATAAAAGAAAATTTTATTCAATGTATTTTGACATGAAAAATGGAACGGGGCCCCTGGGAAATGAGGCCCGAGGCTGTATCCCTCCTTAATCCGGCACTGATCTCTGATGGATCAATTTTTCTCGACTTACGGCAATCTTTACAGCAAAGTTTCGGAAATTGTATTCCAAGTCAACTGTTTATGTGAAATAAGTTGCTGATATCAAGAATCGTTAGATTTTATTCCTATTGTTCGGAAGGTTGTTGTAATCGATTTATACGGTTCAGAGATCTTTCTGATCGAGTTACAAAACTCGGGACCGATGTAATCTGCTTGTTATACGGCTGAGGGATCGTTGTAGCGGGATCGTGCGATTCAAATGGTCGTATTAGTTGGCTCGAACAACTTCGAGGAAAGCATAATCCGTTTGGCACAAATTGGGGAATCGTGGGTATTCGGGGATTTTAACAAGTCAGGGATCGTTTCAGTTTATTCTGACCATACATTCAGGGATTTACTTTACAATTTTCAAATAAGAGTTCACACTTTGTTTCTGGTAGAGGTTAAGCGGGTATTGAAGAATTCGGGTACTCGAGCCTCGGGTCGGATCGGGTAATGATTGAGTAAGGTCGGGTAATGATTCGGTCATGATTAGGTCGGGTCGGGTCGGGTAAGGGTCGGGTAATGATCGGGTCGTTTCAGATAACGATCGAGTCGGGTTCGATTCAAGTGGGATCTCGAAAATTGGTCCAGCAAATAAATTTGTTCGGGTACTCGTAATATCGTGACCAGAACTCTAATCGTGTTGAATAATTTTTCAGACCTCCCTTAAATTTTTGAGCTTGAAAGCATTTTCATATATTATCGTGTTTAAATGGAAGTAATTAAGTTTCAGGTCCCGAGTTGGTACTCGAGTCCTGAAATTACGGAGACCCGAACCAATTTATGTGCTAAGCAAACTTTCGGAATTCCACCTGAACCTGAAAAAATTTTCGATCCGAACTCGACCCAAATTTTTGGGTACCCGTACATCCCTAGTCTCTAGATTTAAAAAATGATGTTATATAGCTTCTAAATTGGAAAATTCTTTTTTCTTTTTTTTTTTTTTCATATCGTGCGTGAACAGTAGACGAAATGTTTAGATGCGGAAGTGGTATGTAATTAAGCTGAGAGCACTTGGAGGGGAAAAAAAGAGATCCGAAAAGAAAGGAGACTCTTGGGCTCGCTGATATTAGTAATGAATACCGTCGTGCGGTTGCCAGAATTCACCCCCATCGTTTACCTTCACGTTTCTCCGCACTTTTCCCCTGAATTATAGCACCACTTTCTCATACATCATCGCTATTCCTTTGGGAGTTGTGTATATTAGAAGCTGCCGACTAGAAGTCGCTTGAATATCTTTTTGTTCCCTTCGGATGTTGTTGTAGTAAATGTGTTATGAATATGTCGAAATATTTCGGTCTTCAATTCTTTTTCTTAATTTTTCAATATCAACAGAAACAGAAAATTTTCTGTTTTATTTAGGATAATTTCAAACAGAAACTTTATGTATTTACCTGTTAACCCTTCCTTGCATTTTATTGCAAATATGCTACATAAAATAATACATGAATTGTATATTTTGTTGTCAATGAAATTATAAAAAACAAAAGCAGTGCTAGATTAAGGGCAGATCTAAGAGGAGCTACAGTCCTGGATTGATTTATTACGTCAAAAAATATTGAATGGAAATTTTTTCTATTGTCACCCTATGTTATTTAATTTTATTCAGTGTAGATTTCAATTTTTCAATTTTTAGGCTAACCAACTTTAGGACTACTAAATTTATTTTTAAATAAGTTTTTGAAATATGCAAAAATTCAATTATTGTCGAAATTAAGAAAATTATGCAACGAAGGGTTAATAAACACCTTTGAATTTAATTTAATTTAATTTAGTTGCAAATATTTGCAAATTATTGATAAACACGTGTTCAAGTTGGCGTTAAAAGGAAGTTTAACAATCGGTTGTCCAAACAACCGGTGGATGTAGTAAAACAGCAGCACAAACATTGCAAACGTATTATCCTGGATGCTGCATTATGCAGCGTCACGAATTTCTGTCGATAATACGTTCCGTTCCCATGAGCGCATTCGCGACGATGCTAGCACGGTCAGCAATTAAAAGTTGTCAATTAATTGCAAACGCGATATCGTAACGGGAAATTGATACTTGCTAGAAACACGACCACCCTCGAAGACGTTGTATACAATGAGAGGAAGGTCGTAAAGCTGGTCGGGATTTTGTTACTCGTATTTTCGAAAGTGGATCTCTCTCGTTTATAGCTGGACGCCCGCGAAGACGCTTTATCAGCGTGCAATTTCGAGCTTCACCCGCGTGTTTGGTAGATTTATGTGCTCCACGGGTTTACTGGCTTCGGATACTTCGTAGAAGCACGTTTTTGTATTATTGCTTCACGCTGGATACCAATAAGGAAATATTGTGAATTTTCAACCGGTATACCGAGTAATTTTCGTAGAGGGAGGAAATTATATGAAAAGATAAATATGAAGTTATTAATTCTAATTCTTTTTTTTATTTGCAATATTCATTTGACTTGTATTTAGAAATTTGAAGTTCAACTTTCGAAGGGGCATGACGAGTTGGTTCGTCATCGTTACCGAACTTAATAAATTCATTTAAGTTAATTACCCTATGTGCAATAAATTTTGCTAATGTAAAATTTTGTAAAATGAATAGAAAATTAAGTTAATTAGAATATTAATAATCACCCTTCTATATGATTTTAATTAAGAAGATAAATTGAAAGTTTCAAATTAATATTTTTTTATTTATGTTTATCAGAATTGTAGAATTACTGATTTTCCCTGTATATGGTACTTTAATCTGTTTCCCAGGTAGCATAGAAATCTATATTAACACTGTTTATTGATTTTTACATATTCTGCATGAGAATTATTATTACCTTGTTAAAATAACTGATCTACTTAACGCGTGCATTATGGGCCAAAAATAAGATGGGGATGGAAAAATTGTATCACAGGGGATTGAAAATGCCTGCGTATTTCAATAAATTGTATTCATATTCTTCTAATAATAGCATCAATATTATATTATTATAACTAGGGGGATACTTGAGAAATCGGGTCGAGGTCGGGAATTTTTTCAGGTTCAAATGGAATTCTCAGCAGATGGAAAGTTTGCTCAGCACATTCGAGTATCCCTAATTTTGGGACTCGAATTCGTCTCGAGATAAGAATCTTAATTATATCTAATTATACACGATAACATGAAAACACTTAAAAACTTAAAAATTTAAGGTAGGCCTGAAAAATTATATTCCGAATGCAGTGTCGGCTCTCGAATTGAGTTTCGAGTCTCGGGTTGATTTTGGGTCTCGATACGAGTTCATGGGTACCCGAACAAATTCACCTGATGAACAAACTTTCGAGTCTCGCCCGATTCGACCTGGTCATTACCCTATCCAATCCCATCATTATCTTATCCGATCCCATCATTACCCTCTGCACCCTTAATTATTTTTTATTCAACCTTTCTTATTTCACTCCTTTCAATTGCATATTTAATTACAATTTTATTAACGAATAAAAGTAGAGCTGACCTGGAAATCTTCAAAGATTCTCCACTTGCAAATAAATTATTACTACGTTATATGTCTCCCTTGATACCACATTACTTTTACATGAAACATTTTTTTTATGTAGCCAGTAATTTACGAAAATTTAAAGTCGCCACGTGTATAATTTTTCTTTGAAATATTTTTTTAATTTATGAGAAATACGAGGTACTTTTCCTTCATATCATAATTCGCATTTTGCCACTCAACAGATATTGGCTATTAAAAGAAAATTAAATGATTTCGGAAGGTAATTATTCAGGATATTTTTAATGCATAACAGATGGTAGGGTGGAAAGTGCCAAAACACAACGGGGTAATCAAGGACGATGAGCCGTGGAAAATGTGCAATTATCTCGCTACTTTCTCCCTTTACTGCAGCAAAACAAATTTACGACCGGCTGTTGGTGGCCGTTAAAGTATTCCACAGCGAATAGTAGCAGCTGTAATATTAATTACAGGTTTACCGGCCCTCCCGATACGCTTTTATCGCATGCTTGGAAGCACGAAATAAGAAACTTGATCTTACGTAATGAACGGTTGTTACATCCATGATAAATCTCGGTTTGTTGAAGTTATCCGACCGATACCAGGGATGCTCCTCTATTTTTTCCCTTTCTTTTCTCCTCGTTTGCAGTTAATTAATAACGCAATAGGACGACGTTGCATCACGATGATTTATGCCATGTTGTAAACACGTTCTGGTTCAACCTTTTCGGTTTTCGCAAAGGATTTTTAAGAAAATTGCAAACTTCGCTGATGTGCTAGGTAATTTGTGTGGAGATTTAGTTCTGATACTGACTAAAGAAATTTAAAACAAATGGCAAATTTTAGTTATCCAAAGTTAAGTGATTGCAAATTTTAATAATGGCAAACTTTGATAACCGCAAAGTTTTAATAATTGTAAATTTGAGTAATTGTAAATTTTAGTAATTCAAATTTTCGTGCTTGCGAATTTAAATAATGGCAAACTTTAATAACTCTAAAGTTTCAATAATTACAAATTTTAGGATTTGCGAACTTTAATAATGGTAAATTTTAATAATCCTGCAAATTCTTTTAGTTTTTCTTGCACCTTTATCTTCGTTATTTTGTTTTTAAATAATTGAAAAAATAATCGAGTAACTTAATGTTTACTTTGTTTTTTATTTTTCACAGATATATCGGTTTGTTTTCTTTTACTAAATTCTTGTTTACTGAATACCACCTTAACAGAACGAAAACAGCGTCGAAAGTTTACAAACTGACCAGAACTTGGTGGAATCGCGATATTCGATGAAGAATCGCAAAAGTGAATCGCGAGCACAAGCAAATGGTGATATATATTCTGGAAAGTTGGCCGCAGTTGATAAACTCGCGTTAAACGCAGTCCGGTGTAGATTATTTCGCAACAATTAAGAAGTTTCTCTTGCCTGAAACGAAACTCTCGTTCTACCAAGTCGAGGGTGTCGGCTGAAGAAGATTATGATACAAAATGTGTTGAGAAAGAGTAAACTCATTTTGCAAACATAAACAAATTGACGTTGTATCTGTTGTGCTCATTTTATTAAATCAAGGACTAATATTTACATAACAATTTTATGTATTTTTTATCTTTTAATTAGGAGAAATTATTCAGTACAGTAATTCTTATTAATTTTTATTCTTAATAAAACATCTTATTTCTCTTATTTTTCTCCAGAAAAATACATAGCTCAATTTTCAGCTGCACATTGAATATACGAAATACTTTACTTCTGGTTACGTGTTTCGTAGCCTCAGGACGGCTAACATAAGGAATTCGCAAATGGTGAAATATGAAATCTTAATTCCGTCGACGAAAAAGAACGATTCCTTGATCGTGATTTCTCGTTTCATCCAAGCATCGCACAGCTGTCCTGAAATTGCTCAGAGTTGAATCTCGTCTCGCAGTAAACACCCTCTTCCGCTGAGCCCTCTATTTCCGTCTCGGTACTCCTGATGTTAATATTTTTCTCATTTCCGTTAACTCGCTACGGAGCTGTGGTGCACCTTATCGTTTGCAATCTGCGCTCACCGGATAGATCACTAGTTTCTATTTTTTCTATTTTTTACTTTTCATTCCCTGGTATCGTTTTGTGTTTTTTTTTTCTGCTCGTATTTTCGCTCAGTTCGTCTGACCTGAAATTTTTCAGTGAAACAGGAATGATTTAAAAACACCCTGGAAATTTATTAAATTTTTGCCTCTTCCATATACAGTTGTTTCTGAAAATATTCGAAAGTCGAAGATATCTTAAATTGTTAATAAATGAAATGAAATGATAATATTAGAAGTAATGTAAAATGTTGATAAAGTATCATTCAGCATGAAATCCACCACTGAAGATCATATAAATTAATATACTATAATTTTCTAATATTTAATGATTCTCCTTCTAATTTCACCTACACATTTTCAAGAACTATAATTTACTTTGGTTGCAATATTATATTCGAAATTTGAGTTCAGCGTATTTCATTTATTAATAGTTTCAAATGCAAACTTTCAAACCTTTTTATTTTCGTGAATGGCTGTACGCAGAATTTCGATAGGGGATTGTATACTGGAGTAGGTTATTTTTCATCTATTTTTAAATGCGATTGAATTTCGATTGCTTTTTAAAAAGCAATCGCGGAAAGCTAGTACCTGTTTGATCTAACTATGAATTTTGATATTTTTCTGATGGAAAGTAGTGGATCTGATCAATATTAACATTGAAATTTAAATCGACAATGAATATCATTATCGACCGCTAGTATAACCATGTTTCTGAAATTCTACAATATTTAAATTAACTTAAAGGTATCTATCTTACTCGTAAACGCTAACGAAATTCAAATGGAATCGACCAAGCAAGAAGCTTGCCGAGCATTGAAAGCAGTGATTACTTAACACAGCATATTTTACATAAAACAGAAGAAAGAAAACGAACCACAATCCCATCCACTCCCATCAAACACGGTCGGTGTAAAAGGACGCTTTTCAACGGTGCTTTTTTTATTTTCCCTAAGGCAACAGGTGCCTTCGCAAATTCCCTTTTTCTTCGGTTCCTCTGCCACGTATCCGTACATGCAGCCACATAATCGGTAGAGTAGTTTCGTTTAACCCATTCCAACTTAAACCTCCATTATATATTCGAAAGGAACAATTTTGACTTACTCATATTCATTAGATTTATTCAATTTAATCGTTATTGGGTCAAGGTTAATTCAGTACCTAATTTTCATTCATTTATTCCTTGGTCGGCGGACCATGGAGAGAGACCCAGTTAGTATGGGATAAGTATAGGTCATTATTGACCCAGGCTCCATTATTCAAAGGTTAATTACAAATATAATACTCTGAGTATTTTTGAAAATTGTGGAAACAGAAACAAAATTGCGAATTAACCCTTCGTTACATGATTTTTGTTTTGAATTTGAGAAAAAATACATTATTAAGCGAAGATTATTTTTTTATTTTAGAAAAATTGTATGTAAAACAAAATTAAAAATTACAAGAATTTTATAGCAAATTATTTCATGTAATATAATGCAATCAGTGCGGGATTAAGGAAAAGTTTAAGGGGGTTGCAGGGACCTTTCTTACAAGCCATATATTTATGTACTACGTCAAAAAATATTCAATGTAATTTTTTTCATGATCAAATGTTATTTAATATTACTTAGAACAAATTTCAGTTTGTAAACTAAGAATAAGTTTATCAATCAAGGGGCCCCTTGAAGGTTTGATAAACAAGGGTCTAAGAAACTTAATTAGGTTCTGAATGCAATTAAGGGTTAATTACAAAATGATATACTGAACGTTAGATAAAATATTCTTAGATATTCCTTTTAAATAAAATGTTTGAATAATTGGTTCCCTCATCCACATTGGTTCCTAAATGAAGATTCTATAATATCCAAACAAGGATTACGTTTTTATGATTTCGACAATTCTCATGCGGATTGACACGTGTTTGTTTGCGTTTCGTTGAAGAAATTTCAATTCATTGGCAAGTAGACATTCCATTTGACAAGTTGGCTAGTTCAGAGTGCCCTTTACCTACCTATCAATGAGCTGGGAGGGTACGAGTGTCAACAGGCCTCTCCCAACGAGACAAACAGCGTTTCAAGGCTTTGGCTTGCTTTGCCTTGTTCCAGCTTCTGAGCTTCTAGTCGAGCTTATTTGATTAGAGACCTGTTAACACTATTGTCTGACGCCAGGTATGCTTTTGTCTTTCTTCCCTCTCTCTATCTCGGCCATTTGCAGTTTTGTTTGATTAGCTTTGGAGTTCGAATAGCGAACCATCTTGTATTCCATCCTTATATTCGAAATTGATGCATGGTTCGCCAGTAGAATTGTAGATTATATATTAGATATACAAATTAGTTTTGTACATTTTTTAATTTCAAATTGAAAATGTTCTATTGTCCTTTTCTTTTTTTTCATTGCGTTTTCCTGCCATTTTTAAAATACACAAAAGCACGGAAAAATATTCAAAAAATAGTAACCAAAGAAGCGACCTAAATTTACATTTAATAAATTTTCAAATAATTGTGTCAACATTGATTAAAGTACATTTACAATTGATTGAAATTTTTGATGGACCACTACAATTTACTCCTTAATTTAATAAAGGTTAAATAAGAAAGAAAATTTGTTCATATTTTTGAATAAAATACTAAAAAAGTAGTGCACAGTTGGTTGCACGGATTCGAATGCATTTCAACGCGACAGTTTCCGTGTTCGGAGCGTGGAAAAATATTCTTGCATTTTCTGTACGTCATCATTCTGGCTGGTATTAACATACGTTTGCATAATGATCCCAGCCGATGGTGTCTCGTCTCCATATGCCCCCGTTATACCCGTATCACGGAATGTTACGCACATGCGAACGAGGACGAGCGAATTTTCAATGCCAAAAGCAATAAAACGCGAGAAAAGACAAGGTTCAAGAAAGGATGGAAAATATAAAAAGATTCTCTTAAATATTTTTGATGATATTGAAAATGGGAAAATATTTTCAGACAAGAAATTAAAATTTAAAAAAAATTTTCTTCGATATTTAATAATTATTCAAGCATTTTTATTAATGATATTTATGTTTTCTTTTAATGCAAATAAGAAGGTTCATTGAGACAGAATATACATTATTCATATGGGAATATTTTAATGGAAGAATTTGTAATTGAAATGTGAATATGGATTTACAAGGGTTTCCTGTAGGGTTTCTAGAGAGCTATTTTAAAGTTGATATGTTTGACCTATTCCTATCAATCTAGAACAGAGTTTTGATTCTAATTGTATGTTTGAGTTTCAAAATGTCCAATGAATTTTTGGGATATTTGCTATTATAAGCATAAGTTAATTAAAAGTAAGAATGGAAAAATAATTAATTTTTGGAGTGGATCAAGTCCTTCAGAAATTTTATAATTTTGGAATTCTGGAATTTTAGCATTTTAGAGTTCTAGATTTTAAAAATTTGGGAATTGTCGATTTTTGGAATTGTGAGATTTTAGAATTTTTATATTTTGGAACTTTAGCATTTTGGAATTCTAGAATTTCAAAACTTCGAAATCGTGGAATTGTGGAATTTATATTTTTGAAATTCTACAATTTTCGAATTTCAAAATTTTCAGATTTCAGAATTTTTAAATCTTAGAATGGAAAGAGGACCGAGCCACCCTAGCCCCTGCCTAACGATTCCACCATTGTCTATTCTAAATAATTACAATAATAGCATGCTACATTCCCTCCGTCCATTTTCACTTCGGCATTTAAGGTGTTAATATCGCAGGCATAGTAGTAGTCTAGCCAGCCTTTCAATCTCCTTGCCTGACCATTCATCGTTCGCTCTACTTACGCGACCACTTCCCGTTAATCTACATGTCCGTCTAACCACCTCTCATCCTACCCCTTTTTAAAAATAAACTCTTCCATAGCATACAAATAATTCAGTATCTAACGAGACAGAAATTCCATCAAAGAAGCGCACTTTCTTTTCACGCAAAACGCAACAATAAAAATGAAACGTTCTCTTTCACGAGACTCGTCTGGCGAACTCATGAAAATTCCGAATTCATAACGACGATTTTTCCGTTGGAAATAAGCGAGGCGTATGGTGTTACCGAACACATTCGCAAATATCGGTTCCTTTTCAAAAGTGTATCGATGAACTTTAGCCGACGAGGGATACTCGACTTTCGTCGAGCCTTTTCTCTCTCGACACTGCTGCTTTTCCGTGAAATAAAGATAGCTATCGAGCTTCAGAGTATTGTGTTATCAAGGAGCATCCTCTCGAGCAGAGTTGATCAACTACTTTTTTTTTTTTTAATGATACGTAATATACTCACGAGGTAGGAGAGAAGGGAGCCGTTTTGCAGACACTTTAACCCTTTACCGGGCAATTTACCGCTCGTGTGTGTGTGTGTACGGATACGTCGAACAATCGACCCGTTGCTGTTGCCACGATATTTAATCCTTATACGCGATAATTGATCGTCGCAGCGTGGACTGGTTGTTTTATTTTTTTAACTTGCAGTCGTGATAGGAGACGTTAGAAATTAAACGTGAAACGAATGAAACTGCGCTCTTTCGATTCCTTTTTCAAGATCGCAGATATCTAGAAATAGGTCTCGAGACTTTTTCCAATGATATTAATATTCTTGTTTGAAAAAAGTCGGATATACCGATTAAATAATAAACAATTACCTTTATTTATAATAAAAAATCTAGATATTTAATTTTTACAATTTGAAAGAAAAATTAAGAATATCATACTATTGCAAATTACACCATTTATCAGAAATGCTAAATTTGAATATTCTATCAAATTACCCACACTTAAACGTGAAATGTTAAGTGCACATCGATAATTCCTATGAACGTTGCACGAAATTCCGTTGAAACGCGGAATATTCCCATTTGACTTTCACCAAACGTCGATTCAATATTGAATCACGGACCGTGCAATTAAAACCGAATAAAATAACGCGGTGAAAACAGTTTGGTGTTTAACGTCGAAGTGTTATAAGTATTTCATTTAACTACAGAAAAGCATGGTATCAGAGTTCAGTGGAAAAGTCAATAATATAGATCTGACCTAGATGATTCCATCGAAAAATATACCTTTATTTTTCCTCTCCAACGTTTTACAGGAATAACGACCGGAGAAAATACACGAAAAACATTCGCCAGAATCGGGAATCCGTTGTGTTCGTTCGATTTTCGTGAATTGTTAAAATTGCCCAAAAGAAGTATGGAGGGGGTATCACGATGATCTCGACTATTATACATTTCGTGCGATGACCGTGCGGAAAATATTTATTGTTCCGCACTCTGGACCCCCGTTGGGGGTCTCCTTTGTTCGGTTTATTTATTACATTGCCAGCTACGGCGCGTCGAAAGCCGATAAGGATTTATCGTTAGCCCTGGCAGACCGCAGGAACCTTCGTCAGTTCCTTATTCTCCTTACAGTTTCCAATATTTATCAGTGAAAGTCAATTGTT
Organism: Osmia lignaria lignaria; assembly: GCF_051020975.1. Taxonomy (NCBI): domain Eukaryota; kingdom Metazoa; phylum Arthropoda; class Insecta; order Hymenoptera; family Megachilidae; genus Osmia; species Osmia lignaria. The sequence continues at coordinate 4,338,863 of NC_135037.1, read as the reverse complement.
ACGTACAGTACAGTGAAAGCATAATGCGGTAATTAACCCTTGGAAAACGGACATTTTCGGTTATGGTCGTTTCAACCCTTAACTTTTTAATTGGGGAACTAATTTAACGATGTTTTCTAATTTTCTCTATTTTCTATCATTTTTGCTTACCCTTAATAAGTAATTCAATAAAAATAATAAAATTTGAGATCTTTATTGAATGGTAAAGTGACAATGCTTATTCATTTTCAACTCGTGCAAAGAATTTAAACATTAGAAAAGAGAAAGGAATGATGAAGTGTAGATACTTTTTGTTCGACAGATATTAATGAAAAGTTGTTACTCTGTAACTGAATGTTGGTCTACAAAATTCTTCAGGTTATTCGTAAATAGCGGAGCATTAAAAAGTGCTTAATAATATGAATTCTGATGACTAATTGATATCAGATTCCTGCGGTTGATCATAATTAATTATCTTCGTTGATGAACTTGCTGTTTCAGTGTTATCATTAATATTAATGTATTCAATCTGCGCACTACGAGTCAAGTATCTGTTTCCACAAAATTGACCACTCATTTGAAACTAATTAGGAGAGTGTTTAATTCAAACCGGTACTTTGTTGCTCTAATTAGTGCCAGCTACTTTTTCCCTTTCATGGGTACCAAATTCTGATAACTAGATTAAATTTCTGCCAATATGCTACTGGCAATGCAAAAATTTTATTAATAATTATTTTGCAAGGTATTTATATTAAATAATATTCTACAAGAGAACACTCATATTTCAATATACAAAGTTTCTCATAATAATAATTCTTTCTTCATAATGATTTTTCAACATTTTTTAGAATTTTCAATATTACTTATTATTTAATCAAACGATATTTGGAAGTTACATGTAGATTGTCTGTGATTGCCTCTTGCTTTAAATTTTTCAAATTAATTACCCTGAATTCAATGCCTTTAACAGTACGCCTTCTTAATTACTATTTTAAATTTTAATATTTTCCAGCGCTTTATTTAAAAAGTGGCAAGAAAATATAATAAAAATTCCTTCAATAATTGAAATCACCGTGGTTTCTTAAAAATTAATCTCTAATTAGAAAAAAGGAAATACACGTAATAAATGTTATTTCTTTATTGGTAAAACGCAATAAAGTTTAAAGGTTCTATATAATTTCGGTCGTGGTTGACCGTCGTAAGAGAAGATCAGTAGGATGTATCAGTCGGCGAGCGACTCGTCGTTTGAGAACGACGCTTTTCAACTAAAAGCTTTGCTTTACAGCCGCGTGCACGGCAGAAAATGCTTTTATCTAAAAAACTGTACAAATGCGGTGCATGAATAGAAGTCGATACTTCTGTCACCAGTGAAACGGACCGTTCGTTGTTGCTTTTCACGCTACCCGTTGTAAATGCAAAGACGAACGAGAATAGAAGGTAAACGGGGAGTTTGTCGTGTGTTGCGGGTGCATCGGGATCGATTGGAAAATTTTGACGAGAGGAATTCTCAATAAAATAAAGATACTCTTTGATGTCACTTCAATCGATCCTCCACAGAAATTATTCGATCAAATTTTAATCTAACATAAGAAACTCCTTCCAAACGAAACGTAATCTTTCTCTTATGTGCTTGTACATTTACAATTGGGAAAATTTTATTATTTTCGAAAATAATATAAATAAATTGAAATAGAATATTACTGAGTTCTACCATTAATTTGTTTTTAATAAGATTTTGAATTTTTCTATATGTCAAGGTATTTATTGTTAATATCATCTTAAATGTTACAATTTATATATAACTTTCAAGGAACGATTGACCTTTCACCAGGCGTTCATAGTTTATCTCCGCTTCATTAATCAAAATCATTTTACGAGTCACCACACATATGATAATAAAAGTCCTCGTATCATTAAAATAATTTTATCATTTTTTTGAAATGCCCATTCCATTAAAATCCATCATATTATCCGATGCATCATTTCGATGTTCGTTTTATCGGACGTTTATATTCGTGAATGACGTTAAAACGGAGTGTACCAATTGACACGGATCAATGGACACTTCTCGCTAAATATCGCAAATATTTATCACGTTGCACACATAAACGAGAAAAAAAAAGGTGGTCGATGAATATTCAGTTATGTTAAACCGTTTATACTTGATGCTATTCGTTTCCAATATTCATGATTTCTCTTAAAATAAATATTCCTTTCTATGAACTATTTTTTGGAAAGTATTAAATAAAATTATTAGAAGCACTTTTATTAGATATTTTTTAACCCCTCGAATTTGAAGCTTCAATCGGGTAACAGAAATTGTTTTAAATAAAAATTATTGTAACTTCTAAAATACTCAATTGCAATATTGGGTTATGATTTTCCCAATTATAGTCAAAATACTCATTTATTGTATTTCAATATTTAAGTTTCATAAAATAATATTTCCATCTCATTTAAATAAACAAGTAAATAGCAGAAGTATTCGAAAATTCGGATACCAGTGCCTCAAGTTGGGTCGAATCGGATCGGGTCAGGTCGGATAATGATAGTATCGGGTCGGGTAATTATAGGGTCAAGTTGGATAATGATAGTGTCAAGTCCGGTAATTATAGAAAAAATTATTTTCTATATACAAGCATCGATGGTATATCGCAGATTTTTCACGAAACAAAAATATCTTGCTAGACAGTTTCCGACGAGAAAAGGATTCAAGTGTTCGGCCAGTTTGAAGCGATTGATTAACAAGGAATGACAGTTTCGTGTCAAAATATATGGCGCGAGGAGGTGAAATAAATCAATGCCCTTGTAAGTGGAGCGGTGTATATCTCCCCGTTCCAGCACGATTGACAAAGCGTTTTTTGTCGTAAAACATCAAACGACTCGACGATGATAAATTAAAGTCCCGAAATAGTGATGAAACTGGAGATGGTGGGTCCGGTAACCTCGAGTGTTACTTAATCGTCGAGACATTAATTACCGAAGTAGGGGGAATGCTTTGATCGAACACCCTTTCTTTGTTAGTCGGATCGTCGTAAAAAAGTTAATGCGATACGAATGCTGTTAAAGTAGATTATGAAAATGGGGTGGATTAATGTTCTTTAAATTTCTTCTGGGGTATAGACCTTGAGTCGCCCTCTCGCAATTTTAAGATTCTGGGATTCTAAGGATATCAAATACCTAAAATATTAAAGTCCCAAAATTCCAAAGCTAAAAATTTCAAAAATTCGAAAGTTTCAACTTTCAAAAGTTCTATAACTCCAAAGTTTGATGAATCTGGCCTACTCCAAAATTCAGAATTGCATTCCAATTCTAATACAATAACATTTCAATTATAGCTCAAAATAACTCATTTCTTTTCCAAAAGTTAATAACAGTCAGCTCAATCTCCTGGCAAGCATGATCCGAGTTTCAATTTTTCTTCAGCGTCCCAATATTTCGAATATTTTTTCCTCTATAAATATAATGAAACGAAGCGAAACGAATCGAAAATTCAATTTTGAAAAGAATATTCATTTTTTTATAAAACAAGAAAAAAAACTGAAAAAACTAACGCACACACGTGTGTCTCGAACAACCAAGCTATTTAACCTGTCATACGCAAAGAAAACGAAAATTTAATTAAACAGTGTCACTCTGAAAGAAGTCAAAAAAAAAAGAAGTCACAAACTTTCGTTCAGTTCTCGGAACAGAACTGGAGGGGTCGTTTTTCATTAGCTGCCCGTTGAAAACTCGTCCATTTTTCTCGTTCCGCACCGCGAAACGCCTTTTGACTGTTTTATTCCGTTCGTGCTCGTTTTGTCAACATACTTCTTCGTCCTCAGTTCTGGGTGTATGAAAAATGCAAAGTAGATTTTCTTGTTTCACGGTGCGCGCCGCACGATGCCGGAATACTGATCGATCTCTTTTCATCCCTTCGTACGTTCTTCGACCGGAAGGAGAGACGCGTGGGCGAGCGACGTGTATTGTCGCCACAGGTTGCCTTTAAAAATGCAGAATGACGGTGTACAGTTTCGAGGAATCGCGTAATACCATCTGTCGAACACAGAAGTTCGAGAAGCAAAAGTAGAATGAAGAAAATCGAGACACGCTCTTCTGTATCTCTACTCATCAAGATTTCGATATCTGTGTATCTCCGGTCGCGCAGATTTCGTCCTGGAACCTCGCTCCGATTTTTCGACACAGACTGAAAAGCTAGATTGCATTCACGATTGGAATATCATTTTCTTTTTTTTCGGTTTTGTAGATTCGAGATGGAAAAATTTGATTTTATTTTGTTATTTTGGTACAGTTGGAATTAGAAATGATATTTGATATGTTTAATTATTTATTTATTAATTAAAATTATATTCTAATAATTTTAGATCTACTGTAAAATTAGAATTCTAACATTTTTTATAGAATTTTCCTTAAATTAGAATTATAGAATTTTTCATTAGAACTTTTCGAAAATTGCAATTCCAAAATTTTTCCATCGAACTTTTTTGAAATTAGAATTCTAAAATTCTGTAAATTATTTCCATGAATTAATTTAATTACAAAATTAATGATTTATTATCTTTGTTAATAAGGAATTTCTTGCTCGTGATCAAGAGTCAAATGAAGAATTAAATCCCCTATAAATGTAACTTTGCCGAAAAAAGTATGTGCTCCAAATATTCATAATTATTTTAATTAGACTCTAGGTGAATCTAAAGCGTTCCTTTGAAATTTCCTGAAAGAACTAAAGTAACATGTAGTCAGCAGTGAATGAAATAAATGAGTCGGCTGAGCGTCTAATTAAGTGATACACTTCAGCACGCTAATTGGTCACTGTTAATTGGTCGCACGTGACGTTCCTAGGATTCTTGCATATTAGTCGTACAATGTTCTCAGCGTGTGTACGGAAATGATTAAACACTATCCTAGTCTCTTAGCATTTAACATTTGTCTTCAAGGAGTAGTCTCTTAAGAGGAAAGATTTTCCGAGCTGGATCAAAGGAAACATTTTTTTTTTTAGAATTTCAAATATCGTTTTATGTCTGCAAGCATCTGTTCCTTTTATAACCATAAAAATTTACAACCTGGAAGTCAAGGAAAGAAAATATTCTATGGAATTTTTATTGCAAGAAGACATCAAAATTTTATTGTAACTTAATTCAGCTACCTTCCTTTTCTTATATAAAATTTGAAAATAATGTCATATAAAAATATGTACACTACTTTTAGTGTATTATACCATGTATTATACCATTTTTATTTTATTACCTGATACTTGGTCTTGATTTTTTTTACGGCTCACAGTTGTCACACATAAGGAATGGTATCAAACGTGTTAACATATTCGTCTACAAGATAAATTAACTCATCCTTCTCGAACATAGTTGTTGAATTTCGGGTGTAAGCCGTGTTCATATTTCTTTCCGGTAAGAAAAGCCAGGGGGTATGCTCCAAACAGTAATCCAAGCTACGAAAACCTGGAAACAATCATAACTCTTCTTCATTCATTTTTCATTACACCTAAAAGGGGAGGAAAATTCTTTCCTGGCTAGAAAATACACCCTCGGCGAAAATTACATTTTAAGATACAAGTTGGATATATGAAATAATTTCTAGGTACAAAATTTTTTCTACTTTTCGTGATTTCTATATTTTCATGATTTCCCAAGTTTCCCATAATTTCCCACTTTCCCAAGATTTTTCATTTCTCACAATTTCCTAATTTTCTAGTTTTCTATAATATTTCCTATTTTCCATCATTTTCTCCGTTTTCTTATTTTTCATATTTGCCCTCATTTCTCTATTTCCCGTAATTTTTTCCTAATTCCCCCTATTTTATATAATTTTCCCTAAATCCTGAATTTTGTTAGTGTATCGTTTCCATTTTCCTAATTATCTAAGCTAAACTAACTCAAAATGAATTCATCAAACCAATTAAAAAGTACATAAAAATAATAAAACAAATCTCTCGATTGGTTATTAACCAAAATATTTGAAAAGTCACTAATTATTCCTTGAAATGGATTTCTTTAAGTCCCCTGTTTACATACTGTCTTTCATTGAATTATTTCTGAAACGGTGCTTCAATTATTTCATCAGCGACACAGATTCAGGACGTAACATGATCCTCCTAGTGCAAAAGTATCGATGTCGTAACCCGAAGGGTTAAATGAAAATCATGGAAGGGTGAATCGGCTGGATGGCAAGCGTGTTCGTTCCGACTGAACGCAAGTTCATGGAGCTTCCTGTCGTCGCAAATGTCAGATGACCACGTTACGAGCCATACTCGTGTTCTTTTCTCTCAAAGAGGAACACTCGAGCGAGAGAGAGAGAGAGAGAGAGAGAGAAAGGGAGCCCTCTTTTCCTGGGAGCTTTCAAGCCCGCGGGAAAAGAGGGACGACGAAACGACGGAGCAAGGGGGTACAGCGAAAGCGTAGGAGGCCGAATGGCGCTCGTGTGGATACTGCCTCTTGCCTACGGCCCGATATCGACCCGGGCACAACCGACCAATACTTTGAAGGAAAGCTAAGGTCGCGGTTACGACCCTGTACGAACGAGAGGATAGCGAAGCCAACCTCGTAACTTGGCTCGCTCCCTTCGTTTCGTCGCGATCGTGAAACGAACCACCATCAGCCTGGACAATTTTCACGTTACTTCATCTTCCACCCCCTTTCTCTTCTCTGCCTCGAATTGATACGACCCCACTGATGGTTGTATAACCCGGTGACGCAGGGGGCAATGAATTCGAAAGTTTGGGAAGATGTTTGGAATTTAGGTGCTGTTAACCCTTCGCTCCATTATGTTACAACAGTAGAGTAACTGAGGGGGTTCGGAGGGTCAGTTGATCCCCTAGTAAGAAATTGGAATTCTTTCCTTTTAATATTTTAGAAAATTTTAGATAACATTCTGAGGAATAAAAATGAAGAAAATTGAACTCAATTATATCGTAATACTATAACAATAATAGTATTTGAAAAAAAATTTATTTTGACCCCTCTTCTGCCTCTATAATTTTAGTTACGTCATTGTGTTACAAACTGACTGCATAAAATAATATCCCAACAATTTTTGCTTTATCTGTTCGAATGGAAATTAAATTAGAATTGGTGCTAGATTTATTAGAATTACCATAGAAATGGTCACAGATAAATTATAATAGGGGGTACTATAGTGGTGTCCAATTAATTCATTGAAGAAGGTGAAGTTTCTTTACGGTTAAATTCAAGGGAAAAAAATGAGAAGGAGAAAGCGTGAAAAACGCGAAACCAGAAGAATGTAACTATTCTACAAGGAAAAAGGAGGTCAGAGCCGCATTTATACAAAGATACGGTGCAAGGTGAAATTCTTGGCTTGAAAAAAGAACCTTAACCAAGACGTTGAGATTGCGATATTTTCATACCACCTTTGAGATTGTTTCGAAATTGTAGAACACTAAGGCAGTCAGACGATTTTAAGAAGGAAAACATTCTACATTCTTTTTCGTTTGTTGACTTTAGCTTATTATTTCATTTACTCGTATCTTCTTGTTTTATCCAGTTTCAGACAAGACAATTTAATGCAAAAATCCCCAAAAATTATTTGTTACAAATTTACATATTTTATTTCCAAATTTCAAAAAATTTCAAAAGATTTTTTTACAGCGTCTAAAATTTTTCAAACGTTTATAGTTATTTTACCATAATTTTTCATCTCATTTCAAAAAGCCTTTAGAATTTTATCTGAAATTATTTTTTTGTCAAGAGACAAAATTTTTAACAAAAGTCACTGAGCAAGACTGTCGATCACAATTTAAAATTCTCGTCGAATCAAAGGAAGCGTTCTGGTAGAACGCGACAAACGAAAAAAGGTCGAGAAAACGATATCCTGGAAGATCTGTTTCCACCCTTGTTTCGTTTACATCGAAACAGGGGTATCCTATTCGTCGAATCGATTCCTCTTTCCCTAGTTGGCCAGAGGAGACAAGAACGCGATGCCATAAAGATTTTTCACGACAGTCTCGTTTGTTTCACGGTCACCGGGACTTTGTCCCGAGGAAGTTGACAAATTCGATCCACCCCCGTTGGCTATGAGGACCCGTTCGGATGGGTAACTCGACGATTTCTGCAATTTGTTATGGACATCGTTTTCGTCGGACCTAAATAGCCTCTTCTAGGAGTGGACATTCGAATTTGTATACGTAAATACATTATCCCGGAAATAAGGTAGATAATAAGAAACTTGTTGATAAATTAAAAAATTTAAATAATAATTTATTCATTCAGTAAAGTTTCGTGTAATTCAAAAGGGTAGAAAATTAGAAAAATTAATTTATTATTTTTAAAATTTGAACTCTGTAGAAATTTGTTATATTAAATTAAAATTGATAGTAAATTAGAGGATTGAAATAATAATAATTTTTCATAATTACTTCAACAATTTGAATTCATTAAATATGATTAAGGAATCAATGAAGGGAAAGGGGGCAGAAGGACCAATTGACCCTCCAATTAGAAAATTAGAGATAAATAAAGATAAATAAAATTAGACTTAATATTATCATGATAAGGTATGAAAAAAAATTTGTTGGTCCTTCTATTAGAGAATTATAATTACGTCACTGGAATCAATCAAAAGTCAACTGAATTTTATATAAAAATATCTCAGAAAAATAACAGTAAATTTAAAAAAAATATTTCCTTATACAATATCTTTCAATTCCATCTGAAACATTTCCACCCCTATAATTATTGGGACCATCGAAAATAAACCTCCTCAGTTCTCCAGTGCATCAGAAATATTCCACCCAAAATTAACGAATAACCGGAGAATTGATGTTTGTAACAAAGAGTGATCGACGAAGAAAATTTCGTTGCCGGGTGAACCGCGAACAGCGTTCCAAGAATAACTCACCCCAAGTTCGTCGTAGAATTCAACCCCTCGAAGCGACTAAGAAACTGTGGCTAAACTTGTTCGACTTCCACTCCCGTTTCGAGTAATCCCCTTCCGTCGATGTACTTATGAAAAACAGAACTCGATGGATAGTTTGCCATTCTCGAAGCGACCCCCGAATTTTGATTCGCTGAAGGGTGTACGAAAAAGGAATATGATAGGTCGACCTAGTGGCCATTGTCGCCAAGGTACTCGGTGTTTGTGTCGCCGAGCACTGTTCTCTTTTTCTTTGTCCGATATTCGTCGAGCCTGTCCATCCACCCTTCTCGATGGTGTTCATATTCCGGGGTAACTTCTCTCCCTCTTCGCGTCTCGATGCTTGGTGGTCGATGGTGAAGAACCGAGACGCATGGCTGATGTACGCACGCGTCAAAACCGGCCTTTTCCAGTGTCAAATAGACGTATAAACACAATTAAGGGGTGATACGATGGCCATGGGGCGCGATATTAAATATGGAAACAGATTTTTCAAGAACAAGGTACGAGGGGTTGCTCGCTGTTCTGCCTGGTCGTGATTCGAATTGAATTATCTTTTGATTTGAAGAGGATCGTTTTGGAGGAGGGAGGGTTTGAATATTGTTTTCTGAGATGTGTGGATTGGAAATTTAAGGGGCGAAGATGCGATTAAAAATGGGGGAGAAAGGAACAAGGGTGGAAAGAAAAAATACAAATTATGTAATTATTGTTTTATATTGAAGTAAACTTGATTTTTGATGGTAAGGAAAGAAATAATAATTTAATAATTTAGCAATAAAAATAATAATTTCACGATTAAGTTTAGATTTCAAGAGCTCAAAAAAATAATAAAAACAAACTTTTCCCTATATTTCTTTCCATCTTAACGGGGAATAAATGAAGCTAAGATTTTACAAGAGTCCTGTGAAGATAAATTATTAATCATTCCCTGGGATGAAGATTTGATAAATGAAGGTGTAAGAAGGGATCTGTGACTGTACTTTGCGGTGGCTAATCGTTTCTTAATTAGAAAGGGAGTTTTAGCTTCAAATTAATCGATTGAGGATGAAAGAGCAGGATTATTATTTATCATTTATCAGTGGCTGTTTGTTAAAATTAATAACACGGGTTAATTATTAAAGAATAGAAAATTTGTAGAAATTTTTATAATTTATGTTTGAGTAGTTTATTGATGGAATAAAAATAAAATTGATCAAAGAATTAGTTAGAAATTAAAAGTGATCAACTGAAATTTAACTGCAGTTTTAATTTAATTTAATTCAATTTTAATGGGACGGTGTTTAAATTCACATTATATTTAATTACCTAGTAATCATCGTATACAGTAGCAGAAAAATATATTTATAAAACGATTGATTAACAATAATTTCCAGCGAATGAAATGACACACGCATGCATTTTAATAATGGCCAATCAGTACTGTGAATATTCATCGTTACAGAAGCACCGATTAAATGAAATTTAATCATATTATCCCATCTATTGTTTCGAATATCTAGCGATGATTAAATGGTTATCGTGATTGATCGAATTCATTTCATTTTTTATTTCATTATTTTCTTTTCCTATTTTTTAAATAATTATTCAATTAAATCACATTTTTATTAAAATCAAAAATTAAATTATTCTTTCATTTGCCACACAATGTTTTCATAAATAATAATTTACAAATTAAAGTTCAAAAAAGTAACCTGATCACCGAATGTTCTAATTGTTGTATTGTTGCTTTATTATCAACAGATCTCCAGAAACTCTCGAGAAATTGCTCGCAAAGTGGCGAGAATCTGGAGATTCTCATTACGATAAATTTCTAAGTCAATTTAAATAATCCGACAGGAAGTAAGGAAAGTGTATATCGCGCCGTAGAGAATTAACGTTTCAAACATACTGAGGGATAAACCCCTCCGGAATATAAATGTGGCCTGCATAGAGAAACGTTGCATTGCCAATGATAACGCGCGCATAAATATTAATGTCATAATTGTATCGATGTCCGGAGCAACAATAGAAACACGTCCGCAAGAATTCGTCTCCCGTCGAACAATTATTCCTAGCCGATCGATAACGATTAAATCTCGTTGAATTTTCGTCGATGAAGTAGTAGAAATAAAACGTTCCAGCAAACTTCTCAAAATGAACTGGCACTCTTAATGAAAATGAATTAGTCCTGTAACTTCATTAGCATCTGTAGTCAATTGAAACGAGTTTTTATGCAATTCAACGAATTTCTTCTTAACTTCTTTGCTGATTGGCCAATGAGAGATGGAATTTCAGTTTTAAAAATCACTTCAAATGAAACTTACTATGTTTTAGTATACGCGTGGAATTTTTACAATGAAATTTGTTCTTTTTTTTCTAAATAAAATTACATATTTTTATGAAAATTTTACATAGAATAATTTTTACAACAGGGAGCTATAATACTGTAAAAATAAAAAATTATTGGCACACCAAGTTTTATTATAATAATTGTAAATTAACAATTATTAGATATTATTAAAATATGTATTCAGAACTAAATTAAGGATTCTTAGGTCCGAATCGGGCGGCCCCTCGATTAATTTTGGTTTAAAAATTGAAATTTATTTTAAATAAAATTAAATAGCATTTAATCGTAAAAAAAGGCACAAATTCATTATTTTTTTGATATATTAAATTAACAGCTTAGAAGTGGCTCCAAGGGCTGTAGTCCTAATTAGACTTCCCTTTGACCCGACAGTGTGTGTATTCTGTGATGCCTTAATAAGTAGTATAATATACTAATTATGAGAAAGTAAAGTGTGCTAGAACTTTTTTAACTCGCTGTACTTGGTTGACGAAAACGCAAGTATCACAGAGAATTTTCCGAGAATAACTGGCTTTAAAAGAAAAATAACCAGGGTGAACTGGAGCCAATTAAGCAACAACCAGGTTCTGAGCAGCGTTGAACCTTGTAAATTCTCAAAGTGCAATTCCTCATGGTCTACCTAGTCAGAAATCTTAGCCGGAGAAACGGTACAGTGGAGAATTATCTCCAGGTTGCTTGGAGAAATGCCCGTGGGTCACGTATTCGAGCAGGCCAATTTCTTCCGGTATGCTATCTCTCGAAAATGTTGCCTGTCTTACGAAAATAGTCATCACATTCAGCCTATAACACCCTCGTTCCTCTTCTTCCGTCACTGAATCAGCAGATCCTCGATATTTCTCACGACATTATTCTCAGAGATATCCCTTACTCGTACACTTCATTTTATCGTTTTCTCATCTTTATGGGGATAAGTTTGTCTATTGATCTATTACGAAGGCGTCACAGTTTGCTGAGAATATTTTTAGAACATCCGACATTTATCAAAAAAAAAATTGGGGGAATTTAGATATGAAGTATAGTAATTTTGTTAGAAAAGAGGTGTCATAGTTTACTGGCATTTGAGAAATATCCGACATTTATCATGAAAAATTGTTGCTTACTCAATCATTTAGCAATGACAACCATAATTCAGTTATTGGTCTTTGGATTTTGAAGGTTTTCACAGGGGTGTGCGAGTATCCGAAAAATTCGGATAAGGTTAAGGTCGGGAGATACCGAAAGTTTGTTCAGAATTTTTTTTTGAGGTTTCGATCTTTACCTGTTCCGACCAGCTCATTACCTGATTCAAACCGACCATTACGCTTCAACTCAATTATTGCTTGACCTAAGTCGACTCGTTCGTTAATCGACTCGACTTGACCCAATTATTACTCAACCGGATCCGACCCACTCGCTGCTTGACTCGACTTAATCATTACCTGCCTCGGCCCAATTATTACCTGATCCGACCAGACTCAGTTATTACCCGATCCGATCCGAAACTCGTGCATCCAAATTTTCGGGTATCCGGCCATCCCTGATTTTTGAGCTACGCTAAATATTAAATTATAATTTTTCTGTAATACTTACTCTAATTTTTAGAAGAATTTGTAAGATTTGAAATTGCAGAATTATCTCTGAAAATAAATAAATCCTCTAAAAGCAGTGCTTATCAGAGTCTAGCCAAAGTTACTTCAACCCTCTATTAGAAACAAATATAAGTTGCTCCATCATTCTAAAGCTGTTTAAACTATTATTTGAGTATCCTAGTATACTCTATTCTAACGTATAGAACAAGTTTCAGTTGGCTAGAATTTCAAGCCCCTCGAATGTTTCAAGCAACTGAACAGCTTTAGTGGACACTTTAAGCTATAGAGGCGAACACACGGAATTCCTTTTCTAAAGTAATATGTTGGATCAGCTTGCACAAAGCTATACTATTACATTCAGAAAATATCATAGGTGTTTGACGATATCAATTAAGATATCGGTAATTTATACACTTGCAATTTCATGTTTCTTATTATACCTTATGATAGATCATCTAATAGTTGAAATACTAAAATTATTAATTTTTACATTTAAATTATTTTCTGGCAGAGTAGATAAAATTAAGCATCATAATTAATTAATAATACTGGCCATCAGAGGGTTAATTATCTTCTGAATAATTTTCATTTTTTAAATAAAAAATCCATTCATATTCAACGCATTTAACGATTAAATTTTCTAAATTAAAATTACTTCTAAATTGAGGTTTGAATTAAAAATTTCTTCGAAATATAAATAAAAGAATTGCATAAAACTAATGAAAAGATAAATCTCAGGGAAAATAGGAATCGGTTAGGAGACGAATGAATTAATGGATGATTTCATCGACATTAGAGAGGGGGATGGTAGGGAGGATAGTCGTCATAACAATGGCGGGTAGCGAGGAGATATCGGAAGCAACCGATAATGGGGTAGAACTTAAATTTCCGTTGGCTCGACGATCGAGAATGACTGCTGGCAAAGGAAACCGATCCTTCGTGACTATTTGCAAATGAAAAGGAAACGTTTAGACGAAGTCAGAAGCGTGAGGAGCGGATTATTAGAACGGCATCGAGTAACGTCTGCAGAAAACGTCTGCACGTTCGAGGTAACTGGGCACCGGCTAATTGGAAAGCTCCATTAACATCATAAACAAACGAGGCTAACGTTTCTGGAGGCCGGCAAGTGTGTTTCCGACTTATTAGTGCACGGTTAATTAACTGACTGACTGCCTGAATGAAAATGTTAATCTATTCGATTGGCAACTTGATTCGTGATATTCATTATATTCCTTTTAATACTTCATTGAAAGGAATCGCTATTCAAATTAACACATTGAATACGTAATCGCAATATTTATGCTTTCGATAAACCGATCCGATCTATGTTGTTAATAATTTTGTTTAGTACACGTTTTGTTGCTTTGAACATTGTGGTAAAATAATTCATTAGTGATCATATTCAGGAAGATAACACCGATCAGGCTTGGTGATTGAATGAAGAGTCAGGATAAAAATAGCGCCATCATCGCTGCTTTCTTCCTTGATGCAATTTCGAGGGTGAATCATATTCGCCAAGGGTGTAGCACTGATCACTTTAGATTGTCATTCACGATCAAATACAATTCACATCGAATAAATTTAAAATCGGAAATAAATCAATTTAAAATAACATCATATTAAATTTAATGAAATTGGTACACAATTCGCAATATAAATTCACACAAGTATTTCTGTAGAATACGTATTAATATGACAGGGTATCAATGATACGGTACAATCCATTTGAATGCGCAATAAATTAAAATAACAATTTGCATAAACATAATTCAATACATAACATTCACCAACGGTTCTCTCTCATCTTTTATTTTATTTTTATATTTTAATTCAATATTATCATATTCACTCATTTTGCATTATAAATTCATACTTGTCCACCCTGATATTAATAGCTTTTATAAAATAAATGATTTATAACATTATCGCACGCTCGTGATCAAATCAGGCTTGCTTAGGGAAAATGGCGATATAAGAAGAGGATATAAGAATTCTAATTTTTAACATTGAAAGTAATTTAGAAACAAAATAACATTATTTTTAATTATTTAATATCATAAAATTTAGTATATAAGTGAGAAATATGAATAATGTATGAATATCAATTCAAATGTTTATGTGCAAGTGGTGGGGAGCCTCAGATCTATATATATGGGGCCTCCTCCCTTACAACGTCATTCTCCTCGGGACCGTCTACGGTGACGGGTGGGAATTTGAAGAAAGGGAGGGGGTCGTATTATAATTTTAATGTATTATAATTGCATAAATGTTTTTATGAAATAAATAAATAGTATTTCTCACACGATCAAAAGAAACGAGCACAAAGGAGCAATGGAACCGGATATAAATTGTGTAGAAAATATTGCTTCGCTTTTTCTTGCACACCATTAAAAAGTCTTCAGCTCGGTGTTCTTCTTTGATGCACCATGGTTTCGTCTTTCCTTGTTCGTTCGCCTAATGAGTGCTTTTCCACCCTCTACCCTACGCGTCTTTGCCACCGGAAAGTCATCATGTGCAGGCATAATAAACTTTTCTTACCCTCGCGTACCCTCGTTTCCAGGCCTGTCGGACTATTTTCGGCGCTCCACTTTCTTTGTACCGCGAAAAAAGTAGAAAGTCGCTGGCCGAGAAAACTGGGGGGTCAAAAAGACCGGAAGTTGAAAGGGAAAAGATAAGTGGATAAATATGAAGACTAAAAAACAAAAAATAATAAATGTTAAAAAATTAGGTGATTAGGTTACAGTTATGATTAATTATTTATCAAAAATTTCATTTGTTTTTTGTTATTAAAAATAATTTTCAAATTATTTTATGACGAAGTATTTTTAATAGCATTTCTAAGATATAATAAAGTCTAATAGTAAGAAATTAACGGTAAAAAATATTAGAAATAAATAGGGAGAAATTTGTAATTTTTCATTGTAAAAGTTTTATTGCCAAATTTGATTGCAAAAATAATTAATGTAAAGTTATTTAAAAAATTTTGCGATCGTTAAATTTTACTTTCATAATATCTAGTTAACATTAACTTTAGATTGGATCATTTCTCACAAATATCATAGTATAAAATTTACAGATATTCTATAGGAGTTTTCATGCAACATAAATTAATTTCCAGTTGGTATATAATGGTATTTCATAATTAATTCATGTCAATAAATGTTTTATGCTATTTTGGAAATTGTTATTAATATCAATTTTACAGTAATTTCGCAACATCAGCACTCAGTAAGAAGTTTAATTAGTTTTTCCATTCTGCATACCGTATGATGTCTGCAAGTAGTATAGGTCAACGAATAGTCCGGCAAAGAGCAAATCTATGATTTACTCTATTTCTTATCGAACATAACGAATGTTAGTGATATAAATTTTGCAAAAATTTCACATCAGCAATTAGTAAGAAATTTCATTAGCTTTTCTATTCCACTTTATGATGGTTTCCAAGTAGCATAGGTCAACGAATAGTCAGATGGAGAACGAATCTATTACTTACTGTACTTTCTATAAAAATTAACGAATGGTCACAAAGAATATGAAACATATTAATAGAAAAAAAAATACAATTCCCATGTAGAAAATTCAATATAAATAGGACAAATATAAAATATTAAGTAAATACTGTTTTTTAAAAAGACCTAAGATATAGAGTTAATTATTGATAAAATCACAATAAATATCAATGATCGATAAAATCTCAATGTATATATTTGCTAATTGAATGCTCTTTTAATAATGTACCAGAAAATTATGTTTCCCTTTGCAAGGAAGCAAAATTACAAAAGCAGGATACCCTTTGACGTTTCGCAGTTGAGTAACCTAGTTCAAATACATCGCCTTATTCAAATATATTCGCCGTATCTGGTCCAATTTATTATCATATGTAATTTATAGCTACAGGTTACACGGTTCCTGCATTCCTCTTCGAATTTACTATGATCCCCCTCGTCAAAGCAATTTCCTACACCCCGAATGGTATCCAGTTCTGTACCAGTAAATTGTCATCAATTTTAATTACACTATTATTTAGAATGCCATTGTAAATATTACATTATATTAAATAATTATTAAAATAAAATTTTCTAATTAATCAAGAAGAAATAATTTGAACAATCAATTTCTGATTTTTGATATTTTTAGAATTCTGATTCTAGATTCAATCTTAATTGATTATTGATCGATTCATTGACAATAATTGACAATATGTTAATGTATATACTGTATATTACGTAAAATATCAGATTATCAGATATCATGGCGAAAAGATAACAATAATTTTATAATAAAATTAAAATAAAATAAGATCGAATTGTCGAACCGTCAGTAGTTAATCATGATCTTAACTGACATGTGTCACATTTATCACTATGACTATACATTTTCCATGAAAGTATTCAGACTTGAAAATAAAACGTGGTTTTGAAGGGAAGAGAAAATACGAGCAAAATAAACGAAACAGACTTTCTATCATGGCAAATTTATGTATGACGATGGAAAAGCCGTGATCTTTTTTTCTGTCTGTTTTTCTAAAATCTGACTGGAACGTTCCGGTACAGTTTTACGTATGCGCATTTGCATTATTTAAGTAGACTTGGCCAATGAGAGGATCAGCATCGCTTTTTGCGACGATTTAAAATCTGAAAATAGATCGCTTTGAGGAGACGTTCATGAGTTATGAATGGAAAGTGGAAACTGTGTAAAAATCGCAGTCATTGGCTTCGTATAAATTTTTTATTCAAATGCTGCATAGACGACGATGCTCAGGAACAGATTTAGATTTCTGAGACCCCGGGGCTATTAAATCTTCAAAGGTTCCTTTGGTCGATAAACTTGATTTAAAAATTAACATTAATTCTAAACGTAATAAAAGGACATTTAATTATGAAAAAAGTTGACTTTATTAGTAGCTTAGTTGTGAAAAGAATGGTTTCTAAAAATTTCTTGATTGATACTTTATCAATAGGCAAAAGTAGTTTCTTATCAGTACAAGTATAATTGTTTTAATTAGCATTTACCCCATCGATTCTTGTACGAGACATCTCGAATTAGGCCAAAGCTATTTAGGTCAATGAATTAGCTACTCCAAGATCACGTCAAACTAAATTTCATCCTATTCCATCTAGCTTAATAGTTTGCTCTGTATATTAGTCATCCATTGCAAACTACCTTTCATAAAACAATTTTGAATATTAATCCATGGTGAATGGCATATAGAAAAGGTTTATGATAGTATTATATATGAACATTTCTGTGAAATCATATTTTTCTAGTTTTGTTTTCATTAACATGCCTTAATTGCCGCGTTACTCGTACGTGGATGGACTCTCTCCATGGTCCGCCATTCGGGAATTAAGACACAACTGACAATGATAATTGATTCTATTCCTCTCTACTTTTGCAACCAGACTACAAATCATCCAACTTTTATGCTTTTATCTGGAAATTCAATCGGAATCGACAGAATCTCATAATTTATCAGCGGAAAACGGCTGAACTTCTCTGGAAAGTTTCCTTCGCTAATCTATTACATTCTCGGCGGCCAAACTTTTATGCAACCGACACGAAAAACGTGAAACTATGGTAGTGAAATGCGCGTTCGCCGGTAGAAACTGAAAGGAAAATCAAGAGAATAAAAAAAAAACAAGAGACTGCGTAGTCGAGTTTATACCCGAGAGAAGAGTTTCCTTTGGGTCTGCTGTTTTCCATGCTCTTCGTTCTTCCTCCATTCTCGAATTTTACAACGTTAATTTCATCCTCCTTTCTTCTCGTCCACTTTTTTTCTCCACTCTTTTTCGGGCAGTAATTAAGCTCGTAGAAAGGATTAATTAATTTGCCTCTCTAAAGAGTTCGTACTAGCGACGAGAAAAATTATTTGCCAACAATTGCTTCGATTTCCTAAAGAAATTATTCTAACGATGAGAAGGTTCGTTCAAAAATTATTTGCAAGATTCTTTTTTTGCAAAGAGACATTTAATGTCCTTCTCTAACCGAGACACCCTATACATTTCCCCAGCTAATTTCCATAAAACCAAATATTACACTAAACACTATCAGTCTCAGGAAGCTTTGAATCTTCAGCTGGAGGAAGCCAAAATACGGAAGAAGCTGGAAAACAAAAGGGCTCCAAAAATCGGTGAAAACTAGCGTGAAAACAAAGTAGCAAGGTTGGAAGCGTCGAGCGGGCCAAGCAAATTTTCGTGGCTCTCTTTTCCAGCATTGTTCGCCGCCTTAACTGGACGCCTTTTGGCGCTGTTCGGCCTCCTCTTTCTTCGAATATTCCATGGTGGATAAGGACTTCCTTTTTACGTGGCTATTCTCATTTCTGCGCCACCTACACGCGCTGACACGCGTTACCCTCGAATAGACGTTCCGGGAATAATGGTTCCATGTTTGTTTGCCTTCTGGGAATTCGGATTATTCTTGCTAGCCACCCTGTGCTCTCTTTGTTTCGTCATCAATCGAGAAGAGAATAGGGTAAGGGTAGAACGACACCGATCCCAGGAAATAAGAATAATGTACAGGTTGAATTGAAAGGGAAACTTTGAT
Organism: Osmia lignaria lignaria; assembly: GCF_051020975.1. NCBI lineage: Eukaryota > Metazoa > Arthropoda > Insecta > Hymenoptera > Megachilidae > Osmia > Osmia lignaria. The sequence goes on along the minus strand of NC_135037.1, from coordinate 4,319,543 downwards.
ACTCGATCCTCCCATTGTTATCCACTGACGTTGACTGACGTGGAATTAACTTCTTGCCTCGTGTTTTAGGGATGTACAGGATGTCTCAATTTATATAAAAATAGGTCGTTTATAACAACGCTACAACGAACTTATAATTATTGTAATGTAAAGTAGGAATAAATCAGCGACATTTATGTCAGGTCTGTTTATTCGAACTGTGTTTCCTATCTGATATCGTGGAAAGCGTTGAATGTAAATTCTCTCAGTAGCATTTGTAAGTTGTTATTATTGAGGTTCGTTTCGAAGTGCTGGGTTTGTTTTCGAGCGAAGCATGTACAGATGTTCGTTTCGTTTAGGTCTGTTTGTTTGGAAGTAACAAGAATGATTCATTCATTGACATGAAAGAAAATTAAAATCTTTCGTGAATGTAACTGGGAATGCACTTTTTACATGTAAATTGAGTATTCAGAAGTTTTCTAAAAATAAATTATGTTTAGGTTATGGGAGTTTGAAAAGGGATGTAATAATTATAGTTTCATAAATTCTTCAATTAAATGGCGAAAATTGCTGTGAGCTTATAAAGATGACCTAACTTGGTCTGAAATTCAATTTGGGATAATTAGTACGAATTTGTACCAATTACTCAGCTGAATTTATTTCTAATTATGAGAAACTTCTGTTCTTAAAAGTTCATAAAAATTAAAAATTTCTGTATTTACGATTAGTTTTTCCATAGGAGAAATCATGACTTGAATTGATTTTTAATATTTGATTACTCTGGTGGCCATCAATGATCAGTATTAAAAGTTCAATTAAATTAAATATTCCAAAACGTCCTTTTGATATTAAATTAACGATATAGAGTTATAAAGAATAAAATTAGAAAATCAAGTGTCTGTATAATTAAGAAATTGTATATTGATGAGGTGTCTGACCATCTACACTGAATTTCACTGTGACAGTAGTACTAGTCAATCATAAGTAAGACACAGTGTCAACTGTTACTAAATATGAATTATTCATTTAATTTTTCAGTCTGATATTATTAACAATTCAGTGAGGTAATATTCAAATTTAAGCTTTTAATGAGCTATCTTACACAGGACCGGATTAAGATTTCTGGAGCCCGGGACAACAACCGCCCTTAGACTTTTCCTTAATCAAGCGCTGATTTTACATTAATAGTATAATACTAACTTCTGTTCAATTAATTATTAAATTATACAACATTTGAGGTGTGGGCTATCGATGACCCCCAGTTAATTAATTTAGAATTTCTGACGTGATAATAAGGATATTCAAAATTTCCATATTTGAATTATTCCAAATTTTCTCTCAATCATTCCAATATATTAAATTCATATTAGAAGTTGGTTTCTACGAGCAGCAACTCCCACGGAAATCAGCTTGTTAAGTATTCAAGAAACGATCGAGAAATCGTTGAAATTGGTGTTCTTGGAGCAATCTGCGATTTCCTTATCGGTATCGACTCACGACGGAATCGTTGAAATCGAAGGAAAATCGCAGCACGTCGATTCGATTCTTCGAGCGTGAACGCCACGTCCGCCGCTCGGTTTAACCGAGCGGAACAGCAAGATAAGTCGTTCGTCTTTTCGCTCGTCTCTTCAGTGTCCCTGGGGTGAACGTGGAGAAGTCCCTTAAGTAACACGGCTCGGCCAGGAAGCGGAGTAAACAGGAAATAGGGGATAGATTCTCCTCTCTTCGACCACTGAATACCGCAAACCGACCTCCCAGAGCAATGACGTTTGAAAAATAATACTTGGATCTGGTCGTATTCTAAATTGAATCCTTTATTCTGCTACCCGGTTTTCTTGATCCAGATAAGTAGATTGAGGTCATTTTGAGATTGATGATCCGTTTGCAGACAGTTAATCGTAATTATTAATTATAATAATCTTTAAAGTTGGACATATTAATTTTTAATAAAAGCTTACATTCAGTGATAAAGAAAAAGACAAAATTCGGTGTATCATTCTTTTTATTTTAAAAAATTATGATAATTTTAATTACTGAAGTAATTGTTACTGTTATATTTTCGCGCCACGTTTTGAATAGACTGAAGTACAGGAATATAATTAAATGCAAAGTAATAATTAAGAAAGCGTAATACTAGGGGCACCGAGTTAATTTATACGTCTAATATTGATAAAATAAAAATTTCTATTGTTTCAAAATTTAAATTTCAGGTTAAATATTTATCAAATTAGAATTTCTATCTTCAAATAATTAATGACTTGAAATATTTGCAAAATTAAAATTTCTAGTTGGTACTCGAAGAATTAAAAAGAACTAAAGTATGTCTGACCAGTTTTGATCGCTATCACTTTCACAGGTTTGAGAAATTTCGTTTCTCCAGTGTCGAGCGGTGAATCTTCACCCTCTGAATCGATAGATTGGAGATAAAGGGTGCCCTATTCATATTCGCGGAGATAAGGTCGTGCTGCAAACTTGTAAGCTTCCGGGAACGATGCGGGAAAATGAGCGATGATTGGTCTCGTTAGGGAGCAATCGGCCGTGAAGAAAAGCAGCCAAAGACTTCCTTTCTTCGCTGAATTTCGTGCCAGCCAGCTATCGAACGACCAAGAAATAACAACCTTTGCTAAGTTGTGCTCGAGTTTACTTTATGAACGTTTCAGCGAGTTTTGCTTTCGTCCACCCTCTCCCCTGTTCAAACGTTTCTTTCGATCAACGAATTCCCCCCTACCCCCTCGATTTTTCTTTTTTTTCCTATTCGTTTCACGTGGGTAAAATGTAGAGCAGCACTGCGAGTTGAGATTTCAATTATCGGTAAAATTTGTGACGGAAATAACTCAGAAACTTTTAGAAAAATTGATATACCATTTTGATATCAAAGTATTTTTTATTATATTAATTTTCTGTTTCAAAAAGGATATGAAATAGTAGTTGAAAAAAAGCATTTCTAGTGTTAATATAATTTCTTTTTCAAAGCATTCTAAGTCGTCCACTTATTATGTCAAATGAGATTAAATATTATTTAATTTTATTTAGAATAAATTCGAAGTTGTGAACAAAGTTTATCAACCGAGGGAAAAAATCTTCAACGACTCCTGGTGTTATATTAACTTATTCTTAAGAATAATAACTTATTCCCAAATTCAGAACTTGTTGTATAATTTATAAACGAAAGAAAGACAAATAATTGCGAAACGAAAGGTGTTAAGAAGCCGCAAGAAGGATAAGTGTGAAAGAAGTAAGGCTGTTGGCTAATGAGTCATTAAGCAGGAGTTTCTTTCTCTGGGTAAGATTGGCAAAGAATGGTAATTAATCGGGAAAGATTTGCATCTCTTTGTACCACCGTTCCCTTCAATTAAACTCAAACTGTCAATGTAATTTAATAAAGAGAATTTATTCTCAGCATCAAAAAGCTAATATAAAAAACAAATGAATTTTACAAAAAAAAGTTTTTCAAAGAATATTGAAAGAATATTCAGTGAATATTCAATCTTCGATCTTGAAAGTAATAAAAGTATAATTTGAACGAAGTCAGTGGGTTACCTTTGTATTTGTTTCTTCTTCTTTTTCAATCAGTCATTGTCGTGAGAGACTAATTTTCAATTGTGCACTAGTAAGTTTCTATGACACTAGTATCGATCAATCAACCGCACAGATATCCCTCAAGCGACATGATTAAAATGTAAATGAAAGCTGCTGTCGGTCAGAATAATAACGAACCGGTGAATAGAAGGATTATTTCGATAGTCGTGGAATTACGCGCTAAATAGTACTCGCAAATTTTCGGTTAACCGACAATTATTTAGCACCGTTCAAGTGAGAATTATAACTTCATGGTCGCAATGTGATTAACATATGTTCAATGGAACATGCTAAAAGCAGTGACGGATATAGGAACCTTTCTGAAGGGAGCAGGACGGGATATGTAAAAGTACATAAATATGTACACTTTTTTTCCTAGCCAGCCTAATAGCATTTTTGCACGCGTTCAAACGATTCGTGTCAACTAAATAACTTCGTTGCACGTAGTTGGTGCAATTCATCAAATAGGCTATTTCTGTGAAAATAAAGCGGGTTAATCACCGAACGGAATAAATTATACTTCTTCGAGGCACGATTATTTCTTCAGTGCATCAACTTCGAGCAATCTTTTTATAGTAGTATAATTAGTAATTAATTAAAAGGATTTAAGATTTTAAATTTATTTTATTTTTTTAAGAGTGAACGACGTACTACTTTTAAAAGTAAATATTTAGCGTAGGTGGCAGGAGCCTTCTTTACCAAGTGCTAATGCGACCATGTTAATAAAAATTTCAAATTAATTAAAAATATGTACCAGGGAGATCAATTACATTAAGATCAAATATCTATTTCGAAGAAAGTCAACCTCTTTAAACTTTTACAATTTTTCAATTCGGAAACTTTCTCTGATATCCATTTAGTTCGCAATTAAAATTCTTAATTAAAAATAGTTTGAAAAAGTCAGCCTCAAAGAGGTTCTAATTCACTTGCCTTGGTTCTAATTCACTTTCGCCACAGCCAGGTCGTTATTTCCCTTCGTCGAGAATGTCGTTCATGCGCGTTGCACTTTGACAAGAAAGATCGTGCAGAATCGAAGGCAACGAGTCGAATCTCGCAGGGAAATCTCGATTCTTTTCTCGGCAAGTGCTCTTCTCTCGATGCACGATTTCACAAAGCCCACACGCCACCCCATGGGACACCCTTTCACTTTTACTTCGTCGATCGATCCAACCTACGCCCCCTTGCAAACAGCCTATTCACAGACCTCGTTGAAGACGAAATAAAAAAAAGTGAAAAAAATAAGTAAAGGTGACTCTTCTGACATTTGCAAGTTAATAGAGCCTCGATGGATTTGATCGAATCGAATAAAAAAGAATTAAATGTTAAACAAATTTGAATAGCTTTTAGGGATAGGTGTGGGATTGCTGTTGAATTGATTCGAATCTTTGTTTGAAACTGTTTTATTTTCTGGAATCATGTTATGGAAGTAGTGATCGAGTGAAACAAAGAGGGTCTTTTATTCATGAAGGTGGGTGGTATCCAGGGTGAGATGCAAATATTTCTTTTTCTGAATTAGAATATCAATTTCATTCATATTGTAGTGGGGGTCTCAGATTTATTTCACAGAGGGAAAAGCAATGGAATCAAGATAAATTTAACACATTCTATTATATTTCTTCAACGTTTTCTTCGTTGGCGTAATTTGGATTTTTTTCTGAAATGAGTCTTAGAAGTTTTATAATTTTTGTATTTTGAAATTATCAACTGTAAGAAAACCGAAATATTGAAATTATAATATGTAGGAAATCTAAAATTTTGGAATTCTGGAATTCTGAATTTTAAGAAATCAAAAATTTAAAAATTCTGGAATTCAAATATTTTGAAATTCTGAATCTTAAAAGATTTGTAATTTTTTAATTCTGCAATTTTGAAGAATTGCACTTCTGTAAATGTGAAATATATATCATTTTTTTCCACTTCTAAATTAATTTCTCATAAAAAAGTAAATCCATTTATCAACCCCTATAAGAAAAATCAAAGCTATAAATTATGATTATTGATACAGTAAAATGAATTTTATTACATGTCTCAATTTTCCAATCATAACGATGTTACGTATTCGATAGAATTCCCATCCATTGTAAAAACGCCGTTACTTTTCCGTCGTTTGTTAGTCCTTTGTGCAGGAGAGCCGATAAAGAACGATTCAATTAAAATGCGAAATAGTTACCACCGATAGCGCGTCCAGCCGGTTTCGGCTTTCCATTAATCTAGGTATTTTCCAAATTCAACGATAGACCCAGAAATGGTAGAACGATAAATAGGGAAAATTATCTATCGATGGCTTTAAACAGCTCGAACCGTATTAGTTGGAAAACGCGGATAATCTTTTGCCATTGATTTCAAACCTCCAATTAATTCTCCACAAAAAGGCTCGTTTTAACTCTATCACGGTATACTGGTCGATGCGTTCTTTTTCATGAAATACATTTAACGAAACTCGACCAGTTGAATTTCAAAGCTGTGTTTAACGTTTTTTTATGGTTCACGTACTCCTTCGTTGTATATGTAATAGCGAGCGATTTTTAGCTTTTGTTTGTTCGTACGCATTAAACTGAAAAATCTGTTCATTATTCAGGAATAGATTTTTTGCGTTGGTAATTAAAACATCGAGATATAACGATCAGAATATAACATATGAAAAAGAATTTTATTCAGTCAATTATTCATTGCTTCTCGAATTTTATTTACAGATTTTTTAAGGTGTATTCAGGAAGTATGATTAATTTGATAATTTGCAGTCTGTGCTTCTACTATCTTATAAATTTCAAACTCTATTGCACTTCGTTCCACTTGTTAGGCTAAAATTTCTCCGTAAACATAATAGCAGCATGAATTATTAATCCCCGCGAGGAATACTCTCCTGTTTTCTGTTGCATTTTGAGATTGTCTCGTTCAACCTGCATGAATATCAAGAAACTTTCAGAGTTGATTAACAGTAGTAGAAATTTATAAGTTACTCCAGCTATACGGATTCGTGGTTTTAAAGGATTAACTTAAGTAATGCGGTGCACAGCGCTTTCTTTAAAAGTATTTTCAAAAATACATAGGAAATTTAAAAATTTTCCAACGAATATTAAGAAAATAGAATTTTAAATTCACTCATAAAATTTTCTATGAATAATTTATCTAATTTTCGTAATTAACCCTCTAATGATGAAACAGAAATTTTAGGCGATTTCATGTATAATTTAAAATTCTAATTTAATTTTCAAAATTTTCTGAGTCTTATACTTTTTTATGTATAGAAATTTGAATACTTATAACTCTAGTGAATATTTAATGTCCTTAGAATTTAATTAGTCATCAATAACTTCCATGATAAGTAACGTATACAGAAAATAGAAAACTCGAATCGACCGAAATGATTCCTGGTATAATCCGAGTATCGGGTACCCGAGATTTTCGGGTTCTCACACATCTATACTTTCGAGAACCGAATCCCACTCGACCCGACCTACTTCGACCCCAATAATGCAAATCCGACCCGAGTATACGGTACCCGAATTTTTCTGGTTCTCGCGTACTTCTAACAGAAAACAATGACTAATAATGATAAAGAAACCGTGGAACAAGGTAGATAATGGAGAAGAAACAACGTCAGTTGGTTTCCATGAGCGTATCCGGCAAAAGAAGAGGTCGGAGGAGAAAAAGCCTATTTATAAAGCATTAACGGAGAGTGAAGTTTAATCAGGCTTCCTCCCGTTGCCTCTATTTATTGCTCCTTCGTTGATCAATACGTTAAATGTTGGGATACAAGCGGAGCCATCCATTTACGCGAGCGGGAATTTCGGGTCGAGTGTCGATAAAAGTACACTCTTCGAACGGTCGATGTTATTGACGGCACTCGAGTGTCTCCCTACCGTCCTGAAAGCAAAGATACAACTTACACATTCGACCCTTCGAAATCTTATTTTAAGGGTGAATGATTAAGACATGGTTCGTGGTTCGTTGTACCATGTAGGAAGAATAAAGTTTGCTTTGTTCCAATAGCGTAACTAAGAGGAGTCAGATAGGTCAATTGACCACCATATTAAGAAAATAAAATCCTTTTTTAAATAGATAAATTTTTTTTAAATATAGAATAAAAATTATCTATGATAAGAAAGTTCAGAATTTAGATTTTAAAGGTGTCTTTCAGTTATTTTGGAAATGATGACTATTTGCATTTTTCTAATTTCAATCAAAAGATTCTATTCTATCAAAATTTGAATAATCTAACTAAAATAATTTTCATTTTTGTTTCAGGTACGATTGATTGTCTAGTGTTCCTCCTATCTACTGGCTTTACGTAAGTTGTATGTTAGATAAAAACGTTATTCAAGATGAAACTTAGGAAATTAAAAAAAATCAACATATTTTGTTTTAATCAAACTTTAATTAGAAATGCAAATTTTTTAAGAAGATTCGCTTTCAATTAAACTGAAAAATGGTATTCACAAATCCATACCTCGTTAATTGGTAGAATTTTTCATTAATTAATTATTCAATTGAAATACGTCGTGTCAAATGATTTTTGTATCTTTTTTTAACAAATATTTTAATTAACAATTCTTTTTGAAACATGTCATTGCATATCAAAACCTTGTTTAATTTTTCATTTAAAGACTGATATCCATAATAACAGCATATCTATTCAAATTATTAATTACTTATTTGAATTCCATTTGCAGCTTTAATACATATTTTCACGTATAGCTACCGTAAAGTTTCCAGCATTATGCTCTCGTAAAATTTCAGCCAGTGCACCATGTGCATTTAGCACATTATTATACACGATATACGTTGAATGCACGCAAAATTTTAGTCACATTGTTGGATGTATATAGCATCGCATGTTTCACTCGTATTCGAAATAGCTTTTGTCTAATTATAACATTACAAGAGATCGTAATTTACCCTGAATCTCTAAATAAAACATTAAACAGAGAATCTTTTAAGAAAAGAATTTCAGGTAACCTCTGTAAAGTTATGCAAATTTGCACGAACAAAGAGGCCGTCAAAAAGTCAAGTGTCTTGTGTTTCGCTTTAGTATTTTTATGAAAATGTCAATAACGTCACTTTCGTGTTGCCTTTACACTTCACAAGATGAAAGATTTTTCATTGGTACTTTGTACCAGATATTTGTCAAAGACAGATATTTTGCAAAATTTTATGTCATTTTTCTGGAAGAATATTTCCAAGTTACTTTAGAGATACTAAATATGGTTATCTATTTCTCCCTTCAATCTCAAAAGTTGACTAAACAGATTCAGTGATATGCAAATCGAAAGATTTGAACATTCATAAAATTCATAGCTGTTTCCATTATTTTCTCCACTCTCTGTATAAAATTTTCTGCTAGCTTATCACATGTATTCTATAAATTTCTCGGATCATAAATTTCCTCAAACAAAACAGATCTTTTATTTATTCTGTCTGGAGTGATTTGCAAGCATATATTACATTTCTGTCACCCCATAGCAGCGGTTCTCAATCTTTTCATAAATATGTACCACCAAAATCAAAATATAAATTTTCTCAATTTCTCTACTTTTTGTTTTTTGAAGTTAATAAATGAAGAGGCGTGGTATCTGATAATTACGGATCCCTTGAAATTACTTTTATCTTACAGAATAAATTCGCACAGTTTGTCAATTAATAATCCAAAACAATATCTAATGAACGTTACCATAGAAATTGAATTGCTTATTCTTGTTGGCCGATTTCCTAGAAGATGCTTTTACTCAGAACAACTTCGCCAATCGTCGCATTCGAGCGATTAATTAATTTCATTATACGAAGGGCTCGTCCGGAAGCGATTCGAGTCGAAGCTGGCTCAATGCAACGCGCTCGCGATGCATTTATTTCTCGAGATTCAATTATCTGCTGCGAGATTGTTCAACGTGGCAAACGCATCCCATCGAAACCTGTTCGAACAGCTGCACCGCGTCTGCTTTTGCGAATTAATTAGTTTCTTCGCGCGATGCCGTGCAATCAACGTTCCGCGCGTTCCTGTATTGTTTTCGGGAAATCGGAACACAGTCGCGGAGCCAAAATATCATCCAACCATGACCAACCGTGACCAGCCGAAATTCCTCCCTCGTTTCTTTCTTTGGCGGACCATGGAGAGAATCCCAATTTAGTCTCTGCTGTTCAAAGGTTAACTCTGTTTAGTGCAATCAAATAATTAGAATCAGAAAGAAATTGAAAAAAATTTTAAATAATATTAACACGTTGATTGTTATAATAAAATTCCATTCGAGGGGTAATTTTTTTAATACTATATTTGCAAAAAATTGGGAAGGATAGCAATTTTCTAATTTTATAAAATTTTAATCGATGATGAAAATTTTTCTAACGCTGCCATGTAACCGTTTGAATGATTAGAATTCTTTCTAACGTACACGAGAATATCACGGCGAGATTCTAATCATCCGTGAAAGAAATCCGAGGCAAAAGTTCCGGCAACCTTCGCGGTGGCAGCGCGGTCGCGCGCGTTTCCTTTCAAGAGGTCCATTATCACTGAAAGGACGACATGTATTCACGCGAAAAGGGAGCGTGGCTCAAACGGGTTGCCACACAGATAGAACTAAGTGCTCCCGAAAAAAACACGACGGAAACAAAGCGAAGCCTAAAAACCCAATACGCGAGTATCGCGAAACGAACGCGTGGCACAGAAGTGGGAGGCATAGTAGTGGAAACTCGCGGCACCCTATTTTTTTCCAAGTCAAACCATTAACCGAGGAGGATCCGCTTTGTAAATCTAAACAAAATAGATATTTTTCAGAAATTCTAACTAAATAAAAATATTTTTGCAATATACTTCTCAAAGATAATATTGATTAGAGGGATGAAATTTTATTATAATAGCATTAGTGTCATTTATTTGGCAATAACTTTAAAAAAATTATATAATATATTTTTTTTTATCAACTATTATTTAGGATCAGAACATTGCAAAAGGGTGAATCAAAAAACTATTAACACACCCCATTTCATTGAAATAATTATAATTAATTATAGATTGAAATATTATAATAATATATATGCTGCGATACATAAATAAGCAACATGATTATAATGTATAACAAAGGTAATGGAGTATAATAATTGTTTCATTTAAACAAAGCAAAGTGTCCATTATATCAATGTATAACTTATTCATTTTTGAACTAAAAATTTTCCTACCTAAATAGATTTCCAACGAGTTAATTTTCTTTAAAGAAAGTTCATAATAAAAAGTATCAGATTGTTAGTGGCGAGAGGGTTAATACGCAAGTCTAAACGAGTAAAAAGTATTTCGCAGCGCAACGAAGTCGATCCGCAGCGTGTAGGGAACGGCAGACCATGCTGATGACGAAGCAGAGCAAAGAGGGGTGAGACTGGGTGGAAAAAAAAAGTGTGTGGGAGGAAGGTGGGTGTATATTTAGCCGTAAAGTTTCAGCAGCAACCCTCGTGGTCGCGGCGACTCGTGGCCCTCTTTACTTTCCGTCTTCGTCGAGTTTCGCCGGCAAAATTTCCGCGCCACGTTTTCCCCGGAAATTCACCATCATGCTCGTTTTTTTTTTTTGCCTGCCCTTTCTTGCTTGTACTCCACCCTTTGTCCCTCTCTGTACTCGTAGCTCGTAGCTCGCCGCCTCTTTCACCCTCCTTCCGCTCCGTTTTTATTCCTCCCCCACCCGACGCGCTCGGTGTTTCCCTCTCGGGGCGTCGTTGGGTAGGGGCGGTCTGAGTTCTATTTATAGAAAGCACGACCTATATATAGCCGTCGCGGGCTATGCATAGCCTCACCCCCGGCCACTCCCCCTCTCGCCGACCACCGACCTCACTGCACCGCGAACGTCGACGGGGGTGAGGGGTTGCGGCCGGTCGAGGTGTACGCGGTGCAGGTTCAATGAAACCAGGCCACCATCCCCTCCATCCGACCTCCCTCTTACGTGAAAATACAGCACCCATTCAGCCGCTTTTAAGGTACGTTCACACACGACCCGGACGATGACGCACGCCTGCTGCGGGGGTTGCTGCTACCGTTCCTCCGCTTTCCACTCGCGTCATACCAGCTCCCTGATTTTTCGTACACTATTTATTGATAAGGGATACCATGATTCATTAATGCAATTTGGATTGGAGAAAAATATTTAACATTCGTTCTTTTGGTAAATGTATAAGAAAAGGACTTTAATACTGATTTTCATGCTTTTTTAATGTGTTGTAGAGAGAAGAGCTTTGAGTAAAATGCACTTTACTCGAGGCCACGGACGAGTACAGTTTAAAATTTATGAGGGAAAGAATTTTCAATGTATTTATATTATATTTAATGTAACGATCAATTGTTTATCCTCACAAGAGATTTAGATATTTTTCTTATGCAGAATAATTAAATTACTGACATCGCGATTAAATATTTCGCTTTCAAGCATTGGTGAATTTACCACATATTGAAAATGGATTAGATTAGATTAGGTTAGAAAATTGAATATATTACGTTTAATGTGATATAAATTGTTTCTCTTGTATCATACTGATCTCATTTCCAGGAGTAATTCAATGTTTAAAATTTACTATAACCTAACCACTTACTGAACATAGATTAGGCTAGGTTAGATTCCATTTAATTCCCTTTTGTTTTTGTAATTTTGCCGTTCTTTCATTGGTGATATTGGGGTTCATATTGAGAGGATAAAAATAATGAAATATTGAAAAATTGAAACTTTGCTATTTAATACTTTTATTATATCAGATATGGAAATATATTCTTCTGTGTATCGAAAGCGATTCGTTTCGGTATCGCTGAAATTTAAAATGAATATTTGCTCAATGCCCGATTAGCGGTTTCGAATTGATCGCTCGTGCCGGAATGTGACGAAGCTTTGCAAATACTCCTGCGAATATTAAATTGAACGATGGTCGTCAATCACACTTTGCAACTATACGCCACGATGAATTGCGTAATTCTCTGGTTGTTTATTCGTTACTCGATTTATATGTATGGAATCCCATTCGCAATTGTTAGATAGAGTTACGTCACGGAATGTTATTTTTCCGAGGTAGAATCATTCGTCTGATTTTATTTTTGATGTTCTCCCTTCTCTTTTACACTAATTAATAATACAGATTAATAATTTGAAACAAATTTTCATGTGATACATTACAAATTCTTGTAAATTGAATTGAATTGAAATATTAATTTTATTTATATCAGATAAATTTTTTGACTTGTTGCAAGAAGTATCCATATGGCTACTTATAAAATAATTTATAAAATTTTTTAAATATTTTTTTTTGTTTTTTAAAAAGTATTAAATGAAACTTTTTTGAAACATTGCCTTTCCACTTTACGATTAAATATTATTTAATTTTTGAACCAAACTCATCAAGTAAAGGGGATCTCAAAATTCTTAATTTGATCCTGCTGCTATTTCAAATTTTTTTCTAATACAAAAGAAAGGAATTAAAGCTTATACTATTTATGTTTTTTACAAAAAACAAAAATTTATTTAGTATTTATTTTATGAAAAATGTTGACATACAGGTGTCATAATTATTTCTAGATAAAATTGGAAATTAAAACTTTTATATAGGATGTATAATTATACGAGTATAAGTCATTTTTTCAAAATATGACTTTGGTACTTCTAGCAGCAGGCCACAGAATTTTAATATATACATAGTCTCCTATGCATACATAGTATCCTTAGTCATATGCGCAAGTTTCAAAATCACGTACTCCATATAGGATAAAGTGTACGTCTAAGATGAAACTCGTGGATGAAGTTAGAAGACGTTCAGCGATGTTGTTAAGACGATCGGGAAAGTTTAATATCCGCCAAGAGGTTCCAGTGATCATGCCGAGTCAATGAGCCAGAGAAGTGTAAGGCATAAATTTAACAGTCCGTTTCGCGTGAGCAGCATTGGTGCCTTAACTTTCGCGTTTAATACACGATTTATCGAGAAATCGTCCTGGGAGATGAATCTTCATTAACTTCATAAATTTTGTATACGTTATCAGCTATGTACACCTATATTTATGCATTAGTGAAACTGTATCCACCCTAGGATTTTCTTAAAGCATAAATGAGCCATTTTGAATTATGTTTTATTCAGCACCATTATTCTTATGGACCATTACTATTTTTTGCCTGTGAATAACTTTATTTTATATCAAATTTCTATTCTAAGGTTATTTGGGACATTTATGTTCCAATATTGTCCAATTTTTGTCATATTTAAGTTTCACCCCTTTAAATAGAAATAAGGAATTCCACCCCCAAGAATTTTTCTCATTAATTTGCAAATGAAAAATCATTCTTTGCTTGTAAATAACTTAATTTTATTTCTAATTTTTATTTTAGAATGTTGCCCAATTTTCGCCATATCGTAGTTTCAACCCTTTATATGAAAATGACAAATTAAACTCAACTTTAATGATTTATATCCTCCCCAGTATTCCAAGTGTTAGATCATATTTCCAATATAATATAATTTTGAATAAATTGATACTTTTGATCGGCCATGCATTTAACCCATAAAGTGAAGGCTGATCATTTATACTGTATCATGTCGATACTACACGTTCGATCAAATACGTAGCACTTTCCATCGAGCCACGGCTCGTCTTCGAAACGCGGAGGAGGGCATCTTTTAAAAAACCATCAAGTGCATGTTTGCACCGATCAATCACTCCTCGTTGTTCGAGCATCGACCGAAAAACATCTTACCCGTATCGACTATGCAACAAGTACGTTGATTATACTACCAGATTGTGTAAGTGATTCATAGCGAACAGAGGAGTGCCGTTGAACTTCAATTACGAAACAGACTTGCTTTCGTAGCAATCAATTTTCGGGCGAAAGCCGAACAAGCGAAAGCAGCTGTGACGATGCAAAAATTATGAGAAATGATTACATCGATTAAATTCCGAGAGAATTTCATTGGGACGTTATTTTATTTTTAACAAATCAGTAAAATCAGAAGCCCACTACGACTTTTGTCATCGGATAATTAGTGACATTAGGGGCTCCCTTGTAGAATCCGTACCCTAATTTTCATTAATTACGTTGAAAGTATCGTTACAATTCTGAAGGAATTGACGTGAAAAAATGATAGGTGTATTGTTGTAATCGTGTATAGGTATCTCCGGAACCCTTCTCGGTTTCTGGAAATGAACTTATTGTGTACAGTCACGTAGAGCTTCAATTGCGCACTGACGAATCGAATACAAAGGGTAGTTTCGTCTTATTGTCCAAAAAGACAATCTATTTGGGTAGAATGGAAATACGAGTTTCCTTAACAAGAAGAGCTAGTTTTACTCGGCAACCAGTGCTAATTCTCCTTCCGGTGGTTTTAGTCTCATTGTGTTTTCAATTCACTTAATCGTTCGGGGAGAAAAGCAACAATTTGACAGTAATTAATTAATCTCATTAATTATTAACTTTTTAGCTTTATACTGTAGTGGTTTTTAAATTAGTAATCTTGATGAGTCCAATTACACATATTGGCATTGTGACATACAATATGTTTCAATTCCTCAAAAATAGTTATTAGGGGTGGGAGAGAGCTCAAGAGTAAGGGGTTGGGTCGGGTCGGAATTATTTGATTCGAAGCGGGTCGAATCGGAATTGTTCGGTTCGTTTCGGGTCGGGTCGGATCGGAATTATTCGGTTCGGGTCGGGTCGGAATTGCTCGATTTAGATCGAATAGAATCGAAATTATTCGAGTCGGGATTGTTCAATTAGATCGGAATTAGATCGGAATTGTTCGGGTTAGGTTGGGTCGGATCGAAAATCCTCGATTCGGGTTAATTCGGAATTGTCCGGATTAGGTCGGATCGGCTCAGATTATCGAAAAGAGAATCTGAGATCTACCCTGATCAAGACATCGAGTACACGAAATTTTCGGGTTCTGGCACACCTTTAATAAATATTAAAGTGGAAAAAATAATAGAACGAAATAGCCAGTATCAAAATCCCCTGACTGTAATGAAAAATCTACAAAAATGAAAAGGTTTCCAAAAACCTATAGGGAAACGAGTGATGTACGATAGATACAAATAGTACCTTTCAATTTCATTGAATTGAAACATCTTTTTGATGCAGTCGAATTGAATTTTCATCGATGATTCACGTGTACGTACGTCGGTAATGGTTTTCAACCGTGTGGTCCATATTTGGATATTGTGGACTGTGGCTGGTGGGCGACAGGACGAAAGAGGAATGCAGATAAACGTAATAAAGCGTCATCCGGTTTCCGATAAGCCTTATCTCACGTTCGCCGAGTTTGTCGATATAAATTGAATTAGTCTCAGATTGTTCCGTATTAGATTACCGATATACCTAACCGCAGCTGAACCACGCGAGCCCTAATCACTTTTGGAAGCATTTCCCAATCCCGTTCTAGCCCTAAGTCTACGTGATGTGGTTAATCAGGATCACGCGTTGCTGCACGCGCATAATTAGTAGATAATTAATACACGGACGAATGCATGCTGTACAGTAGAGAGTCGTGAAATCGGTGACGAGTTCTGATGTGTTACCATGCCTCCCTCTGGAGAAGAGAGATGCTAGGGAGTCGACGATCCGTGGTGTTAAGATGAAATTTACCGGATAATTTAACAGAGTATTAATTTGGAAGACGTAGGCGGAAATAAATAATTTTTTGTAAATTTTGTAAATAGGGCAAATCGTATTTCTAATATTTTCTAATTGGGGGTTTGAAAAAGGTCCTCCTTAGCCTCCTTAAGGGTCTTCCTAGGATTAGATAATCTTTAGCAGTACTCTTTAGTTAAGTGGAGAGAAAGAAATATCCTCTCACTAAGCTCTCCTTAGGCTGTAGGTCCTAGACTTTCCTCAGAATTTCTTTAAATCCTGGGCTCAAGGCTTTTTTCAGCATCTTCTTAGGCATGAAGCCCTTGGTTCTTTTTAAAATTTCCTTGGACCCCAGGCCCTGGGCTCTTCTTACAATCCCCTTGGGCCCTACATCCTAGGTTCACCTAAGAATCTCCTTAGGTCACTAGGTCCTAGACTCTCTTCAGAATCTTTTTAGACCCTAAGTCTTAAACCTTGACTCACCCTTAACGAAAGAAGGTCCCCACTGCACCTGAGTCCTCTCAGTTTTATTTTAATTGCCGTACCTTAATTAACACTCCATGCGATAAATAATTTAGTAAAAAGAAAAAGCTTCGCCTCATTATCTTTCAAATTACCCAAAGAACGGTCAGTGGACTTTTAGTTCTGAAATACTCCAACGTAAAATCAAATCGTACTCGGTTGACCTGCATAACAGTGGAACAATTTGAAACCAGATTAGGCAGCAAACTGTTCGTTAGCAAGATTTCGTTAACGAAGGTGCTGACGCGCATTCAGGCGATACACGCGACACCAGGAACGAAAAAAAAAAAAAAAAAGGTACGCAGACGAGAGTTTCAGTAACACGCGACATACGCGTCGAGTTAATTCGTCGAGGTAGGATCGATAGATAGCCTGGAGACCGTTTAATTACCAGAGATAACATTGTCGGCCCATTCGCATCCCGTTTCCGTGGAACGTTCACCGACCGTGTCTCTTCCACAAGTACCAGCTTCTCTTTCCGACTCGAGCGAGCAAAAGGTGATTCGATCCATCATAGATCCAATTGGTTGTGTTTCACGAATTGGATCTGTGCGATTGTTGACGGACCATGAATCTTCGCTGTGAACTCGCTGTTCCGCAAACGGTGATTTATCGGCCTCCATATCTCTTCTACATGAATTTTAATTTGCTTGTCAAACTTTCATGATTGTTGTTGAACATTTGTAAAAAAATGCGGGGGTGTAGTGATAACAGAAGGAACTCTTTAATGTATAATCATTAATTTCTGATATTTTTTTACATGAGAAAATAACAGTTTTAATATCTGCTGAAAAAGTCTTTTAATCCAATGTAAACCGATTGTACTCGACAGCTTTTGTAATGTACATTGAGAAATTGTCGATTTTTAAATTGCATATCTGTGCGTGAAAATCGAAAATTCAATTAAGGATCAATTCACGAAAACGATTGTAACAGATTTTTCGAATATATCTTTTAACAGGTTTGCTCTGATACAATTAAACAGTTTTATTCCGCATTTAAATAAAAACAAGCGAAGCGTTCAGATTGTTCATAAAAATTCAAATTTATTCGACTGTATTCGCATGAGGTAATTAAAATTGAATTTGAAAATGATGTAAAAATTGCAGGATGTTTATGAAAATGTTTTCACAATGATATTAGACTGTTAGTGATAAATCATACTGCTGTCATTTATCACGTCAACACGTCCCCTAATTAGCTGTTGGTTCAGCGTTAAGGCAATTAATATTAATCTTGCTCGTTACATGTTGCACATCGATTTTGGGGATTTACCTAGTCCCTCTTGCACAATTGAACTTATGTTATTAGGGAAATTTGACAAGCTACAAGCTTCAAGTTTTCAGTACTAACACATTCACTATCACATCACCCATGTATATGTGAGTCATACTTTAATTTTTATAGAAACCCATCGACCATGTCATAAGAAATTCCCTAAATTATCTAATTAGAAATATGTAGTGCTGAACATATTAGCACCAAGTCGTGGTGCTAAATTTCCAAAAAATATTTTGCAAAAATTGAATATTTTTACTATGTATACAAAATCCTTTCTAAAACATGTAAAAAAAGAATGACAATTCCACAAGATTCATAAAAATTTCAAAATAAATACTTGCCAGCTAATCGCCTCTTATTTCTATTTAAATATTCATAATCCGTTCTACTTCCGTTTTTCTTTCTTTTTATGTATTTCAAGGGAAAAAGAAATAAATACTCCAGAGTAGAATAAGCATCAAAAATGAATATCCTTTCTCGTCTGTTTTTGTTCTTGTTTAATGTTTCATATTTCCGCTCGTCACGGTATATTTTAACGTGGAAAAATAAACAGTCGATCACCAGCGTCGACAGTTAATTAGCCAACGTTCAAACAATAAATCGATTTTAATTATTATGCTTGGTCGAACCGAAGTTACCTGGGTACGCATGATTATTAGCACGATGAATTATTAGCGCGAGAGAATAGTCCACAGTGGGAAAAAGGAATATTTGCACGTTTTCGTCGCATGCAAAAATCATAATGAGGTTTCGTGTCGCGGTTTCGCAATTTAAACTCATGCTTATACCCGACCATTATTCTTTAATTAGGAGCCAACGAAACGGTGAAATAATTATATCTAATGTCAACCACATTCGTTCTCCCCCGAACGTTCAACTTTGATTTTAACAAAATATTCAAAACATTTGAATTAATTCCGTAAACTCACACATCTAATTGGGTAAATTAAAGAATTCCTTATAATATGGACGATGTGACATCACAGACGACACTAATTGTAAGTTTTACACGTAAATGACTTACGTCACCCCTGCGACCACCCCAGGATTAGAAACCCAGACATCAATCTGTTCTCCTCAGAATTGATTCTAAAATGGAACAGAAGTATCCGTCTGCTCTGAACCACATACTAACCGAAATTATAACAGTCATTTAATCCCTTTTATTGATAAATGATGCATGGTCTACTGCGTCACGTGTGTCGTTCAATTTACCAGCGTCGCATCGGAGCCGCTCTTTTAACAGACTCGTTTCGCAGGCACAGCCCCATGGGAGGCACGATATCGCGGAAAAAGTGGCTCGAATGTGGAGCATCGTTACACGGATGGGCTGATGCTCGCTCGTGGAAACTCTTTCATGGTTCAAGCGCGTATTCGTTGTTTTCCAACGGAATCCTACGCTCCACGGTTGCTTCGTACAAGCGTAACACCGACCACCAAAGCACGCTCGTTAATTGCTTGAAACTGCGGCGAGCCGGTCTCCTCGAGTGCTCATTAAACGAGACGACGATCGTACGCGAGCGTAAACCGCGTAGACGACCAACTATCAGACCAACCACCCTTGCCAAGCATTTTGAATCCGATGGGTCACGCTCGATTCATCGTTACAGAATTACACATCTGTCCTCTCTTCAACTGCAAAAGTCGCGTGAATGCTTACCAGTACACGTGGTTCGATGAAATACATGGTATTTTCAGATGAGTGGTAGAAATCAGGTTGATGGTAGGGAATATTAATATTTTATTTATTTTATTGATACATTTACTGTCATGATGGTTATCTTAAATATAATACAGGGAATAGGATGGTAATGAAAAAAAGTGCACGAGATATGATATTAATAATATAAAGTCGAATATTGAGAGCTCAAATTTGGAAATTTACTACCTGTATCATTCATAATTAGAAACCTAATCTAATCTATATGTGAATTTCTGTAGGAATCTCTCTTTCCCATATTATTAAGAATCCTTTAATTCACTTAATTAGAACTGCTTTTATTAAATACCTAAAATTTTGAATAATAGAAATAAGAAAATAAATGAAAGCACGAGATAAAATTTAATATGAATTAAATTTTAATATGACCCCTATATGAATTTCCATAGAAATCCCCCCTCTCCCATATTATTAGGAATTCTTTAATTTCCCCAATTGGAACTATTCTTATTAAATACTTGAAATTTTGAATAATGAATGTAAATTAATATTGCCAAAACAATAGATAAAATTTGTTAATGATATTAATCTAATCTAATCGAACTTATATGTGAATTTCCAAAGAAATTCTCCTCTCCCCATATTATTAGGAATTCTTTGATTTACCTCATTAAAGCTAATCCTATCAAACGCTTGAAATTTGGAACAATGGAAAGAAGGAAAAAGATAGGTAAAACTGTTTAAGAAGAAAAGTACAATTTAACGAAACCTTCAACGGCTTTAACGTTTGTTTTCATGAGAGCCAGGAAAGTGGAGTCATAGAGGGTTAATACAGTGGAGATCAAAAGGTGGTAGCAGTTTAAATACTGTAACTGCGTAAGCTATCCAGAGTAATCGAGAATTTCCTTGCAGGGTAGGAATGAAGTGGTGCTATGTCGAAAGTGAGGGGTGTTAGGGGGATTTTGTACAGCCGCTTTGGGCAACGCTGTGTGCTTCAGGCATGGTGGTCGTGTGCCGCAATGCGGCTGTGTTATCACACCATCGAGCTCGATGTTCCACGTGCCTCTTCCCTTCTTCTTTTTTTTTTTTATTTCGTTTTTCCTTTTTTCAACCCGTGATCTCGTTTCGGGATAATTGAACCAAAGAAACGTTGTTTTCGTCTGATATTGTTGTTCATTACTGGAATACAACGCTCAGATAAAAGGAATAAAAGTACGTATAAGGATATCGCTGATGGTTATTGGAAATGGTCATTTAATACAGTCCACTTTTAACCCTTTCATTATAGGAATCCAATCTATAACCCGAAATAAATGAATCACATTTTGAAAGATTTAATCCCGAATGTCTGATGCGATGTCGGAGAAATAATTAATGAACCCCCGGCAAGAGATAAATGAAATTCTTAAAATTCAATGCTGAACATTGAATCGAAATGTTTAATAGGAAATTTTTTAATAAGTCAACTAAAGTTCTCGTGATAGGAGCTTATATTTAACGCACGTTTAAATGAATTTGTCACGATCTACGAGGGTGCTGTTCATTTAACGATATTATCATTCGTAAGTGCCGCTTTTATTCGGGCTTAAACCGCTATCGATAACGGGTTGGCTCGCGTGAACGATCTGATAAGCCGTGCAAACCAACGATAATTTTTTCAGAGATAGCACTACGCTAACAATAAGTGTGTTGAACAAGTTAAGCTTTCGTTTGAATACCTAAACACATTTCGCTCTGATTGAATTCCTATCTGCTATATATTTAAACATCGATCATACGGTGGATCGCGCGATGCGAACCTAATATGTAAAATAGTTGTTCGAGAAATCATTTGATATTAAACGCTGTGTAAAAAGGTACGCGAAATAATTCAGTTTTCTGAACACTGCCGTCTCGTACACGATTCCAATTTTTTTCCACCGTGAAAAAGAAGATACCGGGAAAGATACAAGGGAAATAAAGAGCAGAAAACACGCGCTTCGCTCGGGGCATCGTAAATTCGGCCCTTGTGACGATAAAATTTTATTTCACTCCGCGTTGTCGCGATTTTTCTCCGCTGACGTTCTATTTCACGATTTTCCCAGTTTCAACCGGTCGCGCGTGCAAGATTTTCAATGCTTGCGCTCTGTATTGTTGTACAATTCGTTAAACTGTTTTCCAATCGTCAATTATGACGAGCGCGCGTCAAATTCGATTGTCGCACCTGGCGAGAGTTTTTTCGAAAAAGGAAATTTCGCTGAGTTTTTGAGCGCGTTGCGATTGATATCACGCATTTTTTTTCAACAATCCGTTCATTCGATTTGATAATTTTATCAACGACAACGTGGATCGCATCAAGATTGATGTAGCTTTGAATAAACACGAGGAGCATTGTTATTTATTCGAATTTTTGGATGGATAAATGACAGAAATAAAATGGAAGGCAGTGAGAATTTTTTTTTATTAATGCATTAATTGTCAATAAAAATGTTTTTATCTGAAATATGCAGATGTACAGCATAGTGCATCAGAAAGAAAAAGTGCATAGGTATGCAACCAGAAATTGAAAATATTATCAATGTCTAAGACCGTATAGATGCCTAAGAATCTTGTTAAATAATAGTAATTCAAGATAAAATCATCTTCCATCAAGAATAATACTTAATTCTGTCCAAAGGGCCGCGTGTTGGTAACAAACGGCATCGTGGACGGTAATTGTGCCGAAAAGACAATGATCGGTTCATTGAATGAACTGTTCGCAAGGATTCGATTAAAATCAGAGGCGGTAGCGGTGTTTGTTGTTTCGTGAGCTGTATTCCATTGGTGACGCGTTGACAGGTGTTTCCTGGTGTGTGGACACGAGGTTTCAATCGTTTTCCCTCCCCCGTCTACCTGCAGCTGCACCTGTCCACTTGCAAGGGACTCGTATCGTATTCGCGATCGGTCGCACGATCGATCGAGCTGTTGATTTTACGCGTCAACTACGTTATTCGATTATCCCGGCTCCGTGTTCCGTCGAGATGAAGCTCGTTTTCGATACGCGACCGGTAAATTAAAATTTTGACCGCGGTTACTGCATTCAATATGCCCGGTACTTGTATTGATTTCAGATTTAGCCTTCAAAGAAATTGCGATAAATTGTTAAAACGAGTTGAAATTATAAACAAATTATTCCGCTTTGAAATTAGAGTGATTACTAATAGTTAAAAGGAAAAGAAATTGAAAAAGAATTCCGTATTTTAGTTAGTTTTATTTTATAAAAATTTTCCCATTTAATTCTAAAAGTCTTCTATTTAAAAGAAATTCCCTATTAAATTCTAAAAATGTCCTATTTTTAAGAAATTCTAATTATATTTTAAAGCAATTCGCCATTTAATTCTAAAGACCCCAAATTTTCTATTGAAACTCCCATTTATAGATGCAAGTGATTGAAATAAAATAATAAAAATAATTATGTGCCTCTAATGACTGCTGAACGAATCAACCGGGCACAGACTGTTCGATCAGTTAA
Source organism: Osmia lignaria lignaria (assembly GCF_051020975.1). NCBI lineage: Eukaryota > Metazoa > Arthropoda > Insecta > Hymenoptera > Megachilidae > Osmia > Osmia lignaria. The sequence goes on along the minus strand of NC_135037.1, from coordinate 4,296,466 downwards.
TTAGATTATCCGACGTGGATGAATTGAATAATTTATTTGCATCTGCTTGCGGCATTAACACGTTCAGATAACCTTTCAACCCGAAAATTTCTAGGGCACTTGTCGAATATTACACCTGCCTTCGATTCCAGGAAATTCCTGTGCACGGGCTATTGTACCTAGAGTGTATTCCTGCTGAATATTCTATACGCGATCAGGGACAACCGGCAGATGCGAACCGATCGCATTTACATAGAGACGATAATCTCTAACGGAGGTATAGAATCCTCTAGTTAAATTCACAATTAGGTCATTCCCCGAGTGATGTGATGGTAATGTTGTCTGGTATTAATTGTCAATTGAAAATAGAACCTCTACAATCGTTAAGATTCCTCTCTTTACCTTCATTTTTAGAATTTTTTGAATTTTAAAATGATCATAGATCTACCAGAACCGATCTTATTCCATTAACCATAGCGTTCGTACATAAGGGTGATCCGCACGAACGGTCACTGTACTCTCCTTCCATAACCGAAAGGGTTAAATTTGACTCGTCTGAGGCCCGCATAAACCGCGGCTCACCGCAATGCCCAGCCGACCAACGACGGTCAGGAAACGAGAGGATCACATATAGAGCCACGTAGATTTTCCGCAGACACACGTGGAGGTGCTCCTTTCTGACGGTTCGGAACGAACCCGATCGCGCAGAGCAGGATCCCCCATGGTGGGTAAAACTTAACACATTTACCGGATCCGGTGACGTATCCGGGGATACGGGTTGACGTCACTGCGTGGAAATGGGCCACGGCCTCGTAAGCTACCACCCATCGACCACCCGTCAAGCCACCTATCCTCCTCGTCCTCATGCTCGACCCCTCGATACCTCGTCATCCTTCGTCCTGTTATTCGCTGCGGGATCCTGGAACGCCGCGACGGGAAACGAAGTACCGGATGCGCGTACCATTGTATCTTTCGACGAGAGGATCGACCGGATTGGTTCTAACTCCGCCGGCGTGGAAATGAATGGTTTTATGGGGGGGAGGGGGGAGAAGCTGCTGAATTACCACCGCAGCGGGATGAGGCGGTGAGGATGTTTTTGGGTACCACAGAAACGTGATTGGGAAAACAGTGATAATGAATTAGATTATTGGGTAAATATTTTTTTTTTTTTTTCTTTTTGATTGCATTAGGTAATGATGAATTTTGGAATTAGTAGAATATACATTAAGAAAATATTTTTAGAAATTCGCGTTAAAACGAACCTTTAACTAATGCATCCAGATTTATGAACCACGCTACGTAATCAGTATCCTTCCACCGAAATGATTAATTAAATTTCGTCTATGACGCATACAGCGGTCGATAAATGGAGCAGATGGTATTGCGCACCGGAGAAAACCGATGACATTAAAGAATTAACTGATTAATCTCGTTTAACCACAGGAGAATGAACCGAATTCGAGATGAAGCGAAAATGTATACGGAGCTTGCGTAGAAATTGATGAAGTTACCAATCAATGAACGAATCAAAGAATCTTTTATAAACGAAAGCATTGCGTAATGGAATCATGACGTTTTAAAGTAACGGGTGATTGAAATATTAATTAGGATTTCAATTACAGCAAGCAACGAACCAGTGTTTATGGAATAAAGGAAATGAATAATTGAAGAAATTAAAAAAGAAAGGAAATTTTTAGTGACGTATAAATAGGGGTGGATGCAGACATTGGCATAACTACTTAGGGGTAACAATGGACCCTATTTTCCATAAAAAATGTCCAAAAACCCAAAATTTTCAAATTAAAGTTTGAAGATTCTAACACTTTTTAATTAAAAAACTGAAAAATTGCAAAGTTTCAAAGTTTCAACATTCTAAAATTGCAAAATTTCGAAATTCCAAGATCTCAAAATAGTAAAATTCTAAAATTGCAAAATTTCAAAAATCCAAAGTTCCAAAATTCTAATATTCTAATATCCTAAAATTCTAAGGTTGGAAAATTTTGTGAACTCGACGATCCTAGAAAAAAGTTCCAGTTACGCCACTGAACACCCAACTCTTTTTGTTAAAGCGTTAAATATTGTCTTTATTTATAATCAACTACCAGGGCGAAATATTCACAGTTCCTTCTAACCGTGTACTTAATAAATTTTCAACAACTTCCAACAGAATTCGCTGAATTTCGAAAGGGAATCGCGAGACACGTTAGGTGGATCGTTCGAGTAGCCAAATAAATTCTGTTGAGAATCAACGTTGAAATTCAACGTACAATGCAAGCCAGAAATACGATCGTATTGATTCCAGCTCTAATAATAAATATTACTTCTACGTGCAGCGGAGAATTTTGCAGAACAATGTAGCTCGAACGTCAGCTATTATTCGCTTTTGCAAAGTAGAGAGAAATTGGGAGGTTTCATTTCTGTTATGCACGTCTCTTCCATAAATATATTATTTTTCATACGTAACACTAGCAGAATTCGTAACTGTGGTAATTGTAATTTTGTGTAAACATAAATTCACCTTCCTGGCAAACTAAATTTAAATTAATTATCAAATTATATGGTGGGTAGAAATTTACATATGTACATATATGTATTTTGCTTGTGCTTGGTACAAGAAGTAATAATGTCATATTTTTGCAAGAATTTGTTAAACATGGTATTGAGTTTATGAACAATTATATATTTTATATAAATAACGAAAATTTCTAATTCTACCTAAGAATGACTATAATGGCATTTGTACATATCAATGTCTACATTTTTCATAAAATAAACCTATTTAATAAATTTTTGTTTAAGAAAAATATACACAAGATTGTATAGATTGTACCTGGAAAATGTTTAAAAAATCAACTTTTACATTATATTCGTATAGTAATTATACTTATTCATCGCTTTAATTTATTTATAATACAAATAACAGTTCTTCATACAAGATCACTAATTAATTCATCTTGTATAAATGCAAAAACATTTCCAATCAATTAATAACATAATCGGTTATATTTTGCCCGAAATGAATTATTAATTTTTCCATCATGTACAAATAATTTAATCAGAAGATTTGCAATGTTTTTACCGGTAAAGCATCATCGATGGTGCAGCGGCAGGATAATTCTCCGACTTCGAATATTGATTGAACACGGTAATCCGTTTACCATTAATTTACACGCGTTCTAATTAAAGTCACCGTTCCGCGAATATATTTCAAGTTCGTTCAGCTTTAACATCGTTTACATAGATACATCATGATTACACGTTCCTAACGCAAATTCCCTGAAGTAATCGTACATGGACATTAACACGGGTCTAACGGGATATCTTCGGGCTTAATGTAATCATTACAGGAATCACGAATAATTCGGCTTTTCGTCGGTCTGATTGAATTACAAGCGAGTCGAGGCGAAAGTACAATGGCCAATTCGCGAGAAGATTTCGACTATAAATAAATTGGATAAAGATTTCTGAAATTAAAGTAATTTTTTACAAGCTTAATTAGGAGGAGCCACTGAAACTTACATTAGAAAATTAGAAAACAATTTTATTTCTTTTCATTTTTTAAGTCGGTCTAAATAATTTACTTATAGTTAGAATAATTTTCTAATCATTCATTTTGCAATTAGTTATTTTAGAAATCCTTAAATTAAAAATAAGTTTCTTGGGTTCAAGCAATTCGCTTAAAATCAATATAATTTTCTATTAATTCATTTTACAATTAATAATTTTAGCAATTCTCAAATTAAGTAAAGCAATTTTATCTGTTGAAAAACAGTTGATAGATAAAGGGAAAAATAATTCTGAAAATAAATTTTACCATTCTTTGATACATTTTGATGAAAATTAGAAGATTGCCTGGTAGCAATTTTTTGGTGTAATCGAGCGAGATTCCCCGCAAACAAAGGCTATACATATATCCGACCGACGAAGTATCGAGAAAACATTCCAAGGGGTTTCCAAAAACGAGATACGAATTTCGCGGTTCTTTCACGCAAAAGGGAATTAAGGCGATCAAAGTGTAATTAGTTGAACTTTGTGGTAGAGGACTGCGAGAGGTTCCCAGCCAGTATTTTCCAACGCGGCTACAGCAAATGTTTCTCATCGTTCCCTTAGGTCTGTTACTCACTTGATGCCGTTTATTCACCGTGAAAGCAATTCTAGCAAATTTGCAGAAGCAATTTTATGCGCTTTAATATTTTCGCGAAAAGTATTCTCCACCAAGCTTACAATTTATCAACGCAAATATCAATTTTGCAAAAGTCATTGCAAAAATGACTTTTATTTATACTATTACCTTTCTACAATAATATAAGATTAACATAGGGGTCACCGGAGACCAGCAGCGCACATTCTTGAATAATTAAATGAAAACAATAGAGAAACATTATTTTAAACAATATTGCTATTGCACAAATAATGTAAAATAGCAAATAGAAAATTTGATATCTGAAATTTAAATTCTTATTCTTAATAATTAATTAATTCTCAAATTCAGAAATTCAAAATCTAGTCTTGTTGGATCTGTGGTCACTGTAACGGTGAATCAGATCCAAACATTTCGTACAAAGTAATTCGCGTTTGCAGCGGACATTACCGATAATGCTATCCTTTTTGTCAAGCTTTGTGGCGTAAGCAGGTCCGGTGAAGCAAGACAACTATAGGTTGCCGGAACAAAGGGCCATTGTTATCGCTGCCAAGTCGCTGGATATGCCAGCTAATGTATACGGAATCGGTCTCGGTGAACATTAAATACCTAGAGACCACTCTTTATGAAGCCTCTGATTTCAATGGTGTCGATATTTTTAAAAATCGAAAAATCCCTGTTAAAACCGTCTCGACACCATTTTCTTGCTCGATATTAAAGAATAAGAAAAAAAGAAGATTTTTGACCCAAGTGCTTTTTGACCCCCTTATCTAATATTTTTCTGATTTGAGTGAAATTTGTTTAAATTTAAAATAATAATAGTACAATAAAATAGTTTACTAAAAATAATTAAGAATTAATTGTAAGGCAATGTAAGTGCTAATTAGTGAAAAGGTATTGTTTTTTGTCTAAATTTAAATCTTCCTAATTTAATGAAATCCTTGTGCATCATTAAAAATTTCATTTGAATCCATTCTTCTCTTTATTGGCTCGAGAATAAAACTACCCCTTTTTGGAATTCGCCTGGCACGTCGGGGTCTTTTCCGCCACGAGCGTGCTAATTAAATCTGCGACGCAACGGAGCACGAATCCGACAAAAAAGAAAGGTAATGGAACTCTTTTGCCCGTGAAAATGAGCGATTTTCGTATCAAGTCGAACGGAGTTCCTATCCCGGTAGCTAATTATCGTGCGCCTTTAAAGGATCTCGCTTCCTTAAACAGCTCAATTTCGAGTGCCGTTTCACGGACGACGAATCGTTTCTTTGCCTCAGCTTAGCCTAATTTGCGTGAATCCTTCGACTTCTTTTATTAGTCCACCTCTTTACTAGCTCTATTTACGCTTCTGACCAAACGAACGAGATTCTTCTTAAAAGTTCATTGAGATTTAATCTTTTATTTGAGGTATTGTGTATTAGTTGTATGCAAATAGAATAACCATTTTTACGTTGTAAAATGGATGGAATTGTTAAATTTTATTGAAAATTAATAACAGCGTTAATTTAAATATAATCCTTTATCTCAATAAAAATCGACGTATATTCCAACAGAAACACTAATAAATTTTATTACTTAAATTATGAAACTTGAAACCCTTTGTTAAATTTGTGTATAATAATTTTAATTTTTTAAATTCTTTTAAATTTCTGATATAAATTAATTGCTTGTTTTAACTTTAAATTATAAATTTTTAATTTTAAAAATAGTGTAATGATGATATTATCTGCACCCTTCTTTGAACTATTCGTCACACTCAACCTGTGAAAAACATTCTGCAAGTTCACCAAAACGTGTTACATAAGAGAAGAAGGATCCCGTCGGATTACTCGAAAAATTTCCACCCGTATTTCTTCTGAAACGTCAGCATCTGCTGCTGGAAAGCTGGACCGATGAATAACAGAGAAATCGTGTCCGTATTGAATCGAAGAGCTCTCGGTACGGATGCACCGCGAAGCCGATTAAGTGCAGAACAGTAGCCATAATTGAGGGTATTATTTGAATGACGAAGGTCCTTGAAGGAACCAAGAAAACCGAGACAGTCGTTCCTCGAAGGCGGCGGCCCTATTACGCGTAATTGGTTCATTAGCTCCCATATCGGCTGAGCTATATTCGGTCGTTGTTGTCTGGAGGGGTTAGAAGGAGGGCGCCGTGGCGCCCGGCGTCCCTTCACCCTGTGGTCCAATCGATATACATGTACACATCTATATAGGGTGACCTATGTAACAGGAGGATCTACCATCTTTGAAAAAAATAATTACTGAAAACTTTGATTCAGAATTTTCTAATTACAAGCAGGATCGGATTGAAATTTCTGGGGACTGGGGACTGTCAAACCTTGGAGGACCCTTTTGATTGATAAATTTGTAAATTAATTCCATCATTATTATAATATAATATTAGTGCTACCCAAATTAGGTATTCTTTTAATAATTATTAATCAATTATACAAAAATTAAAGACGTTTATAATTGATGATCACCTCAGTAATTAATGTGATAAACGAGAGTTAAAAAATGAAGAAATAAGGTAAACTGAAGGAATTCTGCGTTTGATTTAACAAGGTCCTAGAAATGGCCCACTATGGCCCTCACAGATCACCCTGTAGACGTGCCCGAAGCGTTCATATACTAACGTTTGTTTTATCGGGCACCAACACGGGCTCAAGGACAACACACCAGTGTGTCTTGTAATTACATCGACGCCGAGTATCTGTGACGAGGGTGACAAGGACACGTTCGCAGGATCGTTTGGATCCTCGGAGATAGACGTAAGTCGCTCGAGGCTTCTATGAAAATTTGTGATTTTGAATCCCCGTACTTTGCCTCGAGATACAAGATCGTGGGAGCTGGAAAATTAACAAGGAAACTCCTCGGTGACTTCTCACAAATTAAATATAATTAAACAAATTTTAACAATAGATAGGCTACTATGCTGGGGCTACTGAAAGATTATAATTTATTATTTTCAGAATATTAAATTGTTTTATTATTTACAATTTCAAGCAATTAGTATGAGTATTTCTAATTAGGTAAATAAAGACATTTCTTATTAAGCTTTGAACAGAGGAGCCTGGGTCAATCGTGACCCAAACTTATAAAATATATACAAAGATATTATCCTAAAGTTAAATGTATCATTTTTAAACAAAAGAATTTCATATATCGAAGGAATAATTATTAAAGGAACGATGTAAAATTTCGAAAATAAAAATAATATGAAAATTGGGGATAAAAATCTGAACGCACGAGTGACATGAACATGGTAGTAAATCGGTTAAAAATTGCCAGGTTTCTCCAGTGAACTTCCTTTAAAGAGTACAGGAAAAGTACATTATTGACGAGTTAAACTGCAACGACGTTTTTCTCGAATGTTACATTAAAGTTGCCGAAAATAGCCTGGAAACTTCGTGACTCGGTGGTTGTAACAAAGAAAACACAAATCGATTGTGCGCGACGGGATTGCTTCTTGGCGAGTGTTCAGTATCGATATTGCGACAATAAACAGCAACATATGCGCCCCACTGTTACACATTTCTCAAGTGTTTGACTTGGATATAGATATTGAACGCGTTGAGAGCTCTTTCAAGGGATATATTAAAATCGTTATATCGTTGGAAGCAGTGGACGTTTCTTTCGTAACTGTTTCCTCTGACAAAATTCGACATTTATGGTAGTTCAAAGTTACAGCTGCTTAAATACAAGTCGATCTACTTTAAATTTATTCTCAAGATTAGAATTGCAATTTTTATCAATTGCATATGAAAAAATATATTAATTCTATAATATTTATTTAAGAATTTGTTTTACATTGAAAATGGTTCAAATTAATATCTATTTGAATAGAGATTTATCTAAATTTCAAATTGAAATTTTAAATATTAATTTAACTTAAAATTGAAATTTTTATACTTTAAATTTATTCTAAACATTAAAATTGCAATTTTCATCAATTGCATGCAGAAAAATTTTTTGACACATATATTTCCTGCTACAACAATTCTCTTTTATTAAAATCTACTAAATATTTGTTCCCTTCCACGGTTGATAAATTTCAGTGACAGAAAATTCGACAAAGTGACGTGAATTATTCTTCGACTGAAAAATATATATATCGGATATTTGGTTTCTATTTACTGTCAGTTCTGCGATACCATGGTTTCACTGCATGAAAAATACGTTCGCCATGAAAAATACATTCCGTATCGCGACAACTGACACGTGGAAAGTGCGAGCGAAAGCAGACAAGCGTTTCAGCTGGAAAAGAGATCTCCGGAAAAGTCGAGCTCAGTATACACAGTGCATGTGTACGGAATTTGTTGTCGTTCGAGAAAACACGGGAAAGCTGAAAGAAAAATTAGATTTACCGGAAACCTTTCAATTCTAATATCCTCAAAATTTATCGAATTTCGATCATTGGTCGTATTATTAATCTTAGACGATAAAAATGTCGATGGTTTTATAAAAATTATAAACTACAATTGTTAAATTTTTATATCAACGTTTGGTATTTCAGAAATAACGTAATCCAAAATTGTTGTAAATGTGAAATATTAACTATGGAATTTTGAGGAAACTGCTCTTTGTAATTTAAATATATTACATTTGGAAATTTGAAAAATAGCCCCCTGTAATTTAAATATATTACATTTGGAAATTTGAAATATCATCCCTTTGTCATTCAAATATTATCACATTTGGAAATACGAAGAGTTTCACAATAGCTTCTTTGATAAATGAAATTTTCACAATTGTGAAATTGACCGAAACCTTGCCGCTCCATTCACACTCGCTGAATAAGATTGTTTGAAATCTCATTGCTTTCAGGGTTGATTTTTAAAGTCTCTTTGAATAGGCTCAAAACATTTTGCGGTATGATTGATCACTGACTGGCTGGTTGCTAACTTTTTCGAGGGCAACGTAATTTTCCATTCTTCGCGTTTTTAGGCTGTTTTCCTCCCACACGATTCTTTGTCCGAAGATGGATGAGAGCCGGACTATGATGCAGTGTTTTTCGGGACCTGAATCTATTGTTAAATTTCTGGTACAGAAAAGTAAGTTATGAAACACCCTCTGGTTTTTCACTGTAATTGCAATAAGCTTTTGGTTACATGTTGTAAAAAATTATTTATATTAATTTGTTAAAATTGAATTAAAATCTTAGTAATAAAAATAGTTATATAATTATAAATTGATAATTAATTCAAAAATAATTATAAAACTTTTATTCTTAATAGTAAGATTGTAAATGAATGATTTAAAGTTTAATTAAAATCCTATTAATTAATATTATTTCTATGATATAATAAAAATAATAATTGCAAATTAATAATTAATTTGAAAGTAATTAAAAAACAAATAGTAATTTAACAACTATTTTTGAAACTTTTATTCTGAATTCATCACTCTTCTTAAACTTTTGATTAATAATAAGAACCTTAATTAACTGTTTATAAATAAACACGAACATTGTATTGTTTGAGATTAATATACAGGCGAAACTTGTTCACAGTATACGAAGAAAGGAAATTTTAAATTGAAAGATTTATAAACTCCTTTAATTTCCTATCTACAAGAAAAACGGTCTCTGAAACAAAGCGTTCTGGTGGTTTCGCAAGGTTGACCAAGTTATTAAAACAAAAGGCGTATCTTGCATTGAGTTCTTTCACTTGTTAGAGCTGTTTCAATCTTAAAATCTCTATTTAACTTGAAGCAGTTTACCATTACCTGTACTGTATTGGGCAGGAACGAAATTGCTGGAAAGAAAAAAAAAAGTGCAACTGAGAATTGCTTTTGTTCCAAACCTACCCGCACTGGTGAAGACGAAATATCTTATTGTACCCACCGTCTCGGTGTTGTGTTATTAAAACGAAATGCATTTTCTGCACTGCATTTATTTTGCAGTCAGCACCGTATCTAGAAGCTAATACAGGGTGGAAAAATAATACCATACATTTTTAATAATATGAAAAAGTGTTGCACTTTATGATACAATCAATCATTTGTAAAATAATTGTTTTAAAAAAGAAATATTTAAAATACAAAGAAAATTGTACAGTTTGATTTGATAAAGTGGAAATGAGATTGTAAGGCTTTAACCTTTGAACAGCGGAGCTTATAAAAATTTATAAAATATGAAAACTTATGAAATATTGAATTTTTTATCTGCATTCTAAAATAATAATTAATTTAAAATTAATTAAAAAATTTTTATTCCGGATAGTAAAATTATAAAACGAATGACACGAACATTTTCCTGAACATACGAACTTCAGCCACAAATTCAGCCCGCATTCAAAATAATCGAATCCCCGGTGTTTGAACCGTTCGAATCATCTCGCATCGCGCTCAACGTTCATCGCACCCTTCTGTAACTAATAACATCCGACTAATCCTAGCGGGAATTCGAGCGAGGATAGAATTCGATAGAATGTCAGGATGCGAAGCGGCGATGCGCGAGTGCAACAAGTCTTCCCATTAATAAGCAGCCACGTTGCACCGGTCGACGACGTGCGAGTGAAGTTGGTCACGCCAGCCGGCAACCAGTCGGCAATAGGGGATGAAAGGGTGGAAGGGGCGCGGGAATGTACGAAGGGTGAGAAGGGTAGAGTGAGACCGGTGGCGCGAGTGACTGGACGTCGAAGTGGGGCAGGAATTACGACGAGTTGTTTGCTTGAAATGAGAATGAGCGATGCAACAGGGATGTTTTAAGAGATACCCGTTGTCTTCGCGTGCCGTACGACGAACAAGCTTGAATCATCGCAACAGTCCACTCTTTGAGACGCTACTTTTCTTACCTTCACTTTCGACGCCCGTGTATTCTTCACGCTGACAGATAGTCAACGATTACCTTTGCATACCACCCCCGTTTCTAGATGGAGTTCAGTTTATGGGATTATTTCTCTCAAGATTATATTGTTGTTTCTGATGAAAGAGAAATTTCTTCGTAGATAAAGAATATTTTGGTGGAGAGAAAATATTTTTGGAAATTTTATTTTTGTTTGCGTTATAGATCTTGAACCATCAAGAGAGCTACAATTTTAATTTAATTTTGTAAATATTCTTCCAGTATTATACGTTTAACCTTAAGTTAACATTCTCGTATATGTTTTGTAAATTTGGGTCACGATTAACCACAGTCTCTGGCGTTCAAGGGTTAATTAAATTTTGTTGTTTTATAAACTCATATTTTTTCTATAAAATTTAAAATTCTTATTGTAAGTAAAATGTACTTTACCGGGAAATTACACCATGTACAGTACTGAGCATGATAGACTTCCCCATAGAAAATGGCTATGTACCTCCACCCCTAGCTTTCTAGGTACCCACTCAACCCCGTAGGCTATTATAATAATATACATAATATCTATTATGTATTATGGATAGAAATAAACTCATAACTGTTATATTTAAACTAGATCCGTTACCGTCCTCGTTAAGCTTATTCCCGTTCTCCATTAATTAATTGCTCGTCTCGGAGGCGAGAGGGTTGGTCGTCGAGCCTTGGCACCGATTGTATTCTTTCGGGGATTAAGGCGGTGTTTTCGAATGCAAGCCAAGTAATTAACAAGTGGCTGCTGCTGATTCCCCTGTTGTTATATGCACTGGGTAATATCCATTGTCTTGGAATCATTCCAAAGATCCAACTCTCTTTTTGCAGCTAACAATAATTCTACCCTTATCTTTGGCCTGATTTTACTAAGCATCTTTCAAATGGCAGGGGAAATACCTGAACCTCAACGACCTCTAACTCGATAATCCCTTATTTGACTTACAATTTGATTTTTCTTTACTTCATTAATTTTGTTGTGAAAGTTATCAGTTTTGGAAAGTAGCGTCCAAGATTTTATCAGAAACACGATATTTCTTGTTGAAATAAATTTCTCGTATCTTCATCAAACAAATATTCTAATTAACGAATGTATAATTCATTGAATTAATAATTTTGGCCTTATGGCCTTATGGCAATCCAAGATATGTTCTCGACCATAATATTAATAAAAAAATTGTAGTTACCAAATTGCGTTTCAACAGGCTGAATCACCGATCAAACTTTCACTCGTTTGTTATTCGTTGGCGAGCGTATCGTCGATACAGGTTTATAAGAAAAAACTATAAAAGAACGAAACACTAAACGAACAGCAAACAGACGAGTAGACACAGGGAGCAGGGAAAAAGTAACAGGACCTAAAAACTCGAAAGCTTTTTTTGGTGTCTGACCATTAATCGTTAGAGCGGTCGTTCGTGAGGGGTCGAAGTGCTTTCGACCAGCTGGACATGGTTACTTACCTTCTTCGTCTCTTCTTTTAAGTTTCGTTTTCACGGCAAAAAACTCCTTCGTCACATGATTGATACCTTATATATCAATCTTCACGTGAAACAATTAAAATGAAGACAATTATCAGAAACGCTATAAATTAATTTTAAAATAGTCCAATGTAATTAATAATGTTTTAATTGTTACAATGAAATTTTTGATCTACTTTATATTAAATTTCAAAACGTTCAGTCAGACATGCTTAGTCCAGAGGGATTTTTATAACGATTCAAACTAGAGAGCAATTTTACTTCGGTCAGGCTGCTCGAGTCATTAACGTACCCCTCTGTTCACGAGCATCCTCGATAGGAACATTCTTTTTTCTCCTGCTGTTCAGTGAACAACCAGAGAAAAAAATAGGAAAAAATTTCAACGAATATTTACTCGATCCCTATCTCTCAGTCTGTGCCAACATTGACGCTTCTAATGGGATATCATATTTATTCTGCGAAGAGATAGAAGTAAATACTTTTCTTCTCTTGTGGAACATTTTTTTATTTTAAGAAATAAAGTGTTATTATCAGCACAGAAATTCTTGGTAATTTGGAAATAAATTAATTATGAAACGTTTCACTTATATCTTTCTTCTTAATTACTGAAAGTTAGGAAAGTTATACTAAGAAGATTAAAATGTTAAAATTCTAATTTCTACTGACAAAATCATTTGTCCTCGCATTCAATAAATAAACCCGCTAAGAAATTAAATTATTATACGTGTGATAAAAGGCTCTTACTAAGCTTCATTTCCACCGTTGTCAAAGTACGAAAGAGAAAGAATCAGAATGGTAAGATACCACCATGTAAGATTGTATGTGTCTGTAAGAAACGACACTGTCCTAGGATCCTGATCTAAAGAAAGATCCTTGGCATCCTCTAATGTAATTGAATCGAAAAGAGGAACAGAGAAGCAACCGGCTTATTCTCTATTTCTACACCTAAGAGATGTGTCAACGTGTACCTAGGAAAGGGTGTAAAGGAAAATCCATGGTGGAGCACGAATTTCATTTTGTTCGGTCCATTTACGGTAACCCCTTGTCGTATAATTTCATTCGAATTACTTTTGCATATCAATATTATTAAACTTCTCCATTCTAACCATACGATTATGTATTTTAAATTAAAAAATGAAATTTTGAAAGCTACTCAGTAAAATAATTTTATTATATCGTAAGATTAAAGGAAAATTTATTATTGTATTTTTATTTTCGATAAATTATTTCACAATATTTCATTATTTTAGTATTTCTAATTAAAGCAGTGCCGGATTAAAGGGGATTCTGGAGGGGGGGGGCTACAGCCTTGGACCCCACTGAAATGAAATTTAGTTTTCTATTGTCCTATGTTATTTAATTTTATTCAGAATTAATTTAAGGGTGGGCCACGAAACTTTGATAGCCCCAGACCCCATAAATCTTTACTCAGCCCTGTTTCTAATATCAAATGACAAAATAAAAAATTTCCCAACGATGGATACCTGAAATTCTACCAAAGAAATGGATAAAAAGTAAACGTACAGCGAATATCATAAGTACTTGGAATAGAGGATGGTGCAATTAGAAGTGTACGGAAACAGCTTGTTCAAAGTCGTCAGATTCACGCGACAGTTACGATTACGAGTAGGAACGAACGATTCCTCTCTGTTACCTTCCCTCCCATTGCAATTCAGCAAACGGGACGTGCGCATAAAATACGGTCGACCCTCATAATCCACCATCTATCTCGATCGTCTCGCATATCAGTTGGCGCGACTGCGTTCGTATAATGCCAGCCTGTTCATCAACGGTATCTACGACCATTCAGCTCGACGGTGCACGCTTCAAGCAGCTGAAATTGGTTTCGGCGAAAGTTATTTCTCTTTCGTTAGCTTGATTGAGTACGAGCCGAGATGGTTTATCGAGATACGGCTTGAAACACCGTTGATTTCACGGGCCCATTACTGAACCGTGCGACTACGTCGAAGAAATTTGATTCATCGAGGTAATTGAATTGATGGCTTGCGAGATTGTCGGTTCATCGGTTCTACGGGGATATAGAGAGCTAACTTTATTTTCAATGAAGAATTGTACTTGTGATTTTGTTTCAGCCGTGCGTCGTATTTTTCATGAATGAGAAATGGGAAAATATTTAACCGTGGGCTTTTCTTTTCTTAAATAAAAAATAACTTACATTATTTACATATCAGAAAAAAAATATTAATTTTATTATATTATAGACGATTAATATCTTAATTACACTTTGACAAATATAGCTCGACATTCAGTAAAAAATGTTAATCCCTGGCTTGTAAAATTTAATAAATAATGATAATAATATTACTAAAATTTATTTGTAAAATAAACGATGATTGTATTATCAAAAATTAGAGGGTGAAGCCTACTTTACTCGATACTGTACTTCACTTATACCGGGAGTAAGTAGTATAAATCAATTATAGTCAGACATGGCAGTCGAAAGAAATTCATGATATTCCAGTGCCCTGTCGAAGGTAAACCGATAAAATTGCTCTCTAAATCTTTATATATACATTGCATCTGTAAGATTAATGCAGCTGGAGTGGATTAAATATGTTTACTTATGCGGAGGAAGTGGTATAGGTCGATTATATGGCAGACACCGATGGTCGAAGGAAATTCACGATACTCCAGTGTATGCTCACAGTAAACGATAAAATTACTTTTGCAATTTTTCTACGTGTATCTATACTTTATTTGTAACGTTAATACAAATATAGTAAGTTAATAATACAAATATTAATATGAATTTTACTCATTGAAGAGCAGAGTCTGGACCAATGTTTGGATTGTAATCAAGAAATTTGCATTTCTATTAATCATCTTTTTCTTCAATTAATTACCTGGTATATTAACATTCAATTAACAATGATTTCTTCATAAATTCATTTTTTCCTAATTACTCTATCTAACGTTCTAAAAATAAATAATACGGAATGTCCATCTCGAATGAAAGATCGTCTTATCCTTCGATTCGCGGTGGAAGCTCGTTGTTATCTTTAATTCAGCGGAAATAATAGGTACCGACCGGGAAGAAACAAGTTCTCGGAAGGCGCAATCAAAGAAATAATAACCAATATTATTGAATGATGCGGCCAAGTAATAATTGGCCCCATTAAACTAGCTACCTGACCAGGGTTGGGACATTGGGTGAAACGATACGAGAAAACAATAACTCCATCGCTGCTTCTAAATTCATATCATTTCTTTTTACTATTATATTTGTCAAAATTAATTTATGATAAATTAATTCCCATAAATTTATCATAATTTATGATGAATTAATTCTGTGCCTTCTTTTTTCTTTTAATTAAAGATTTATTATTAAAAAATCATAGCAACCTCAATTATTAAATTAATTTTTCTTGTTATTATACTCTGGTGTCATTTTTCAAATATACGAAAACTCGGGAAAATATTTAAATTAAAAAAAGTAATTATGGAAGTGTAATATTAACGGCACCTAATATATTTACATTTAAACCATTTCCAATGGAATTCGAAGTGGTTCAAATGAAAGAGGGTAAAGAACTAATATGATTAAAAAAACAAGTTTCAAATTGAATCTGAAGTGGGTTAAAGTGAAAGAGCGTAAAGAATCTTGTGCTCTTATACGAATTCAAAGGAGAACGAACAACGTTACGTACAAATATACGAAACACTTTTCGTGCATGCAGCTGAATTTTCGTGCTCGTGGAAACGTGTTGCACGCGATACTGTGCATGCATTTGGGGAGAGCACACTTTTACGAGGGAAAAGTTCGACGGTGCGCAATGCAGCGTGTGCACACTGCAGTACCCTCGTTCGATTTTATGAAACGTTCGGGGCTGTCTACGTATTGCTTTCCATTGCTCAAAACAGCATCGGTGAAACCGATCAGCGAGTAACTGTAGTCTTTAGTAGCTTTCCATCGTTCATTAAGCCGAACAAATACGGCGCGTACACCCACGCTTTGCCATACAAATGTATTAGGTTGTTAAATGGCCAATTTCGAAATGAAGAAATTTTGCCATAATTTGATGACATAAAAGTATTATGAAACGGTACTTATGCTATGTCAAATTAAAGCTTAGAATTTAAGGAAAATAACCATATAAACGCTTCATCGATATTCCGAGCATGAAATAAATAGTTGCTAATTATAATAAACAATGTCTGATTTTAAAGAATGTCCAGTTCAGTGAAGAACCAGCCATTTTCTTTTAGGAATATTAATGAATCTCGTATGTAAATATTTTCTTCAGACTTTAAGCTTTAATTCGATGTACCATAAGCGTCATTTCACAATACTTTTATGTCATGAAATTCCGTCTTTTTGGATGCGCGACAATCTAATCTCGCGAAGCTCACCCTTCCGTATCTATACATCTTCATTATTTACGGTACAAATCTGATGCACCGACGTGTCGAGATTTCCGTTTTCCTCGTGACAAAGGTGAAAAATCGTTTCCGCGATTCTGATCGCAATCGTCGGATTGATTTAGGTTACCGCGGGAATTTCCATGGCAATTCACTCGAAGGAACCACTGCTCCTTCCACCGGATGCGGAAACACGACAGAGATGGATTCGCCGTTGATAAAAATGGAGAAACGGACGTGGATGAGCGACATAGAAGCAATTTAACGTAAACTCAATAAGACAAGGCAGAGGCCAATCTAGACCGACGGTATGAAACATTAATTTAAAATGACTAAAATGATTTGATTTCAAACTACGAGACTTAAATTTGTCTTATGCGATTGTCTGATGTCGCATCGATCGTCTGTTTTTCTTTTTGTACTCTTTCCATTCAATGGAAAAGTGCATTTTCATTATCTTGAACGATCGTAAAAGGTGGTTAGGTTAAAAGTTAAGGTAGATTCTTCGACCAAGAGGAAATTGTGAAATGGTGTAACAAATGGAAGTCGAAAAGTCAATGGGAATTGAGGATATTTTCTGTGTTGTCTATTTCTTTACCTTAAATTTTTTAACTGTACTGTTCTCTCTGAAAGTAATCAGATGAAATAGTTTGGAAGGTGTTGTGTACAGCACCGAGCATGGTTGGTTTCTTTAGAGAAAGAGGAGATGCATCCCCTCCACTGTAGATTTCCGCTGGTTTTGTGCAGAATTGCCAGAGGTAGGGGTAACAGAGACGCATATGACGTAGGAGGGAGTAGTAGAGGGGGAAAGTTTCCCGAAGTGGGGATATGACGTAGGTGGCAGAAGGGACGAGATACCAAGTCGTGTAGTGTATATAGAGGGTGTCTCATGTTGGGTAGTATAACCGAGTAGGGGATGATTATATAATCAGAAATAAGGCGAAAAAAAGAATAGATTTTTTTAGTTTGAGCTTTCGTTTTCGAGAAAATTGAATTCGAAAATTCGTCGAGTACATATGCACTCACAAGGAAAGTACTTGAGGTGTAATTTATTCAATTAAGGGTATGTAAATTCAATAGGCTATGTAAAAGTAGGAGGGATAATTATAACGTTATACGTTCCCTGTTTGTGTCCTTACCTTTGGCACTCCTGGGTTTCTGGGTCCTGGTCCTTGTTATAGACCTCCCCTACCCCATGCACTGCCCCTTCCAGTCGTAGGATTTTTTCTACTAGAGGACTGCCATAGATGACATCATCAAATTGACACGACCCATAAATTGAGTGTCAATATTAATATCGAAAAAATTAAAATGGAAAAGTCTACTTTACTCAAATAAATAATTAATTAATTTTACAATTCCTTCACGATGGAATTTGAATAATTTAAAAATCTTGAGTTTAATCCGATATAAGAAATGCAAACATGATAGTGATAATGATAATCAGGATAATAAAACGATTCAACGTGAAACGAAGTGGACTTAAAAATAAGAAGCTCTTGATAATAAATCCGTTTAATTGCGACTAAGTATCGCGTTTAAGAATATGAAAAAGGACAATAATACAGTTACAGGGGAGGGAGGGATGGAAGAAAGTAGACGCTAAGACGAAGATCCTAATCTTAAGTCCCACGATCACTTACCATTGCAAATTCTCTTGGCAACGGATTTCCAAAGCTCCTGCGTTTATCCGGGGCCAAGGTAATTTCGACGGGACGAGAGACGAAAAATCGGACAAGTGGGATAAAGAGGGAATGGAAACGAGAAGACGAAGAAGCATGAAACTGTTGGAAAGCGGAGAAACAGAGTGACGGAAACGAGGCGGAAAAAAAAAGATGACGATGGAAACAAAACGATTCGACGGAAAGAGGAATAGTTGAGCGTGTTTATTGGCACAGGAAATGCAAAACGAGCGGAAAATAAAGGATATTTAAAAAAAACAGCTTGCTATTGGTTAAGGAAACTGTTCTCGTCGCTTGAACGAGCGAAAATAAACGATTGATTTGAATTATCAGTGGAAAATGGTAATTGAGATAGCCTTTGGATGTTTTATTAAAGTTGTATTTATAGACCTCGTTGTGTACTTTAATTTAATAGAGGAAAATATACCAGTAGAATTATCCAGTACTACTTGGGTATTTCAAATTTATATTTGCAAATATTTAAATATTTAATATCTTTAATTGTAATGCAGGCTTCATAATTTCAAGCTCATATTATAAAATAACAAACTAAAGTATTACATTAAAAAAATTTTTCAATTTTAAAAATGAATTATTGTATTAAAAATTTATAATATCTGTAATGATTCTTTCTATTATATGTCTGACTATATCTGACTTATTCTACTGTGGCGCTGGACGTGTTAACCCTTTCTTCTTTGAGGAGACATACACGTCTTATTATTAATGAATATTGCTATCATCTTCTGGGACTTTGAACCACATATGTGCATTGTTATTTAGGCAATAAAACAGGGGAGAAGAAAATCCAAATGGAAAATACCCTTAGCAATGCAAAGGGTTAAGTGATGCTCGATGGCAGAAAAATTATGTTTGCTGAATGGTTCAATTTATGAGTCCAATTTCAGGAGAATCTCAAGCATTCCATTTTCCAGAAGCTCGAAGTGCAAGAATCGAAATTAGTTGTAAACTCGAACTTACGATTGAAATGTCAAGAAATAAGTGCATGATGCAGCGTCTGAAACTCAGGTCACGCAGCCTCTACACATCCCTCGGGAAACATGCTTTCTTATATAGTAACAGGAACAGCGAGCTAATGCTGTCGTAATTTTCACTAAATTTTTAGAAAAGGAGGAGCCAGAAGGTATTTGCTGGAAATTTATAGAGGCAGTGAGATGTAATAAAAAATACAATTCTCTTCATAAAATAAAAATTATAATTTATTAATTAAAGTCTATTTAAAATAATTAAAGATAAATAATTTTACTTGATTATTTTTTAAATAATAAAATAACCTTGTATCGTTCAACACTTTGAGGACGAAGAAGGCAATTATTTCAAATTACCTTCGTTTCTTTAATTAACCTGCCTTTTGTGTTAATGAACAATTTAAATGGTGTAATAACGAGAACTCGTAATGAATTTGTGCCACGGTATTCTACTAAAATTTTAGATTTTTAAATTTTTATATTCTATAATTTTTACTGTTAATTAGGCGAGTATGAATTTCATGGAAAATCACGTTTCATATTACAGCTAATTAAACTATAATTAATAAAATAGTCCAAATTCTAAATATTCCAATGATCTAAAATTTTTTGATATAAAATATTTGATATATTTGAAATAAAATTTTGATTAAAATATTGGATATTGTTATTGCAATTCTTCATTTCATTTATATTTGAAAAGTGAATGAAAACTTTTGCACGCACCTAATAATTTCCACCAATATTGCACGATATAAGTTGTTAGTAACTTTCAAAGTAAATGGGCAAGTTTTCAACGAAATAACGAAGAAATTTCAGGAAAGTTTTTGTCGAGTTTCTGTCATCCATTCGGTGGATCCCAGGTGGTTAGAATCGAAAGCTCGTTAATGCTAATTAGTTGAATTTCTCGTAATTAAAAATCAGTGTGTTCTTGTTTGAGATAGGCGGGTTAGAAATGAAACCGTTTGATTTTGAACTCTCTTTTCATTTCAAGCGCTTCGACACGGCTGTCCCCGCTTGCCGTTAATCCGAATGTTTAGGCTAAGGGATTATCCCTGTCTCGAGCGTGATACCAACTCTGCCGGCTTCTGTTTTTGTGCACGCATTTATTTTCATAAACTCAGGAGCCTGCTCCAGTCGAGGTCGGAAACGGCCTCAGTTCGACACCAGCGTCGATCCTAGCTGGGCTACACCGTTGATAGTTGGCATGCTTCATCTTCTATGCATCGATTCATCCAATAAATGATTAATCACTCGTGTCTCCAGCTGTCATTGAATCATTCTCATCTAATTCCACAAGGTAACTCAAACGAAGTTAAATCGCAGATAGAAAAATGGCACACTGTAATAGTATTCCACATTTCACGACTCGTAACACTATCTTACACTAAGTCACATAAGTGAATCGAAATAAACCTTTTTCGTATCCGGTCTCGACAAATGAAATTGCGTTCACGCGTTGCACAGCGCAGCGGCTACCATTTGCGAGCGTGCTGATCGTTTTGCGATACTGTCCCCCTATCAAATTTACACAACATTGACAGTAACGTTAATACGAGGCAACCCTGTTCGCGAACTTAGTTTATAATCAGTGCTGCTGGTTCAACGTTAAAAGCG
This sequence comes from Osmia lignaria lignaria, assembly GCF_051020975.1. Classification (NCBI taxonomy): domain Eukaryota; kingdom Metazoa; phylum Arthropoda; class Insecta; order Hymenoptera; family Megachilidae; genus Osmia; species Osmia lignaria. Next base: position 4,275,378 of record NC_135037.1, on the reverse strand, counting down.
CATTATGTTTGCCTTGATTCCGTGTAACTTTGCAATGAAAGCCGACGTAGACTTAAGAACACCGACGCTACGCCGCACGAAACTTCGTTTCAACTTTAGTTTTCAGAAGAAGAGTTACCATCTTCAGATAAACTTAACGCGATAAGCATCTGAAAACGTAGCCTGATATTAATATTAATTACCCTTTTGTCCTTCATGCTTTATTCATTGTAGCTCCTTTTCAATATTAATGAATAAGTAATACGTTGATTAATAGACTTTAATGAGGAAGGATTAGTAATACAATATGCTTCTATTCTTCATTTCCAATTTTTTTGTTAAATTGAATTCATTTTACTGATTACTGATAATCGCAGTTAAGTATTTTAATTTTACTTTAAAATACATGGAGTAACTAATTTTAATTATTATTTTAATTATTAAAAAATTAATCTTCTGTTCTTAAAATGAAATATAGACGTGTTCAGTTTAATGAGCTTTCTAAAGTGGCGAAGTTTCATTGATAAGTAAATTAAAAATTCATAGAATCTAAAATTTAATTAAAATTATTGCTCTTTTGTCCAAGGATTTGAATAATTGATCATTCAATTATTTAACAATGGGCAAATTGAAAAGGGATGCTCTATACATAGAATATCTTGCATTTGGTCATTCATTATATCCAAGGAACGTTTCTCAAGGAAGCAACGACAGAATTAGAGTTCTGGATCAATAGCCGTGAATACAAAAGTAGGTTTCGCGGAGGACAATTTTAGATCCGTGGACGCGGAAATCAGTATTAATTCGAAGGTTTCGAAATGCAGGGAATAGGTACATTTGCAACGTTCATGTTGCAAATTTTATGAAGCAGCCGGAGATCTCGTGCCACTAACCGGAAACCCGGCAGACTAAATTCTGTCAGGAGAACGAATTAACCAGCAGCCAGATTATACGAGCAATCACGAATCGTCCTTGCAAAATTAACCTGAGAAGTTGCCTGCCTGCCCGGAGTTTAGGTTCCGCGCAACCTCGGATCCGGTTACAAATTTACACTCCTGACTGTCAGTCCAAGAATGCGCTTCACCCTTTGGGATATTTTAAGGACCAACGATTTCCTGTCAATTTATCTGATTGATAAATCAATGTCCTGAACGATAATTTCATGAAGTAATTAAAAAAAGAAATTCTGTCGATTTTTCAAGTGTCACATAATGAGCAGTGAGTAATTAGAACAGTAATTAATACAGTTATTGTACTATTTCAATTTTGGGCTTTTTTTTTTAAATCCCGTGAGTTTTAGAGTAGTCTGAGAAATTCAGTAGTATGGATATATAAAAGAGTATCCAAGATTAGCATTGAAAATTAATTGAAAATTATTTATTAAAAACAAGAATAATAATTTTTGAGATTAAAAATGTTATGAGATGCTAATTAACAGAAATATGTTGTACATGTGACTGGTGTAAAAATACACAGCATAAACAAATATTAAAACATGTGTAAATATTAAATTGTTTCATAACTAATGCAACTTTAATACATTATAAATATTATCATACTCTGTGGATTAAAGGAAAATAAATTGAAAATAACCCTCAGTTCGGATGAAAATATCAGCTTTAATTTCAAACATCAAAGTTGAAACTTTTTAATACCTTAAATGCCTCTCCTAATTAGCCTGCGTATATTTTTAACAGCAACCGTAACGCTAATTCCCTTTTACGAATTTGTACAGCGCACGGTAATAAATGAGCTTCGTTAAAGAGTAATTCAACAATTTTTTTTAAAACCCCAAACGTAACTCAGGGATAATTCTAATTTTGAATTGTTTTGTTAAAATTCAAAGAGAGAAATTTAACAATTTTTATATAATAATTTTGAAAGTGTTGATAAATAATTTTTTTAATTATCAATTTTGTTTATAAATTAAATTATGAAATATCAAAAATTAATCTAATTTAAAAATTGAATATTAATTAAAAATCAATTTAGATTAAATATAGAAATTAATCTAAATTAAAAATTAAATAAAATATCGAATGATATCACTAATTCCAAAACAATAAGAGATAGGAGAGAGATCAATTTAATGGCAGGAGATTGTCACTAATCTCACGTATAGCTTATTTTAACCGAAGTTGCTTCAAGGATCACGGTAATCTTATCCGTGAAATTCCCGTTTAATCTCTCCCCGTGTATAGTAAATACTTTCAGACAGTACAGCTTACCCCAATGAAACCCGATTGGATTTAGACGTTGATGGTCTCAATAGGATCCATCGTCAAGATAATTAAAGACTTTAAACGAACCTCATCAAGACTCGAAGTAAGATCAAACAATCGTCTAGCATCGGAAACTATACGAATTAAAGGGTGTATTTTATCTACCCTCGAGTGACCCTTAACCCTTACCTTGTCCTCTGATTGCTACATTGGAACAGTTGTCCGGCAACCAGCCGCTTAACATGAATGGAGAGTTTCTATAGGTAGTACGTCGGCTTATTGGAAATGCCCCGACCGTATCCTAAGTGGTGTAATCAAGAGCTTGTAGATCTCAAGGGTACTCTTGTGGCACTCTCTTAGAGAGACACTGTGAAAACCAAGATTGAAAACCTTAACTGTGATGACACTCGATTCGCGAAAATAGAAAACCATTCGTCGAGATAGGAATAATTCATAAGAAGAATGGTTCTAGGAAATCTGTGTGACTTTTCACTGAGAGAAGTATTTTTTTTGCATATCCTTAAGTTTCTATGGAAAAACAAACACTTGGTATTTGGAAAGTTTTTCAATTTTATTTGTCAATAGAATTTCTTGAGATCTTGATAAGATTTCGGCTGAACTTTACTTTAGAACAGACAAAATTATTGATTTTTTATAATATGTTCTAATAATATAACAGTTTTAACTTTAAGAATTTATGTTTAGAAGTTGGGTGTATGTAGAGTTTAGCGCTTTAGCCTACTTTTGGTGTTATGATACGCCATATTAGTTTCTACCCATAATTCCTCCAATGAGGGAAGTCGATATAGATATGCTTTGCACGTGTTAGATTAAGTTAGGTTAGTTTATTGCACCAATGAGATTATAGATAGAAATCAATATGGCGTCGAACTAACCTCAATAACTTTTGAGCAAATGGATTCCTAGAGTTAAAACTTGTATTTCTGACTGCTTTTTTGTCGCATATTTTTTAAGTATAAATAAAAGTCAATAATTTTGTATGCCCCAAAGTAAAGTTGAAACAAAATCTCAATTATCATTATAAATTACAATAGTAATCTTTACTGTTAACAAAAAACTTTCTTTGGAAACTTTTTAAATTTTATTTTTAGGCGAATTTTTCAAGATCTTGATAAGATGTTATCGTTATAAATTGGAATAGTAATTTTTATTTCTTAACTCAAAATTATATAGAAGTTTACATGAATTAATTTTCATTTGGTTAATGTTTCTATGTAGAAATGATATTTCACGTGAGTTTTACCTCTGACAAAATTTCCATGCGGAATAATTCAAGTCAGATGATCGGTGTATAGAGGAGGATCATAATTAAACACGTGACAACGACACACGATGCTGCAATCACGATTACGCGAATGTCCGGCGTTGACTTTTCCCGATAAACCCGTCCTCGTCACAAAGCGCCACCCATTACGGTAAATCCAGATTTAATAGGCTGAGGGAACAATAATGAGTACACGTTGGATTGGCGTTACGTTAAGGGATGCATTATTCATGCTTCTATGATAACATAGAAAATCCATTAGCAAATCGGTAATGATTCAATGATCACGAAATTATCTCACTTCATAGAAAATATTTTTCTTTAATATCTATTTCAATGAAATTTCAATTTGTAATTATATACAGAGATCAGAGATTCTGAACTCCTTTTGGGTAACTAACTTGATCTAAAAATTCAAATTTATCTTAATTAAAATTAAATAACGTTTAATTGTATTTGGAAGGCTTATAACGGGGCTCCCTAAAAAATGGAGCTCTATAATTAGATATAAAAAACTAATTGCGCCTGATAAATGAACAACCAGTCATTTCTTAAACCAAATGGGTCTATTGGCTTTCTATGGGTCAATCTTTTAATTTCCCGCACATTGTAATTATTTGATACAATGTTCTCGCACCTTTAATCGATTTCCATCGAGACGGATGTTCTTCGAATCGATGTGGGTAGGAAGCTTATACAGAAAGAAATATCTACGTGAAACAGATTAAAGGTGCACCGACTTGCAATTTTTACTCGATTTCATATCTAGGCCACGGTCTTTGACGTTTAAAGAAATAATCACGGCAGATGTAATGGAATGGTAGGATCAGTGCTGGATTAATCAGTAAGTAAAATGTGCTTAGGGCACCAGGAAAAATAGGGAGACATCACAAAAATTTTCTAAATTTTAAATTTTTTATGTACGTGAATTTGTCTCATATTTTATTTAAAAAAAAAATGTTTTGATAATTTTAGATTTACAATTTAACTGATTGAAAGCTGGCTAACTTTTGTTAAAAGAAGGTATTAAAATCTTCGAAGTGCTTAGGGTTTCTAAGAGTCTTAATCCAGCATTTGGTAGGATAGCATGTTTCTCTGCTTCTCTTTAAGCAATTTCGTTATGCATTTAATAATATTCGATTCCTTTGTACTCGTGCACTGTTCAAGGCAATTAAGGAATCATCTTCGAGGAGTTCTGAGGAATGAATTCAATATTAGAGACAAAAGGAACAGTTTATAATAATCTCTCGATACTACATTAAAAATTAATAAATGTTGTGCTTCTTCACGATTCTATGTCACACAAATTAGATTGACAGGGTAACAATTGTATTATAAAATTCTAAAAATAAAATGCCTTAAATCTTACTGAAACCTTAATATTAAATATTTATTAAAGTATTGATTATCTGTCTTAAAATTCTATAGTATAACGAGATTTGTAACAATTCCATTTTTCAATTACAATCTTTAGGCTTTCCTTTCAGTGCCGGATTAAGGAAAAGTCTAAGGAGGCTAAGGGAGACCCCTTCTAAGCCTTACATTTATTATGTAAAAAAATATTGAATAATTAAATTTTGTTTCATTCTATTTAAAATAAATTTAAATTTTTAACCAAATTTAGCAACCCAGGGGGTTGATGGCCCTGAAGCCCCAGAAGTCTTAATTCGGTCCTGTTTCCCCTTGACTCCTTGCATAAATAATATGAACTACAATTTCCTTTTTTAATTATTCTATCATATTGAATACATATCATTCACCAATGACCTCCTTAACATTCATCACATCTGAAAATTGAAAATCCATAAATCAAAGCACAATCAATGCGATTCGTTTCATAATCAATAAATAATCGAAGGAATAATTAATTAAGCGTTTTATGAAAATTCTACTGTTCCATTCCAGTCGGCACTGAAAGGGTTGGGTGCTAAGCCGAGGAATGGAGGGAACGTGGCAGTGGGAGCAGCGAAAGCACTGCCATATCATTCTGCTCAACCTTTCGTCGCACGTAAAGGAAAACCCGGAACAGGCTGCAGGTGAGTCCTTCGATATCAGCAGATTTTTTGCTCGATCTACCCTCCTCACGGTTATCTCTCGGTTGAATTCACTGGAAGGAGAAAAGAACGATTCTCAAAAGAGAGTCCCGTTTTAGCGACAAGGACGATTATACCTTTTTATATCTTCGTCGAACCCCGTTAACGTTGTACCGTGGCCGGTGCTCGTTCACAGAACGTTTGAAAAAGAGACCCTTTGCTGGCACTCGAACTACAGAACGAATAGGAATATCCGGTGTTCGCTCGAAAAACCACTTTACCGTCACGAGATCTTCCTTTGCGTGACCGCTTACAATTTTCTTCTTTGTTCCATCGTTATAAGTAATATTCAATTATTGTTATCTCGTGGCGAGAGAAATTCTGGCTTGTTTTATCTATCAGTATTATTGGATTTATCGTAGCTAATGATAAGAGAATTTATCAGGTGCATAATTCGAGAGTGCAACACGTGCATTTGCATTCAGAGACAAAATTGGTTTAAGCTGTACGAAATTTAAATATATTAAATCAATTTGAGAAATAATGATTTTTTAACTATTTCTTAGAAGTACCACCAATAAATTATTTTTATTGATAATATTCTAAATTTAAGTAGATTTCTCAAAATATTAAAGAGATTACTATATTGCAATCATTTTCTGTTTTGAAAATTAGAATTTCCACGTTTGATAGATGGATGATATTGGTTAAGGGTTAATTTTCTGACTTATAAATTAATGACAGAGGTGAATAAATTTTTCAGATGAAAGGAAGAGGTTTCAAGAAGACAGCCTGAAGAAGAGGAGTCGCGTGCCGGGTCTGTAGCGCTCGGTAAAGAGAAAAAGGGCCCCCCGAGCATCGTCTGTGAGAAAAAGGGGTCGTAATGGGCCCGGCACACCAAATGGTACCCCACTGAGCGATGCAAGTAGTTAGGGCCGGGGCCCTGCTAGTGAGCATGTGGCTCACTAGAGAATGAAGAAGCAAAACGTCCGGACCATATCGTTGATCGTCTTCACGTTCACTTACCTCCTCGTCGGCGCTGCAATCTTCGACGTTCTCGAGTCCGAGACGGAGAAACGACGCAAGGAAGCATTGGACGGTACATTTTCTCTCGATGAAACTTCAAACATCATGAGGTTCTAGCAGATTCTTCTGCCGCTCTGTTTATTCAATTTGTTTGACATTGTTAGAAGCTTTAATAATACCTGTGATTCGATGTTTTAAAACAATACAACAATAATACCAGTGATTTGATTGATAAAGTTAAACAAATGGTACAGAGGTTTCAAATGTTCACTATGATAAATTGATGATTCGAACAGGAAGGTTGGATTTTCCAGTTGGAAAATTGATCTCGATAATTTTAGAATGAAATTCTTGATTTATTGAAAATTTGATTACTTTTTTAATTAATTTTGTTGGTCATGGTAATTAGAATAGCATCGAGAAAACTTCAGCTGCAAAAATATGAATGCTTTTCAGTTATTATTATTCAGCAATCCATAGTTCCATTTTTCAATTTCCTATCTTACAAAATTATTATAATATTAATGCAGGTTTCATTTTTTTAATTCAAACTTTAAATTAACGTTACCTAGGCGATCTAGCTTAGAATAACTTCCATAACATTTAACATATTAACACTTTAAATCGATAAGAATAGTCACTGAAATAAGTAGAATCGTCCGAGTCTAGATCCTGGAGATATCTGAGCAATGTTTCTAAATCTTCTTAGTTTTTTCTTGTTTAAACGAAAGGATACGATCACGAAGATTTTGCCACTTTCAGGCACTAAGCTAGGATCAGTTCAGGCGGAAACAAGTTGTATGGCTTGAGGTGTAATTTTGTTAAAAGTATCGATTTCCTGTCGCCTCACAGGTGAAACTTTGAATTGCTTCTTTTTCGTTTATGTCAAGTTTTCCGCTTCGAGTCTCACGTGTACCGATTACAGGTACATTTCTGAAATTTCCAAAATTATCTTTGCAACCACAATAGAAATAAATATTTTTGGTAAAATATATAAATTTGAAATGTATTAAAAATTAATCTTTTAATTCAATACTTTAGTCTTCTATTTTGAATGAGTATAGAAAATCTTCTCCTTTGTTAATTATTTGACTAATTACATTTATAATATCGGTCATCATCAACCCTTAAACATATTTGACAGTAGAAAATGTATGGATTAATTGGTTTGGACGTTGCTTTGTTGACAGCCATTGAAAAGATGGTTATACGCAAGTACAATATTAGCGAGGACGACTTCAAGATCATGGAAACAGTGGTGCTGAAGACGGAACCTCATAAAGCCGGTCAACAGTGGAAATTCGCCGGAGCGTTTTATTATGCAACCACGGTCCTCACCACTATTGGTACGTTCCGGATGAATTATTTCCCTGAATTTAATTCACCCATCGAAAATTACCATCACAATATCCAAAAGAAAAAAAAAAAAAAAACATTTCAGAATTCTTAATGAAATAATAATTATTTTTCCTGTTTTAATCACAAATGTACAATGGAAAGGAATTGTCAAAGGGTACTTATACTACAGTTACAATGTAATTTATAGGTTACGGACATTCAACGCCAAACACCATAAGCGGTAAGCTGTTCACGATGTTCTACGCGATCGTCGGCATCCCGTTAGGACTCGTAATGTTCCAGAGCATAGGAGAGCGTTTGAATAAATTCTCATCCGTCGTAATACGGAACGTAAAGAAGCTTCTTAACTGTAAGGATGTCCAGGTAAAACTATAAACTCCATATAAATTATACTTTAAATGCTATGAATGTCGGAGAACCAAGCTCGTTGCATTTACATTCTAAAGTTACTAGTCAAAGTTATTCTTTACAGTTGAATTTCAGATAAAGCTTTTTCAAAATTCAAAACAGGATTAGAACAGTAGAACGTGTATGAAATTTACAGAATACAAAAATAGTTTTGAATAAAATATCGGGAGTTTGGTTACAGAGTAGTGCGTCTGACTATATACTGACCTATTTCACTTATTTCTTAACTTACGAATTATTTCATGTAAGATTAATCATTCTCTTCTTTTCGATGATAGAAATTTTGTTTTAGGCGAAATTAAGGGGAGTTTAAGTCATCATTTTGCTGGTTTCGAATTTGTTTAAAAAATATAGTGGGCTCTCGTTATATTGCCACTTAAGCGATTTCACCTCTAGTTCTTTCACTATTATAGCTTATGAAAATGATCCATTTTTATCTTCCCTATTTTTCTCTAAATGAAAGCTTGAAAGCTTGACAAATTTTCTGCTGCTGCAGTGCTGTCTGCGGCAATATAACGAGAGTCTACTGTACAGATCCTTGAATTTTCCAATTTTCACCCTATTCGTATGAATTTTTTTCCATTTTAATTTAGTCTCTTTCTGTATAGAAAATTTTAATAAAAAATCCAGAATTTTTCCAATATAGTTGACAATAAATAATCGTGAGAATCATGTAATTTCCAGGCCTCAGAAATAAATCTAATCTGCGTGGTGACGACCTTATCTTGCTTAACAATTGCGGGAGGCGCAGCAGCGTTTTCTAGATACGAAGGATGGTCGTATTTCGATTCCATCTACTATTGCTTCATCACACTGACAACCATCGGTTTCGGCGACATGGTCGCGTTGCAAAAGGACAACGCGCTCGACAACAAGCCCGAATACGTGATGTTCGCTCTGATATTCATCCTGTTCGGTTTGGCTATCGTCGCTGCCTCCCTCAATTTATTGGTGCTGAGATTTGTCACAATGAACACCGAGGACGAAAGGCGAGACGAGGCTGAAGCTCTTCAGGTAAGGAATCTCGCTGCTACCAGCCAAGTATTGATCTTTAGAAAAATATTTTCGGCATAGATATGGGTTACCATGAAATTTTAATCGATCGATAAATGATCGTTTGGAACATATATTTCTGATGGAATCGGATTTTTTCATTTTTAACTCGTCCGTTTAACCGATGTTCTTTTTATGAAATTCGCGAATATAGTTTATACCTGAAATATGATGAGGATGAAAATAAAGCAAGAATTATTTTCATCTTTTCGGTCGCAATTTTAAATTCTCTATATTTGTGATTGTAGGATTATGAATCAAGTAATGTCAAAAATAATCGATATTTATATATTTTGCAATTTACGTTTTACTATCAGTAATTTACTATCAGAATTACCAAAATCTTCAATTTTGTTCCTGACTACAATTACTATTAAATTCATCAAAATCTTCGAGTTTGTTCCTCGCTACAATTACTGCAAAAATTATCAGAATCTTCAATTTTGCTCTTCCCTACAATTACTATCAAACTCCTTCTTCAACAATAAAAAAAAAAAAAAAATTCATCCCGACTACTAAAAGTTCCACGGCGAAGCAACACCGCGTCACACGTGACGTTGCGATCGTAAAGGGTTAACGCGCCCCGGGTGCTCGTGTCCCCAGCCTCGTATCCCGCAATCAATACAAGAAAAGTATCCAACGAGTCCCTCTACCCGAACCAGAAAGCGATGATGAGCAAAAAGAAATAAAAAAAGAAAAAAAAAAGAAAAAAGAAAACCCAGCAACATCCTCTTAACAGTTCCTGTAGTATCGCGATCGTACGCGGCGAGTAGCAGCATAACGATTCGAAACAAAAAAGGAAATTGTTATGACGCAGGCTGCGCAAGGAGCGGTGCGCCTGGAGGGCGACGTGATAACGGCGAACGGCTCGATATTATCGGGCCAAGTAGGAAACCACGGTGACACGATATCGTTGGACGACGAGACGTCGGTCTGCAGCTGCCGCTGCAGCGGATTCCAGAAGAAACGACGGAGACCACGGTTCACGGTCCGTCGCTCGCCCGGTAAGATCTCGCACCTGCTGCCGATGCAGCAGCTGCCAACTTTGAATATGCGCAGTGACCTACGCCCGCCCCCGTTGACGCCGTTGCTGCAACTGCCGCCGTTGCATCAACATCGCGCCAGCATCTGACGATCGTCGACCGCCGTCGGAACTCTGCTGATACAACTGCCGCGACGGGTGTCCATCTGAGGCTCCTTTGTTTCAGATGTAGAGACAAACTGATTGATTATGATGAGACTCGAAAGAGAGAGCTTTTTGTCGGCGAACGCTTCAACGAATTTTTAACCCTCTGTACGCTCTCAGGGACGGATTCAGAAGCACCCCTTTGGGGGGTGTAAAATTATATACATTTTTATTTTCATCTACGATTTGAAATTTTAATCGATTGATTAATTTCGTGTTAAAAATGAGACGATTATAAATAATTTAATTTATTTTGTTAGAAGAATAGAAATATGGAAATTGAAATAGTGGGGAAAGTAGTTTTATTTTGCAATGTAAATTAATTTGTTTTTGAAATTTATAGTAGTAAGTTTTTGAAAAGGGTGATTGCACCCCTCTGGATTCGCCCCTGGCGATTCACCGCCTCCCCTTCCAGCAACCGCAGTTAACCGTGCCGTAAATTATCTATGGATTCTACATATGGGAACTGTAAATCTAACCGGTTCTCGTTTCTATTTATCTGAATTAGAGTTTTTGTAGACTGTAGATCGGAGGGTGAGGGTAGTTGAATGATAAATGAGGAAATTGTAAATTCTTGATGATTAACCCTCTGATAGCAGGTACTCGGTCATTTAGGGCCGAGATTTAGAAGGGTATCCTTATTTCCAAATGAAGGAAAGTATTGTTTTAGACATTTTTTTGATACATGGTTATAGGAAGATTTTTTGGAGTTTTAGGAGAAGATTAAATTTTTTTGGTAACAAAAATATCCTCGTGATTATTGTTTCTTTGTAAAAATAAAAAATGGTACGGTTATAGCGGAATGTCGCAGAGGTGACAAGATTCAACTTAAACGCCCTACAATCGTCATAATTTAAACTCGCGTCGAATACACAATTTGATAGAAATCATCAATACCAAAAAATATGTGATCACCAAGTGATAGATTGAATCGAAATGCTATTTTCAAGAAATAATTTGGAAAACTGTAATAGTCTAAGCTAAGCGTATTCCAAAAAGGACGGAATCCAAGTGCTTCCGATTATTTCTACTCGTTCTTACAATATTTTCGACAAATCACATCCCCTTCACTTGACACCATAACATTCCTCAAAAACGGTACAATCTTCCATTTTCATTATTTTGATATAAGAAAATCATGAAATCTTGTCACTGACGCGATCAAGCGGTGAACTGATTCTCAGAAGCAGATGTTATGCATGTACAAAGGAAAAGAAAGGGTGTGCGAGTGATCATGTGTTCCGTAGCCAAGAAGAATTAATAAAAAAAAGCACGAGAGAGAGGGAGAGAAAGAGAATGAGAAACACAGAGAAATACTATATATATGTGCAGAGTATCTCAAGAATGGTTGTATCTCATGAAGAATGTAAATTCTACATGTTAAAACGAATCGAATCATTTTGTAATCTCAAGCTTTGTTTCCAAGATACAAGCGATTAAAGATTAGACGCTGGAAGCACCCCGGAAGTCGAGGATTCCATTCTTAATTTCTTAAATTTCAAAACCTATACTGAAGATTGCAAAAATTTATTAAAATTTTTTTAGTCGTTTTAATATGAAAAATGTAGTGCTTGAAATTTGGGTATTTGACTTCCCAAAGTCATGGCTGGCCATGAGCGCCCCGTAAATTGAAGATTCAACTTTTTTTATAGCTAAAAATTGGCAAACAATAAAAGGGTTTTCAATTTATCAGAACATGTAGAATTTTCAGTTAAATTAAAAATTGGGTATTTGACTTCCGGTCTACCGCGAGCACCCCGGAAGTTGAACCTCTAATCTTCAATCGCTTGTATCTTGAAAACGAAGCTATCGATCGCAAAATGACAAAGGACTTTTCGACTCATTTTAACATAAAGAATCTCCAGTTTTCATGATGTACAATTCTGAGATACTTCGTATATAAAACCAGAGCGAAATCTGCGTTCACACTGCTAAGAAAGAGAGAGAAATATATATATATATAAATATAAATAAAAATATATATAAATATATATACACACCAAAAGACATATACACAAGATGAACACGACTTTTTTCATTAAGAAAGCATTTTACAATTTGTATATATGAACTATAGATATATTACACGTACGAGAAAAATCTAGGTGTACGGAATTAAGGCGTTTCGATCTTAACGATGTGTATAATAATACATAACTTGCGAGATAACATTATACTATTATTATTATTATTATTAATTAATTACGTGAGTGCGCGGGTACGTGACAAATCCCATTCTCGATTTTCCATTTACTACCGTTTAATTAAATAAATCCAGATCGTTTGAGAGATCGTGGCCGTAACTACCGTAGAATTCTAGCTACCGTAGAACTCGTCACGCACGAATGCTCGATCAGGAAGATTAAATTTAAACAAAAAAAAAAAAAAATAATATATATATATATATATATATACACGTATAAATATATATATACACACCACACAAGCATATATGTAACGAAGATAACCAATTCCAAAGAAAAGAAGCCGTAGATTACGAGAAATTCAATTATCGTCCCATGATCTTCTTGGTTACAGTTACCTACGAAAAGTCAATCCATCGAGACACGAAGAAGCACGTAATTTCCGAATAGATTAACGCGTCATACTATAGTCGAACACGAGCGGAACAATTCTCTTGCCTTTTATCGACAAGTAGAACGTATTCGAGTATTTTTAAGACGTACACTGGATTGCACACATGAACACACTGAAACGAAAGGCGTAGAGTAAGTAGTACAACTTTAATTTGCCCGGCCGGCCTTAACTGAGAATTTCAATACGGTCGATGAAATAAAAGCCAACGTGACAAGTTTTTTCTTTTATTCAATTTCTTTTGTTTTGAATTTTCGTTCGTTGCATCGGGTCATTTTCGATACGTGCTTTGAGGCAAGTTGAAATATCAAAATTATAAGCTTTAGAGATCGATAATAGTAAACTTTTGAAAAATATTGTTGGTTGCTACGTAGAAAATTTCAAAGCTACAATTTTCTTGTTAAAAATATTATAACAGTTTATTTTATTTTATTGAAAATGGATAGTGTATAATTTAACACTTTGAGTGCCTTTCTGTTAGCAATTTTATTTTCAATAAACCTAGCAATTTATTTTTAGTATACTTAGATACCACTATTAACCCCCGTGAGAATTGTTTATTTTGCAATTTTACGTTCTTTTTTATAGCCAATAGAAAATTATTTATGGAATTATATCTGATAGTTTCATTTCATTTCATTTCTGTATTACACTACGAAAATGTTAATATTTGAAGCATAATTAATATTAAATAAAATAGATTTGTTTTTAATTGGCTAATTATTATAAAAATTTTTCGTGGCATTCAGAATGTTGAAAAATGATTTTTTTTATAAAAAATAGAAATGACCACGTAATCGAAAATGCTTGCGATTCAACGAACCAGCCACGTTTGCTGCAAGTTTCATTAGTTCGCATAATTCCACGTTATCGGTAACAAAAATTCTGTTAACAAAGGAGACAAGCAAATTCCAAGAACGGATACACCTGTTGTATCTTCGTTAACGAATTCCATTTGTAACATATTAGGGTAGGAACAAACAACGATTGCGTCAATCGGGAATGACAAAAAGGAGCAACACAAAAAAAAGAATCCCATAATTAAACACATTTCACATTCTTTCAACATCGTGAAAGAGGATTTCATTTTGTAACGCTCCTCTTGAACGAACAAGTAATTTTTTAATCGTTTACACTGATTAGCAGTTAAAAAAAAAAAAATGATAGCCTTTTTCAAGATATTAATTATTAACCCAGGTGTCTAAGATTGATCGTTCTTTCCCTAAACCCCCGCCTCAAACTTGCCCTTAAATTAGAGATTCATTATAATTAAAGAAATTTAAACGAACAAATTATTACCCTAAGAGAATAAAATTTTGAATAATCTGATATACATTTTTTTATTCTCAAATGGACGTTATAGAGTATTAAGATTAATACAAGGATTATATTAGACGTTCAGATGATACTTTATATTTATAGCGTGATTCCGTAAAATATAAGTGAGCTTGTAATAACCCTTTTGAATATTCCTCGAGTCTAGCGTTATATGGGTATCGTTTTCATTTTTCATTTTTTTTTAAATTTTACTTATCATCGTTGCAACGATACAACGGAGACGCTTAAGCGACAAAAATCGAGAAATAAAAAAAGATTAATTGTTTAACAATAAATACCAACGGTTCGTCATTAAATTAAGATGTAATGTTGCATATCTTAATCTGTTCTGTATTTTAGTTCGTGAAAGAAGAGAGACCGTGTGAGAGTTCAAAATCATCATCGAACCATTGAATCATTGATTGAATATAATTAGATTTGTGTACGTTATTCTCGATGTTGGCTAAGTACCAGATTTGAAAAAAATGATATTTCTTGAATGATCAAGGTGGCAAAAAGTAAATTTCACTTTACCATTAATAGACGGGTATTGATGAAGAACAAGCAAGTATATAAAGAAGGGAGGTGTGTAAGAATGCGAAAATATCGGGTATCCGATATTCGGGTCGAGTCGGGTCGGGACTGCATTGTTTGAATAGAGTTTGATTTGGTTCAGTTCGGGTCGGGTCGGGTCGAGTCGAGTCGGGTCGAGTCGAGTCGAGTCGAGTCGAATCGATCCGAAGTGAGTCTGCTCGGGTCACGTCGGCTCGAATTGTGTCGACTCTGGTCGGGTCGGTTCAGATCGTGTCAAGTCGGATCTGATCAGTTTGAATCTGGTTCTTGTACACCTCTAATAAAGAGCTTGTTTACACTGGTATAATTAACGAAAAAAAGAGAAAAATTAAAAAAAAAAGGAAGATTCAAATGCAAGCTCAAGGTAATGTCACGAATTACATTAAAGTGCCATCGTTTTCTTATGCATGTTCGAATCCTTGTATTACTTTGGTAAACAAGAAAGTATCATTAAAAGACAAAGAATGAAGTTTCGAATAGATAGTCTCCACTAACAGAATTCAAAGTTTCATCGACGAACAATAGTGTATGTAGAAAATGATCTGTAATTAACATCATTTCGTCACCTTTTACACTGTCGGAGAATTTGAAAGGTTTGCAGAAAGAAAATTCTTTTGTAAATAAAAATGAAATAGAAAAATATGAAATTTAGTTTCAGAAGTATTTGAAATCATGTCATTGGTTCATTAATTTTTGACTCCTTTCTTTTTTTAATAATTAGATGTTATTACAATCTTACTGCAAACTTTTCATGTCCATCTGAGTCAATGTAAGATATACAATTTTCAAGATTATCGCAGTACAAATAGCCATAAAAAAGAAAAATCGTATAGAATTCAACCACGATTAGAACTCGTCGTAAAAACATCTTTTCATTCATTATTATTGTTACTCTACACAGAAATGTTCAAGACATGTTTATAGATTTCCTATCTGACTCGAAAACACAAATATTCTTTGTTTCAACAGGAATTAGTACATTTTAGAAATTAACTCTTGGACGGTGAGTCACTGAAGTGGCAAAAACTTAATTAATTTTAAATTTTATAAATTTTACACTATTCCTTTAGATTGGTATACCATTTATAGTTTTGGGCCATAATAGACCCAACTTATCGTCTGAGAGTTAATGGAAACAAACAATTGCGAACTGATTAAATTTTACCAATATCAATAAAGGTCTGCATATAATAGACATCCGCTCCTTGTTTCAAGGAAAATTATATAAAAGAATATTTTAAATTACAGTAGGACCTCGACTATTCGAATTTCAATTACCAAATTCTGCGAATCGTAAAATTTTCAACTTAGCAAAATTTAAGTTTTATTAAAAGAGAGACCAAAGTGGATAAAATTTTCAAATATTCTGAAACATTCAGAGAAAAGTACTCCTAATTAAAAAAAAAAGTAAAAATACAATTTGGCAGCAGCGCCGGATTAAAGAGTAGTCTAAGGGGAGCTGCAACCCCAGACCTCATTTTCCAGGGGCCCCCTTCTGAAGTTCCCATTTACTACATAAAAGAATATCAAATGAAAATTTTTTTACCATTGCCCTCTCTCATTACAATTAAATGTTATATAAATTTACTTAGAATAAATTTCAATTTTTGAATCAAGTATATCAAGCAAGGAGACCTAGAAATCTTAATCCGGTCCTGTTTGGCATCTGAGAAAAATTGAAGAAATAAAAAAAAAAAATTGAAACATATTTCTGTAATAAATTATAATTTCATTATAATTTTTCAAATTAAAATTTGTGCATAATTCGAATGATCTAGATCCTACTATACGAAATTTTAAATAGTATCTGACGATTACAAATAATTATTATCAAAGTGTATGAAAAAAAAAAGAACGAACGTACGCGTTGCAACGTGCAAAGGAGATTATACCATTCGAAGTCAGACATATGCTTCAGATCGTGCTAGAAAATTGCGTTTCCCTATCATCCTTCTTCCATCACTGTTTGATCATTTTAGCTTGTTAAAAAAACGAGGTCTTATCGATATGGTGTGAAACGTAATATAATATATATATGCATAAATTGTCAACGATCTTCGACCAACGCTAGCTTAATTAGTCCCAGTATTGCTGGATAAGCGAGTCGACATTAAGAGAAAAAAAAAAAAAGAGAAAAAGAAAAAAAACACGTCGGTTTGAAATGAGCCGTTCTGATCCTTAATATTTAGTGAAAAACGGGTGAGAAATTTTTGCAAGCTGTCTGACGTCTATTGACAACGTAAGGGCTCAAAAAAAAAAAAATTTTTCGAAGGTAACAACTATCGTTTATACCTCTTTAACGTAACGTAACATAACCGTAGGTGAATTAATCGAAATTTTCCAAACCATTCCAGTTATTCGATATTTAATGTTGAATAAGCGTGAAACGATTAGCAAAGATGTGTTAAGGGAATAAATAATTGCAGACACCAAATGTTAACTCGAGAAAGAATCGTGCAAGAATTATCACTCGGTATTTGACTGGATACACTACAAAGAAAACCATAAGCAAAAAAAAAAAAAAACCATAAGGCAGAATTATGAAAAATGCATGGTACGTATAAATACGAATATAATCTGTGCGGTAAACCCGTGGAAAAAAAAAAGATTTCAACTTCCCGCATTTTTAACTTTGTATTAGTAGATAACGAACACGATGATTACCATTAATGTTACCTTACACGAGTATAAACAATAATATTTGTAATAGCTGTAAATTTACATTACGACAATTCGGTGAAGTATGTGAGATTAAACGAGATGAAATGAAATCTAGACACACATTCATGCAATTTTTGCTATTATTGTTATAGCATAAGCTATAAGTAAAATAGTTACGAATTTAACAAATTAATTAACAACTAATTAATTAACTCATATATGAGCATCGAAATAATGCAAGTTTCATCGCGGTTTTGTCGACAATGAGAGACAAACTGCGAGAGAACCATGTCGAACGAGAGCATCATGAAAAAAAAGAAAAAAAAGAAAAACGAAAGGAGCAACAATATCTAGTTAATTTTCTTTTTATTTTACAATTAATCCTCCTATTAACGTGTCAACGAATGATTTTATTGATCATGTAATCATTTTAGAAGATTTTATATTTAACATTTAAGAGAATCAGTCTATTCATAAATTAGATAAATGTATTACTAAGAATGTCATTTCATGTAATTTCTTCGTCATAAATTAATCTTTAGCTCAGAAATTAAATTCTATCTTTAAAAAAGAAAAAAAAAATAAGTTGTACATGGTAGGAGGATTAACGAATGCTTCTTGATCGAACTACGTTTCGAAAGAACACCTTGTTATACATAAGGCAATTTTAATTTATAATAATTTTCATTTTTTTCTTAACATTGAAAAATTAGAGTCTTGTTGATCCCAACAAATGCCTGGAAATACTGTCACTTGCGATAATCATGATTACTGTAATTTGTAAGATACGAAACAAGGTCCTTGTTGAAAGGGGGAAAAAAAAGAAAAGAGGGAGAAACGAAAATTAAGAAAAAAGTCCCAGTGGCTCGTACGGGTAAAAATTTTCTCGATAAAACGACAAAAAGACCACATATCCCTTGTTTTCATGTATTATAAATAATGCACCGCCGTTACAAGGATCTTTAGAAGATCCACCCTCCTCTCTCCCCTTTTTCCCATCCGAATCTTCGAACGAAAAATTAATGTTATAAAAAAACAGTGATCATAAGATGATGAACGAACGATTATGATGATAACCGATGAATACAGACACGATAACAGCATGAGTGCGATCGAAATCGATTCCCAAATCTGCCTGCATACACCGCCACGTGTACCGACGTTTAAGTGGATCGTAATTTGTAAATTACTATGGACTTCCTAATTATATGCTGGTATATGATAATACATGTGCTCTGCCACAATAAAGCAGTTTTTTTTATCTAAAACGAAGGCCGTCATTTTTTCCGTCCCTCGTATTTTGTTAACAATAAGGGAAACCTTGTCCCTTGATGCAAAAATTCATAATGTCGTTTGAATTTTCTTTTATAAAATATACGTACGTGTATGGATTTCAAATGGATATAATATTTAAGAGAGAAGTATTTTATTTAAAATCAAAACTGATAATTTAATTTCTCTAAGTTCACAAAATTTTTTTATTTTATTATTCTGTTTAATAACATTTTGTAGAAAAAATGATAGGGAATAAATTAATATTTTTTGACATAGAATGATTGTACCATTTCGTGTTATTTTTTTTTTTTTTTAATTTAACTAGTTATTTTATTGAGAAATCATATCAAAGATTGTGAAACCTTTGGAAAACGGTATAGTTTCAAATTTAAATCAATTTGTCATGTTCAGTAAAGTTCTGACAATCAATGGGAAAAGAAGACAGGTCATTGATATCTTCAACAATCTAAGGGTAAGTACCGTGTCTTTGCTGTTACTTTTAATATTAAAATATATTAAAAGTTTCATTTCATTTCCTATTGATGTAAGCTATAAAGAATAATTTGTATTTATATTTATATAAACTAAAATTATTCGTGCATGTCATAGATAATATTTACTGTGCAATATTACCATACACATTTAGATCTATTAAATATTAATATTTGCATTACGTGTCACTGTACATCTGCGATAACGATTATGAGATTAATGTTTGTTTTAGAATCGAATAATAAAATAATCATGTTACATATGTAGGAACAGCATATTCCTACAATCTCTTGAAAGCTTCATTAAAAAAAATATACTCAAAATATATGCCTTGTATTGTATCATAATAAATCGGATATATTATAATGCATAAAACAGTTTTATACTTAAGAAAAATGATATGAAGTGCTTAATTAGTATTTTTTTTTAATTCTGCAACGAGAAAGTAGCAAAAAGTTAATAAAGATGAAGAATATTATTTAAGTAGCTCTGATTTATGATTATCGCTCATCGACAAGTATGTCTCGTCTGTTTGATCATGCGTGATTGTATCCGTACCCAGAAGTGGGAGTAATTGTGCATGAAAATTTGATAGGTTTGCATTAACTTGGCTGACCTCTTAAACACCTGAACGATCAATCGGTATGTATCAAAGATAAATAAAATGGACAGGATTTCTTCAATTGCCTAACGTATTCTTATCGTTTAAGAAGGAACATATAATCAGCAGCGATTGTGTAGCCATCTTGCAACATTTGCGACTTATCATAAGTACGGTGCAAAATGCATTAGAGAAGAAAATCAACTAAAATATATAATCAAAACCGTGAAAGTTCAAGTTTTTGTTTTATTACAATAATTTTGCAATAATAATACAATTAATTAATATCAAATAACGATAAATTTAAAAGAAAATGATTTTCGCTATGTTCGAATCCGTTGCGTGTAAAAGAAGTGGGTTCAAGCACAACGTGATCGATACGTAACCGTTCTATCGAGTGTATCCGAAGTTAGCCGATGAGAGCCGAGACCGGTCGAACACCGACGGAGTTAGCCGAAGCGCAGTGAGCAAACGACGCGTACCGAAGAACGCGGGGTTCTTCTCCGGCTTGGATTGAAACAGCGTTCGCGTCTACGGGCGCGGTTTTGCGTCTCGAGCTGGCGTTTTACATGGTAAAATGTCCTCCCTCGATTATCTGGACCTGTGTCGGCTGTGTCTCGTGAAGGACCGTGTTTCGGTACCGATTTTCGAGGGTGAAGGAGACGTACGGCAAATATTTCTCAAAATCGCCGCCTGTCTACCGGTCAAGGTAAGCCAACTACGCCATCGCCTCGACAATGGCGATCCGCCATCTTGTGCATTTTCATAGCTACACCGCGTTTCCTTGATTGTCCACGACTTTTCGACCTCCCAGTAGATACTGTTTGGTCTCGATTATTTCAGAGATCGCCCTATAGACAAGAAATTACAAGTTACCTCCACAGTAGCGATATCGAGGTAGCTTTACGATACTGTTGCACTGTTTTTCTCTCTTTTTCACTCTTTTTTCAACTCCCCTTTAACTCAGCCACGACGCCAACTATTGTTTAGTAGAATTTTGCCGCGCTTTTTTACTACCTTAAGGCATTGCGAATCGCCCCAAATATTTTTCATAACAATCTCTACACGTGTGAATTGACATTTTTTTCCATTTCAACATGGACATACGCAGTATTAATGTTCTATTTACAATGCATGGAATTGAATAACGCTCTTTCTTTTCGACATCTTGTTTTCGACATCATTGTTTCTATTATAAAACATCTATAGGTAACTTTCTGAACTTTTTAAAGTCGTTCCATTAATAGACGCTTTGTGGAAACAACTTAATGTACTATTAATTTTTTGTCTAATAATTCATTCGTTTGCCTACCTCGATTTTCGTCCTGTAATTTTATGATGCAGGATTTTATTTATGAATTTGAAATGAACGGTTTCACTCAAAATTGAAATAATAAGAAACTTATACATAGCATACTTTCCTTTTGTGTTTTGCTTACATTATTTACACGGCTGATGGTATAAAGGGCAAACTAAATATTTTTGTTTTTGTTTTGGATCATTATAGGTTACAAGAGAAGACAAGTTACCCAAAAAGATATGTGATGACTGTGTGTATAAAGTAGAGCTATTTTATCAATTTTGGAATACAACAGCGAATGCAGAAAAGCAGCTTCTACAATGGCTAGGAGAAGTCAATATAGAAGACAAACAGGGTTATGTTACCAATGTTCTCAATCCGGTAATTTTATTCTCTATGAAATATTTCTTTTATTTACAGTTAATCACTGTGAATGTTTACACATTGTATAATAAAATCTAGAAGTATAGATATTCTTTTATTCTTTTGATATTCAGTTACGTGTTTACTTGGTTACCATTACACTAGTGATAAAAATATTTAAAATTTCAAACTTTTGTAAGTTGTTTCTTCATGTAAATGTTTGATTAAGCTTTACTATTATTGGAGTAATTAATTTTCATAATTAAAGTATATGTTAATGTTTTCAATACATCGTAGCATGATTATTTCAAGGTTATATTACTTTTATGACTTTGGATACTATTTTCATTCATTTAGTTGAAACTGTGATAATATATTATTTAGTTAAGTATAATGCTTGAAGTTAACAAATGTGTTCTTAATTCTTTGTTTCAGAATGTAATGAAACAAGAACAAAGACCAGAGAACAGGTTAGATGGCAATGTGATGCAGCAAGTTGGCGAGCATCAAAACAATATGGGTATGGGTATGATGGATAACATGGGCCTGGGTATTCCTATGATGATATCCAATGCTAATCAGCAACAACAAATAACCTCAGTTCCTATGGACACAAGCGGTAATTCTGTACAACCCGTTCAGGCAGTGCCTGGTCCAAGTTCACAAACCACACATAACCAAATATCACAGAATCAGTCGAGCTCTGCGCAGCAAGAAGACGAAGAAGAAAGTAGCGAAGATGAAGAGAACTCTGACGACGAATGTGATGGAGATGAAGGTGCATTGAATGCTTATGTTACTTTTTTGTTTAAGTACATTTATTTTTAAAAGAAACATTGAAATACTAATTTGTACGTTTGGATTTTCATTTTTTTTTTCAGGCCTACCTGTAAAAGAAGAAAGCGAAGAAGATCCCAATAATAGAACTATAGAGCCTACCACTTTTGTAAATGTTTCCTTGGCGTGTGACGAAGCAGGCCCTTCAGGGCTACAGCAGAAAATCTCAGACATGCCTGAGATGCCAATGCCACAGACTGCAGATGGGGATCCCAAAACTGGGTGAGTCTTTTATCCATATTTCGTACTTTCAGAGCCAAAGGTGCCGTTCTGTTGTGGAGATCACAAACACCCACACAAACAGTTTAATTATCCTTTTTTTTTACAAATTCAAAATTTTCGTGATTTAAAATAAATTAATAGATAATTTAATTCATGATTTAATAATTTATTGCATAAAGTACAAAAACGAGTTGTATTATTTCCCTTCATTTTGATTATCATTCATTTTCTCTTATTACAATTGTGTATTGAATATAATTACAAAAAATTCCAAATCTTTTTAATGAAATCACTGGTACAGTTAGACATGTAGTAGAATTTTAATTTTTCAATTTTCAAATAGATATTTGAGAGTTAGTCACCTGATTCGAACGAATAAGGTGCAAGATTACGAGGTAAGTTCATACACACCCCACAACCATCTTTGGCTCTCTGTATTTTGCAATTTGACATCCGGCATCGCAAACTAAGAACATTCATTCAATCCATTCGTTCAACCTGCAGCAAAATTAATACAATCTCTAGAAATACATTCACTGCATGAAACAAATTGCAAAATACTTCGATATTCCTACATGTAATAGCATGTACATAGAGTTCATTTCAATAAGAATTATCTTAACTGAATCATTGGAACTTATATCACACAAGATATAATATATCACACATGCTCCTATTTAAATGAACTCTATCCTAGTTATTATTCGATACGTGTACAATAAATGAACAGAGGGATTCTACTAATTACACGTCATCTCTTAATCAGTATGTAAATCATAATTGAATAGTCTTTATTTTTAACACGTAACAATAAGTACATAATCCCTCTGTTCAATTGGAAACCAGATGTTTACATGTGTCAGTATCAATATCCCACGCTTACGTGAAGGCACAAAATGCCGCACACGGCCAAACAATTAGGCCGACAAAAAAAAAAAAAAGAAAAAGATCTAAAATCACAAACTAATAATTTCGTAAGCTAACGTCACGATGATAGACGCGCTTGGTGGATACGAAAATGATCACCAAGCTGTATTACAATTCGTAATGAGAGAAACCAAACGAAACAAGCCATACCGTTTCTTGTCGTCTTCGTGCTTTCCAAATGCCTACGCTTTTACATTATCGTCAGGACCATATAGTTTACTTTAGTATACCGGTTAGCTTGTAAGTGCTATCGTTCTGTTAACTGCGCACTAGAACCGCTGATAAATAAATGGTGCTGTTCGTGCCACGGTCTCGGTTTCGATTGCTATTGTCTAACTGGCGATCTTGCCAGTTCAATACAAGTGCTATTTTTTTTTTTCTTTAAATAAAAATGAAATCGATCGATTTAACATAAATACGAAGAGAAAAAATGATTAGAATAATATCGAAGATTGAAGAACGATCATCGTTTGAGAAACATACGAAGAGGACATCGAGCAATACTCTTCTTAAGGCGAGTATTATGCTTTTATATTTTTAATTTCAATAGTTTGTAAGCGTAATTTATATTTGATGAAATTTATTGTTCATTAACGTTTTTTTTTTCTGTTATCACGTTCTTATTTAACGTGATACAGAAAAATACGCGAGATGCTTTCTATTGAAACTTGAGTGCATGCTTCAGCAGACTTTTTTTGCTGAAAATTTGCTGCGCTTGAAGTTTACAAATTTCAATAACGCGTTGCCTATTTTGCGCGCGTTATTTTTTTCTTTTTGCAGTTTGGTGGAAAATTAACCAGACTGTTTTTTTTTAAATAATTATTACCAGGCTGCGATGCGCGATGGTTAACGATGCAAGCTTTAATGCTGCATTTTATATTGTTCATTTTTAATGGTACATCTTCATTTTTGCAAGATGTACTGAATTTGCAATTTTGTCTGTGGACAAATTGTTTGATATTTTACTATTTACTCCAAGTGTGTTTATAATTATGAGTGAAATATTTGAGAAGAAAATTTTTGGAAGAAGTTAGTGCCAAGAGAAGAAGAGAAGAGGACAGTGCACGGATACCACTTAACAGGTGAGAATGAACATTTTTCTTCTAATACTAATTTACTTTAATTTCTAAACATACCTGTATCATTAGTAAAGAATAATGATTTTTTAGCAAGGGTTTGCTTCTATTAACTTTTTTGCCAAGTTTTGTAGCTTAACTATTTTCCTTCCTTCTGCTGGTTTGCTGTAGAGAAAACTTTTAATTTCTTTCTGAGTTTGTGCTAATTTGTCACCAGTCTAAAGACGTGGAAAGAGGAGGCATAGTTTCTAAGATTAGTCACGAAACGTGTTAGTGTTTCCTTTTAATTAGTTTCTTTAGTAGATCATTTTTAATAAAAATAAAATCCTGTTTTATATTCGTCGCAACGATTTTGTATTGATTTAAATAATAAAAGGTAAGATATTTGATGGTAAAGTGAAAAGAATAAAATCGTGAAGATAATAGAGAACGACGACGACGACAAAAATTTCTTGATCTCAATCTGCACCCGCGCTCTGGTTGCACTGTGTACTGCTGTGTCTGGAAAAGAAAGAATCACAATGCCCAAGCACTTAGCGCACGGTCACATTTGCCGAAAAGCATCACGCAGCGTTCGATATTCTCTCTTTCTCTGCTTTTCCTATTCTTAACACACCGCCTGTCGCAAGAGAGAAATCGTGAAAGACAATCACCAGAACGAATCAAATGACAATGATATACGCGCACCCGTACAGTATTGTTCGCCGCTGCATTGTCCTTGGGTTTTGTCGATTTCAGGGAAGGAAGCGAGACATTCGGCGGATTATCGGGGATGCTGCGTCAGATACTTTCGCCATCGCCCGAGACGGGGGACCCCGGTCTACCCGTCACGTGTACCCTGCTTCAGAACAACTCGATGTACTCCAATCAGTCATCGATGATGCCCTCGACGTTTCAAACCATCCCGTCCCACTTACCGTCCATGTGTTCCGATCAGAACCTGATGGACCACGTGCAGTTCGTCACCGAGTCCCATCCGTGTCCCACGTGCGGCCTCGAGTTTCGAAGCACGCTTAAACTGAATTACCATATAAGGACAAGTCACCCGGCTCTGCCGGAATTCGAGCAGAATATAGAGAACCCAATGAGGTATTCGTGCAACATTTGCTCGCGAACGTTCTTCGCTCTGAGCCATCTGCGGATGCACGAGGTGACTCATTCCGTGCCGGCAACCTCGTGCGCCTCCTTACCGACGATATCGACCTCGATGAACGTCGAGAAAACTTTCGTGTGCGACCGTTGCCCGGCCAGTTTTCGGTACCGTACCCTTCTCGAACGGCACCGAAGGATGCACGAGGTAGGACAGGAGAAACCTTACTCCTGTCCGAGGTGTATGATGCGGTTCGAGACACGAAACTTGTACAATCATCACGCGAAAACTCACAAGCCTGTTTCGACGGGTAACAATAGAATCGCCGACACCGTTGTGCCTTCCGGTGATCCGGTAACTAGCAGTATTAGCGGCGCTGTAGCGGCCACGAACAAGCCTCTAGCCTCGTACCCGTGCGACTCGTGTTCCAAGCAATTCGCGAGCATCGAATCGTTGACGACCCACAAGGCCGTACACAGGTCCAGACCGCTCGTCTGCGACGTATGCGGCAAAGGTTTCACCCATCGCAAGTACTATGTGGTGCATCAACGTATCCATACCGGGGAGAGACCGTACCTTTGTGCCATGTGCGGCAAGTCCTTCACACAGGCCTCCACGCTTACCGTCCATCGTCGGTATCACACCGGGGAACGTCCTTACACGTGCACGTTGTGCGGTAAAGGATTCGTCACCAGAACCATCATGCTGAATCATATGAAAAAGCATTAAATATCCCTGGATGGATACAGGTTGTTCAATGGATGCACGTTAAAACGTGCACCAGACACTGATTCATATTTGATCATGGAAATTAAGAAATACTTTGGGTTATGATTTATTTTTTATTTAAGAGTATCATTTAACACTTTAAACGCCACGGAATAATTTTATTATTAGCAAAATTTAGTAGAGCTGGAGAAATAAAATGGGAGTCAGATTTTTTAAATTAAAATTTACTTATCATCCAGGTATTTGTGACGTGGCAATCAAAGTATTAATATTTCATTTCTTTCTAGTCAATAGTAACAAAATTTAGATTTAAATTAGAGGTCTCAATGGAGACAAACTTAGAATTCTTTTTTTTAATTTCTTCTGGAAACAGATCATAAAGTGCCTGAAGATTGATTACAATTAAGTAGATAGCCTTATTACTGTAATAAGATTTTATTAGAATTATTGTGTTGATAGTTTTACAAAGTTTACCGATCGTGATGATTTACTACGTTTTTAAATCGAAACATTTGTTAATTGTTAACTATAGAAGTCTATGACAAAAATAGTAATTTAATTAATCTTGCGTGTAACGTGCATGTTGTCACTGTGATATTGTTCGTTCGTGTACATTCTGAATAGTTCAAAGGATAGGGTAATCACTTCTGAGATTCGGTTCGTGAAATTAGCTACAACTAAAATTAGTACCTGTGTAGCGAGCTAAGTTTAAATGTGCCTAACAAAAAAAAAAAAAATAGAATTTTTGAGAATTTTTAATCGATAGAAAAAAAGGAGACATCCTAAATAGGGAAGCTAATTGTAATAATTAAATGCGTATTTAGAAGTTACTTGATGTTTACAAATTACTGTTAAAATGATAGGAAAACATTAGTATACGATTATCTTGAAAATGTACAATTATTTTAAACATTTCTTGGTTAAATTGATAGATAGAAATGATACAGTTAGTATTTCAGCCTTAACGATGAATTCATGTGCCTCTGATTAATGTAAGTACAGGGTTATTACATGTTACATGAATATCGTAAGACGTAAGTATGAAGACGCTTAAATATTTCTATGTAATCTCGTGGAAGATCTTTGCTACTAATATTATTACATAACATAGTTGTGATTAATCGTTGGACGTGATCGTTGCTGAAGAATTTCTATGAATTTTATCACTCTTCAATGTAATTTTTTCGTCTAATTAAAGTTTTCAATGTTATTGGAATATCTGTAACTATTTTTAATTAACGATTCATTGATACATCATAATTCACGTATGTGCAACAGGAAGCTATAGTATCCGTATCACCATTTAAGTTTTATTTTCAAACTTAGAAAAATTTTATTCTGAAGCAAATCATTCGAGTAAAAATCGAATAAAATAATTGGTTTGGTTATTATACTGAATAGCAAAACGCTCGATGACTAAAAATCTAGATTTTCTCAAAAGAAAATCATATTTTGGGGTGTAGTAACTTATACCAGTGATTGTTATTTTTTTATTTAAATTAGGTAATTTTGAGGGTAGGAAGATGAGAAATATGGTTAACGTATGAAATGTTTTACATTCTTTTTATTGAGGGTAATATAAATATTGAAATTAAATGTTGGGTATTTGAGTGGCAATTTATTTGGGTAAATCTAAGATGGCGGATCGTGTCATGTGACTGCGCTGTCGATAAAACAGTGCATCGTGTCGGTAAGTGTGCAGCAGAGATTGCTATCGATGAAACAATTAAATATACGAAATTATATGACACGATTATAAATTTATGTACGATTTGTTGAATATTTAACACTTTTTCCTCACAAAATATATAACGCAACTTTGCTAATTATTTTTATTTATTTTTTTTTTTAATTATTGCCCATTTACATAAGAGTCATCGAGAACATGAAATAAATTATTTAATATACTCGATTGTGTTAAATAGAATCGAGTAACGTTTTTCAGAAGTATATTATAATTATTGTACGAATAAATAATAATATACTTCTGAACAAAATGTACCGAATAGTCCTAAAACAAATGTGTATAGAATTAAACGAATATATTTATCTAAGAATAATTTATAGCGAGACAAGGAAGAGGTTTTAAATACAGGAATTGAATAAAGAAAATACTGGAAAGCACCGAGGCACTTCTATAAATGTGTTTCATTTTATAAAGATGTTCACGGATGTTTGACCGATTCTCCCCGCAAACAAAAATCTGCTAAAAGATAAAAAAGTCCCTTAAAGGAAAAAAAAAAAGAGTACAGTATAACGATCGAGCATGAATTCAACTATTGATTGACCGCCGTTTTGTGTCTCTCTTCTTTCCAGATATTTTGTGTCAAAGCTTGAAGTGGCAGCTCAGGATGAACAGGAGGAATGCGACACCGAGATATACGAACAGGAAGATACAGAAGAGATGCTCATCACGGATGATAGTTTGCACGTGCCTAAGGTGGAGAACGCAGAGGTGATCATCACCGACACTATCGTACAATGCAATCTCTGCGGTGACAGTTTCATGTCCGACGAGGAACTCGCTATGCATATAAAGATCCACGAAGAGGAAGTTGTACAAATTCAGGACGACCATTTGGTCTGCGAGCACTGCGGTTGTAGTTTCGCGACCGCGGCCGAATTGGCCGACCATCAGTTGGAACACGAAACGGACGAGGCGTATAGTTGCGAGACCTGCGGTTTCGTCACCGATCACAGGGAGAGCCTGATCGCTCACCAGAAACGTCACAACATCGACTACAAATACGAATGCGAGGTCTGCGGTGCAAGTTTCGTATCGCAGGACAGCTACGAGGAGCATCAGAACATGCATACCAACAAAAAGCCATTTCAATGCGACATCTGCAACGCGACCTTCCGTTATCGACAGGGACTGAGGCTGCACACGAAGCTGCATCAGCCCGACTACGTGCCCCCTCAAAGGAAGCATCACTGCGAATTGTGCAACAAACGTTTCTCGAGGAAACAGGTGTTGCTGGTCCACATGAAGACCCACGGAAACGTGGGACCTCAGAAAGAGTACGTTTGCCCGGTCTGCGGCAAGGCTGTGTCCAGCAAGACATACCTGACCGTCCATCTGCGCAAGCACACCGGCGAGAAACCGCACATCTGCGATCTCTGCGGTAAAGGATTCATCTCGCAGAATTATTTGAGCGTACATCGACGCACCCACACGGGCGAGAGACCCCACAAATGCACCCACTGCGAGAAACGCTTCACCCAACGAACCACCCTGGTGGTGCACCTTAGGGGTCACACCGGCGATCGACCCTACCCATGCACCTGTTGCCATAAATCATTCGCCTCGAAAACCATGCTGAACTCTCACTTGAAAACCCACGCCAAGCAGACTGCTCGACAGCAACAGGAGCAGCAACAGCAACAACAGTTGCAACAGGAGGATTCGGAGATCCAGGATCAGGAACAGTCCCTCGATACGATCACTATATTGTTACCTAGCTAGGGCATTTCCTGTGGCAATCATGTAGGTACAGTGAAATGAACAAGGCCTTGAGAGAGAAAGAGAATCTTTGATATTTGGGAGAGATATGGAAGTCGTTTGGGTATAGATTAGGTGATGCACGCGGGCCTAATTACTTTTGCATAGGATTACCATCAGTTCGTTATAATTATAAAAAGAAGTTGTCTGAATGTCTAGGGTTGTCTGATTTCTATGTAGCTTTTTTATTTTGTTTAGAATTCAAAATTTGTATATTTTTTTATTATTATGATTAGGGTCCAAGGAACGAGCGGTTCGCCGTGTGCCACAGTGTTCGAGGCCTTCAGGCTCCCGCACGCGATATCGCGTGATCGGATATTCAGCGACGACAGTAATATATTGAAAATAGTATATTTTCAGCTTCTGGAAATTACAGCTGCATAGGAATTCGTCAATTTTTCAAATAATTATGAATATACAGATACAACTTTCTTTTATATTTGTAATAATGAATGAAACGATACGGATGTTTAGATTGTTCGCAAGGGTAGGTATTCGATCGTTCGGATGTTCGTTTATTTTTATACGATGAAATCGAGATCAATCGAAATATTGACAGTGATATTTCATTGTTAGCATTTAGAATATTTATTCGTCACATTCGTAATTTTATATTTGATCATTGTTCGCAATTTTATATATTATTTCATTCAACAAATTGCTACATAAAATTGTAAATTTCCACAGTTTGATCGAAATCGGTCGAATTTGTTATAAATCACGAGCTTCTTAATCGAATCTCGCCTTTGACAATATTTTCATTAAATTGTAGTTTATACCGCGATAATTATTATATACATTCTGTTAAGAATTCCATTTTTCTTTCTTTTTTTTTAATTAACGTTTAGAGATAATTGTAAATTAACCTTCTTCGCTTGTTTTTTTTAAACCTATGAAAACTGCAAGTCGTATATATAGAATACGAAGGTTAAAAGTGTGTAAAATAGCTCTTACGACGTTAACACTTTATATTTTCATAATTTCTACTTTAGATTCGTCTTGCACAAGCGTCGAATGATAAATTCCTTGACGAGTATGATTTTATCGACACACAACCGTCCACGCTTTGGAAGATCTTCTTTTACGTCACGTTACTCGAATACTCAAAGTCCTTCTTTTTCTTTTTTTTTTCTTTTTATACGCACACGTGATCTGCTGCTTTAATTATTAAAATCGTGCGAATGGTGCTTTTGATTAAATAAATGCACACACACAATGTATATGATAGTGCCTTAGTTGTTACGCGATGCATTTGGAATAATGTGCATTTATAGCATCCGAATTAAGGAATAATTATACAGCAAGTTGTAAAATCGATAAATGTAAAGTGTCATACATTTTGAACTTATCAGGCAGCCACCTATAGCACTCTTAATGCTTTGATACGTGCAAATAAGTTAAGTGCAAGAACAATCGTTATTAAAATAGAACCAGTACTTCAATTTGTGATAGTGTCTTCAATTATGTTAATAAATGTACGAGAAACAGCATACGTAATAGTTATCCTAGGAATTAATTCTATTTTTTTTTCTTCTTTTTTTTAATCGAACATTGTAAAATTGCACTTGTATTAATTTGTAATTGAAAAATATAATCGTATCAGACAATTTAGAGAGAAGCTTATTTGATGTGTGGCTTCTACTTGCACCTCGTGCGAAGCAAAGAGAAACAATTTTTTTTTTATTATTGTAGTTGATAATTATTAGTAATACGTCGCTTTAGTGAATTATTAAGTGTAGATAGAATTATTTGCATCAATTAATGAGAAAGAAAGTCTAAATTCGTCATTTTTAATTAGGTAATTAACACGTTGAACGCCATATGACCATACTGTTAACTAAACGTGCAGTATCGAGCAAAGTAGGCTTCCCTAGGGCAAATGGCCATATAGGAGAAGTAGGAATTCTCAGGATCATATTTTAAAAATATTAATATTAAAAGTATAAATATAAATTAGAAAGAAAAATGATATAATTTTTAATTATTAAATGTTATAAAATTTAGTAACATAAATATCAATTTAAAGTGGTGGGAGGCTAAAGACTATATATTGGAGGATCACCTTCCCTACATCGCCACTTTTCCTCGGGAAGCCTACAGTAATTAACACTTCCACATAATTAGAAGTTTCTATAATTAACACGTTGATTGTCTCAAATTGCAAGCTTTTAATTAGTGCCATTTAAAATAATATTTTTCTATTATTTTCTTTTTAATTATTTGGTATTCCTAATTTGCAGTGCTAATGACTCTGCACAGCATTCAACTTAATTAAAAATTTGACGCTCAACGTGTTAAAATATAATATATTCCTCGAATGCATGTACAACTAATTATCAACCGCCCTAATTTTCACGATACATCGAATTATTGTTAATTATTTGGAGCAGGTGCAACATCTTTTTGTAAGCAACTTCATAAAAATAAACGATGCAATAAACATTCCGTTTTATATTCTATTCAGCGAATAATTATGAATGAAAATCTCTGAAATAAATGGTTCTTCAACATCATGAACAAAAATAGTACCACGTGTATGAAGTATAAGAAAAATTTCAAAATCAGAATTATCATCATTCAGCATTTTTGTAGCTGTGTCTCTGTGCAACGTTTGTCATTCCTCATCAAGAAATCCAATCATTTCCTGCAGCTTGACCAGCTTCGTTCAGTAAGTAGCTTCATCATCTATCAGTAAACATTTTCTTCGACCAGCCATCAAAGAATCATCGCATAGGAACACAAGAATATCCGAGGAAGCATTATCTTCTCGCTGTTTCCGTTCTAACATTTTCAAATTAACCCGTTGATGTCTTCGTTCTGCGCGACCTTGAATAGCTGTTTAGGTCTGCTTAAACCCTGTTCTATGTTTCCAGAGCGAAAATCGTGAAGACGATACCAGCCAAGCAACTCGAAGTGCCTAAAACCGTCGTCGAGAAGGCAGTATCGCGTAAATGCGAGTCCTGCGACGAAGAATTCGACACGGAAGCTGCTCTGTTGGTGCACAGAACCGAGCAATCCATCCTTCGAACTCGGGAAGCCCTGAAGAAGGCAGAGAAGAAATACGCCTGCGATTCTTGCTGCGAGACTTTCGCCAGAAAGATACAACTGCTAAAGCATAGGCGAACTAGATGCAAAGAATCAACGATAAGCGAACAGAGACAGCGCAGAGCAAAGGATAAAGCTATCAGGATCAAGCAGAAGGATCAGAACGTTTCCACAGGACCGATAGAGTGCAACGTGTGTCACAAAGTTTTCAAGAAGAAGAAATATTTAAACGTTCACAAAACTCTTCACGGTGCCCCTCATATCTGTCACGTGTGCGGGGCTAAATTGACCTCGGAGTACTACCTGAAGATCCACATCAGAAGACACAACAAGGAGTTCACGGAATTCTGCGAGGTCTGCAAGAAAGGATTCTACCTGAAGGCAA
The DNA here is from genome assembly GCF_051020975.1 of Osmia lignaria lignaria. Classification (NCBI taxonomy): domain Eukaryota; kingdom Metazoa; phylum Arthropoda; class Insecta; order Hymenoptera; family Megachilidae; genus Osmia; species Osmia lignaria. Next base: position 4,241,837 of record NC_135037.1, on the reverse strand, counting down.
CCCTGAAGACACACATGAGCGTTCACAGCGATGACAAGCCTTGTACTTGTGAGATTTGTCACAAGTCCTTTGGTAATCGCGTGTACCTGAGGAGTCACATGAAGATTCATAGTCAACCAGAGAGCAGGAAGAAGTACAAATGTGAGATCTGTGGGTTTGAGACTTTCTATAGTTATTGTTACAAGGAACATCTGTGGACTCATACTGGTGAGAGTCAGGTAGCCTGCGAGGTTTGTGGGAAATTGATCAGACGACAGTACATGAAGATTCATATCAGGATACACACTGGTGAGAAACCAGAGATTTGTGAATTTTGCGGAAAGGCGTTTAGTTCCAGGAAGTATCTTATTAAGCATCGTCGAACTCATACTGGAGAAAGACCTTATAAATGTAAAATTTGTGAGAAACGTTTCACCCAACGTGGAACTCTTAGTGCCCATTTGCGTCGCCACGAGGCTGCAAAATGAAGTTATTGAGTTTAAATTCAAATTTGGAGATTAGTATCTTTGGTCTTTGTTCCTGAGATGGTTCATTTGAGAATTTATCAAAGATAGATTTGATTTCAGAAACTATATGTGATAATGGTGAAACTGTTATGTTAGAAGAGCATAATTTCATTACAAATAATTATAATTATTTCTAATATAAAGAAATACATGTTACATTAATTAAGTAAATCAAGTACACTGTACATAATGTAATAAAATGAATACTACACACAGTTATTAGATCATATTCGTGATAAACTACTTAATTTTTATAAATGATAATTGAAGACACTTCAATGTTCAAAAATATTGTCTATAACATAAATTAATTTTAAACAAGAAAGTTCACTGGTAAGTAAATAATATATTTTCAAAAGGAAAGAAAAGGAAGAATTTTCAACCTGTTGGCTCCAAAAATAATATAAAAATGAAAGTTAATGGACACCTGAATTTTTGACAGAAAGATTACAATACCACCAATATTTAAAAAAATGTATTATTATATTCGTCAAAATCCACCCGTGCATAGTTTCAATTGCTCATTCGAGTATTTGTACCGCCAAAACCCAAGAAGAAGAACGTGGACCTCTTCTAATCGAAGATACTCCTCCACCCACCCCAACAACACGTACTACCGTTTATTACCTTGTTAAACCTTCGTACAGTATCTGTGTTTCGCACGTTGACGAGTCTTGTCGGTTACAGGTGCCAGGTGGTCGACATCGAGCACGCGAAAATCGAGCGGATAGAAACGCTCGACAGTATGGAATTGGTGAAGTACGAAAACGAGGTATGCACCGTTGAAGAGTTCGAAGAGATCGGCCATCACGAGATAGTAACGGATACCATAGAGTACACGGACCACGAAGAGATAAAAATGCTTGTGGAAGAAACGGAAATAGAATCAGAGCCAAGGACTCGAAATTATCAAAACAAACGAGAGAATCATAAAAAATATACGGTAATTTATGAATGCGACATTTGTAACAAGAGAATGCGTAAGAAGTTACAATTCCTGAAGCACAGACAAGACCACGAAAGGAACATCGAGGAAACCTGCGAACATTGCGAGGAATGCGACAAAACGTTCGTGGACGAAGAGAAGTTGAAGAAGCACATGATTAAAGTCCACCAGAAAGAGAAACCCTTTCAATGCGTACTATGCGGCAAGTGCTTCAAAACGGAGGAGTTTCTGAAGACCCATCTGAAGCAGCACAACAAACGTTTCACTTGTGACATTTGTGGTATCTCAAAGGTGTCCGGTTATGACCTACGACTGCACAAGAAGAAGCACAACGAGGAATACGTGACGCACTGTGAAATCTGTGGCAAAGGTTTCTATACCAATCAGACCCTGGAGAGGCACCTGCTCACCCACACCGGTGAGAAACCGTTCATATGTAAGATTTGCAACACGCCTTATGCAAGTGCTGCGTACTTGAATACGCATATGAAGTCACACGGAGAGCGAGAGAAGCACAAGTGCAATGTTTGTAACTTCGAGAGTTATTGGAAGGCTGCTCTGAAGGTGCATCTGAAGATTCACACTGGGGAGAATTTGATTACCTGCGAGATTTGCGGGAAGTCAGTGTCTAGTAAGGCGTACCTTCAGGTTCACATGAGAATACACTCCGGTGAGAAACCACATGTCTGTGAAGTGTGCGGGAAAGCGTTTAGCGTGAGGAAATATTTGATTGTTCATTTGAGGACTCACACTGGAGAGAGACCTTACGAGTGCAAGGTATGCCAGAAGAGGTTCACTCAGCAGGGGTCATTGAACTCGCATATGAAATCTCATAATGAAAGAAAGTGACCGGTCAGAAGACTGGGCTGAGATCAAATAGGTATTTCTTTGGTATCGTTTCAGAAAGTATCGAAATTAAAAATTGATACCAAATACCTAAAATATTGGTACCATTTGATACTAATCATTGCTTAGGATTGTTTGAATATTATCAATATGTATTAGTATTGATTTGATCACTAGTAAAAGGTGATAAGTCTTTTGATCTCGTTTAAATTGGGAAATGGTGTTAAGGATCACATAATGATTTTTCTATGAGAAATTTTAAACGATGCAGAATTTTGATTCTTTGTTTATTGAAAGGACATAATGTGAACAAATTTTCAATTGTTATGGTTTTTGTAAAAAGGTATTCTCATATGGAGAAATTAAAATTTTTATATATTATTCTTTTTGAAATAAAAATTATTCAAATTCATGGGGTACAAAGATGTTTCAATAGTAAATCAAGTGGCCAACTTTTGTATCGTATTAATATAACTTTAGAAAATATTGATTTTTATACGAAATTGTTATCGTGTACCATTAACCCTGAACTATTAGATCTTTTTTTAGATTTGATCGTTACTTAAATATAGAAATACTAATTTTATTATTAGTAAGTTTTCTTATACATTTGTTTTAATAGAAATTTTTGAATATTTTAAAGAATTATTCATTTTCCTTTATAGAAAATATTGTAATTATAATGTTTGACAATATATTCTTATAGTTACTGTTTTTACTCAGGTTCTTGTACTTTTTAAACAGTAGGTTCAATAGAAAAATGCGAGATTTCTTTTTTAATAATGTGGTAAAATTTTCTTACAATGAAGGAAAAGATACAAGTGCAAATATTAAATACTCTGCTGCACAATCAATTTATTATACTACAGAATAATTACAAACCAGCCAATATATTGTATACAAGAATATTACAACTACATAATAAGTTAACAATAATTTAAGATATAAATTTTGCAATAAAAATATTAAAAGAACAAAGTATTAGGAAGTCTTCTAACAAGACTGATACTCGTTCAGCAATATTTAACCAATGTGTGAAATAATATAAAATATATTATTTTAATTTTGAGGTGCCATGATATACAGTCATTAACAAACTAATTAAACTTACATATGTATGTGCTACTTTAATTTTTGTTTCATAAAACATACATATAATAAACAATATAATAGAATAAAGTTGCTAACATAATATATAATAATTTTCCTTAATAATTAATTTTCCACGAATTACAGATAGAATAGACAAAGTGTAATAAACGAGCTGTCTATAAAATTGTGATTTTGCAGTAATCCATTTCTTTTTTTTTATTTTTTTTTTTATTTGTATAATTTTGCATGTAAATATATAATACAAAAATTAATAACGCACATAAAGTTAATTAATTCATTTCTCGTAAAAAGACCAGCAATATGCATTTTTTGTATATTTTATCTCTAAGTAGCATAAGATTTATGTAGACGAAACATCACATAGAAAAATCTCAAAATCTTCTGTTATTTCTGAAAATGATTTAACATTTATTTCTTCGCGTATATGTATCACAATTGTAACGAAACATTATACAAACTAGTTACTTAAGTTTTTATTTGCATTAATTTTATTATACGTTAAACGAAAGCAACAGAAGAAATTTTCATGACATAAAAATTTTGTTAATGTAACTTATTCTGTATACCAGTACAAGAATTATAATATAAAAGTTTTATCCTTGTAAAAATCCATTTATTCTTCCAGCAACAAATCTAAATTCTAAAACGAACGAAAGTAAACGTACAATCCTGAAGAAAGAAGAGGAACTGAAAAATCCAACGCTATATGTATTCAGAATATGTAATCATCTTCCTCAATAAAAAAGAACGAACCAAATCCTCTCGTTAAATAAAAGTTGTCGTTACATCATCTGATAGTGTACGAATCGCTATTGACGAGACTCTTTTTCTCATTTTATTCGCAGATCAACGGAAGCAGGATGTTCAGGGACCGATATCGAATCAACGCGAGAAGTAATCGAAGAATCAGTGTCACCGTTCTCTGTCAAACAAGAAAAAGATCAAAGAAATTCAAACGACCCTATAATTGCAAGAATCTCTTTGGATAAGTCAACGAAACACGAAGAAACATCTTCAGAACAATCGACGATTCAAACGTTCTATCAGTGCGAAGCTTGCAAAAAGCTCTTCAGGACGAAGAATCTCTACGAAGGGCACCTGGTCTCCCACAGCGACGCTCGTCCTTACCAATGCGACATATGCGGAAAGTCCTTCAAGAGGACCAACACCTTGGCCGTCCATCGGAGGATCCATACCTATGAGAAGAATTTCGTCTGCAACGTTTGCGGACACGCGTTCGTCCAAGCATTTCAATTGACCACCCATCACAGACGACATTTCGATAAATACACCAGGTACTGCGAGGTGTGCCAAAAAGGATTCTTCACGAACGCGGAACTCCACGGTCACATGAACGTGAAACACGGCGCCAAGGAACACGTTTGTCATTCTTGCGACAAATCGTTCCCGAATAATCATACCTTGGTGAAGCATCTGTTGATCCACGATCCCAATTTCAAGCCTGTGAAGCATCAGTGCGAGTTCTGCGGGAAGACTTTCGTTTATAAGAATTCTTTGGTGTTGCACGTTAAGTCCCACATGGGCGAGAACAAACACGAGTGCCATCTGTGCGGTAAATCGGTTTCGTCCAAAGGATCTCTTCAGGATCATCTGCGCCTTCACAGTGGAGAGAAACTGTTGATCTGCGACGTTTGCGGCAAGGCCTTCCGGAAGAGGAGCACCCTAGTGGTCCACAAGAGGACCCACACGGGGGAGAAACCGTATACTTGCGATACTTGCGGGAAATCATTCACCCAGCACTCGACCCTGGTCATTCACAAACGTTATCACACGGGACAGAGACCGTACCATTGCGATTATTGTAACAAATCGTTCGTGTCCAGGTCGTCTTTGAATGCTCACACTAAAGTTCACTCTGTTAATGTTGCGGTAGATCAGTCAGAGTGATCGATGGAAATTAAATGGACGGGATGCTACTCTCATACCTGATCGTGCATGGTTTGTCCTAAGGATGACTATATTTTATTTTCAAATTTGAGGGTGTTTCAAAGATTCAACGGGTTTCGTTAAAACATTTTAATGTATTTTTATGGCAAGTGTTTTGGGACAAACCGTGTACGTTATTTTTTAACTTTCCACTGCGATACGTAAGCGTTAGATTTTTAAATAGGAATCGAAGTAAAGGTGTAGGCTGAATAGAAGCTACAGATTCGGTCCTGATCCTGAAATTCACTGATGCCAAAGCTGTGAACTGAAAGCTATCAGAATTATATTTTTATATATATTTTTATCCGTCTAATCTTCCCATACTCTTCCCACTGTTCAGTCATTTTGTATTTACTTAGAAGAAAAAAGGAGATCCAGAGAAGAAATTTTAAGTATTTTCTCACCCAATTCAATTACCATGACATGTAAAAATGTTGTTAAATAAAAAGAACTGTTTAACATAGTCCATAGACGAGCAGTGTGTTGTTAGAAATCGTAATTCAGTACCATATTCACGAATAATCGTTTCGTTATATGAAATATTAGCAGGCCTCGTAAAAGTTTCTCGAGAAAATAATCAATTTCCAAACATTAATTAAACGAATTCAGGTGCGTCACGTTGAAATTGTATAGGACCCAGGAACCGGTGGTGTCCTAGGGCTGAAAGACGACGTGATCGCCCAATCAGGACTCTCGATACTGATGTGGCCCTTCAAATTTTTCAATTTCAGGTACGACCAGCAGCAACGTTTCTCCGAAGACTATTATCCGATGGCAATGTTGACGAAGCTCGAGCTGGTGAAAAAGGACGCCGATTCCGACGAATCGCCAGTTAAATGCCCGGAATCGGCGCCCGCCAACGACCCGGTCAGCCTGCCCGCCGATCAACCGGCTGACTTCATCAAGCAGGAGGTGAACGACGAGGACGACGAAGAGGATCTACCGTTGGCCTACCACTGCAAGCTCTGCGGCGTGTTCTTCGCCTCTCAGGCCCTGCTGGACAATCACGATCTCGAGCACAAGAGTAAACGTAAGAACACGTGTTCCCAGTGCGGACGCGTGTTCAGAACGTACGTGAACCTGAGGAAGCACATGAAGAAGCACGCTGGTCGCAAGGGTAGCCGAAAGGGCGGTAACAATTCGGTGAATCATTCGTCCGATCTGAAGGTGAAGAAAGAGAAATCGGAACCGGAGTTCGTCTGCAAGACCTGCAACAAGGTGTTCAGACACAAAAGCAATTATCAGAAACACCTGATGAGACACACCGTAGGTGACCTTACGTGCAAACACTGTCCGAAAAAGTTCCGTTTGTTCCGCGACTTGACCAGGCACGAAAAGACTCATTTCTACCCTAGCTACGTCTGCAAGGAGTGCGATTACGAGACCACGGTGTTGGCAGCGCTGAGCATACACATGCTGCGGCACACGGACAAGGCAGACCTGCCCTTCAAGTGCAACGACTGCGACAAGCGTTTCCGTAAGGCGATAGATCTTCAAGAGCACTACAACATTCATTCCGGAGACAAGCCATTCGTCTGTCAGCTATGCAACAACGCATTCTACCTGAGACGACAGTTATCGGCCCACTGCAGACGCATGCATCCTGAAATGAAGGCCAACAAAGTGACCAGCACCACCTGCGACATCTGCGGCCGGGTCCTGGCCACGAAGAGATCCCTGTTCCGTCACAAGGAGAGCCACAATCCCACTAAATTGTATCTATGCGACTACTGCGGCAAGAGTCTGAGCAGCGCCGAGCATCTGAAGAAGCACAGGCGCATCCACACCGGGGAGAAACCGTACGTCTGCGACATATGCGGCAAAGGTTTCACCGATTCCGAGAATCTCAGGATGCACAGGAGGGTTCACACCGGTGAGAAACCGTACAAATGCGACCAATGCCCCAAAGCCTTCTCGCAGAGGTCGACGTTGACGATCCACAGGCGGGGACACACGGGGGAACGACCTTACGTCTGTCAGATCTGCAACCGTGGATTCTCCTGCCAGGGAAACTTGACGGCTCATCAGAAGTCCACCTGCGTTTAATCCGAGTGCCTTCCTCCCCCCACGAGGCTAGAACTCTCTGTAACGGACCCGCTCTTCATTGGTGCTCATCATTGCGCAGACGCACTTTTGTTCGCTGTGATTGGCCACGAACGAATCGTTCCGTGACCACGTTTCGTTCATCCGCCGCTACAGTTCTATTACTCGTTTTAACGTTACATGTTTCGATGCTTGCTGCGGTTATCTCACGATGTTCTTTCGAATCAGTTGAATCGGTTCCATTGTCGGGATTTACGTTATCGACGGAGGTTACCCTTTTGTTTGCATGCCACACGATTACGCGGGACCCCATTGTTAATTAGCGATTAATAAAACTGCGAGATTGTTCGACGAACGGTTGCCAGGCAACTGGAGGGGAGTAATATTTCGGGTCTGAAAGTGTTAAAGTGTTTATAACGATTGAATAAAGAGCTTTCATTCAAGGTCTGCGTTTATGAACGAGTATTATATTTGTATAATTGATTTGTTTAATCGAATGCCGATGAACGTAAAAGGTAATACACGATGATTTGGTGAAATTTGCTTCTCTTCGAGGCAGATGGTTCATCGGTTCATATCAGCGATACGATGCACCGTACCGAACACACGAACGTGTACATAATCGTATGTACTTAAAGCAAATCTGTAAGATGCAACGATGAAAATAAGGTAGGAAATTGGAACAGTGCAAATAGAAGGCGAATAAATCGTTGATATGTAATTGGATTCGTCTGGAATTTTGTGTAAGAGAGAGAGAGAGAGAATGTGAGCGAGTTCCATAAACGTTGGTTGTTTCTAGAAGCTGTGACACACTTTACCGATGTAAGTAGCATCGATTGTAAATTCATATTAATCACGAGGTCAGAGATTGTTTCAGTGCAATGTTCGAAACATTTATCGTCTGTACTGAATTCTTTGTTCCTTTAATTAAATCCTTTTCAGAAATTGCACGATCGTTTTCACTGCAGAATTCTTCGTTAACTCGTCGATTTGTTAGAAGAGTGATACATTTAAAGGACTATTAATTTTAAGGTATTTCTGTAATTCCTGCAATTTTTTAATTAATTTTAAAGTTTCATTTTATGTACGTTGCGAAATTACTAATTTTTTAATTGGGAAGTTACTGTGTCAAATAGTTATATGACGAGTTAACTCGTCATGCTAAGTTGAAAGGTTAAAAATGTACTGAATTTAAATTTACGAGGGTCGTCTTCAAAATTCCACGACGAGTTAACTCGTCATCCCTCTGGAGGGGCATTTTCCAGTAGCGAGTTAAGTCGTCGTTTCTCTGAAGGAGCATTGTCCCATGACGAGTTAACTCGTCGTTCCCCTGGAGGAGCATTTTCCACTGACGAGTTAACTCGTCACCTTTAGTTAAAATGTTAATAGAGCAGATGGCCTTAAAATTCTTGATAAAAATAAATATTTGACCCAGAATGTAATAGCAATGCGACTAATTAACCCTTGGATAAGGACTAGCCGAAACAGTGTCAATTGCTGAAGATTTTCAAAAAATTTATTTTTTTTTTTCAGTTATATCACTCTCCTAGCAAATCGTCGAAATGAATCCATTTCTCTCCTCTCCTTCAGACACTGAAAGGGCTAACCCCAGCAAGATGGCCACGAATCTTGTGGAAAAGACTCTGTGATCGTTTATGTCGACAATTCAAGAATGTATCTTGTCCAACATCACCGTATTGATCCTTTCTTGCTACTGACTAAACGAATCGGTGTTTCAGGAGGCTCGCGAAAGCATCCCTGCGCCAGGGTAAGGATCGAGCGGCATACAAAGGTAAAAGTATTCCAGCTTCCAAGGAAGATCGTTCCGATGCGTTGCTGATGAAAGTGGAAAGAGACTCCGAGAACGAAGACGACGATAAAGCTGACAGTGACTTAGTTATAAATAAAACTGGAGATTCAACTGGTGCAGTGAAAACAGTTCTAGTGCCTGTTAGAAACCCAATAACGAAACAAGTGAAGAACACCTTGGTACCTGTCGAAGTGAAGGACAAATCTGGGTTGAACATAATCAAAAGTGTGTTGATACCATTTCAAAGTGACGATGGATCAGTGTCGTACGAAATCAAGAGAGTTGCGGTACCTGCCCCATTCGAATTAGATATCCTTCGAAGAAACCTCGAAGAAGCCCGGAAAAATCTTGAAGAAGCTCGGAAGAACTTTAAAGAAACTGAGAAGATCACCGAAGAGAAGGAAGAAGAACCAAACACAGCACCTCAAGAAATGTATACGAACATGGAAGAGAAATTTCTGGATACCGAAGAGAAGAAGCCTGAGGAAGAAAAGAATGAATCCGAAAATACTTCTGAAGAAACAGTGGATCAGAGCCTGCAAAATAGCTGCCCATTGTGTCAGAAGAATTTTAAAAATCAAACCGAGATGTTGAAGCACGTTCGCAGGACCCACAGAAAGCGATACAGCTGCGACATGTGTCAAAAGAGGTGCGGGTCTGAAGCAGCCCTGGAGGAGCACCAGAAGACCCACGAAGGAGCTTCGTTCCTGCAGTGTTCTATTTGCAAATTGAAATACAAGACCACTCTGGGCCTGAAGAATCATTACATCCGCAAGCACAGCACCGTTGACCCAAAGTTCACCTGTGATTATTGTGGCAGGTGCTTTAAATTGAAGCACGACTTAGGTATCCACATAGACAGGATCCATTTGAACCCACCAGAGTACATCTGCAGGTTCTGTGGTAGGGTAGTGAAGAACATCCTGAACCATGAAGCGACCCACGAAGAGGAGGCCAACAGAGACACTACTCGTTATCGCTGCGACCACTGTCCCAAAGAGTTCAAATTGTTGAACGGACTGGCCAATCATCTCCTGAAGAAACATAATGATCGTCAACCCAGCATGCTACGCACACTTTGCGAACAGAATTTCGAATCGAGCAAGGACTTCTACCAGCACGTACTACCTAAGGAAAAGATTGATAGTTACAAGTGTAATATATGTGGTAAGATTTATGCTAACGAACAGAATCTACGCAAGCACGTGTCTGTTCACTCGCAGACTTACAAGTGTCATCCTTGCGGCAAAACCTTCGCGAATAATTATTCTTTGAAGTTGCATCTGAGAATGCATACCGGGGAAAGGCCTTATCAGTGTAAGGTCTGTTTGAAGCCCTTCTCTAGGACCAATACGCTTAGGGTGCATCAGTTAACGCACACTGGTAAAAGACCTTATATTTGTGATCTTTGCGGACAGAGTTTCACACAGAGGAGTACCATGATGGGTCATCGTCGTAAGCATCCTGGAAATCATCCACCACCACCACCGTTGTGTCTCACCAAACTCGAAATCAATGAACATTAGACTTATAATAATCGGCATAGATTCTTCGTTTTTTTTTTTTCATGTTTTCTTTTCATGTTATTTGTTGAACAAAATTTTAATTGGGTTAAAAGAGATAAGGGATGAGAGGAGGATTTTTGCTAAGTTGATGTTAAAAACGTTAGATTTGTTGAACGAAAACTCGCAATGGTCGACGTAATTTTTGTTTTGTTTTTTATATTTGTTGAATATGGACGAATTAAATGAGAAAATATATTATTTAGAAGGGTGTTTGTCAAGTTAATGTTGTTCGAGATTTTATATAAATTTGGGGAAGTTTTGTTTTAATTTCTTACATTTCGTGTAATTATTAGTATTTGTTTAATTGCAATATTAATTTAGCAAATATTACAGAGTGGTCGAAAAAATTTTCCGATTTCCATTCTAGTCTATTTTAACCCTTGTGTATACCATGGGGTAGAAGCAATCTCCTAAAATTCTAAACTAAACATCCCTTGATGCATATTAAAAATTATTTGAAAATTTTTATAATTTTCTATTATCTTAAGTTCTTGAACGTTGCAAAACAAATTCAGTGAAATTATCACCCTTTTTAAAAAATTAAAGAGGTGGAGACATTTTTCACACTTAAATCTATACCATTTGTTTTCATTTTTAAAAACAATTTTTTGTTGGCTTTTATTTATAAAATATGCATTATATACATCATAATTTCATTACCTTTATGCATTTATGTTTATCAAATGATATACAGTATTGTTTTCTTTCTTTTTTTTATTCAAGTCACTACTACCTTGACTTTTATTACGTTTAAATTATATGCAATTTTTTTTGAAAGTTTTCAGTATCAGTTACCAGCGATAATACTCAGGTCAGCATTTAAAAATGTACATAGTTCACAGTGTAAAAAAAAGATTTATAAAGTGTCTAGAAACTGTGACATTGTTATTGTAAGTAAAACATTAATTAACACTTTGACTGTCTGATAAAAATATTTATATCTAATTATGTTTTTAAGTTTCTAAGTTTATTTATTTTTTATTTTTAAGATGATAGTCAAAATGTTAATTGAACGATCCAGTAATCATATATTCTTTGCATCTGTTATTTGTACTGATATTTTCGTTCCTCCAATTAAATCATTTATAGAAATCGTTCAATTTTCACTATACAATTCTTCTCCTTTCTTCCCTTTTCATGAGAACACTCGTGCACAGGAGACTGTTAAGGAAGCCTTATCGAATATCTCAGTGTCATTTAATTAATTAGTCGCGTGGATCTTTGCTTACGACTAACTAAACGAATCGATGTTTCAGGTCAGCGATACGGCAGCTAATCCTCGATCATCGAAACAGAGATAATACGCAAAGAAAGAATAAAATGCCCCAGAAAATAAAAAGGAACCACGAAGATGTTGAACACGATCTGAAACAAACCGACACTGTCCCAAATAATTATCCATGGCACGATAAAATAAATTGTGATCCTTTAAAAATCGAATCGAATAATTGTATTCCGATAATCAAAATCGAAGACGATTTGACGAATTCAACGAATACAGAAATTCTACCGATAGAAAGCATATTTCTTCCATGTTATGTCGAAGATGAGAACGATCATCCGTGGAACAGAATTGAAATGAACAATGAAAGAAACAAAATATCAGAAGTGCAGAGAAATGAAATTCTCTGCACAGGGAAATGCTCTGAACAGAAGAAGGAAGTTGAAAAGGTGCCCGAAGGGGACAGCCAAAAAGAGGAAGTGGATCAGATACTAGAGACCCTACGAAATGTCTGTCCAGTATGTCAGAAGCAATTCGACGACGAGAACCTGATGCAGAAGCACTATAAGAGGATTCACAAGGGACCTTACACTTGCTATAAGTGTCAGAAGGGTTATTATTCAATGGTGGCACTTAGGGAGCACGAGAAGGTGTCGCACAAGGTCGACCTCACTCTCTTAGAGTGCGTCAATTGTCTTCAGAAGTTCAAGCATAAGCTTGGACTGAGGCGTCATCAGCTTCGTTTCCACAGCAACCTTGAAGCGAAGTTCATTTGCGATTACTGCGACAAACGTTATAAATTGAAGAATGATTTGTCTGATCATATCAAGAGGACTCATACCAAACTGCCTAGCGTTTGCAAGTATTGCGGTAAATCAGTGAAGAACATAGTGGGTCACGAGTGGAAACACTTGAAGACAGACAAGAAAGTTAGTTATCATCATTTTTGTCATTTGTGTTTCAAGAAGTTTACGAATAACAATCAGTTGGTGAATCATTTGGTGCAGCATCAGGTTGGTTTCAAGTGTAACGTTTGTGAAGAGTCCTTTGATCTTCCTTCAGCTTTGCATAAGCACAAGGATCTGAAGCATAAGCCTAGCTTTGTGTGTTCCATCTGCAAGGGGGCTTTCACTGCTAGAAGTAGTTTTTACACTCATGTGTTGACCCACGATGGTGTTAGACCATATAAGTGCGATGTTTGCGGTGAAGATTTTACACAGGGTTCCAGTTTACGTAGGCATAGGAAACACCACCCTGGACCACTTCCGCCGTTGACTACCACCACGAAAATAGCGGAAATTGCGAAGAAAATTTTAGATAAGGCTTAGGAGTTCGGCGAGTATTACTGGTTGTTGTAAGAGTGGTTTCGTTTGAAAATGTATATAGTGGACACTATGAGAAGATGTGTATTGAGGTATTTTTTAAGGTGTGTAGATTGTATGTTGCTGAGGACAAATTTATTTAGGTTCCTCGATTTATTTAGGATTTTTATATTAATTGGAGTTTTTCATTTTATCATTTCATTTATTGGAACTTGACGTGGATATCTTGAAGAGAAATTATTATAACTTTTATTTGGAGGATTTAAGTATATTAAGATAATAATATATTATTATAGTGATATACTTGGTATAAATACTTAAGTAAAGCACTTAAGTAAACCTCTAATTAAGAAGATCAAAACTTCGCCCTTTTATTTAGATACTCTTCTAAGGATTCCTAATTTACCTAATCTTCATTTATTTATGAAGCAGAAGAAACTCACTTTTTGTAATATTACACGAAACTAATAAAAAAAAATTTTATAGTATATTTTATAATTAGTACCATGTGTCAAGTTTTTCTTCTAATTACTGTTTATTGTGTTTATTGGAACACAAAAGTGACTGTTTAAATTCGTATTTAAACGACACAGTTTGCAATAAAGTATGCATTAAACAATGAAGAAAGTAAGTTACAAATATCAGTATACTTCAAAGCTTGAACCTGTCTTCTCACGTGTTTCTCTACAGAAGAAAAGAAAACGATGAATGACGAAAAAAATGTTTCCGTCGATCGAGAAATTTCTATTCAATGATTCTCTAAGATATAAATTTCAACATTGATCTACAAGCTTTTTGTGCGCTGACATGCGTTATCTTTGTTTCAGAGTACGAATCGTAAGACAACAAACGAAGCAAGACAAGTGTTCGTCATACTACTTAATAGTGGTCCCAGCGTCCAAGCACGAAGATGAGAAAACAACACCTGAAGGACAATCGAACGCGGTTCCGTCGATTAATTTTAATCAACCAGTGTCGAAGGACCCTCTAGAAGTGCACAAGGAACCCACTGAAAAATCTGAGAATCAGTTGTCTTCGGAATCCAGCCAGAAGGGCGATGCTGAAGTGGACGACGTCCTTGCGAAGATCAAGAACATCTGTCCGTTTTGTGGGAAACGCTTCATCAATGATCTGATGGTGGAAGACCACGTGGCGATCGTCCATTGCAAGCCCTACAAATGTGACATGTGTAAGAAAGCGTATCAAAGTGAAAGAGCCTTGGAAAAGCACAAAGTGATCCATCAGCCTGACTATTTCTTCAAGTGTGACATCTGCAACGCGAAGTTCAAGAAGAGATACAGTGTTAAGAGACATAATCTACGTGTTCACACCGGTGACGACGAGTCCAAGTTCGTATGTGAACACTGTGGACGTAGATATAAAGTGAAGACGGATTTGACTCTTCATGTGAAGAAGGCTCACAACTCGGAACCTCAGGTTTGTCGGTTCTGTGGTAAAACTGTGATCGACATCAGTGGTCACGAATGGAAGCATCGTAAGCGAAACAAAGAGTTAAAATACGAGCACCATTGCCATCTTTGTAACAAGAAATTCCGTCAGAGGATCATATTGGATAATCATCTTAGACTCCACGAAGAAGGTTTCAAGTGTGAGGAATGTGGACAGAAGCACCGTAGCAGTCAAGAGTTAATAAATCACAGGAAATTGAAGCATCGTGAACCCAAGAGTTATCTTTGTACCATATGTCAGAAAACTTTTGCTTGCACCAGTAATTTCTATCAGCACGTTTTAACTCATGCTGGTGTAAGGCCCTACAAGTGTGATATCTGTGACGAGGATTTCACTCAGCGGTCCAGCATGCTCAGGCACAGGAGGCAGCACCCTGGACCCCTGCCACCCATGGAGTGGACACCTCCGCACGTTGCCGAAGTGGCCAAGAGTTACTTGCAGAACATGCAAGGTGATCAAGTAGATAAGAACAACGACGAGGATGGGAACTTATGATTGATCTGGAATTTTCAGCGAGCTACCTTTACGGGATGGTTTAAAGTAGTTTTCTGTTGGACATCAAGATTATTGATATAGACGTTTGAGTTGGAAGAAAGTTAAAAGTACTTTGCAATCGATTATCGGTGAAAAATCAACGATTCTGATTTTTTTTTTTTTCTGGAAGGTAGATATAATTGTATTGTTCATTAAGTTGATGACTGGTGATATGATACATTAACTAGTACTTTTCTTTGAATGGGAAAATGAAGTTAATTTTAAGTATCTCTTTATTTGCAAAGAATTTTTATTTCAAGTATTCTAAATACATTTTGTGTTTCTATGATTAATTGGAATAATTTCGAAATAGTGTGTGTTATTATTGATTAATAAAATTTCCACGCAATAAATAAACGTCAGTAAGTTGACTAATGATTTCTATTTCTTAGAATGATTAGAATTTAAAAGACAATTTCGTTTATGTATATTTGTACATACATAAATCACTTCTCAGGATACAGTCACAGCAGTTGAAGTATAATAAATTAATCATCACATTTTAATTCTAAAGTTCATACAATTAATTAAACGTATGCGTTGTTTAATCCTCTTAAGAATACTTAATAAATATAATTTAATATATCAAATGTATGACAATGAAGGAAAATAAAATTTGATCATTTTAATTGTATGAAATATTCAAAATATTAATATTATTTCTATTTGCCGTTAAACATTGTGACCTAATATTTTCTTAAAAAATGACTAACGAAAAAGATCATTCGTCAAGGTATCACCAATGAACGAGGACATATATTTCATAAGAAAAAAAAAAACAATTTAGAACCTGTACGTAAGTCTTCTAATAAAGTGATTACAACCAAAACACTGAATAAAAGAAAGCTTTACCTTCCACTGGATCTAGAGGAAGAACCATTTATTCTGGAACTTGCCAAGCGGCAAGTTCTCCAAAAAAAAAGAAAAAAAAGCGAACACGCCGGTGCATGCTCGTGCGTGGTTAGCGATGAAAAATAAAATAAAAAATCATCCTGTCCCTTTTCGATATCGACTAACTAGCTTTATGGTTTTTTAGGTACAATGCGCTAGACCCCCTCGCTCCAACTTTTCTGATAGTAAAACTAGAGGAAAATTACTTTCGGATACCGACGTCGCTGAGCGTCTTCATGATGAAGGAGCCAGCACCGGGCGGAGATGCGAACGGTCAGCCTTCGAAAGCGGTCGCGAAGAGCAACGAATCGGTAGAGAAGACTAAGAGCAACTCCTCCAACACCGATCAGTCGATCGAGGACCTAGACGACGTGCCGTTGGACTTCCGGAAGAAGCTGCAACAGGAGAAGAACATGTACCCGGGTAAGCACATGTCCCTGAAGAGACTACACACCTGCGAGATCTGTTACGCGACGTTCGATCGCAAGAGCAAGCACACCAGGCACATGCTGAAGCACAGCAACTCGAGGCCCCACAAGTGCGCCATTTGCACGAAAGCGTTCAAGACCACAGCCCATCTCAGCCGGCACATGGAGGTGCACGACGAACCGTTGACCCTGCACGCGTGCAGCATGTGCGACTTCAAGGCACGCACCAAACCTTACCTGAAGATCCACTACATCAGGAAACACACTCAGGACTACAATTACAAGTGCGAACAGTGCGGCAAGATGTTCAAGGTGCAGTCCGACTACACCACCCACGTTAAGGACCACGACGCGGAATCCTGCGTCTGCGACATATGCGGCTCATCTTACCCGAGCAAATCCTCCCTCTATTTTCACAAACACTACAAACACAAGACGAAGGTGAAATTGTTCCAGTGCGAGACCTGCAAGAAGAAGTTCAAGTCGCAGAAGAACTTGGACAATCACATGGAGCTGCATAAAATTAAATACGTCTGCGAGCAATGCGGCATGGAGTTCAAGAGCAAGTACGGTCTGACGAAACATCTGAGAACTCATTCCGGGGAGAAATCTTATTTGTGCGCGATTTGCGGAAAGACTTTCGGCTGCCTCAGCTCCCAGAAGATTCATCTGTTGACCCACGTTGGCGAAAGGCCGTACGTATGCGATATTTGTGGACAGAGTTTCACGCAAAGATCGCCCATGATGCTACACCGTAGGAAACATCCTGGTATCCATCCTCCGCCTCCCCCTATCAAGATCACCAATCTTCTCCACGGTGTTCAGGACAAGATCATCGTGAACAAGAGCAGCAAGTAGACGGGATGATAAATTTTAATCAGATTTTGTATACTTTTTTATATAACGTTAGAAGAGGAATTTTTGTCCGGAGGATTGGGACTACTTTGAGGGAGGTTTTTGTACATTGAAGATGGTGTGAATCGAGTGGTACGATGAATTGTATTTCGAACGAATTCTCGGATGAAAGACTACGTTTTTTTGTTACGCCGTTGTGCACGAGGAATCGTTGTGGGACTGTACGATCGTCGGTCGTGGAATACGTAAGTTTTTGCATCTGATAGATGGATTTATTTGAATGTAACGATTTCAAGGAATCGGATAAGTTAATTTGGAGTACCTTTGTGATTTTTTTTTATATCGTCATTGATTGCATTTTAATGACTTGTGAATTACATTAATTAAACCTCTTTTTCATTTCTTTTCTTTTCTTTTTTAAATAAATATAGATTTTGGTTTTCTTTGACTTTAGTAACGTTTGGTACATTGTGTTGTAAGTTTTTCTTTACCCTTTTATTATCTTTTTATTTTCGAATGAGATTGCGTGCGAAATTTTGTAAAATTCTTACAAATTTTCATGAACTGCTTAAACAGATAATTACCCTTTCTGTAGATTACAAAATTATTTCGCATCATTTGTAAAAGTAGAAATATACATTTGTTCCGATGCACTTTAGGGGTGTTCATTTCAAGGCATAAAGGATAGAAATAATAACAGTAAGTTTTCGTATTTTTTACCTCTGATTTTTAGTTAACTATTGTACTGTACAATATAGCATTAGTGTAATGTACAGACTGAAAATCTGTTTTGATTATTAAAATTTTTTTTCCGATATAATGGGTTGAAGTATGATTTTAAAAAATGTCGCAAATAAACAAGAATTACTTCGCAAACGATAGTTTTTTTATGCATGTGAATATAAGTGTAACAAGAGAACTGTAATATAAATAATGGTATTCTTATGAAAGAAATTTATATTGTTTGTAAATTTGAAGGAAAAAAGAAGAAAAAAGAAATATATGTGCACGTGTGTGTGTAACATCATGTAAAATATATCATTCTTAAAAGCTGTATCAATATTGTACAGGAGAATAATTTTTCAACGATTAACTGTAGAATTTACAGCTTTTGATTTACATGAAAAAAAAACCTCCACGATTTTTTCATATTTATAGCTGAGCATTTTTTATATTATGTCTGAATGTACAGAAGATTGTACACTATATGAAGCTCGTTAATCGACATACGAAATAAAACGCAAACGGATGCAATTATTTTATTTCAAAATGTTTCATTGATATAACAATTGTACGGTAAATTTTTCTTTTCGATTTTCTTCCAATAAAAGAAAATACCTTTATTATCATTTGCTTAGAATTTCGCTGCAGAAATTCATCAAGCTGTTACAAAATTATATTTTTATATAATTAACAGATCTTTCTTATTTTTAGGTTTCTCATTTTTAAAATAAATATTTTCTTCTACTGTTAAGCAACAAGGAAGAAGAATTCATCACAGCAGACATCGACCAATTTTCTGATTAATTATCCACAGAATTATTTAAAGAATTACATAATTCAGCAATTATAAATGAATTTTTTAGCTTAGTCAGTTTTTTTAAATTTCTTCAGTAAACTACACTTTAAAAATAATATCAAGATCGAATTCTTGTTAATAAATATCAACTCAGTTGCTTAACTCCTTTTTGATACAGAGTATTAGAAGCTCGTTGAAGTTCTAAGTGGAAGAGAAAATAAACGCTCCCTAAATTTGTTCACCTAACAATGAATAAACCTTCTGTACTTACTCGTTTCGTTCATGTTTTAGGAAATCGACGCAGCAAATAAATCAGAAGCACAAATCCAGCGTCGATGCTCAGCCAAAAGATGAATTAAAAACATCAAGTAAACCGGCAACTGTTCTCCAAAGAAGACTCCTCTTTCGATCTTCAAAAATACGCAGACACAAAAGTAATAAAAGCTCCACTTACAAAACAAAAGACGAAGATCATATCGATCTTCAAGAAGAAGAATCAAGTAACAAAGAGAAACCTCCACTAAAACGCTCCACTAATAAAACATTACCCATGGATTCTAATAATTATTCAGATAAATTTCAAAATAAGAATTCGTCGCAAGAAGATCTATACAAGAAGCTTCATGATGGTACGTACACCTGTGATATTTGCCAAACAACATTTGAGCAGAAGAGCAAGATCCTGCGACACATCACCAGCAAGCACAGTTTCCACCGTCCATTCAAGTGTCAGACCTGTGACAAAACCTTCAAGTACAAATGCGACTTGAAAGCACACAAACTGGTTCACCAAGAAATTGATTCGAGTTTGCTACACTTCTGTGATAAGTGCGATTATAGGACGAAGACGAAGAACAACCTGAAGTCTCACTACATCAGAAGGCACACTGACGATTACAAATTCGCCTGCGAACACTGTGGAAAGCGTTTCAAGATGGAATGGGACTTGAAATTTCATGTAGGAACTCACAGTAATTCGCAGCACATGTGTGATGTTTGTGGGAAATTTTATACAAGTAATTATTCGTTGTACAAGCACAGAAAAGTGGCACATTTGAATGAATACAAATTTCAATGTACCGTTTGTAATAAGAGGCTGCTTACACAAGAGAATTTAGACAATCATATGCAACAGCACAATAGAACATACGAGTGCAAAGAGTGCGGAAAAGTGTTCGCCTCGAAGAGGTACCTGGCCACCCACACGACCACCCACACAGGTGTGAAACCGTACACGTGTCACATTTGTAAGAAGAACTTTCGAACGTCACATATGAGGAACACACATTTGTTGACGCACTCTGCGGAGAGACCACATATCTGTGACCTCTGTGGGCAGTCTTTTAAGAGGAGGTATTATATGATAGAGCATCGGAGGAAGCACCCTGACGCTCATCTGTCGTCGCCTCCGGTGCCTCTTGGGAGGAAGAGAAATGTTGGTGAATTGGATGGTCAAATTGTGACTAAATATCGAGCTGAGATTTCTTTGTAATATAGCAATTAGTAGATAAGCAGAATCTGATAGTCAATTATGGAATTGGCAATTAAATTAGCGACCTATTGAAAAATTGCAAGTTTCAAGTGGACTTACTTTGGTTGAAAATTGTATATTTAGAGAAATTGATATAGTGTTATTGTTATAAGCTAGACTTACAAAATTAAATACTCAAATTACCAAAGGAAAGGTTTCCATACATTGAAAAAATAATTTAATTGCCAATTTAATACTTAGATATTTGTACTTACTTTCACGTACTCCAGTTTTTGTTCTCACAACTTTGTGCCATTGGATTAAATTAACGTACCAGCTGTGAATTTAGATCTGAAGTCGAAAAGAAACTGTTGATTTCAAAGAGATAATGAAAGTAAACAGTGATTTGAAAAAATTTAATCTATATGATGTGATATGGCAATAGTATTTTACGATGTTATTGAAACGGTTAGCATTAAGAACTTTGAGAAGACTGGAATAAGTTGTACATACAAGGTATCTTAAATAAGATCTACTCTGTGAAAAGTGTAAACTCCTTACGAAATCTTTTACCATTTTATACAAGGAAATATTTTTTAAAAAGAAAATGTACCTTTTTCTTACATGAAAGCTTCAAGAAGATACAATAACGATAAAAAATTTTAAAAATGTAACATTGAAGCCTTCAAGTAGGAAAATATTCGTACATTTTTATATTTAGGCTTTTACGAGCTTATATCCATCCCAGTTTATAAATTTTTAGCTGTAGTTAAGAATTCCATTCGATGTTAATGTATATTTAATAAACTTCCTAAATCCTACATAAGAAAATAAGAATAAAGACCACACGAATAGTGCACACCACGAAAGTTCATTTTAAACCCGCTATTTCTATTCGAATAAAAATCGCATAAGCATCCGTTAAAGACATCTTAGATCTACAGTAAGTAACGTTCATGTACCCGAAAGTAATGTACATTTCATTAAAATTAATCGAGCTATTTTGATTTTGTTTTAGGGAACGCGTTTGCTGCAAGATGATGACGACCACCGGTACTTCCGGTCAACTCGACGATAAATCAGCGATGGACAACACCATAAAATCTGAAGAAAATTCTAAAACACTCTCAACTGTGTCATCTAAGAAGGAGAACGAAGAACAACATAAAAATGTTCAAAAAACAAATTATATGGGATCTTTGATGCATCTCTGCGAGGTCACCATCGATTCCTATACCTGTGATAAATGTGGCATTAAATTTCCTGTGGAGACTATGCTGAACAAACATAAAATATTTCACAATTTCCACTCCTGGCTTCGCAAAGAGCGTATGAGTAACAGAAATCGGTTTAAAATTTCAAATAAACAAAATAGACAAGTGAAATCACAGAAGCTATCAGAAGACCGGAAGTACATCTGCATGTGTTGTGGTTTCCGTTGCAACAGGAAAGCTAGTTTAACTGTGCACATAAAAAAGGAACACAAAGAAATTTCTTGTATAATTTGTGATCTTAAGTGCAACGACTATTCCATTCTAGACAAACACATGGAGAATCACAGAAACAGGAGGTGGATGGTCTTCAAGTGCAACGCCTGCAGTTTTGTTAGTAAGATGAGCAGTAGTTTGGTTTCTCATCTGGCCCAGACTCACCGTAAGACTGATACCAAGGTTACTTTGCAGAAGAAGAACAAGAAGAGCGATATCAAATCTAAAGAGAAGAAGGAATCAGAAGAAGTATACTTGACAGAAGAAATCAAGGATGCTCCCAGTGTCTCGTCCTCTTCAGACTCAGACAGCAAGGATGAATCATTATCAGAAGTTAACAAGAGCCCTGAGAAAGATTCTGGAAGGCAGCAATGCGATTTGTGCGACTTCGCATGTTCAAAAAAGAGCACCTTATACTCCCACAAGCGTCGCCACAAGGTGGACATTGCTGAGGTGTATCTCTGCAACGAGTGTTCCTTTAAGACCAACAAGAAATCATCTCTGTATTCACATATAAAAAGGAAGCACAGACCAGCAAAGTCTCTCACAGCTGATGGTCAGCCACAGCTGTTCTATTGTACTCAGTGTGAATATAAGAACAAAAATAAATATGAACTGAAGGTGCACTTTGCCAGAAAGCACACGAAGGACTTCAAGTTCTCTTGCGAGATCTGTGGGAAGAAATTTAAGGTGAAAGGTGATCTAACTAATCATATACGCTTCAGTCATAAAGAACAGCCTGTCATGTGTGATGTTTGTGGTAAAACATGTCCCAATAGTAATTCTCTGTATGTTCATCAGAAATTCGCTCACTATAAAGCACAGTACGAATGTCACCTGTGCAAAAGAAGGATGGTTACTCAGGAGAATTTGAACGAGCACTTGATCAAGCAACACGAGAATAGGAAAGCTGTAATGTGTGAGGAGTGTGGGAAAACCTTCACCAGAAACAGCAGATTGAAAGTGCACATGAGAGTCCACACGGGAGATAAACCATATACCTGTACCATCTGCAGTAAATCATTCGCTCGTAGAACAGCTATGAAGCAGCATTTGCTGATACACACTGGCGTCAGGCCTTACGTTTGCGACATTTGTGGGAAGGCGTTTACACAGAAGCCTGGATTGATCAGCCACAGGAAGTCCCATCCTGGATCACATCCTCCGCTTCCAAGAATCTTTATTGATCACATATTGCACGATGTTATGAACAAATGAGATACCTGACATTTGGGAAGGGATATTGTACAGTGAGCTATGATGTATGATTAACCCTTTCGCTTTGGGGTGTTGCGACGAAATCTACTCATTGTTGATGCAATCCTGATCACTCGACACTGATGTATGGAGTTCATTTTTTCTGCTTTATGAACTTTGTGATGAAGTTTATTATAGTAATTAGAATTACTTTTTGAGAACAGCGTAATTTATTTTAGTATGTTCTTAGGAATATAGTATTTTTTATAGAGATGTGGTTTATGTATGGAACTTAATCTATTTGAAAGTATGTATATACGATTTTTGTACCTAAGCTTTTATTATTCAAGGACGTATATATACGTCGGAGCGTCCATATACGTACACTATTTCAAGACGTATTTGTACTCTCGTATTAAGACATATCAAGACATATTTGTACTTTTCGAGGACGTACATATACGTTCCCATTCCCAGTAATCAAAGACGTATATATACGCCGAGGCGTCCATTTTTTTTTATAGAGCGTATATATATATTTATGCTCAGACGTCCACTATTTCAAGGCGAATGCTCGCTTTTCGATGACGTATATATACGTCCTCACCTCTATCAACCGCGGGCATTTATACATATACGCACAAACTTTCACTTTTCAAATGCGTATATATACACTCTTGGAAGCGAAAGGGTTAACGCGTTCTGATTCTTTTCAAAGATCCTATTTCTTTTTCATTTTTAAGGCATCGACTGTCGCAACGAGAACAAATTCTATATTAATAGAAAAATATTATTAAGTTTAGAATACCCTTCTCTAATTTTCTGATAATTTAATTATCTGTTGTGAAATGAACGTATTAAATAGGAATGGGTTTGAAACTAATTTTTAAATTCTCGAAACTCTTGAAATTTGAAGTGTTGTTTTTAATAGAAAGTATACATATAGGTATGTCTTGTTTTACAAATTAAAGACAACGTTTTTGCACAAATCTTAATTGTTTTTTATTAATTTATTTTATACTTCAAATCGTGAAAAAATTAAAAGCTTTCGAATTCTTGAAACTTGAAATTTTTTTGGGTTTCAAGGTTTCAATGTTTCGAGGAACCCATTTCTAGTATTAAGGGATTGTGTAATATCAAATTACTTATAAGCGATAGTTTATCAGCTGTACTATTTTTCCAGCTAAATAGTATCATTGTAACATGTAACAATACCCACGAAGATTGAATGTTTCTATGAAGAGGAATTATCAGTAAGCACTGTAGAATACTTGAAATAATCATTTAAGACTTTACTTTGTAAATTCAACTTACAAAAAAATGTGTCTTATCCCTACTATCTATGTTCACCTCAGAGAACTGACTGGAAATCATTATTAATCTATTCTGTTTGTAAGACTCTGTAAAACATACATGGAAAAATCATTTCTTACGTGTAATATATTTCATATTAAGTTGAAAAATTGCAAGGTGTTGAAGGATACATTTTATTACAGTGAAATGTGTATATAGAGGAGAAAGATGAATAATTTATCAATATTTAATTGCCCAGCGACAATATATCTACAATTGTAAGTTCCGACACGATTCTGCTTCCTACACTTCAAACCGTACGACACGACGTATATATACGTCGACCATTGCTTATCGAAAACGCAGTTTCATTCACAGATCATATATTAAGAAACATAAGAAAAAAAAAGTGATGGCACAGAAAATAAAATAACAATGGCGCTGTTGCGTGCGATACCTAACTGACTGTTCTGTGCTTTTCAGGGCCCTAAACGGGAACGGACGTTTCCTGTACGGCAAGGAATCGATAGCGATGCAACCGTGGCAGGTTGTCGACGTGGAGGGTAGTCTCTACTACGCCTTCCTCCCAGCGAATCAAGGGGAGAATCTCTCCGAATTCTCCAAATCGACCGAAAAGTTGTCGGAAGAGAACAGAAACAACACCGACGACGAGAAAGATTTCATCATCCCCATCGAAGAGAAAACATCGCAGGCGGACGAGGGGTGTACGGTGAAGGTGAAAGAGGAGGATTTCGAGGAAGACATCGACGAGAAACCCGATGAGGTTTACGCCTGCAAAGAATGCAACATTTCTTTCCCCGTGATACAGATGCTGAAGCGACACCAAAGCGCTGTCCACGAGCAGGCACAGCGTTACAAGTGCAAGGTCTGCCTGAAGGTGTGTCGCAGTCTGGTCGCCTTCAAGATGCACGTCGCCTTAGAGCACAAGGAGGAAGAGGAACAGAATCCGAAGGACAACGACAGTCTGACCTACACATGCAACTTCTGCGAGTACGAGAGCACCAACAAATCCACCCTCACCTCTCACATAAGCAGAAAGCACGCTGGCAAGGCTATAGACAAACGAAGAGGCAGCTACGGGTCAAGTACAGAGCCAAAAGAGTACTCCTGTAACGAGTGCGAGTTCAAGTGCCAGAATCGTCGCAAATTGAAGGAACATCTTGAGCGCAAACACGCTTCTGAATACAAATACGACTGCGAGTATTGTGGCAAGAAATTCAAGGTCAAAGGCGACATGAGGCTACACGTGCGGTTCAAGCACAAAGAAGGACCCATTGTCTGCGACGTTTGCGGAAAGACCTGTTCGAATAGCAATTCTTTGTACGTACACCAGAAGTGGGCTCATTTCAAGCCCAAGTACGAGTGCGCCATTTGTAAGAGGCGAATGGTGACCCAGGAGAACCTGGACCAACATATTCTATTGCAACACGAACGAAGGGAAAGCTTCGTTTGCGAGGAGTGTGGTAAATCCTTCTCAGAGAATCATCGTCTGAAGCAGCACATGATGACCCATACTGGGGACAGGCCATACGACTGCCATATTTGTGGCAAAGCCTTTGCTCGGAGAACGGCTTACAGGCAACATTTACTGATCCACACTGGGAAACGGCCTTATATCTGTGATATCTGTGGCAAAACGTTCACCCAGAAACCTGGCCTCATCTGCCACAGAAAGTCGCACCCTGGTGTGCACCCACCGTTACCTGTGGTGCACATCGATCACATTCTCAGCGATTTCATGAAGAAGGATTGATCGTGAACTATTGTGTTTTATAGCTTGATGGATTATGTTGAGGGTAATTGAAAAGGTTATGTCATCCTGAAGGATTTAAGAATGGTTTTCTCTAAAAGTATAAAAGATATGGAAATAATTCTTATATGTATTTATAAAACGAGCTTTTCTCTAGAATCTGAAATTTAAAAATGTAGAGAAAGAAACAAAATGGTGACATTAGAGCTGAAATAGTGTATCCCTTCCCAGAGTTCCTAGAATTATTTCTTCCTTCTCATTTATTAATATTTTTCCTAAATCCATATGTCTTTCTTTAGCAAATTTAATGTAGGTATTTAAAACTTTGTTTTTTCTTTAGCTTTTTAGCTAAAGTCTTCTTTATTTTAAATCAAAATTGCAGTTTTGATGACTTGTGGGGCAGAAGCCACCATTTTAGCTCGCACACCACCATTTTGTTTCCTATTTTATGTTTTTAAATTTTTAATTCTAGACAAAAGTTCGCTTAATAAATACACATAAACATACATTTGGTATTTTTTATACTTAAAAAAAAATCATTCTTAAAGTTACATTTGTTTCCATCAATTGAAAGATTATTGTTTTTCTTATAATGTTGATTAATGTAAGGGAAAGAGGCATTGAAGTTTGTAACTTTATTCGTCTAACATCGTGTAATTTGTAATTACTTAACTTTTAAGTATTTGTTGCTAGTTTCTACGCGTTTTATACGTGTCATTATTGTGCTATGTTCGGTTTAAATGTTTATACGCTATGATCTTTGTAAAAAAATGAATAATTTAAGGGATGGATATAGAGATTTATGATGAAAAAAAATATGTACACCGAGAGAGATTATGGGAGTTTATTTTGTGCACAATCTTGCGACAGATATACAGGGTGCCTAGAAAATTTCATCCTGTGCATATTTTTCATGAATCCTATTGAAAAATGCTTGCTCGTAACTGTTTACAATTATTTAAAATAAAACGAGACAGATTGTGAAACCATTTAACAGATTTGTGTAATATAATGAGCAATTAAAAAGAAATTTTTATTATATTTGTTCTTTAAAAAGTAGATTAAATCATTTTTCTTACTCCATTTTTAATTTTACCAAAACTTATTTTTATTTTATATAGTGAAATACAGTGATTTAAATGGAATAGAAGAAATATCAGAAGAGTTGCAGTATTTTTATTTGCAGGTACGTATTATATTTTGGATATTTGATAAATTTTAAAGACGTGTCACGATTGATAAGATAATTTTAAATTTAACCATGATTTTATTTTTCAGGAAATTCTGTATGACTATTTTGGGAAGGTGATAGCAGCAGGGTCATCTTTAACAGTTAATCAATAATTGTGCATCCTTGGAGTGTCATAAAGAGAAATGGTTGTCTCTATAATGGGTCTTTGCCACTTGATTGCACCATCGATGATGCAGTTAAAAATACAATACATGATCTTGTTTTTTTTTCTCCAATTAATAACAAGTAAAATTCAGTATTAATATCAAATTATTTTTTATATTTTTCAACAGAAGTTGTAAAATACTACATCATCGACAATTATTTGATGTACTATTTTAATTATTACACAGAATAAAAACATAGTCTCTATTATTATTCCCCAAAAATACAATTATCAATTTTTTACCTGATCGCAATAATTTCTACTCTTCTCAACGTGATCTTTAACTTTGATTGTAAGTAATTCTGCTAATTAAACACTATCCTGTTAGAACTGTAATAAACCTGACTAATATTTCTGTTTCAGGCGGCAAGGATCTACCGATCGACTCAAAACCACGAAAAACTCTAAAGAAAAAACAAAACCATCTCGAAGAACCGTCAAAACTTTAATCACCTGTGATATCTGTCAGAAACAGTTCAAAAGAACGTATCTCTTAAAACGACACAAACAGAGGCACGAGAATCAAGCGAAGAGAGATACGACCCTTAAGGGGTCCTCCTTCATAGAATTAGCCTCTGAGAAACAAGAAGCACTCTCTTGTCTGACCTGTGATTTCAAGTGCAATAAAAGATCAACGATGATCGCACACATGAATGAAAGTCACAAGGATTCCAGCAAAAGCAGATTCACCTGTAGGGAAAAATTCGCCTGTACCATTTGTGGGCTGCTGTGTTCTAGAAAAGAAACCTTGAAATCTCATTTTGTGCGCAAACATACTCAGCGTTACCAGTTCTCCTGCGAACACTGTGGCAAGGAATTCAAGATCAAAGGTGACTTAACGACACACACCAGACTGAACCATTTGGAACCACCTGTAGTGTGCGACGTGTGTGGAAAAACGTGTAGGAATCGTCATAGTTTGTACACCCATCAGAAGTATGCCCATTACAAGGCGAAGTTTGAGTGTCCAGTTTGTCGTGCCAGATTGGTGACCAAGGAGAACCTGGACCAGCATATATTACTGCAACACGAGAAGAAAGAGAAATTTATTTGCGAAGAATGTGGCAAGACTTTCTTTGATAATCATGGTTTTAAGAAACACTTGAGAATACACACTGGCGATAAACCCTACAGGTGTACAGTGTGCGGTAAAGCTTTTAGCACTCACAGCAGTTTGAGTCAACATCTGCTGTTGCACACTGGTGAGAGAATCTACGAATGTGACGTTTGTAGTAAATCATTTGCTCAGAAGGCTGGACTGATATGCCACAGGAAGATACACTCTGGAAGCTTACCTCCTCTTCCAGTCATGCACATTGATCATCTATTGAAGGAATTCACTAAGGAGTGAAGGAAATGTTAAAAGCTGTTGTTTGTTTTATTTATAGGATTTTATCAAAGGAGATACTGTTTTTTTATTTTGAATTCTCAAGCAAGACTGTCTTTTTTATTTTGTATATTATAAGAGAAATTTATAGCGAACGATTGTTAAGATGTTTATTGAAAAAAGAAGAATTGTATTGCGTTTACATTTTATAGACTTTGTATATTAATAAGGAGAGTTGAATATACTCGAACTATTTGTAACTCTTTGTATGCTGGAAATAAAGTATTTTCCCTATCAGCAACACACGTCGATCCCTGATAGACACTTTTTCTCTGCTTTCACTTCTCAAGCATTCTTTACCACTAATACGCTATTGTAGTCTCCGAGTCAAATTGCAGCAACCCTTTAATCGTATGTGGTCGCGTGCAATTCAGGCTTTTTTTAATTAAAAGGAATTATTTCCCTAAAATCTCCCTAAAATCCAAGGCAAGTGGTGAAAGGCTCTTCTTACTGTTAGTCAGAGGAAGCCTCATTGCACCCATTTGTACACTTGGGTGCAACTTAGGCTTCCTTTAATTAAGTGGAATTATTTTCTAAGTTGAGATCTCTTTAAAATCCGAGGCGAATGGTGAAGGGCTCTTCTTACTTTTAATCAGAGAAAGCCTCATTGCACCCAACTGTACACTTGGGTGCAACTTAGGCTTCTCTTAGTTAAGAGTAAGCAGAGCCCTCCCAAAATAAAAAATAATGGCAAAAAGCTTCATCTTGATTAAGAAAAGTCTACATTGCACGAATGTGTACACTTGGCTCCTCCCTCTACCTTACCTAAGAAAAGCCTACATTGCACCCGAGTGTACACCTCGTTCGCGATCAAAACCTCTACTCTTAACTAATCTCTGTCACGTGTCTCTCTAACAGCCGCGTAACATCGTTTCCCGAGAGATGCTTCGATTGACATGACATCGTAAGATAAGAAACGAAAAACCGCTTGAAAGCTTGTCGACACCTCCGTGAAGTGCTCGTTAATAACGCTGTTGATCGATGATGTTTCAGGTACGAGCTCGATAGCTTCAACTCCCGTGGTATCTTCATTTACGACAAGGAGTCGGTCGTGATGAAGAAGTGGCAGATCCTGGAGTTCGACGGGAAACCGTACTACGCTTTTGTACCTGAAGGTGATACACCGTTGTCCGAGGATGATATACCTGAACAGATAGACGAGACAGGAAACGCGGACGAGGATAAGAGCATCGTCAAGGTCGAATGCCTCTACGACGAGGACTTGCAGTACGATTCTTTGGATGAGAAACTCTACGAAGAGAAGCAATTATTGAACTGTAGTACCGAGCAAAGGGACGACGAAGAGGATGACGTCAAACCCATCATCCTCAACGGGACCATCGATGCCGAGAATGATAAGGAA
Source organism: Osmia lignaria lignaria (assembly GCF_051020975.1). Taxonomy (NCBI): domain Eukaryota; kingdom Metazoa; phylum Arthropoda; class Insecta; order Hymenoptera; family Megachilidae; genus Osmia; species Osmia lignaria. Next base: position 4,211,454 of record NC_135037.1, on the reverse strand, counting down.
ATCGGAGATTTGTACCAAGTGAAGGTCCACGGAAGCATGGTGACCATAGAGAAACTGATGTCCAACGAGGTAGACGCAAAGTCCATTGAATACCAACAGGAAGAACCAGAGCAAGAGCAAGAAGAACAGGATGAGCAAGAAGTATACAACGATCAGGAACAGTTAGAACAGATTGATCAGGTGGACCAGGATGCAGAAGATCAAGTAGAATATCTAGAAGAGGAGATCCTCGAATCAGTGAACAACCATACGTCTCCCATGAAAACTCGCAGAAAGTCGTCCAAGACCTCGGGTGGTGCTTTGAAATGCAAGGTCTGTTCGGAGATGTTCAGTTCCGCCATATCATTCAGGAAGCACGTGGCCTGGACTCACAAGAAGAAAGTATGCATACAGGAGGACGGTGCATACATCTGCGCCGTCTGCGACTACAGGACCCTGAAGAAGAGCCTCTTCGCCGCACATTTGGAAAGGAAACACGAGACCTGGTCTAGGAAGCGACCCAACAACATGCTCTTCCCTTGCGCCGCCTGCGGATTCGTCTGTCGGTCCAAGCACTCGTTGCAGTCGCACTTCATCAGGAAGCACACAGACAGATACGAGCATCAGTGTAAGTTCTGTCCTAAGAAGTTCAAGGTGAAGGGCGACCTGACGAACCACGTGCGATTCCATCATAAAGAAAAGCCGATCAACTGCGACGTCTGCGGTAAACTTTGCCAGAACAGTGGCTCCCTCTACGTCCACCAGAAATGGGCGCACTACAAACCGAAGTACGAGTGTCACATATGCAAACGACGCATGGTGACCCAAGAGAATCTTGATCAGCATCTGTTAACGCAGCACGAAAAGAGGGAGAAAATCGTGTGCGCTGAATGTGGCAAGACGTTCACCAAGAAGGATTCGTTTAAGAGGCACATGGCGGTTCACACAGGGTGCAAGCCACATTCCTGTCTCATCTGCAACAAACCGTTCGCCAGGAGGTCCCAGCTGCGCCAGCATCTGCTCATCCACACGGGCAAGAGACCTTTCGTTTGCGACATTTGCGGGAAAGCGTTCACGCAGAAACCTGGATTGATATGTCACAGGAAGACTCATCCCGGTCCCCATCCTCCGTTACCCGTCATGCCGATCGCGGACATCGTCAAGGAGTTCACCGAGGGATACGTTCAAGAGATAAACGCACGGGAGAACGAGGAGAGGATCGAAGAGGAGGCGTAGAATCGTTTGACAGTGTCGGTATTTCGAAACTGAAACATGATTACTTAATTTGTGAAACTTGGGACTAACGGGTTTCCATTTGCATATCGTTCGGAATGATGGTGGGAAAATTTCCATGAGAGTGGCGGGGTGTTAAGTTTGATCGCGGAGATTTGTGCTTCCTGAGACGAGCTGGTTCGTTGAAGAATTTATTGGAAATTGAGAAAATAGTTTTGGGATTTAGTGTAATTTGAATTAAAATCAAATAGGGTTGTTTAGAAATATGCACGTTTAACATTTATTTTGCTTTTTAAATGATACTTTTAAATTAATTAAGAAAATATTTCAGTTAATTTATGGACATTTGTATGATTATATAAATAATAAAAAGTGATGTACACTCGCGATCAAATAAGGCTTCCTTGGAGAAAATGGCAATGCCCCTTGCCCTTTCTCCTCACTCGTAGGCTCCCTGACTCCCTCCATAGGTTTCCCCATGCACCGAAATTTCTGGCCCACATTGCGGGCCTTCCTCTTTCCCGGACTCCCACCTCTCCCCACAGGAGAAGCCCCAGGAAAATTTAAATCAATGTTTACTTTATTATTCGAACTCTTCAATTATATATAATAAATTTTATGATATTTAATAATTAGAAATCATGTTTTTTTTTTTTTTTTTCTAAATCACTTTTAATATTAATATAGTCAAAATTAGGATTGTTGAGAATTCCTGATTCTCTGATATCGCCATTTTCCCTGGGAAAGGAAGCTGATTCGATTGCGAGAGTACAGATTAATATTAATATTGTTTATTTGACAGAAAAGGTATTCTTCAACAACGAGTCAGAACAACATTTTCCCACCCGTATTGTTTATCTAAAATCAGCTTGAAATGAATGAGCAACAATAAATAAAAATATAAGACAAATAGAATGATGAGAAATAATTTGTAATTGAAAGATCGAAGGCGTAATCGCGAACGATACTTATTTTTAGACGTCTCGCGTATTATTGTAAGTATACAGTTGTAAGATGTATAATATGGTAAGAAAGAATTTGTAAATTGATAATTTACGAAAGAACAAAGAGAGCATAGGATTGAATGTTTGAATTTCCCTTTTGATTTGAGATAAAAAAGAAAAAATAATATTAGAACTCAATTTGTAACAATATTATTGTTGATGAAAACTATAATTGATATTACACTATGTATATAAAAATGTTCTCCGTTGAATACTGTAAAGATCGCAGTTAAACAATATGAAATTCTTTAATATGTTGAATTAACAATTAATAAATCGATCGTGTATCATATGGAAACTTTAGTTTCTCAACAGTATTTTGATAATAACGAGCTCGTATAAAATTAATTGCTCCAGAAATGAACAATTGCTCACCCTTATATTAAACTTGTCGTAACGCTAAATTAACTATATTTATTTCGGTATAAAGTTGTTACCCATTCCGAATGAACGATCATTTCCATCTCTAACCCTTAAATGGCGTTAATCGGGTCGTTTATGACCCAAATGCAATTATAGATTAAAACTTGACACTCGAAAAATATTGGAAAAATCATATCTAACGAAATGGTATAAAATTTTGACAGTGGATTCAAAATTAAGTTCACAAAAACTTGAAATTGTAAATGATATTTTCGATTAGGAAAGTCTGCCATTTGAGAATTAACACTTTAATGGCTGCTGTCATGTTTTTATTATTTTAAACATTTTACCCTACGGTTTTTTTATTATATCAGATAATAATTGTATTAGGTGTACAAGTTAATTTCGTAGTTTTAGTTTTACACTTTCTTAATTACTATTTTAAATTTGAATATTTTCGTGGCGCGAAATATAATAACAATAACGATTACTTCAATATTGGAGTTACCATGACTTTATAAAAATAAATTAACAATTTTGAAATACATATTAAATGAAGCTTTTGGATTTAATTTTATCAACAATCAAAGGAACGTAAAATTACAAAATTTATAGATTACAATATATTATTTTAGCATTTTCAGTCGAATAATTAATATTAAACTCTACAAGTAAAATATTATAAATAATTGGAAGAACCCAAAATTACAAAAATTATCAATTTCACAAAATCCTCAGCCATCAAAGTGTTAATAATATTTCAACCACATTGTATAAAAAAAATTCGTAAATATCTTGATAAAAAAAGCGAGCATGGAGAACAATTGTTACCATCTTGTATCATAAAATTGTTCGATGAAATAATTTAAGTACGAGTTCATTGATACGTACACATTGTGATATATCTCGATGATACTTATTCTCTTTGCGAGCTAGTCCTCCTAAGAATGACTATAACATTAACGTAAGACGATTCCCTATAAAAAAACAAACAGATAAATAATCTCCTTACCTTGTTGCTAGTAATTTTCGAAGGGACTAGTTGTTAAATCCTTGAGCGGAGGAAGAAAAGAAAAAGCGCGCCTACGATCGCTATTTTTCTAAAATCGACAAAACCTTAGTCTAATACTTTCGTAAAGGCACGTACACGCTGTGTATAGCTTTGAGTTTGAAATAAATATTTTTACTGAGCCTGATCGTTTCAACTATCCTCCAAAAATAAAAATTTGCAAAAAGGAAAACTCTTGGTATTATTGTTTGTTTAAGTTTCATAAGAATAATAAAAAAATTTCGTTGAAATCGCTGAAGAATTAACGCAAGATAAGTATAATTGTATAAAAAATTATAAACAATAGGGACAATAATAATTGATCAATTTCATACGTTTCCAGGATACGACTGTTATGGATTGTTTCGAAAAACGAGAAGGTATGATAACACACAGGTATTAGAATTTTTCAAATTTCATTTCTTTTCAATTAATCTTCTAGGTTGGGTCATTTTGACCCATAATCAAAACGTAATTATACAGAAAATTGAAAATATTTTACTTTTTGCATAAACTTCTATTTCTGCAGCTGGGTCAAAATGACTCCGCAATGGTCGCGCAAGGATTAAAGTGACACCGTACTTTTAAGTCTTCAGCAGGTCCAAAAGCGACCCATTCCAATTAAATAAGATTCTCCAGAATCAATTTACAACCTTCGATAACGTAATGCAATCAATTTTCTGTTTTAGGATCCTGGATCCTCTGAGCGAAGAGTTCAAGTCCGATTCTCAAATCTCAACGATAGATTTCTCCGAAAGTTTCACAAATTGGATCGACAAAGAGAATTTCGAAGTGTCCTCGATCCAAGAAGAAACTAATCCGAAGAGAATCCATGAAACAGATTACAAAATATCTCTCCCCTTCCCCAATCAAAAAATCAAAGAAAAAGTTCATTTCGAATGCGACCACTGTCGTCGCAAGTTCCTGAAGAAGAGCAACTTAACGGAGCACCTGAAGAAGCACAGACACAGGTGTCCCGATTGCCCAAGAACCTTCAGACTCCGTCGGTATCTAGCCTCCCACGTGGAGAAGATTCATCGACGCCAAGTGTACGACTGCAGTGTCTGCGAGTATAAAAGCAACAACAAAGGGACCCTGAAGAACCACTACATAAGATTGCACACGAGTAGCTATAACTTCTCCTGCGACGTTTGTGGTAAGCAGTTCAAGATCAAGAAAGCTCTGAACCACCATGTGAAGCAGAACCATAGCGACTCGCCTCCCATCGTTTGCGACGTGTGTGGACACTTCAGCAAGAACCTTCATGCGTTGAAGGCGCACATGAAATACAGGCACTATAAGCCAGAGTTCATTTGTAGGATTTGTAGAAGAGGTATGACCACTCAGGAGAACCTCGAGCAACATTTAACGTGGCACGAGACTAGGGAGAAGGTCCTCTGCCCTACTTGCGGGAAGAGGTTTCGTGGAAGAGATCTGGATTCTCATATGAGGGTGCACACAGGGGTTAAACCTTTTCCTTGTCCCGTTTGCGGGAAGTCTTTCAGGAGGCAGACTGCTCAGGAGCAGCATGTACTTATTCATACAGGGAAGAGACCGTACGTCTGTGACATATGTGGACAGGCTTTCGCGCAGAAACCTGGGCTTATCTGTCATAGGAAGAGACATCCTGGTCCTCTGCCTCCGCTTCCTGTCGTGTCGATCAAGAATATTGTTACGGAGTTCACTAAGGAGTATACTATGAAGAATACTATGATTAAGATTGAATGAGTTGATTGGGTTTGGTACAAGGGTCATTCGGTAATTAGGGTAATTAAGGAAGTTTTAATGAATCCTTATGGAATTAAGGATTTAATTAAATAGGTGTACTACCTATCTTATAATTAGTTAAAATGTCCTATTTATTATTTTTCAGTTTTTAAGGTAATTTGAAGTATTTGGAGTTAAAAGAAATTTTATAACTTCTATTCTTGTCTTACTTCTGTATCCATGAACGAAATTTTCGAATTCATTTTAAAATTAAAATTAATAGAAAATTATTGGATGACCCTTTGGTGCTGCTTCGAGATAAAGGAAGGGCTGTGAGTGTAAAGGTACATAAAATGGATCTTTTTAAATCTGAATGAGTAATAATTTGAGTATTGGTTCAGCTTTTTTATAAGTGTATTTTGTAGTGAAGTTGGTAGGAAGGAGTTAAGTGTATTGAATAATTGTATTTTAGAGTATTTAGTTTTGCAGTCTTCCAATTTTGTATAAAATTCTTTATGATCTCTCTCAACTCATCATCAATCACGAATGCATGAATTTTTGTAAGATTTTATTGTATTGCAGCTTTTTTTAATAAAAAAAAAATGTAGTTAAATTTAACATTGTAAAATGCGAAATAATAAGCAAAGCATTTTTATAATAACCGTGATTTATTTGTAAAATTATATTCAGCTTGGAAAATGGTATTAAAAAAGTAAGTATAGAAAAACTATGAATCCCCATTTTCAAAATTACTAACCATTTAGTAATTTTACAAGCAATTGAGAAAAATTATGATTTTGAAAAATTACTGTACTGTACTTTCAATAACCTAGTACCATCAAATTAAAACTTTAACTCCTGTAATTATAATAATTTAAAAAAATTATCTCTATTTAAAAAACTGTTGTCTTTATTTAAGACCATAGCATTCTTAAATGACTGTGAATGGTCCATCTACTAATGAACCTCCAAGTAAGTACCCTCTTCATCTACCCATGCATCCCTTAATACACTTATCTATCAAAATTTAACCAAAGTCTCGTTCAATCTGTTTTAGTTTCTTTGAATGGGACCACTTTAACGAAGAAGACACCTTTACCGCTGAAGAGGACAGCATACAAGAACCATCCAGCATAAAAATTGTGCAGGTCTACAGCTTACAATCAATAATAAAGGAATCACCAAACAAGCTGGAAAATACAAAGACTCAATATAAAAGAAACTATTCAGAAGTCATCACCGACATAGAAAAGCCAGAGAAGAATAAAATTCCTCGACGAAGATTTGAATGCAATTATTGCAGTCAACAATTTGACCGAAAATGCTTAATAGAAAGCCACATGAAAGACCACAAACACCAATGCAGTTACTGCACTGCGACCTTTAAATTTATTCAACAATTGAAGCAGCATTGCAACCAAATACATGGTTGCAAGTCGTTTCCATGCACTGTGTGTGGGTATAAAAGCAATAGGAAATGGAGACTGAAGGACCATTTCATTCGTAAACACACCGGTAATTTTCCGTATTCCTGTTCAAGTTGTGAGAAGCAGTACAAATTCATGGCTGATTTATATCGGCATACAATTGTGGTGCACAACGGTGTTCCTCCACTGAGATGCATCATATGTAATCGTACTTCCAGAAGTCTTCCTGCCCTGAAGGCACATATGAAACATAAACATTATAAAACTGCCTACGTGTGCAACATATGTAAACGTTGCATGACGAGCGAGAGGAACCTGGCACTGCATTTGCAGTGGCATAAAAGGAGAGAAAAAGCAACGTGTCCTACTTGTGGAAAGATACTCAAACATAAATGGAATTTGGTTGCTCATCTGAGGCTTCATCAGGGTATCAAGCCCTATTCTTGCCCACTTTGTAATAAAACTTTCTCAAAAAAGGCGTCTATGCAACAGCATGTACTGATTCATACTGGAAAGAAAGTATATTCCTGTGGTATATGTGGAAGTACGTTTGCTCAGCAGTCAGGGCTACGTGCACACAGGAAGAAACATCCTGGTCCTCTACCACCGATTCCTGTTGTGGCCGTTAAGAACATTGTTTCTGAATTCATTCAAGGTTTGACTGATACCAATTTGAAGAAGAATGATTAGTGACTGCGGTGTGCAATTTTTATTGATCTTCTTAGGGCTTGAATCATTGAAGATTGCTGGTTGTAAATTGTGAATTTTTTGTTTGTTAGTTTGATTATTTAAAATCGCATCCACCACTTAGTTGGATTATTAGCGACTCCTTCTAATTTGAAGTTGATATGTATGCTGCCAATTTATGTTATATTTTAGACCTCTTGTTTTTATATAAAATTGACGATGTTAGATCTTTGACTATAGAAGAAAATTATAAAATTGACGATGATTTTAAATCTTTGATTAATGAAGAATTCATAAATTAAAAGTGATAACCAGCCATTTTATGTACTTAGTCATTTTCATCAAACTTCAAATTGATGTGATCTAACAGAATGTTATTTTATTATATTTTTATCTCATCAAATTATATTAAATTTTTATATTACGAAATCGACTATTTGTATCGAAATTTAAATAGAAGTTTAGAAAAGGTCGATTAAATTGTTAAAATCTAGAATGTAATTTATATTAACAAATTTTGTACAGATTATACATATACGTTGATTATAGGCTTGAATTATATACCTGTAAAAGTTTCTACAAAAAAAGAATATAACGTTACACAGCCAAGCATGAAATACGTAAGCAATTTTTCAAACACAAAACACAATGTTAAAAAATTTTACATTTACTTACTACATTTCTTTTACATTTAAATTTAGTTTATAGCAATGAAAAATTTCTTTTAATAAGTTGAATGATAATATGGTCATTAGAATCATTATTTTTTAATTAAATCTTTTAATCTCCTATTTGGAACTACTGGTGCAATTTTATTGGTATTCAAAATATTATTTTCTTTTTCAATTTTAGCACGCTTCAAATGTGCTACGTCACGTCCTTTGTGATTAATGATTTAATCCACGCATGCGCAATCCACAATGTAGATGTAATCTACGCATGCGCAACTCAAAGTAGATTAATTCACGCATGCGCAGTCCACAATTTTCTCATATTCTCGATGCGCTTATCAGATTCTTCATCAAAAATAATCTTTATAGCCGAAAATTGAACTTGTTATTTCTATATAAGGGGAGAATGATATACAATTACAATCCCTCTTCAGTCAAAAGCTCAGTCAGATATTAAGATTTCGAAATGTTTTGACTCGCGTATTGATACTACTATGGAGCGTACTAGGAGTTCGGTTTGACCGCGCTTGTTTGATATTTTGATGGTCTGTACTATATTTTCATTACACAATTATAATTTGGAAATTGTAATTTTACAGCTGATACCAGAGAAATTATCCAAATATAATTTATCAGTAAATTATGTTTAGATATAAAAGAGTGCATAGAATTAGGTTTTAAATATGTGCTTCATTTTCATCCCTGAAAGTAACTCATCATGAGATGAGGGTAGGTATATCTCAATTCTTATCACTTCAAGAATATTAATAATATACTTGCAAATCAACTTCTTACAAATTTTGAGAATTGTAAACAATTCTATTCTTTTCATTTCTTAATGAACTGACCAAATGAAAATTGTTTATTAGTAATAAACATTTACGAGTGTTGTATGAGTAGTATAATTGTGCCAGTTGTATAATCGCTATAAAATTCAGAATCTCCATTGGAGTGATAAGATCACATACCACCATAAAGATACATTTCCAAAACTATAATCAATCTCTGTTATTCCAAAGTACTTCATCAGAATCTCTATTTCAGGTCACGAAGAGTAGCATCACGCGCGATTCACGAATGCATCAAATGCGGAGCTTGTTTTTGTCACACGAGAAAGCTAGTGGAACATCTGAAGAACCTCCATGGCATCGACAGAGCGTTCAGCTGTGACGAATGCGGTAAAACCTTCAGAAGTCCCATGAACATCGCCCGCCATAAGCTAATACACATGGGTTCAAAAAGATTCGCCTGTGACCTGTGTGACTATAAATCAAACCAGAAATCAAATTTGGAAAGTCATCGACGTCGACACACAAAGGATTACGCTTTCAAATGCGACCAATGTAACAAAGGATTTTTCTTAAGAACAGAATACTTGGAACACGTGAACGTTCATACCAGAAAACAATTGTATCACTGCGAACATTGCGGTAAATCATATCCTTATAAAAGGAACCTGATGACCCACCTCAGGACCCAACACGCTTATATCACACCCGTTCAATCTTTCAGTGATAACTTGAAACATGTATGCAACATTTGTCTAGAGAGTTTTGCAAGAAAATTATCGTTGAAGAAGCATCTGAAGCAGCGACACGGGTTACAAGAGAAAAAGAATCATTTGTGTGATCTATGTGGGGCAGTCTTGTCTTCGAAGAGGAGGTTAATGGTCCACAGACGAGGGCACACCAACGAAAAGGTCGCCAAGTGTGATTTATGCGATAAAACGTTTTCTAGTAAGGAGAATCTTGGTATTCACCGACGTGTACACACCGGTGAAAAACCTCACGCGTGTAATCAGTGCGGCAGGAGGTTCACACAACGGACGTCTTTGATCTTGCATCTTAGGTACCATTCGGGAGAGAGACCGTATCAATGCGTTGATTGTGGCAAGGGATTCGTTTCCGGCAGTTTTCTGAAGAAACATCGTAAAGTGCATGAGGATACTACGAGGAATGTTGTGATGGGTGGTAATAAATGATGACTTGAAATGGATCCTTGTATTTTATTAGGTGTTACACATATTTGAACATTGATACAGAGATAGCAAGCTGCATATGATCTGAATTTATAAAATCAGTATGTATTCTGTTTGAAATCTTTCAGGCGTGTGTTATGTCATTTTTGATATTGTACATAACGTATACCTTAAGTAGTGACACAATTAGGAAAAGGGTAATATTATGTTAAAGATATGTAGGTTGAAATAAGAAAAGATGCTAGCTTTGTTTTTAAGAAAATTTATTTAAGATATTTTTTAATACTATCTAAAATGATTTGATAACATAATGGTGACATAAAGTACCACTTAGGCTCAGCGCCGGATTAAGGAGAGATCTAAGAGGGGGCAACAGATCCCAGCCCCACTTTCAGGGGGCCCCGTTTTAAACCTTCTATTATTTATATTTATGTAAAAAAGTTTTGAATCAAATTTATCCACCAAATTTATCCCCTGAAGGTCCGATAGCTCCGGGCCCCAGAAACCTTAATCCGGTCTTACTTAAAGTACATCAATTTGAAGTTTAGGATGAAAATGACTACATAAACGTTTACACAAATTGTGAAAGTAATCACAAAATGCTTTGTGTAAATGTATTTTTGTCAATGAAGGTTCCCTAATTCTAGCCACTGGACCAACAAACAAGACGAGATTGCAGACTGCGAAGATTTCCAAATTAAAAACGAAGACGTTCTTCTAGATCCAGGGCAGAAGTGAGTTTCTACTTTAGTTTAGTCAATATTCCATTTTATTTTTAATAAATACAAAGATCTCGATATTTCCCAGTCTTTCATTTCCAAATTTAAATTGAAATTTCTCCAGTATTTCAAAAGTATAAAATAAATATTATCATCTTGAATTAACGTGATTTTTAAAATTAAATTTTCAGATTTGAGGGAAACGAGAAGATCTGTGATCTTTGCCAAGAAAAATTCCACTTTGTGACGAGATTAGTGGCCCACTTGAGGATCGTTCACGGTATCCATAGACCCTTTAAATGTGTCAGCTGTGACAAGACATATCCTCAGCAATTCATGCTAAACGCTCATGTGAAAAAATCCCACACACCAAAAACAATACCCTGTACGCAATGCAGTTTCATGGGGGTGAATACCATCGATGTGGAGAGACATACGAAGCGACACCATAGCGAGGTTAAATTCACCTGCGAGATTTGCAGTGAGAATTTTACTGATAAGGATTCTTTGGTGACGCATACAACGATGCACAATTTCATGCAGTTTCAACAGTGCAACGCTTGCGGTAGCACCTTTGATGACGTGTACAGGTATTATTACATTGATTTATTAAATACTTTTTATTAGCAAGAGTGCACAGCTTTCAGAATATTAATTTATAAAAATTAATAATTCTTATTTTTTTTTCAATAAGAGAAAAATTCAAGCCTAAAATTTTTAAGATAAAGTTACAATTAATTGTTTATATTTGCATTGAATGTAAAGTTCAGTATAGGTTTATCAACCGAGGGGGTCCTCGAAGATTTGGTAGTCCCGTCCCCAGAAATCTTAATCTGCCCCTGCTAATATGCACCATAACTTTTTACTCGCTTCACAAAATTCAGCAGATCCTCTTATAAATTATCTTAATCCAAATTTTTATGACATCATAATATCGATGCAGTTTGAAGGAACACAATCGCCTGTACCATTACGACCCCACGGTATCCATACAAGAGAAGCTGGAAGATGGGGATCAGCAGGGGTCCGAGCACAAATGCGACGTTTGTGGGAAGGTTTACAAATATAAATCAGTATTAAAACAGCACAAGGTGAAAGCACACGGTGATACTCCTAATTATGAAAGACGTCGGTATTTATGCGCTCTTTGCGGCAAGGAACTGAAAACCGCCAAGGGATTGGAGATTCACAATCGTTCGCACACAGGTGAAAAACCATATACTTGTGAAGTGTGTGGAAAGTGCTTCGCCTGTGAAACGTTATTAAGGACTCACAATGTGACACACACGGGGGAGAGAAAGTATTCGTGTGATCAGTGTGGTAAAGCATTCACACAGAGGTCCACGTTGGTGGTCCACAAACGTTATCACACAGGTGAACGACCGTATGTTTGCACACAGTGTAGCAAAGGCTTTGTGACTAGGACAGTTCTGAATACTCATATGAAATCCTGCCGCTGATGTAATTTTTGAAAATGTGAATATTTTTAAGGTGAGCTATTTTAGAATGGGATTTGATTTTTGTTTTGTAATAACAAATCACATTTTTAATACAAATTTCGTACTAAATGAATCCCACTTGTGGGATAGTAAAATTTTAATTTAGGTTCCAAATGGAGGATATATTTCTGATTCTCTTTGACCATTTAAAAATTCAAATAATAAATAATTAACTCTCGTTCTCATTTTTTAAATGCAGCAGTGTAATTAGCTAGGGTTAATTTTAGCCTGCTTAATCATTATAGGAATCTTAAATTCAATTTTCAAAATATTTTTAATTCATATTAATTATAATAATTACAAATTAATACAATGGGATTTCTAATTTTTTAGCACAGAATTATCTTGTGGCATAGAATTTATTTATTTTTATTTTTGTTCGAAAAGCATAAAAACCTGAAAGTTTGATATTGAAATACCCTCGTAAATTACGACCTTTGAGGTACTTTTACAAAAAACCCTCGTGAAATTGGAGCAACCCTTAGAGATATAATCGCTATCCACCTGAGATGGATTAAGCGCTAAAGCGTCAGGATCGATCGCGTTTAATGAAGGCAACTTTTATCGCAAGTTCTATTAAAAGAACTTCGTGTCATATTAAATATAATTTCTCAATATTTTCTTCATTGAAATATTGCAACTAACAATAAGATGAAAGACATTGAAAATGGTATTGATCTTTCCAAAAATACCATTTCTTTTTTTAAACAAATTGTTTTAATTTTTCTTTAATGATTTTATTTTAAGCGTGCAGAGGTAACTTTTGCAACTTCTGCGATCTTAAAGCCGTCCTTGACAATAGTATTAAGGTACATTCTAAATTTAATTACAGGTATAAAAGTGTCCCTGTGCTATTTTATAAACGTAGCAGCGCCGGATCAAGGGGTGGTCTAAGGGGCGCCCCCTTCTAAGCTTTCCATTTATTATGTCAGAAAATATTGAAAGCAAATTTTTTACGATTAAATGCTATTTAATTTAATTTAAAATAAATTTGAATTTTTAAACCAAGCCCTCGAACGTTTGATAGCTCCGGGCCTCAAAAACCTTGATCCGTTCCTGAATAGTAGAATGCAGAATTTAGTGTGATTTTAGAATATTGTCGTTTAATCGATCGTGGGTCAATAATTTCAATTGGATTCTTACAAAGGATCTCCGGTGTATTTAATATTAAAAAATGAAACATCGAATCATGCGTAAACGCATTGACTTACGGTCGATTAATCAAAAGTTTCGTTAAAAAGCTTTCATGATGTAACGTGATAAATTTAACATCACATTTCTACCTATTTATACACATTTTTTTATACTTTTTATATACTGTTTACAATATTCTCGAGGAAAAGATGTTGGAAGATTTATGTCTTCAAGAAATCAACGAAAACAATCTTTACTGTGTTCTATCAAACACAATGTCGCGAGAAATCACTTTTGAATCGTTTTTAGATATTTTTAGAAATTCTTACTGCCAGTCTTTCTTACGATTTTGTATTTATTATTAAAGAAACAGTCTTCGATTATTCGATTGTCAACGATTTTATACTAAATAAAAGAATGATTTCATTATATTATAAATTTATTATACTCAACCAATCAGCGTTTGAGACTTCTTGTGATTGGTGAACGGCAAGTAGTGGGGAGCCACAGGTCTATATATACGGGGCCTACTGCGCTGCGTCATCATTTCCCTCGGGACCGTCCGCGAGGAAGGTCGGAGGTCCGGGGTGGGGGAACAGCCTCCGGGGAGTATCTGAAACCCCGGAACGCGGCAACCCGACCATGTTCGGTACTATACACATTGAGAAAATATATTGTCCCAATAATGAATGAATGGGTAATGATTTAAAAAAATTAATTTTACAAAACCTTATGCCTTATATAATTACAAAAAAAGAACCAAATCAATTCACTTTAGAAATTTTATTTTATCTCAGTGTAAAGTGTATACAAACAAATTCATCGAGTTACAAAAATAAACTTATACAATTAAAAGCGGTTTACAAAAAGTCGATCGTGGTAAAATATAAAACAGACATTATTTTTTTTTTTCTTTTTGATTATATTGAGAGACTCGAATGGGAAGGTACAGCTGAACAGCCTGAAGAATAGAGGACAATTTCAGTAGAAGACCAAAACTGAGGCTGGATCTTCTATACGAAAATCTACTCCTTGTTCCATCATCTTGTGATCGTAATGATAATTGATGTCCTGTAGTACCGCACGATTCCGAGCGTTTACGTTTCGTGGCTTCACGTGAATCGTACGAAAACCTGTTAAATTATATTTTAGTTATTGATTTTCATTTTTTAGCCCTTTTAATGACAAAAAATGACTCTGTTTAAATACTTACGTGTCTTGCTTTCAGCTTGAAGCTGACAGATGTCACGCAAAGTGTCGAGACTTCTTATTATACCGTCGTATTGTAATCTCGTTAGGTGTTTGCAACGTACGAGCATAGACACCAACAAATCATCCAGCAACTCGCGATTGTTTCTTAATTGTAGCATCACTTCCGCTGTAATTGTACGCCAAAATTTTTATCAATGACTGTGCAAAATATTCTGATATATTTTCTTGAAATTGGCAGATTCAAATTGACTATTTTTAATAGGCTATTAATAGCCTTTTCGACACTATCCATTGTTAACGAAAAAGCAATTAATAATCTTTTAATTATTACAACCTAATGTCTATAATTCGGTTGAAATGATAAAATCATGCGAGTTTAAAGTAGAAACTCTGAAACACAAAATTCCGTAATTTCTATTATGACAGCTAACGCGTTGCGAAATGAAGGATACGTTTACCAAGATGAATGATTTTCAAGATTTTATTATACCTAGCGTGTTGGTGTAATGGGTAATAAGCAGTCCAACAGTGCTTCTGAAATTACGAGATCTGCTCTGATCCCACACATGACCGCTGAACATTTGAAAGCTGGCCAATGGCACACTGGGCAACAGCAGATAGCACATATCTTCGTAATGGGAGATGTTAACTGAAAATCAAACTTAACCAGCTAAATGGTGTATAGAATCAAACCTATGCATAGTATCGATCTACAAAATAATTTCTATAAATTAATTGATAGTTTTAACTTGTTGACTGCTACCTGCGGGGTCAATAGAGGGGTCAACAAATTATTTTTATTCTTGTTTATTTCAGATAATATTTTCTTAAATTTTCTATAATATTCCAAAGCTTTTGATTTCTTAATAGAAGGGTCAATTAACAAAAATAATAAATAAATCTTCTTAAAAATAAAAATGCTATCTATCGAAATTATCAGTAATTTCAGCATGGCATTTAACGTGTTAAAGTGGGTGTCTAATTTCTCATTGAAAAATCTCTTATTGTTTCTCGTTGAACAAAGAACCTCTTCGTCAGTTACAGAATTCAAAGATCCTCCACATTTTACCCTCTTACAACGAAACACGTGGGTGGCAGGAAATCAATAATTACTTTTACGTCACTCTGTATTATATTGTACCTATAGTGTAAGAGACGGTAAGTTCCGGGCAAACGAGGACCAAATTGTGCCAAGCAGTGTCTGCGATCGTATGTTGCCTCGAATCTGAATCTCTCACCGATATGTGCAGAGTTTTCAGCGCCTTTGACGCCGCGTTCGCTAATGCATTCAGAGTCTGATCCGATAGGGCTGGATAGTCGAGTCTCAAAATGGTCAACGCTCGGAATCGACCAAGCAGACGCAAATATCTAAAAATTCATAAGAATAAAATGATAAATCTGTTGTATAGGATTGATCGAGCTGTTTCACGTGCCTCGAATTACTGTGGGGTGCTTGCCATTCCCGGAATGCACCTCGGAGGTCTATATACGCCAAGTGGTCGCTTGAACCTCTGGAAACACTGGCTAAAAGTCGCAATACGTCGCTTACTCCAAGATTCGCGTTCAACAAGCTTAATGTTTCTAGGTTGTGCTGACAGCTGCGTAGAGGTATTGATCTTGTGAGGGATTACTGATAGGGCTACTTGAAGTATTTAGTCTTGTCTTACGTATTAGGAGTATGTAAAGATTTGCATCTATTCTTAGACGGCTTCCTTATTAATGTTTCATACATAATATACGATTCTTAATTATTAAAAATTTTAGAATTTCGAAATTTTGGAATTCTGATATCTTGGAAATTCATAATTGTGGAATTCTAAAATTTTTAAATCTTAAAATTTTAGAATGGTGAAGGTTCAAATTTTTGAGTAGGGGTCAAGCCCATCCTAGCCCCAATAATGATGGAAACTTTTGCATACCCCTTAACATAGATTGATATTGACGAATTTACCACCTCCAAAATCTTTTATTTTCATTTTTCTTATTCAAATTAATTATTTCTCAAATTTTTGGATCAAACATGGTACCAGAGTCAAAAGGAGGAGAGCTATTTAAAGCATCTTCCACTTAAAAAATCAATATTCAATTCTATGCAATTGTATTGTCAATCATAGTTCTAAAAAGGTATCACTCCATATACATTGAATGGTTGCATTGAAACGTATTACACGAAGAATTTCAACCATTTAATGATTTCATAATTAAAACTTGACCTACTTTACCATGTAACTACACCTTCTTTGAATTAGATCTCTGATTTGAATATTAAAAAAGAGGATATCCTCAGTTACCCTAAGAAGTTTGCAAGGGCATACAACAGTTTGCCTCTGTTTCCCCATTTACAGCTAAATATCCAATCGGTGAGTGTCAGTCGTTTTAATTGAACATTTTTAGCCCGTATGACTGTAAGGAAATCAGCTCCTGCTTCCGCTTGAATGTTGCGAGTAATACGAGCTTCTCTTGGTAGAATATAAGGTCGCGACCAGGCGAGTTCGAGGCTTCGCATGTGCTGTCCATATTTGGTCTAAAATCAGATATAATTTAAAATCAATCACCAATAAAAAAAATATATAAAATCTTGTCTAAAGAGAAAAAAATTTATTTTAACTATTCAACAATAATATCAATGAAACAAAAATAGAATAGAATAAAAATACAATAGAATCTTCAGCAGCTAACAATTCATTCTATCAAGCTCTAACTGCACTTAACTCGACAACAGTGAGTCTTTGTTCGTTTTAAATGAAACCACTGGCAACCTAGCCTCCAAGAACCCAAAGCATTCATTCATTTTTACACCATAATGCATTTGTTAATAAATATGATGTGAATGGTGATTTCGTTTTAAAAAAAAAAAAAAGCGTACGGCTAATTCTCCCGCCAGAGGAAAGTCACCCCGCAGATCACGATCGATAAGGACAGTTACAGATCGCCAAAGAATTGGCGAGGAAAGTGCACGGTTCCATGAGCGACAGACTTGTGCAACATTGGCACGGTCCCCACGATCGAGGTGACTAAATATCTGCGTCAATATCAGCTCCGGCAGCTGATCCCACATCTCCCAGTTTCAGCTTGGCCCGTCTTCATCTCTTCGTGGCTGAGGCAGCTGTCGCAACCTCGTCAAGTTCTCTTGTCACGCTCCTCGATATCGAATCGATTATCATCGATAACGCGCAATCAATCGCGTGAATTCATGATAAATCAAGCGCTTGAATCACCTCATATATCGAACCCGTTCAATTTCGATAATAAAATAAATCTTTGGAAGCAATAAAATCAATTTATTTATTGAAAAGATATTTGGTGAACAAAGTTTATGGTAATAAGTTCATTTAATTTCGTAAATAAAATCATTTTGAAGATTATTTTTTAAATTTGCCGCCACTGTGAAGGTCTTCCTTTAAGTCGTATCGTACTTCCGGTTTCTTTCAAGTCCGCAAAAAATGTCGTGCCCCAATTTGTCGTAACGTATCTCCTGATTACGTGATGCAGTCTGCAGATGAAATTGATCGATGTAGGTAGTGCGCCTTGTTACAACCAGGTCACATTTCTTTAGTAACTCTTGTGTAACTAGAACGCAAAGATATCAGATTTGATATTATCGTTTTTTATTAATTGAAGCATGCTTCATCATCTAGATATTGAAATTTAGTAATTATCAAAGTCATGTATTTAATTGAATATACTAAATACTGCATAAAAAGTATAAGGAGTAAGTTTATGTAATAGCAAGTTGGAAGATTATTTAAATTAATATGTGCACGTTTATTTTCTAATAACATAAGTAAGTTTTCCCGCTTACGGATTTAACGTTGCGGCAAGGTTAGTTGTGCGATATGTTCCAAGATGGCGCTGCGAGAGACGAAAAAGTTGTATGCATTGAATTTCTATAGTCAGTATGTACACGTAGTATATTTGAGTACGCGTGTACCGGTGATTACGTGGGATTGAATGCACGGCATAATTTATAACCACGCAGTGTCAAGGACTAAACTGACCACGGATCGTAGTCACTACCGTCAATTATATCGGCGATATCGTGTATCCCTTAGAAACAAACTCTTCGCCAGATAATTACATAATCGTTTGATCTTGGTCTTTGACCCCCGCTAAAACCTGTCCACGTGCCACTTTAACACGTAAAACGTGAGCATCATTTAATGTGCAGCATTTTACGTCTGTTGAACGGAATATCTGTAACGTTGCCAATTCGAACGAGAATATTACATGTGTCGATAAAAAAGACCCTCGTCGACGCTGTCAAAAGGCGAGAATGAAGGAAGAGGCGAATGAAGTATTGGACAAGGAACAGTGGAAAATCGAGGCTCAAGCAATTATCGATGACGTGAAGCACCATGTAACGGACATAAAAGTATCGGAGAAATTGCAAAACAACCAATTCTTGTATTTGAATTTAACCACCTTAGAGGGATTGAAGTTTTGCATAGAATTGTCGAGTGCCGGTTTCGCCGTCGTTGGTAATGACCATGACGATAGATCACAAAAAAGCGACGAACACTTCGAAACACCTTACAGCTTGCTAGATTTCGTTAGCCCTCAATATAGAAATTCCTTTAGCAGATCACTTGTTGATAAGCTTAAAAAATTAAGTGACAACCAGTGAGTAAGTTTCGGTTACTTCGTACTTTTGTGAAAATAGTTTTCATTTCGTGCTACGACAATAGACTCTCAATATCGGACATAGTTTATAATAAAGTGGCGAACATGTGTGGTTGAGTACATATATCTTTCAGAATCATGCATTTGAAATCCAAAATAAATCATGATTCTCAACAAATGCGTCTTCTCTTTGCGCAGTGTTCGTTTAATCCGAATCTAGCCGAAGATACCCGAGCGCACCGTGATTTGCAAGGACAGTATCGTATTGGATACACAGTCACAAATGTTTCCAAGTTTTTATGTGGTTTGACATAAAACTATATTCCTCAATAGTTTTGTGTATAACATCAAACAAATCTTTTAATGATCGCGTAAAATATGTAATTGGCAAATTCAGTGTGAATCCTGCATTCGGATAGTTGTGTGGTATTGATATTACTCAAAAGAACTTATGGTATTTTGTGACAGTACACGATAGATACGGTAGTGCGATACCGACGAATCATGTTTCCCTAGGAAATATCCCTAGGAATCGAAAGATCACTCTGTGCAAGTGGTAATATCGGTTGTATTTACCCCCACCTCTACGTTCGTTGCTCTGTGTGCCGTTTGGCGTATTCCACTGTCGGAGTTGTGAAGCAACGAAGCGGTTTCGTCAAATGTGTCGCATTATGTATGCGTTTCGTGCTGTTTCTGAATGAGTTTATCATCGATTAAGTGTCTAAGGACGACACAGTGCGTTCCATTTGATAATATCGCTGCGGGTAGTGTGAGTATGTCGAACGGTGAACGATGACACGCCCGTGAAAAAAACGATAACAACGGCGGTGTATCCTTTGATTGACCAGAAAGGCACAGAGGCAACTCAGTACGCGAAGGACCATCTTTGTATATTTCTGTGTGATTACATTAAACAAAACATGCTTCAACCGAGAACCGCGTGCATCAGACGGTAAAGAAGGTATGTCAGAAGAATATTTCTGCGACTCGAGTGTGTCAAACAACTGCGGAATCATGACAGTTCGTTTGTTTTTATTCCACTCCCGTACCCCATTTCTTGATATCAACACGAAAGGGGTGGAACAATCGCATCCTATATCTCTATGGATCCTACACTACTGCTAACAGTATCGTATATGCAGAAATGAGTTGCGATAGTAACGTAATATCACAGGTTGCTGAGTGTCGTCAATTCTTAGTCGATGCGCATAAGTACATGTGTATTCCAACATTTTCCGCTAGCTTTTTGCGAATACACAGCGTTTCAATGACATTTAATGAGTGTAAATAAAAAATTTTATAATGCCAGCATGTTTCTCATGATTTATCCACATACGGAACAGTACTGTTATTGTTACAGGTATTTAGTTTACATAAGAACAGCAGCATAACGGAATTTGTATCATTCTGTTCAGAAGATTTTGGGAGATTTTTTTATTTTATTTTCTTGTTGAATACAAAAAAAAATGCAGTTTTTGTATTTATATTTTATTGCATACCACGACACAATTTTGTGTAATAAAATCTATTTTTTTTTTTAAATAAATAAGCGTTAAGAGACTTTAAATATACCTTATTAAATAACGATAATTAGTAATTGTATAGATCATGTTTTGTAATAATTTTGAATTTCAATGTATCGTTAGTATTTTACATTTAAATTAATATGTATATAGTGATTAAGTAAAATGACTGTATTGAATAGATAAAAGAAAAATAATTTTTTATTATTTCATTCATAAAAATTATAAACGTGGTTTATTTCTTTTTGTTTATCATTGCTCACGTTTTTTCCGCGTAATATATTTGTCACGCTTCGAAGGCAATGTCGATGGTCTAATTATGATAATCAGGGTGATTCATCAGTTAAAGGATTGGGTTAAAGGTGATAGAATGTGAAGGAATCAACTGTAATTCTTTCTCAGACGTTCTATCAAGGGGATTACGAATTTTATTACCCTTGTTTGTTATTTCATGCGGAATAAAATTTTTTAATAATATTTTCAACTAAATTTCATTGTTTAATAATTATAAAATTTTGTTACCTGAATTTAATAATTGTTATAAGTTTTAATTATACTAGATAATATTGATGAGCATTTTTTATTATAAACAAACGAATAACAATAACTTTTATTGTACCAAATATTCCATATACTATTTTTGGACAAGGCGCATAATTCACTATGCGTACAAGATTTAAATTAGATAATATCACTCTCAGAGAAAATTACAGCTCAAAATAGGTATATAGAGGTCAAGTAAAATGGAACTATTTGTGCAGCAATTTACTCTTTCATTTATTTGTTACTTTAATCTTTTTGTTAATTTCTTGTTTCAACATATATATATAGTTAATAAATAGTTGTAAATCTTGTTTAGCCATATGTCATTAAATTGTGTATACATGTATACATTTTATACACATCATGAAAGAAAGTTTATAAATAATTTTGATTTGTAATAAAGAATATGACTGTGTGATAAGATATAACAAAAAGTACTACATTAACATGAAAGATAATGATGATATCTAAATTAATAAAGCAATATGTTGGAAGAACAGATTAAGGAAGGAATTAATTTTAATCAGAACGATTTATTTGTATATTTAATATAGGATTATAACAAAAAGACACACTTGAGTATGTATACATAGTGTATTATTTAAATTAATACAATAATAGCAAAATAATTGAGCAATCACTTTTTCAGAAAATAAGGGAATGGCTAGTTTGATGGTAACCGCTTCAAGTAAGAATAGTTCACGCAGTACATCACCCAACAGAGGAAATACATCGACATCACAACAACAATCAGCTAGCTTGGATCATACTCCAAAAGCACGTAATGTTTCACTGTAAGATCTTACTTTTTGTAAATATTATTTTATTATATCTATATTGGTACATAATAAGATTAAGTTGTATATTTCCTTTTTTTTGTAGTATTTTTTACATAAAACTGAGAAAACATTTTTAAATTTACATTTCCATATTTTGTGCTTGAAAATATGATTACTAAGTTCTTAAATAAATAAAAAGAGAATAGTACAAAATTAATCTAACTTCACAGTTCCCAAACAGGGGAGGGTAGTACAGGCAGTGGAAGTAGCGGTGGAGGCAGCTTCAGTATGAAAGGTAGTAGGCAAAAATCACCAGGAACTGTGATTCGAGTAGGAGATGCTATGGATGATCCAAATACCAATCAAATCACTGCCGAACAAGATGAGTTTGTGCCAAATATTCATCCACCCACTGATGATGAGGGAGTATGTACCATCTTTATTGTAAAATGACTTCAAACTTAATAGCTTCAAAACTTCTTGATATTCTTTGCGTTTTATGTATTTTTATTTTCTCATTTTTATATAATGCGTGATATACTTGAATAATTTTAGATAAACTGGTTTCCTGTTGAGATATCCTTCTGAATATCTGTTACAATAGTAAATATGATTGTATATCCTTATATAAAGTTGCTTATGTAATGTAATGCTGTTGTGCACGCAGCAACAATTACACTGTATTACAAGGTCATCAACCACAACTGTGTAATCAGGGTTATAGGTTAAGAAATGAAATAGTTATTTGCATAATTTTCTAAGTGGCTTTGAAGCTAGAGATCTTAATCTTCAGGAATTCAGAGTGCATCGTTGAAGTATGCTTTACCGAGTATTGTATTCGATAGAATGTGTTTTGTCAGTTGTACTCCATTTCTTTTAACACTATTTGGCTAAGTAAATAAAATTTATTTATTTTAACGTAAAATTAACTTTATTTTCAGGAACAGTATCACGCAACACAATCGTTCCTATCGAATGGCTCCTCCGAGCTAATAACAGACGATGTTGACTCTAACTCTGCTCGTGTTTGTCAAGCTATTGAGCATATTCAAAATAAAATTGCTAAAACACGAGAGCTTATAAGAATAGAACAAACCACCCGTGATGGTAATTTTCAATAATTAACATACTCCTCAAACGTGTAACTTTTTAAATTAGAATGGTAACTTTTAAATACGAATGTAAAACTTGTTTCCTTTCAGAAAATGTTAATGAGTATTTAAAATTAGCTGCTAATGCAGACAAGCAACAACTAAATAGAATCAAGGCAGTATTTGAGAAAAAGAATCAAAAATCAGCGCACAGTATTTCTCAACTCCAAAAAAAATTGGATAGTTACACAAAGAAATTGAAAAATTACGAGTTAAATGGAGCACCTGCGAGTCATAGGCAACCTAGAGAAGTGCTTCGTGATATGGGACAAGGACTCAAGTGAGTATACTCTTTTCTTTTTTCAATTGTATCTACAGTATGTTAATTACATTAGCACTACAGTAAAAGGACATATTTATAGAAATACACCTTGCATTACATATTCTGAGCATGTTCTCATTAATATGCAATTAATATCGTTTAAAGTCACTTTTAATTTCGCATTAGAAAGTAGAAAGATTATTGGTTTAGCATATATTTTTTTTTCTATTCATTTCTTGTTTTCTAGTTTATCCTTTATTCTGCTAAGTATAGACAGTGATACTTTCATCTAATTTAAGACTCACTTCCAGAAATGTAGGCGGCAATATTAGGGATGGAATTACTGGTTTTTCAGGGTGAGTATTCATGTAAAAATAGATTTTGAAATAACGCTTGTTCCTTACAAACATTCTCAGTTTCAAGTTATAAGCATATAATTTTGTATCTCATCTAAGCTTTTATTATTTATTTCATATATTCAGTACATTAGAAGTATATTAATATAAAAAGTATTGATGTGAATTAATTAATGACCGATTAATATATCTTTTAATCAGCTGTTATCTTGTAGCAATTAATTATCTTTGTTCCTTTTATATGTTCCAGAAGTGTTATGTCAAAACCAAGAGAATTTGCACATTTGATAAAAAATAAGTTCGGTAGTGCCGATAATATAAACACCTTATCACGTGAGTGCACTTTATTATACATTATCTTTTAATTAATTAATACAATATTTTGTCCTACTCTGTTTCATTTTTAAAAAGTCAGTATTAAAGATATCAATACATACTTCGTGTTTAAAAAGCACTTTTACCGAGCACAAATTGCTTTATGCTAATAAATTGTAGTATTACAAACAAAATACTGTGCACACCTTTTCACTTATAATATACATGTATGTAAATACACTACCAATATGATTATAATCATAATCAATAATGTATTTATTATTTTAAAACGTTACTGTTTCACATATTTACAATAACACAAAAGTATATACATGCATTAGACGTGTACTGTAGTTTATAGTGTAATTATTTTCTTGTTTTAACCTTTAACAATAAACATTATTTAATATTTTGCGCTGTCATGGCAGTTGAAAGTAGTAAGTAATATTTTGGCTAACTTTTTCCTAATCTTTCTATTCTATTTAACTATACGTTACGTCTCCTATGTGTATAATTATTTCATTTTATTTTCAATGATTTAAAAAAATAATCTATATGTGTACACCCTAAACTTATGGGCAATTTTCGCACAAGAATGTTGTGTTTACTTAAAAGCTTCAAATTATAATAATGGTTTTGTGTTATTTAATAATTTTGCGTTATAATCTTTGCCTTGCAATCTTTAGTGGCTTTCGTGAGTCAAACATTCGCTTTCCTTAACATCAGTTATCCAATACAACAACAAAAATTAGTCATTCAGAACAAAAATGCAAACTCTAAAAATACACAACAATTTAAATGTATTCTACTCTAAATGAATTATGTAACTATATTGTACACAGAAATATTTCTAAGTTGCTGATAATTTTAATATTTATAACGGCTTGGCGTTAATATCTTATAAAAAAAAATTAAAGAAAACTGAATAGACAACTTAGTTATCAGCGGCAAAATAATTTAGTATTGGATAACATTCTAACTTGCGACGTCTGTGTCTCTACAGATGGCTCGACTTTTTATGTAAACGATACACCGCGTGCAGGTAATGGAGATAACGCTAGTGTTGAAGATGAAAAAGCACACCACGGATCAGCAACGCTTCCCGGTGGATGTAGTTTGGGCTCGACACACAGTGCCGCGGCAATTAAATTTCCGTCTGAAGAAGGTTCAGAATGTTCTAGCGTCACGAGTGAAAGTGGGCCCGGTAGTAGAGGTCAAGCACACACGTGCCCTAGTAATAATAATTCTGCACTTAGTCTTAAGTCCATTTTCACCGAGTTACAAGAACACAGAGAAAACTTGGATAGGATGAAAGAAAAATTAGAGGGTCTTAAGGTTCGTCACCAATGATTTGTGTATTTAACAAAATATTCTTTTCTTTTAATCTCATATTTATATAATTTCAGACTCTACAACAAGAGGTGACATATCTTTCCCATGCTTTGCAAGAGGAACGATTTCGATGCGAACGTTTGGAGGAACAAATCAATGACCTGACTGAACTCCATCAAAACGAGGTAGAAAATTTGAAACAGACGATAACAGACATGGAGGAAAAAGTGCAATATCAAAGCGAAGATCGTTTAAGAGACATACACGAAATGCTGGAATGTTGTCAGACTAAAATTTGTAAAATGGAACACCAACAACTACAGCACCAGCAATATGTGACGTTAGAGGGTCTGGATAACAGTAACGCGAGAGCGTTGGTTGTTAAACTCATAAATGTAGTATTAACAGTGTTGCAAGTTATTCTACTTCTTGTTGCAACAGGTGCTGGTATAATGATGCCTTTCCTTAGGACCAGGTAGAGTGATTTTTTTTATTTTTTTATTTAATCAAATCATGGGATATGTTCCCAGCTTCAAAACTTGTTTACCTATTTTTTTATTTTACAATAAATGGATAATTGTAATACAAATTATTATTCAAGACTAATAATTCATACTTACGTCATTGCTTCATACTTTGTTTTTATATCATCCCTTCATACATCTCATGTTCATACAGCATCTTTATTCATAATACCTCGTGACGTATATCACCGTTCGATTTTAATTTCGCGCACTCATTCTTTTATTTCGTTTTCACATCTCTGTTCCAGCTGTACTAAGCCTCATTGTTTCATGTGCAGGGTGCGCATATTAACAACTACGTTTGTTGTATTGGGAATAGTGTTCGTTCTCAAACAATGGCCTGAGGTTCACGATGTTGGCAGTCACCTTATGCGCCATCTTAAACAAATCCTCGCCGTTAAGTAGCATCGTAAGTACATTACCAAATTAATTTTTCTAAAAATTGGGAAATTCATATTGGGTCGTATGCATAAAGGTAATCAAATGTTTGTAAGTATGAAGTATAAATAAAAGTAGAAAATTTAAGAAATACTATTTCTAGTAAGTGCTTAATCATTTATGTAATCGAGTATTTCAAAAAAAAATTTCTAATAAAAGCTTTTACTTGCTTTTATGAATATGGCCTATTTTATGTTACTAACATATAGTATAACACTTTTTGGGAAATTTCAAAATATCTATTAACCTGGAATGTAGCAAATAAATAGGATTCATTTTAGGGTGGAATACTTAAATTTATTATACCCTGTGATGAAGAACAATTGTACACAATGATCAACATTTTGGACCCATTTATATCAGTGCTGTAGTTTTGGAGCAATAATAGTAGGTATATGCGCAAATGATTTTATTTATATTTGAAATTTGATCATGTTCACCATTATTCGATTAAACGAGGCGAGTGATTAAATCAATTTGATACTGTTAACAGAATTATTACATATAAAACATATTTTGCTGTGCAAAAATGTTTCACTTAGGAAGAAAAGGGTAATTTTTCCTCGAGACGATAGATGAAAGTGTCTCTTATCCCTAATGCAATTGTTACGAATTTATTGATATCCTCTTCATTTTTACCTGAACAATTTTTATTCTTTTTTTTTTAAGGAAAACTATAGTCCATGTATTTGCACGGTTAGTTGAGTGCTCTTAATGTAAAGATGATTCTGCTTTGTAATGAAATTAAAACATCTATCAACCATAAAGAGAGTAGTAATTATAACGCTGTACGCTGATATTGCTTGATTACATACGGCACATTGTTAGAAGAATTTACTCCGGTGTCATATAATTACGTTCACTTTTACATAAATCATTGATTCAAAGGTAGAAGAGAAATGTTCTATCGTCAAGTGTCTGTGGGAGGTGTTAAAATATTTTTCTTTTACTCCAGGAATATAGTTGGTATACTTGATACCGCAGAACTAAACCAAGTATTTGTAATTAAAGTCGTCCAATTGCTAAACAATAATGTAAATTAAGAAGAATAAAAGTACACTTAAAATAATTGTAGGAACTTTTCACATTCAGAATGTATAAAGTAGTATGATGTACTCTTTTAGTATTCGATGATAGGATGATTTGATCATTTTTAGAAATTGCAACGTTTCTAATAACCTTTATGTATAATTCATAAGTTAATTCTACATTCATGGGAACTTGAAATGTGTGTATATACCATAACATCAAATATCAAAAGAGGACCAACATGCTGTCTTTTCCTCTTACTCTATAACAGTAATTTATTTCATATGCAATGTAGAATAACACTTGTTTCAGAATAAACGATATTTAGCTATTTATGCTCTTCAGTCTCATGAGTGTTTAAAAACCACCACAGACACAAGAATTACATACATATACTGTATCGAACATAAAAGAAATGAACCATGACAGATATTGAAATGAGAGAAAGACTGATGGACTACATCGCTGTTATAATTGTGAATAATTTAATATTTGTGGCGATTTTATGTTGCTAATCATTGAGGAATGTTAAGTCGATAGAATGATAATGAAAAAAAAAAAATGAATATAAGAATAATAATGATGTAACATGCAAAATTGTATAATTATATGAAGAAAAATGAATTCATAAATTAACATAGGTGCTCAAAAATCTGTGAATGTGTAAAATATTTTGATTGTATTATTGCTACTTATAGGGCGAAATATCATTTGTTTCATCTTGATTTGTTTTCTAGTTTTTGTTTTTATAGTATCATCAAAAGCATAAAGTCATTCAACTTTCAATGAAACTTCGCGAATCATTTGTATATCAAGGAACAACAAATTTTTCGATCATCATTGATATAATCTTTTTTACCCGGTAAAATATTTCACGAACATATTTCTAATTTGTATTATATTCACGTATTAGATTTTTTGTTATTTGTATATGTTGGGCTATGTAATGTTATTATTTCGTTAATCGATAAAAAAAGATACGGAAAATCATTTTTAATCAATAATACTTGTAAATAAAATAAAGTTTATGTGGTAATGTATTTCGTTTGTTATGCTTGTTATTCGTGAATACAAAATCAAATTTCCTAATTTTGTATTTGACGGTATAATATATTATTAAAAATATTATCATCTTCAATCCCTATAACATATCTTATTTTTGTCTTCGTTTATCTTTTTTTATAATGTTTATAAAAGGCGATCACTTTTATAATTTTATAACTTTTTTACACCTTTGATACAAATGCTGCTAAAAGATATTTCATGAGAATCATCGAAAAAATTGTTAATTCATTAATAATGGAAGTTTGATCGTGTATTTATATTTGTATTATGTAAATTTTTATATTGTCTCGGATCGCGTGTATCTTTATTTTCTCATATCGACTTTCCTTTTGTAATTGTATCATAATAACTTTGTTTAATTAAACCTGTTCATTGATTAAAAGAACGTTTCTTTCGAACGATCCTCTCGTTGCGTTCCTACGAATAATTTTATTATTTACGAATTTATATAAGTATGTCGCTGTGATTATTATTAAGTTTATACGTAAGTGTCGAGGTTGCAAATCAGTTTTGAGATCAATATAATTGTAAATGGAAATTTTGAATGCATTTTTTATGTCTGTATTTTCGTACCAAAATTGTAACGTGAAAAGGAAAGTGTTTGGAAGAATGAACGATATTCAAAGAACAACAAAATACAAATTTATTGGTTCAATTAAATGTTACATAGATTTTAATATTTTACAATCAAACTGTGTTTGCTTATTATTGTGTAAGTAACAACTAGATAAAATATATGTAGAGTGTTCAGAAATACGCTTCTATATTTATTGCATTTTGTCATTGCAAAATATTCGAATTTTACATTTTTAAGAATCAATTGTTATTTATTAATATCGCTGTTTATATTTACAAAAGAAACTCCTTAATTGATGTGTATTAATAAATGACGGAGAGCATAAAGTAAATTAAAAATGTAGAATGATATTCTCTTCCGTACGAGACCTTATTTCTAAATTTAGTAAAAAATGTATATTTTAAAAATATTACTATAGCGGGAAAAACATGTGGCACCATCTAGTATTAAGGGCTCAGAAGGAATTTTTGCATTTCACCAATGGCAGTGACTACAGATCCAGCAAGAGTGGACGTGCTTTTGTTCTCGAGGATTTTGGGGTCCCAAACACCCCCAGGCGCAGTTAGATCTGTATATACGCAACACAGTCGGTATGACAATCGTGCCTGTTTTACCAGTTTCTATTTTACCGCACCTTTCACTGACTGTTATCACAAGCACTGACGAGAAACTGTCTTGTGTCTCTCGTCGGTGTTAATAAGCTCCTTTTTGTGAGAATGGTTTTTGGTGACTCAAAAAAATTTGTTTACCATTTTGGCTTGGTTAATAAATCATTTTAAAAAAGCAACTGACAATAAGTTATTACTTTAATTTACCCAATTTCCTTACCGAGTTTATTTAACTTACTTTACTTCATTTACTTTATTTTTTCGCTTATTAAACAAGCTCATCATAGGGAAATAAAGTTTATGATTTTATTCCACGAGCAACCATCCATTTTATAATATCTATTATTTTATCCTGCCCTATGGACACCGATTCACTTTGTCCAGTCATTTATTATTTATCCTTCCTTATGGATACCGGCTCACTCTTTCCACTTATTTAGTATTTTATCCCTCTTTATGTTCCTAAGCCTACCCTGTTAAGTTATAAATTATTTTATCGTTCTTTACGGACCAAATCCACACCTCCAAATTATTTATTATTTTATTTCTCTTTTTGGGCTACGTGGGGACCACCAATCCCAGTTATTTATTATCGTAATCCACTTTATGGCCCAAGGCTTGCCTTCGCAGTTATTTATTGTTTCATTCTTTTCACGGACCTCGCGGAGACAACACCTAAATCACTTTATCCCCGTATCTCTTGTATCCCTGCATTTCTTAAATTCAAACAACCCTTATATCTCTGCATTCCTAGCATCACTGTTTCCTATATATCCCTACATTCCTTACATCCAAACAACCCTTATATCTCTGCATTCCTAGCATCGCTGTTTCCTTTATATCCCTGTATTCCTTACATCCAAACAACCCTTATATTTCTACATTCCTAGCATCGCTGTTTCCTTTATATCCCTGCATCCCTTACATCACTGTTTTCCATACATTCCTGCGTCCCTCACATCTCTGCAATCCTAACATCTGCATATCCCTTATACCCTTATAATTAAACTAAATATATAATTAAGAAAGGAAATTCGAAAAAATTTAGTTCCTTTTATCGCCACCAGAGGGCGCTAATTCAACGTCGAAACTTTAGTTCGCATTTTTGCCGCCAGAGGGCCAAAAACATAGCAAGGTTTAGTTCCTTTTTTCACATCCAGATGGCGCTGATTCGACATCGAAAATTTAGTTCGCATTTTTGCCGCCAGAGGGCCAAAAACTTAGCAAGGTTTAGTTCCTTTTTTTAAATCCAGATGGCGCTGATTCGACATCGAAAATTTAGTTCGCATTTTTGCCGCCAGAGGGCCAAAAACATAGCAAGGTTTAGTTCCTTTTTTCACATCCAGATGGCGCTGATTCGACATCGAAAATTTAGTTCGCATTTTTGCCGCCAGAGGGCGCAATGCGGGGATATCTGGATTACTGACAATGAGATGTAATGGATGCAGAGGTGTAAGAGTTGCTGGGATGTAAGAAATGCAGATATGTAAGGGATGCGGAGATGTAAGGGTACAGAGGTGTAAGAGTTGCTGGGATGTAAGGAATGCAGAGATGTAAGGGATGCGGAGATGTAAGGGCGTAGAGGTGTAAGAGTTGCAGGGATGTAAGTTATGCTGAGATCTCAAGGAAGCGGAGATGTAAGGGTGCAGAGGTGTAACAGACTCTGGGATGTAAGGAATGCAGAGATATAAAGGATGCAGCGATGTAACGGATGCCGGGATGTAAGGGTGCAGAGATGTAAGAGATACAGAGATGTAAAGGATACTGAGATGTAAGGAATGTAGTGGTATAAGGGATATAGGATTGAGCCCCGCGAGGCCCTCAAATAGGGGTAAAATAGTAAATTAAAGGATAAAATAATAGACTAAGCACACAGAAGTAATAAAATTAACACGTTCATCCTTTTCATAAGTTTATTCAATAAGATAGAAGATAAATACAGCAAATTAAATAAAAGCATAAAATAAAATAAGGGTATATGTATGCTTAATATGTAGATCCGCTCCCCTCGGCGGTCCCTATAAAACTGAGGGGGTTTCACTTCGCTCTAGGTCGAACGGTTGACAACGTTGTCACAGACAACTACCTTTACCCGAATCAGTGGCCGTAAACAGTGCAGTAACGAGGGTATGAAGCGCCTATGGCAAGTGTCCAACTTGCGCCTCGCTGTAACATAATAATGACAACAAGAATTAAAAATTTTGATGTAACAAGTTAAATTTTACTAAATGAGGTATATTAAATACTATTAATCGCATCAAAATGAATTGCCCGTATATACAATAATGCATTTGTCAAAGTATTTGTATGAATAAATAATCTATAAGCTAAATAACAACATATTTTTATTCATATTCAATCACGACAAAATAAAAGAAATACAAAACATAGGTTGAAATTAAATAGGTAGAAATTAAATAAACTCCGTAAAGAAATTGGAGGACGATTATTATACTGGTTGTGCCCTCTTCATACGGACCTGATATCGTTTTGGGGTGTTAGGGACCCCGCAGCACGGACAACACTCTTTGCATGTCGACAATATGGCATCCGGGGTTTCAGGGACCCCGAAGCACGGGCAACACTCCTTGCATATCGACAATATGGCATCCGGGGTGTCAGGGACCCCGCAGCACGGACAACACTCTTTGCATGTCGACAATATGGCATCCGGGGTTTCAGGGACCCCGAAGCACGGGCAACACTCCTTGCATATCGACAATATGGCATCCGGGGTGTCAGGGACCCCGAAGCACGGGCAACACTCCTTGCATATCGACAGTATGGCATCCGGGGTGTCAGGGACCCCGAAGCACTAGCGGCGCTCTGTGCACACCGACTTGATTCCATCTGGGGTGTCTGGGACCCCTGTGTATAAGTAGTGCTCTCTATATACTGACCTGATACCGTCTTGGGGTGTTAAGGACCCCGAAGCACCGACGGCGCTCTTTGCATACCGACAATATGGCATCTGGGGTTTCAAGGACCCCAAAGCACGGGCAACACTCTGCATATCGACAATACGGCATCCGGGGTGTCAGGGACCCCGAAGCACGGGCAACACTCTTTGGATATCGACAATATGTCATCCGGGGTGTCAGGGACCCCGAAGCACTAGCGGCGCTCTGTACATGCCGACCTGATACCGTCTTGGGGTGTTAAGGACCCCGAAGTACCGACGGTGCTCTTTGCATACCGACAATATGGCATCTGGGGTTTCAGGGACCCCGAAGCACGGGCAACATTCTTTGCATACCGGCAATATGGCATCTGGGGTGTCAGGGACCCCGAAACACGGGCAACTCTCTTTGCATATCGACAATGTGGCATCCGGGGTGTCAGGGACCCCGAAGCTAAAATATGCGACCCATAGACTTTTTATAGAAAAATTGAAACCTCTGTAACTTTGCGCTTTATATATGTATTTAAGATTTTACAACATTTTACAACTGTATCGTTTTCGACAATATAAGATTAATTTATTTCTTAAACAATGTTCAGTTTTTTTCCTTATATCTTTCTATCTTATTACCTTTTCAATTTTCAACACTTACATTCGTGAAAATAGATGCGATTAATATTAATTTGTGTTTCTATTAAGAGGAATAGAAATGAATGACTTTCTATTGTTTGATATAGTGGTGTAACTATAATTATCTGACAGGGGAATAAAAAATTTTTCTTTATTCTTGTTCATTTTTATTTATTCTTCACAACGTTATCTGGAATTTTTCAAAATATTAAAAAGAAGATTTCTAATTTCTTAATAGAGGGTCAACTGACCTCTCATCGTTGCACTACTGGTTTAATAGTGTTATGCAAACGTAACTGGTCATTGTTGATGAAGTCGAGGTTGTTTTACCCCCACTATAATACACGTAAAACAATTACCCCACTATTGTCCATAAAAGACAGCTAGAAGGAAGTTTTTTCCAGGTGTTTCACTATTGTCCTAATGCAGTAGAATGAGCTACCAAGATTGTCTTGGTCAGCCATATCGAGACTGTAATTCTTAGCTCGGAAACTATTTGCGAATTAAAATAATTATCTCATAAACTGTAAAATTAAAATTCGTTACAATTCACTATACATTGTAACATGATCGTTTTTAATAAATAATTTATGGATGATAAAACAATTGTATATTTTGTAGAAATATTTACTGTCACACAGTTTTGAGGAAATCATAATTATTTGATAAATTCAGGTAAGAAATAATTTATAGCGTATGAAAACACAAATTGTTTAATCAGATTTATATTTTATTTAATTTATTATTGCTGTATAAAATAAAAATAATACGAGTCAATCAATGATGAATAAAAATGTCTATTATTTTTCATCTGAAAAGAACAGAAAATTATTAATTACTAATTATTTGTTTTTAAAAGTACTTTCGTGTACTGTAACAATTTTCTTTCTTTAAGGAAATGCAGGAAAGTGATTCAATGCAAGAGTAATGAAATCATCTGAATAAATTAATTCTATTCGCTGTTATGTTTATACAATTGACTCATTTTCCTCGATATCTGGATGTTGGAACGTGACGATCAAGAAATCAATTAACGTTTACACGTCTACTGATACCTTCTTCATCCCACGAGAGATTATTCATAAATTAACCTTGCGTAGCGATCGGCTTCGACCAATTCAAAAACAGTCTCGCTCCCCGGGAAAAAGACGTCAGCTCCTCCACTTTTGGATAGATGCTTATTTACACCGACGGATCAGTTCAGGATTTCACTCCTTCGAAAAGCATGCAGCTCTTGTCGCTAATGTAAGTGATCTAAGTGATTGAGGATAAATTAACTCTTTATTTGTGGCGGTGGTTCTTGACTGTGTATCGATTATATTTCAAATTACTTGCACAATTAAAATTGAATTTTGGAAACAGTGCACGTAATATGGGAATGCTGGGGCCTATGGGGGTTGGTACCATTTTAATATACAAGTTAAAGAAATTTTTAAGAATTTTAGAATCTCAGGACTTTAGGATTTTGAATTTTAGGATCTTTAGTATTTTAGAATTTTAGAATTTTTGAATTCTGTTTTGGAACTTTGGAACTTTAGAACTTAGAATTTTTGAGTTTTAGAATTCTGGCATTTTGGAATTTAGGAATTTTAGAATGATAGAACTTAAGATCCTAGGATATTAAAATCATGAGAAGCCTAATCCACGTTTCAGATGAAGGGAGCAAGGGGGCCTATGTACGTTAATGTAATTGTTACATATATCTATGACCCTAAATCTACCTCGAACACCTTAAATCATTGAATTAAAATAATTAAAATTATAATGCACCTCAGAATTTTCTCTAACTTTCGTTCTTTCGCTAATAAAATTATATCAAAATGGTACCAATGAACCATGCATAATGCAACACGTTATCGAGATCATATATCAAGCAAAGCTGATTTCTTTTTTGTCGCAGATGTCAGTTGACAGTGATAGCTGCATTGCCAGCTTCGTTCTCGGTGGCCAAAATTTCGCGGCTGTTGACCGTAACGAATGGTACTGAATCACATTTGTATCACGACTACTACAGAAATCGAGAGCACAGAATTTGCGAGACCTCGTACTGCAATGAGATCGGTACGTTTACGCTCGTGACGTAACATTTACATAAGTTGCAATTTTCTTGCGAATCGGTTACGAATTATATAAGACAGCTACAACGAGTTTATAGTTGTTGCTCTATTCCATTAGTTAATATCTTATTAAGTGAAAAAGAAAAAACTTTTAGTTGATGTCTTTCTATCAGGCCCCTTATTCCTGTAGACCCTCTTTTCACCAGGGCCCTAGACACGTGCCTATTTTGACTAGGGGTCCTGCCCCTGGTGTAGAGCATAAAACTGTACTTGATACTTAAACACGATGAATGTAAAGAACAATGCAAATTATACATATATGAAACTGAAGATTCATCGTGCAGCAGGTTCAAGGATACCGTTATATGAAATTAGCGGTTGTTTCTAAGAAAAAAATTAATTCTTGATGAATAAGTATGAAGATGAGTTTTTCTTTTTAATTGACCGTATTAATTTTAAGTAAATTATTTGGTTATTAGCGTAACAGGATTTTTCTTTTATAGATCAATGTATCTGATAAATGTGTTTTTAATTTTAATTTATTTATTTATTCATAGTTTAATATCATCAAATCTTTTAATAATAGTTAAACTGCAGTTAGAAAATAAAGTTTCTTTAAAAATTAATTAGCGTGATCTCTGGCTGGGTTAAATATATTAATAAATGAAACAAATTAATTTAAAATAAAATTGTCTATAATTAGATTATTTTT
Organism: Osmia lignaria lignaria; assembly: GCF_051020975.1. Lineage (NCBI taxonomy): Eukaryota > Metazoa > Arthropoda > Insecta > Hymenoptera > Megachilidae > Osmia > Osmia lignaria. Next base: position 4,175,370 of record NC_135037.1, on the reverse strand, counting down.
TTTGTTTATCTTGTAAAATTAATAATGTAACGAAAGGGTTAAATAACTAATTATTGAGCGAAGTTCAATTTGATTAATTTCATTAATGGAATACTGTCTGTGTGTCATGCTAGCGAAGAAAATTTTGCAAAACAGAGACCTGAATGCAGACCCTTGCGAAGATTTCTACCAGCACGCTTGTGGGTCATGGACGAAGCACAACCCCATACCAGACAACGAAGTAGAATGGTCAGAAGACCAGATTGTTATGGAAAAGACACACAGACAAATCAGAGGTAAAGAACTATACATTTTCTATTGGCCCAATTAGGTGGGGGCTTAGGTGAGTCTGGTGCCTATAAAAATCTGGATTACCCCCCCTAAAGTCTGGATCTTTATCATTCTAAAATTTTAAGATTCCAAAATTTCAAGATTTTAAATTTCTCACATTTCAGGATTCTAAGATTACAAATCTTCCAAATTTCAGAAGTACAAAATTACAAAACTTTAAGAGTCTAAATTTCTAAAATTTCAAAATTTCTAAAGGTTCTTTTCATTAAATTATTTTGTACAGTTGACAGAAAAGAGAAACACTCCCCAGATAGAATAATTGCATACAATTATTTATTTCTAAACCTTCTCTTTCAAGATGCCCTTGAGGAACGCGACGATCCTACTGATATTCCTCCTGTTAAGAAGGCCAAGAAGCTTTATCGATCCTGTATGAATACAGGTAAGTTAATTCTATTAATAGATCGATGCAAAAGTTATTAGTTTTAGCTATCGACTATAATTGCAATTATTCGCGATCTAGGTATTTGATTTTTTAATTTAAATTTTTCATACCTTGATACTAAGGGTTGCAAATGACAAATTTCAATTTTTTTTTACTTACAGCATTAATTTCTAACTTACTAAACTTCTATCTATTTTTATTCTTAATTGAAAAATTTCAATAAATAATATTTGCATTCCTTTAGTTCTAAGTGTCTCAATTTTCTTATAATTTTATTTAATTATTTTTCTCTTAACTATCTGATTATATTAAATTCCTCGTGTTGATCATCAATGACCTCCATATTAATTATCGTGTTAATTTGTCATTCAGAAAAAAGCAAGAGCAGACAATGGAAACAAAAACATTAGTATAAATCACGTTGGAAGTTTAAAATAATAAAAACTGTAATTATTTTTGTTCCAACCTGATATTTAAAATGTTTACTACGATATGAGTCAGACAGACTTCCTATATAATTTCGTTACTGCTAAATTGCTACTTCTATCATAATAAGCAACAATAGAGTTCTTCTAATTTCACTAACAAAAGTTTTTGTTATAAAAAAATTATCTCTTTACAAAATTAATTTAAACATATTTAGTGAGTTATTAATAGAGGGGTAAACATTTTTGTCATACCTAATTAGTCACCATAATAATATGTATTAACTCCAATACATATTCATTTGTTACTTCCAACATTTCTCTGAAATTTAAAATAATATTTCAATATTTGTTACAAAAAAGATTCTTAATTTCTTAATGGGAGGGGGGATCCACTGCCCCCGTTGAACACCGCTGTCTACGCTCCTGGTATATTTGTAGTATAATGAATTTAAAAAAACAAACTACATCAAAAAATTTCTGTGAATAACAATTTTATATAAACACATATTGAATAGACTATTTTTTACTTCATATTTCTGGAGGTCCATTCATCTTTAAAGAATTCTTTTCAAAAAAAAAGAATACTGTCTGCCTGGGACAAAATTCATTCTATTCTTCACAATTACAAGCTCTGTCGTATATTTCTCCTTTAAAGTCTATAGAATCTGGAATCTTATGATTCATAATGATTCATAATGCTCCGACAGAGGCCATTGAAAAGAGAGGCATCAGACCAATTCAAGAAATCTTGGACCAAACTGGCGGATGGCCGATGGCGATGCCATTGAACGAATGGGACCCTGATAAATTCCCTTGGCAGAAAATTGATAAAGACTATGTGAGACTGATCGGTAATAGCGCTTTCTATAATCTTGAATACGAAGTTGATCAGAACAACACGAAGAGATATGTATTAACAGTAAGTTACATGTTCATTAACAATTAATACGCTGACTGCCCATCAGTCAACGTATTAATTATTATGACATAAACAGTCAAAAATGACAATTTTTAATAGGAATAAAAAAAATGTAGGTATATTTGTTAATAATGTTAACGATATCTCTGCAATATTACAGTTGGATCAAGACACTGAATACCCTCTTTCAAATAAAAAGGATATAAATAAATTATTCTACGACGACGACTCGTATGCTCTTAGTATTTATCACATAATTCAAGTTTTTGCACGAGAAAAAGGATACACGTTGAATCGACGCGAATTGGCCATAGATATCGCACAAATGATGTATTTTGAAATTGATTTGCTACAAGTAATTATTCCTTAATTTTATATAAATTATTGAAAATTATATTAGTGATGATAAATATGGAAGTACATGCTTCTTTTCTGTAGATCATTGAAATTGGGAAGGAAGTTCATGCTACGACTGATAATTACGAAAAGATGACGATTGAAGAATTGCAAAAATGGTATAATAGTTCTGGTGTTAGAGCTTCCACGGCAAAGGTAATATATTGAATGTATTAGAATTTAGTTCGTTTTTTTTATCACTATGAAGTGAAACTAGTATTTCAAGTTGTCGTTTGTAATATTGACCTTTTCCACTTAACAGGTTGAAACTACTTGACCTTTTCTACTTAACACGTTTTCATTAGATGATAAATCAAACCATTATTTGTGGACATTTCTTATTAGATATTTAAAAGAAATTTATTTTAGGAGCAGTGTATTTAACGTATTAATGCCTAAAATAGATTAAGCCCTTAATTAATTTAATCTCTGGAAAATAATGAATTAACACTAGAACAACTGAAGTATTAGAATATTAGCTATTTTTAAATTGAAAATAAATTTAAAAAATATAGATACAGAAGAAAGAAAGTTAACATACATTTCAACAAAAGGATCTAACAATTTTTCTAATTCAAATAAAATACATAATCTGAAATTTGTCATTTTAAAAACTTTGCCAGTTCTACTAAATAAAAGAAATCTAATTAAATTCACATTAAAAAAATAATATGAATAAATAATTTTAATTTAATTTTTTTTGTTTTATGATAATGACATTGTCTAACGAAAGCGAAATCTAAAAACTTCAGTCCATTGCAATACTTTCTGCTCTATTTCACGCTAAAATCGTGACCCACAGTATCATTCACCCATCACTGAATATTCAGTTGACACAATTTATCAAAGAAAACAGATATATGAATACCATATCGATCATCTAAAAATAACTCTTTTATATAATAATTCAATATCAATTTTTCCACGTACATTTAATTTTTGCAAAAAATTTATGCAAAATCATTGTCATTTCTTTTTTAATAACAGTTTCAATTTATTTAAAAATTAATGTAATTATATGTAAGAAAGTTTTAATCACAAAATTTATTTAAATGAAAAATTCATTTTGTTTTTCAATATATTACTACATTAAAACCATTCAAATTGTGCCTTGAACATTTCTCATATCATGAAAAATGAAGGAGATGCAATTTAGGTGGCCTCATTTAATTAAAACATTCTCTATATAAGAAAATAAACTGCAATTATTCTAATAGCTAATAGAAAATCAAAATAATTTTTAACAATGATGAATGACATTAAAGAATAGCCTATTGATGAATATTTTTAGATCAACTTCTTGGAGCTGATACAACACGCATTTATGCTGGCTAACATAAGCATAAACGCATCGGAACCAATAGTGGTGTATAATCCAGCATTCCTTCACAAGCTGGCGAGGTTGCTTGCGAACACCTCACCACGTGTACTAGGTAATGTCGCAATTATACAAACATTCGCGAACAATGCCACGTGTTCGTCTTCGTTATCCTCTTCCATAATCAATGCTATCATTACCTGTTTAACATTTTCCTTGGACATGTAATCATTCGCAATTTATTTCGTTTTCCAGTGAATTATGTCCAATGGAACATGGTCGACAAATTTTTACTTTATACCACAGAGGAGATGAGAGACCTCAAGTTCAATATGTCCTTATCGTCGTACAATATTTCCAATTATATGCCACGGTACTATTATTATTTTTTTAATTAACGATAATAGGCTACTTTAATGAGAAACAGTCGAGTAGTATAAAATTTTGTATAAACATTTTTAAGCAATTATGTATATTAGGTAACACTTCTTTTTTAAATTTGCTAATTACTAATAAATATAAAAATTGTTAATTTATTCACAGATGGCAAATTTGTGTGTTCAATATGAGAATGAAAAACGCGATTTCTTACATGTTTGTAAAAAGGCACATCTCTGATGATGTTGTCCATGAGGTACAATTTATTTGCTAATTAATCGCAAATATATGAAAATGAATTTGAAAATTTCTATTACAATGTTTACTTTTTTAAGGCGACAAGAATGGTTCGAAGGGTCAAAGACGAGCTAATACATCGTATAATGCAGGCTCATTGGATACCAACCAACATGAAACTATTATTACTGGAAAAAATGGATACTTTGAGAACACAAATTGGATACCCAGATTGGTACAAAGACGATCATGCTGTTACTGAATATTATGAAGGGGTCAGACTGAATAAAATAATATTAATTCATTACTCATAAAAAAATAATAACTAATAATTCGCAAAAAAATTTCATTGATTCTACAGTTGGAGATAGGTTCAGATTACTTTGAAAATATTTTGAAGTGTGGAGAAGCTGAATTAATAAAAAGTCTCAAAGATTTTAAAGGCATCGTTATAAGAGATCAGTGGGTATCCCTTAAACAATTAATAATTACGTACAAAAGTCAATATTTTTCAATTATACTGATTGTTTTCTTTAGATGGTTGGATTATCCTATAACGGTTAATGCATTTTATACTCCGATAGTTAATGCGATACGTAAGTACCATGAATAGATCATATATATTAATGTAATTATATACTAATATGTAAAATTAGTAATATATAATTACGAAAAATAAAATTCCAACGAAGAATTTCATTATTTAAACTGAATGACAAAATTATTTTCATCTTTCTAGTTATACCAGCAGCCGAGTTGCAGGATCCTTATTTTACTTCACTTTTACCAGAGTAAGTATTCTTATACATATGTATAATATTTACCATTTACAGCATCGAGCATAATAGGTTTCTCCAAGAAAAGTGGGGATGTCGCAGAGTCCCAGGCTCTCGACCTTCCCCGTAAGTCGCCGCGGGAAGAATGACGATGGCGGGCAAGTTTCTCCCCACCACTTGCGCATAAACGCTTGCGCATAAACGCTTGCGCATAAGCGCTTGCGCATGAGCACTTGCGCGGAAGAATTGGAATTGATATTTATTTTATTATTTATATATGTATTTCTTAATTCTATACTAAATATTATAATATTTCATAATTTTGTTTCTAAATCACCTTTACTATTAATATTGTCAAAGTTAAAATTTTGAGAATACCTTCTTCCTCTGTATCACTATTTTCCCTAAAGAAGTCTACTTTGCTCGATACTGTAAAATTTTTTTTCGCTTTTTTTTAGTGCTATTAATTACGGAACCACAGGATTTGTAATTGGACACGAATTGTCTCATAGTTTAGACAACGAAGGTAAACATCAATTGCTTATTTTTATATCTACACAAATTTTAATAAAAGTGTTATAAATATAGCTGTGAATTTTTTTGTTAGGTATACAATTTGACAAAGATGGCTATAAAATTTCATGGAATTCACAGAATGCATCAGGCGAATACGATGAAAAAGCACAATGTTTTGTAGATCAGTATGATAATTACACTTTGGATATCACAGACAAACATGGTCATTACATTAAGGTATATTATCTCGTTAATATCAACAGCAAATTTTCGAGTCGTTATGAGGAATTTCTAATTAAATAAAAACCTTCTGAATCATCTAGTGGAAAATTACTCACCTTGGCCGCTAATTACTTAGCGCTCTTAGGCGTGTTACAAAAATCGAAACATTTGGGTATTTAAATATTTGAATATTCAAATAACAACAGAACCCAGATTTCAACCTCAAATCATACGGATAGTTGAAATATTAGAAGAATTAGAATTAGGGAATTCAAACACTTCGAATATTCAAATTATCTAATCAAAAATTTATATTTAACAAACTCAGTTCCTGGGGTCCAGGGTTCCAAACCTTCAAGGACCCCCTTAGTTAAAAAATTAAAATTTATTCTAAATAAAATTAAATAACATTTAATCGTAAAAAAGGAAGCAACAGTAAAAAAAATTTCATTTGATATTTTTTGACATAGTAAATAGATATCTTATAAGAGGGCCCCCTGGAAGTAGGGCCCGGGGGTATAGCCCCCCTTAGAACTTCTCTTAATTCGTTGCTAACTAATGGAATGCAATTATATTTTAGGTAGATGGACAATTAACAGAAGATGAAAATTTGGCAGATTCGATTGGTATACAAATAGCATATGCAGCCTTTAAAACAGCCACAAAGCACAAGCATCAAACAAGATTGCCTGGTTTGGAATACGTTACCAGTGATGAATTATTCTTTTTAGCATTTGCCAATGTAAGTCACACATAAAAACATTGATAATAAACTTCTAAATGTCAATAAGACATTATAATTCAAATTATTAAAAGTACAAATATTTAAATTTACAATCTTTTTTTCTATAAAATTTTTTATTTAATTTATTTATGACTAATTTTGATTTAATTTATTTTTTAATTCATTGTTCTATAATAGAGTATGTAGTTGTCAATTGTTATTCAGACCTTTAGAACTATTACGTTAGAATAAACTCGACGATATTATTTGGTGTGGATAAAGAATCGACTCGTGTTAATCATATATTCCAACAAATATCGTGTAAATGTTTCTCGACTAATTATCATAATTCCATTTTATAGTCCTGGTGTTCATCGACGAGGCCAGAGTACGAAGCAGACGTGATCAACAGCGATGAACACAGTCCACCAAAGTATCGTATAATAGGTTCCCTATCAAACATGCCCGCGTTTTCAAAAACGTTCAGATGTTCAAAAAATAGTACCATGAACCCACGACACAAATGTAGTTTATGAAGTTGAACAATATTAATTTTATACCAAGAAATAGGATAATATAATAATTTTCTAATATGTACCTCTATTTTATACAATTTGTAAACAACAAAATAATGTACTTAATACTTTTAATATGACTGAAAGTTTGTTTCTCTTGGTTATTGTTAATAAATTTACTGAAGTATTTTTCTATATGGTCTTCCTTAATCACTTTTATAATTAGTTAATTTAATTTTAATTTTTAATTCACTTCAGTTGTATCTTTATCACTTTTATAATTAAAATCTACGTTAATAACATATATCTTCATTAAATTTATTTCAACCGTGTTTATAGTTATTAAAAACTTCCCTAATCATTTATAATAAAGGTGTTTTTATTCATTTTGACCGTGTATTGAAATATTTTGACAGCTCTTTATTTCAATTGTCATACGGGAGGAAATCAAGTATTTTTAAAACAAAATACTCATTAAAAAACGTATAAAATCCGGGATTTGTACATCGATCTAGCACGTGCACAATAGTACAATAAAACGTAACCGTGTTAAGTACATAATGTATATTATATATATATATATGTATATAACATCAACGCCTATCAACATAAAATATAAAAATTCACGCTTTCATCAGAGATCATGTTCCCACCACGATTCCTCATACGCTTTCATTTTTTTTTTTTTTATTATTTTGTTATTTTTTCTATTTTTTGTGCGACTATCTGCATCGTTTCTACGTTAAAATGGGATAAAATTCTATGCAGCATGGCTAGTATCACAATTCTGACAAATCTGTCTCTCGAACGAAATACAACTGTGGCCTTAAAACGTGCTCCTAAAATTAAAGAAAGTAAAAAGAACGCTCCGGTTTTATAACCTAACGCTGCAATAAAAAAAAAGATTTTATACAGGAACTTAAACTACGAAACGATTTATGTACAACGCAATTTTAAAAGAACAAACTTACTCGGTTAAGTCTGTCTAAAAAGGTACAAAGCATGAAACAACGATCGCTGTATAAAAACGCGTAATAATACGTTCCCCTATTGTAAATTACAAACTAATTAATTACAAGGATCGCTAGATACACGATGATAAGAATACATAGTTAATAGCTGCTCGACGAAGGTCATCAATGATACAAACTTACACCTACTCTAACTTTGTACAAAACAGAAGGAATCCTAGTTCTTCTAAAATTAATTATAATTTCACAATAAGTAATATTTTCGAAAGAAATATAATGAGAAAAAGTAGAATACTTTTTAAAGATGAAATTATGTTCAGGATAAATTTACAGTAACAATTTGTGGTGAAAATTAATTAGACTTCAAAAACCTAGCCCTTAAAAGTAAAAAAAAGTTTTAAAGTTACCATCGTAGCTTCTTTACATGATTACTAATTCAGCTGCATTAATCCTTCTTCGAATTCTTTTAACCTAACCTATAATAAGAGAGACAAACACGAGGAATCTACCCAAGCTTTAGTGTCCAACACGAACAGCACTGTTCTATAACTTCAGTATCTACTCTACAACAACTCCAGAAAGTTTTTTCACGAATATTTTTCACTCATCTAATACACACATGATTTCAGTTCTTCGGCCGGAAACGAGACATGTAGAAGTCGCAATCCGAGCAATAGATCGCTGGTTCAGTTACCTGTTTCTTTCTGCAGAGATGACAGGGGGCGGTTCTAGCTGCACCCCCAACGACAGCTTTCTGCAAAGGAGACGTGGATTGACTCACCGTTCCATTAGTTTTTGATGCAGACACAAAGTGCATCTGTTTGCTCTGTTTGGACACAGGTGGATGCTGATAAGTGGGATATTTCATATTAGATTGTATCTGACCATTCTGTAACTGATTTGGATACGTCTGGTTAGGTGCCAGGATGTTCTGTTGGTCTCCTTTCTGAGCTGGTGGTCTCTGATAATTATCATGCCTCTGTTGGTAATTCTGAACATTCTGCTGTTGCTGATAGGTAGCTGGTGGATTGGGAGGAGGTTGATACTGTGGCAGTGGTTGGTTGATCCTGTTCTGTTGAGGAACAGACTGATAGGGATAACCTTGATAGGAACTATGGGTGTACTGATTCGGATAAGGACTTGGCGATTGAGTTGGAGGGTATGCAAATGGTTGCTGAGAATGCTGAACAGTTATGGGACTCGCATTATGATTCGCAATCCTCTGGTTTATGTTTTGCTGTTGCTGTTGTTGTTGCTGGGATATTTGTTTGTTCATCTGATTGTGCTGTTGTTCCAATTGATAGTAGGTCTGGTAGGTGTTCTTCTGACACACTGGTTTTTGTTGCTGTACATTGTTCTGGACATATTGCCCATGGAGTTGAGTAGGATACGGGCTAGCTGGTTTCTGTGTCTGAGATAAGGGAATACCTTGATTCCTTGGATGAGATGTCTGTGCTTGAGGGTACGTTGACTGGGACTGCAAGTATGGCATGTATCCATTCTGGGAGTATCTTATTTGCTGCTGAAGCTGTGGAGAATACGAGGTTGGTGGCTTGGAGACATTAGGCAGCCCTGTGTAGGTCTCCCTGACTACGTCTTGCCCTTCGTTCCCGTTGAAACCACACAGTTTTTTTTCTGATAATGACCCTACAGATTCGTTGGAGTTCTGTCTTCCAAAAGTGGGCTTGATGGTGTCTGGAATTGGTATAGGGTTCACGCTTCTCAGCTGATCTTGGTAGGGGGTCGCTGGAACACTGTCAGCTTCACTTTTCAGTGGCAAAGTCTGTTGTTGGAACTTAGTAGCAGTGCAGTTCTCTCTATTCATTTCAGCTTCTTGTAGACTCCTTATCTCTCGAAGAACTTGAGCAGTTTCTGGTTTATTCATCGCCGAACGGAGAACCCTTTCGAGGATGGGATTGGGTATATAAGAGTCTTTCTCATCGTCCTCAGCAGTGGCTACCAGAACCACTTGATCGCAGAACGATACGCTCTTCTTTTTCCCGATTCGTCGTTTCACCTTCCTGGGTGCTATATCCTCTTCGCTCGGCAGGATCGTCGTGTTCTGGATAGTATTCTGCATGGCGACTTCGCTGATGTCGTCTTCAGGATAATCAATAGGTAGACCATTTTCGTGTGGCAAGGTTAAGGACATCGACATAAGTGCTTGATTCAATCCGCTTTGTTGAGTTTGTATGGAACTGTTGGGCGGTGTTGTTGAGACAAAAGTGTTCTGACTGGAACTGGGTTCGAAGCTGGAGTTCATGATGGGCTGACCCGAGGTACCATCAGGTTTCGTAAAATTGCTCAGATTTTCCGTCGACAGCTTCATTGGTCTTGGTTCTTCAGTATCTTGAGGCTGGTCCAATAATGGAGAAGGTGAAACACAATTCTGCTTCATTGGAACCTTTTGTTCCGATTCCGTCTTAGGTGCAGGCTGTAATTTAATTTGTTCGAACCTAGCAGCCATGTCCTTTACTGAAGAAACAACGCGTGGACAATCAGTCACATCCCGACTGGCCTGATCGTAGGCCTGGCCGAGACTGTTCATCATCAAGTCACTGGTTCTTCGTGCGATGGTGGGCCCTGTGATGGTTGGCCCCGATGCTCTGACCTTTGGGATATCCTGGTCCAGAGAACCTTGCTTCTTCATCCTCCTCTCCGCTTGCTTAGCCTGAAGCTCACGGAGCCAAGTTTCACTGGAGGATTTCTCCTCTTCCTCCTGATCCTCAGACCTCTTTTCTTCCCTGGAAGTTTCAGAAGTCAAAATCTGATCTCTCTTCATTTGGAGCTGCGTCAACAGGCTGTTGATGTGTTGACTGTCAAATTGCAATTGACGCTGTTGCATGGAGACCATGGCTTGTTGTTGCTGGTATTGCTGTTGTTGATATTGTTGCTGATACTGTTGTTGATACTGTTGTTGACTCTCCTGGACATGACTGGAGCAATCATCAATTGGTGGAGGGGGTGGAGGAAAGTCTTCACTGGCTTGCCTCGAATGGGAGACAGAATGAATGGAGGGATACGGTGGAGGGGGGAAATCCTCACTGGGTTGTCTGGAATGGGATACGTTCCCATTTTCAGGATACGGAGGCAGTGAATCTAGTTGATTCTGTTGTTTCACAGGGCTCTGTTCATTGTGGACATCTGCTCGAGTAACCACAAAAGTGGGTTCATAGAGGATTCCATTGGCATACTGGACCACGTCATCCTGAATCCTAGGTTTGTTATTGTAACCTGGTTGACACGATCCTGGCACATTCGCGCCATTCTGGTCCATGCTATACGATGGCAAAAAGGGCAATGAATGAGACTCTGACGAGTAGTCCGTATAGTTTGATGTCCTGTTAGCCCCTCCAGGTGCGTTCCCCGAGTTCACGTGATTCCAGTAGGTCCCATTCTGCTCCTGGGATGAATTATTCGTACACTGTCCCTCTGACGACTGATACGCGGATTTCTCGGTCTGCTGCTCGTTGTGCACTTCGCCCGAACACTTAGACTTGCTAAGCTGAGAAGTGGTCCTGAGCGGAGGAGGCGGAGGTACCTTCGCCACGTGTAACACTTTGCCGGCACTGCCGTGGAAGCTCTTCCTCATCAGACGACTTCTCTCCAGATTCGGGTTGCTCGTACTGCCTGGACTACCGTTCCCCTGTCCGGTGAACTCCAGGTGACCCTCCGACAAGTAACCGCTCAGCGACTGGTTCACTTCGTTCCCTTTCAAACCAACGCTGGAATCGTCCACTGACTGCTTCGGCAAGGTGTTGGAGGTTCCCTCCGCGTTCGTGTTCGCCTGTCCGTCCTGCCCTTCCCGCAGATCCGGCATGCTCCTGTTCTTCCTCTTGATGAGCCCACCCATCAATAACTTCCTGCGAATCTTGTGCTGCTTCTTACCTTGTTTCTGTTCTCCATTGGTATTATTGGACTGGGAGTTACGCACGTTATTGGCAACCGTGTCGACATTTTCTTTCGACTTCTCCACCTTGCCCCCCTTTGGAGAAGGAGAAGCCCGGGATGGAGCTATGGAGAAGTCCTTTGAAACGTTCTTATTCCTCTCTTCGCTTCGAGCGCGTTTCTTGTCCTTCTTATCGTCGTCGCAACGCTTCGTACGACTGAACAATCCTGTCCTCTGCATAGGTCGGTCGTACAGCATGTACTCTTCGTCCTCGATCACGTTCACTGCTGTGGCTTTGCTGCGCAAGGTCTTCTTCTTGGGCAAAGTGGCGTAGATCTCGATGCTCTTAGTGGCTGGCTTCTCTGTGGTCGTGGTTGGAGCGTTCACTAGGAGTTCGCGACTGTTTTGTCTGGAGTGGTTCCCTTTGTCTCGGGAACTCTGACGGGAATGCTGACTGGACTTACTGTTCTCTCGCGAGTGTCTGCCTTCTGGTGCACCTTCTGTAATCATAAATCAAAATGAACAGATTATAATAAAATATACAAAATTGGAAAAAGGATTTTCATCTTTGTTCATTTATTTACCTTCTTTGTCGCTATTAATAGTTGCCTGTTCCTGCAGCATTCTTCTATGGAGACTCCTGGTCCTCATTACACAAGTGTTGTGCTTCATCCTTGCTATAGTGATCGTGTGGGGATTGTTGTAGGGTGCATCCATTGCGGCTCTTGCTTTGCTGCTGGCTGCACTGCACAAAGCCACTGCAGTGCTCAGATCACCTGCATCCTCTGCTGCTCTGGATTTGTCCAGGAGGGCGTCGGTTTCCTTGCAGAGGCGTTCACAGTCGTCGCCTGAGGACGCTTGGTAGCCTTCCGGGATCTGGGCAAGCTATACCAAGTAAATTGATTTATACGTAGATTTTGTCGTTTATTTATTTTATTCTACTTATTGTTGCAAGTTTCTCTGTTTGTCCAATTTGAATTAAAAAATTTCTCAAAGTCAAAGATTTTGAATACTATGTATATTCGCATTTTTATAAAATTTCTTTGATGGTACACACCTGTAAGTTATGCTTAAGACCCTGCTGCAGTGGAAGGCTATCAGTGGAGGACAAAGAATAGGAATCATAACCAGCATCATAATGACCACTGCTGCTGCTCGAGAGTTCTCCAGACTTGCTGGTGGGACTCTTTGGAACTCCAGAGTTCCTCTGCATTTTGTTCACAATATACAAATACGGATTGTCCATGGTGGTTGAGGAACTGGAGGAAGCACTGTTCCGATCACCAGACCAGTTCCCAGAATCTCGTCTTCGTGGTACATTTAGGTGGTCTGGAATACTGATGGCATCCTGGGGAGTGGATCCAGCACTCAGACTACGTGTCAATTGCATTTGTTGCTTCTTTTGTTGCTGCATAACAGTTTCCACAGCACGTCGACTGATGTATTTTGATTCTGTCTCTCCATCAACAACATCTACACCCTTTAACAATAAACAAACCAATAACGGATAAATAAATTAATTTTCATATCTTTTTTAATCATTAAAGACTTACTTGATTCCCAAAGATGTTGTTTTGGATATCAGTCAGGTTCTGATAATCACTGTAGATCCTGTGCTGAGTGTAGGGATGAGGAGGACTGTCAGGATTCGGTGTGATGGCACGTCTGGCGGTGCTATTGATCGATGGTTTCTCTGGGCTCGGTGTGATCGATCGGCGAACATTATTTTTCGGCGGTGTCTTCAAACCATTCCCATTTGGAAAAGGTGTTACAGTTTTGGGCGCGTTCTCTGTGTTAACTGGAGTGCCCCCAGGGGTTGCATAGAGCAGCAATAGAGGTTGATAACGTCCCCTCCTACATTTCTCCACGACTTGCTCCCAGCGAGGACCGATTTCCTTGACCGTGGCATCGTCGAAGTAGATCCACACCTGAAACAGAATTTCATGGAATTGTTAGATAAGAGTTAGTGTAGTGATAACACAGTAGAAATATTGATGACTGGTCTGGCACTTAAGGACCAGCTTTTAAAACCTTATAAAAATAAAAGAAATCTTTTATAATTTTGAAAGCGAAGAACTTATCCCCACTGGGATTGGATATATCAGTTAGGTAATACTAATGCAATGACTGAACTTTGTTATTTTATTTTATCTTTATTTTTGGCAAACTTCTAATATTGTAGGAACTGCACGATGTAAGCAAAAGTTTGGTCCCAAGCGTTTCGTTTTCATCGAATCTTTGTTGTAGTAATAGCATAATTATAATAACAGAAACCTAACTAACCTTCAGTTTAGTATGAAAGAAGAAGGTGGAATAGTGTTTCCCATAATATGTAACAACTCCCACAAGATTGTGCACAGTGGAAGCACCCCATCGAGAGTCCACCACGCTATGGAAAACGTCGCTCAACCTAAGAGACGTTCCCACAGTTGCAAATACGTCCATAATATGTTCCAATGACGGTCGTTCGCTATCCCATACGACTCCAACGGAAACGATCTCCGGTCTGTTCATCAGAGTCCGACAGATCTGAATTTTAGCTCCACAGGAGCTCTGAAAATTCGGACAAAATAACAATACATTAACAAATTGTGTGTGAATTTTTGTTGGTTATTCGAAATTGCACAGCATCCGCAACCGAATGAATAATCCACGCTCCTTGGCCGATAGTTATCGTTCTACTTCAAAGAGAAAGTCCAATCTCGCGAGATATTATTTCCAAGAAAGGCCGCAGAGTTGTGTCTGATCTTGCAGCGGATGAATCAAAGCTCCATCCACCGGAACTGTCGTTCATGGTGCGATGTTATAAGAAGTTTGAAATTTGAAACTCTCTAGCTCATTACCATGTAATTTATTTATAATTTTCAATATTATGAAGTTCATTCTTGCAGTTAAAAAATTATTTTATAATAGCTCAATTCTTCCGGAATAAAATAAAAGAAAATGTAACTCGATTGGACAAATAGTTTTTGAGATAAAAATTCATAAGTGAAGTCTGTTTTTGTAAAAATAGGCAAAAATTGCAAATTTCAAAAATTCATAGAAAATGAAAAAGAAAATATGAAATACAATATTAGATTAAAATTGGGGTTTCTCACCATGGTCCGCCATCCGAGGATTAAAAAATTAGCGTAATCTCAATTGATAAAATAATAATTATTGTTATCTATATTCTTGTGCCATTTATCAGTAGTATTTCAAATTCATAAAAAGGTCGCGAAATTATTTAAATTTAAAAAAGTAATTAGGAGAGCGTTATCGAATTAATTTTTTATTTGGAATAAAATCCTTGACCTCAACGACAAAAAGTGTTTTATTCAAAAAAATTTCTTTCACTTACCGGACAGTCTCTGATGTCACCCATGCCTCCAGCCTTTCGAAGAAGCTGACCGAACAGATCCGGGCTGTTGCGAGAATTCGGAGGTGTCTGTCGAGCCTGTGACGTTAATGCCGACGCTGACACATAATGAACCATCTGAAAAATAAATGAAAGAAAAAAAAAATTTACTAAATTATTTTCTATAATTAACAAGTGGATCAACAGAAACGAAAGGGTCGAGGGGAGGAAAATAATTGACAGTTTCACTTTCCTCGCGAAGCGAGACGGAAATAACGAAGCCGTTCGACGAGGAAAGTGAGAAAAGTTGTTGGAGCATGAGACGAAATCCTGGCGTGGAAAACAACCCTCCTTTTCTTTTTCTCCTTAACTCGACGTGACGAAGAAATAATTAACTCGCGACGGATGAAATCGCGATCGAACGAACCGGTTTCATTGAAGCAGACCGATAGCAAAAGAGGGCTGATTGGCTCGAAAGGAAATTCCCTTGGGATGACTCAGAGAACCACGACGGAACTGCAACCACCCAGAGAGTGGTTTACGTCGATCATCTTAATGCGATTTTGCGGTTTCCCTTCGTAAAAATGTGTATTTTATTCGTTTCGCTCGTGTCGGTTAAAATGTAACAGCTGTCGTGCGGCAAATAGCAGTATTTTGTGTAACAGACACCTCGGAATGGTGAAGTGTAATTTATAAATTGGAGAAATGGACAATTTGGTGGAAGAACACTGGTGTAACACAATAAAATTTTAAAAAAAAGAGAATAATATGAAATATAAAATTATATTAAAATCGTGGCTCTCTCCATGGTCCGTTGTCAAAGGGTTAATAGCCTTTTGGTAGAAAAAGTATTAAAATACTATTATATGCAAATTCAAAGAAAACTGTATAAAATTTAAAATATATTTTAAGAAATATTTAATTTTTCATTGCAAATTTTCCACTTCGTACTCTATGAAATTGATATTATTTAGAATTTTAAATAAACCAAAGTATATTATACATAATAAATTAGTACCGTTCTATTTAACCGTGGGTAAATTGCTAATTACCATTGATTGTTCCATGAATTTGTTAAGGAAGGTAACGAAGAACGTCGAAGGAAAAAAAACACAGAAAATGTTTTATATCATGGAAGCGAATATATTTTACGGTACATGAAAGAAGTTAATTAATTTCTCTGGTTAGCAACGTAGAATCACTCATGGCAAAGTTTCGGTGAGAAAGAAAGACCAGCTTCGAACAAATGCAATAAAGAAAGTCGTATTTCGTCCATGGTGCCGTGTAATTGCTCTTTCTTCGTGATTAAATTATATAATTTTCTTGGAAGTTTGCAGTTATGTTGTGCATTATTTTCCTCGTGTTTTTTAATCCTGTGAAAACTGTGATTCAATGTGCGAAAGACAATAATCGTAAGTACTTTTGTATTGCATGTCAGTGATGCAACCAACACTTTTTATGGGGGTCAACAAATTTTTTTCATCTATGATAATATTACGTTTAAATAAAATTTGTAAAAAAAAAATATAATCATTTCTTAATAGGGGGCAAATGGACCCTTTTAGACTCTCCATTCCTAGTTACATTATTGTTGCATGTAAACTTTTCAAGATTAAAAAAATCGTGTGATTTTCTAGGCAATTTCCTAATTGTGTGATCATAAATCTAAAATTTTTTAATTTTCTATATAAATAATTTAGCCATTATCATAAGAAATTGCAAGTATGCTAAATGCAAAGGGTTAAAAATTAATAAAAAAAGCATTTAATTGTCTATAAAATTCAAAATCAATAAAGTATCAATTTTCTAACATTCTATATAACAATTATAATTCCAAAGGTATAAAGTTAATAAATAATGCATCAAATTAATTTGAACTTTTCATAAAAGGAGAATAAAAAATTCTGACTATTCTATCGACGTAATAGTAATAAAAATTGAATATGTTCAGTAGATTAAGTTAGAAAGTAAGGCAATTCTCTATTTGATTGTCTACATATCCGAGATAGGTAGAAAAGTGGACGTTTCCTCGAGTACGTATACATAAGAACAAAAGCAATGCCCTTTCGAGCACTGTTCACCGTGTGCATAATCGAGCACAAAGCGAAAACAGTTTACGTGGGTGGAGTTGTTCTCCATTCGTGTACTGGTATCGACTGTTGTCCGTTGATCGTAAAAACCACGAAACTCGTTGCAATCTCGTATCGGTCATGGCCGATCGCTTTTACCGTCTCCAGCTGGCTACTATTCTAATTCTCAAAGGAATACCACGTTCAAACGCTCAACAAACGGCAAAATTACAATCGAAACTATAAAATTCCAGAGTTCCAGAATTAAAAAATTCCAGAATGCCAAAATGCAAAAATTTCAAGATTCCAAAATTCTAAAATTTCAAAATTTTTAAAGAATTTGGCCGACCCCAGGAAAGGATTCAAGTTACGCCACTGTTCTATACAGGATTAATTTAAAAATATTTGCACCCAGAAAGAAGGTTAAAGGGTTAACAACCCTTCGATTGATCTCAGTAGCCAATTACCAATTCTAAGTCACCTTCACCAATCCCTTCAATCAAATTTCGACTTTATTCCACGAAAAACTACCCCTTTATCCGATCAATCACCCCCCAAGATACTACCTTCAGTTTTAGAAGGATAACCTGGATCAATGAACCATCAAATCCCGACCAGTTAATCCATTTACACAATACAACTTGGCTGTTGGATGTCTTAGCGCACTTAGGCTTCTCAGTTAAGTCGCTTAAATCGCTTCGAGTCAACCGAGGGAGGGTAACTACCCTCCATCTTCTTCCTTTCGAAGTTTAAACCGACCCACCCTCGATTTCAAGGTTTCTCTAAGCAAACAAAGGATTTAGAAGCCAGGATCTACCTGAAACTCGTTTTCCAGGTCCACCTGCACGGTTCGTGTGGGAAGAGGAAAAGGTACAGGAAAAGCATGAAAAATGGATGGGACAGATGGTTCTGAAGATGGAACAGGTAGGCGATGATTGTGGTACAACGCAAAAAATTATTTTCGTCAATTAAAGGTGGTACGTTTATAAGTTTAAATAATAGTACTATATGATTTATTCATTCATTTGCAATTTAAAAATAGGTATGGTCGACTATTATAGTGTTAATTATTCAGACCTACTTTTCAATTTAAAAATCATTGATAAGTGCTAAAATTTTATACGATTCTGCGAAAAAACTTGAAAACCATGTATGTTTCTCGAGGTGTATCCTTGAAGGTTTCGCAAGAAATACGTTTTCCGCGAGCCATGCACGCGAGAGAATTGCGAGATGCAATAACTTTAAATGCGAGGTATTTTAGAGACGAGTAACGTGTCTGTGGTTATGATGATCTAAGAGAAGAAGAAATATGGATGCCTGATGATTTCACTGAATTTGATTGTATCAATTGGAAGAATTTCAAAATGTTCGCCTTTGAACGGCGGACCAGGGAGAGAGCCTTATTTTTGTATATGTTTTGTAAGTTTGGCTCTCGATTGATCCAAATACCGCTGTTCAAGGGTTAAATTAAACAATTTAACATTGAGAAAAATGTGGAGAAAACTGACCTGTGTAAAAGGCAGAGGCTCCGAAGTGGCACCGCAAGCTCCGCAAACACTTTGCTCGACCAACGTCATGGCAAACTTCTGATGTGGCACGCAATGTCTCGCACTGCACATATCTTCGGCTTCTCCGCTGGCGATGTGGAGATGTATACGCAGAAGAATGTTTTCCTGTAACAATCGTTTTTTTTTTCGTTATCATCTCGATGATTAACACCGCCAGAAATAGAGAAATCGTCAAGAACCATCCTCGATTATGGTAATTCGAAGATATTGTGAAGAGGATACAGACTTTTTCTTTGTTTATAACTTTCTGGTTTTAAATGATCATCGACAGTTGTAAATATTTATTAGAGGTTTTAAATTAGTAATAATTAAACATGTAGATAGCATGAACAAATGAAGCATTAATTTATTTATACACGATTCTTCAAAGTATTGATTTTCAATGTTTTTTTAATTTTATTGAATTTTATTTTAAAAAGTATTATCTTGAAAATGGGTCAGCTAAGTTTGGATTGCAGAAATCTTTTATTGAGTTTATTTTTCTACAATGGTAACTGATGAAAGTGTAAAATATTTCTGATTAGGAAAAATTCTATTCCTTGGTTCCAAGTTTCTCATATTAAGAGCCCCTTTGATAAAAATAATTAAATATTAAAAATTATTCATCTTCCAAGCTAATTACTTATAAACTACTCAGATCCAGAGCGATGAAAATGGACTCTTCATCCATGAATACATCTACTAGTAGCTTGCATTATTTTAAAATAAATCTTTGTCGAGACAGCGCAACAGTATTCCTCTCCAAGATCTCATTCTTCCATTTCCTAATGTAACCGGCTTTATTCAGACCGATGTCGACACGACACACGCGTACAAGTCGTCCGGCTAAACGTGACTCCGTTGTAAACGAGAAAGTGGACTACCGTCGCTGAATTTGCTTAGTACTTACTACATACTCACCTACGGGATATATCGTTACCGCAATCAACGCGATATAACAGAGGGGGAGAACTGGTTCGCCCGACGGAATTATTCAGGATCGCAAACCGCTTGGAAAATCGTTGCCGCGTCGCGGAGGAAGTCGAGATGCCGAGAGGGATGTCGAATGTCGAAACGGATAGATTAATGCTCTTACTGCACTTATACTACGTAATAGTTAATCTAAACGGGGTAAAAATCAAAATGATCTTGGAGTCGTTTGCTTGTATTCATTTCCTTGATACTATGTAATACATTATATGTAATCATGCAGTTGTAGTAACGATAGTAGGAAAGGAATAATTGATCTTTTAGATGGGGATAACTTTCCAATTTTATCTATGAATGCGTGTATTAGTATAGAAAGAAATTATGATGAATTTGATAAAGTGTTCCTTTAAGGAATATGAAGTTGTTAGAGGAGAATATAGAGCACCAGTTATCTTGCATTAAGAATATTTATAAAATCAGACAGAGAATAAATAAATGACTTTTGAATTTCATTTAATTTAGATTAATTTTACGCCCCCAAAATTAACAATTAACAATTAATTAATGCAACAAAATTTCAATGAAAAGTTTACCATCGCCAATTGGCATTCAATTGGCTTTCTCCGTCGTTGCAAGGATTCCACCTCGCCTCATAAACTTTTCGCTGAACTCGTTAGAATTCGAGGCGACCTACAGCCAGGGGTAAGATCGTCGTGTATGGACGGCTTCGAAACCCGTTCTCGCCTAGATCCGCGGATTGCGTCGATCGCGCATAATAGGCCAAAGGGAACAAGGCAATCGTCACTTACGAAACATTCCGCTGCATCGTCCATGAATCCCAGCTGAAACCTTTGCTGATCGAGAAAGCTCTCGGCCAAAGCGCGACGCAGAGTGTCGGGCGGCAGTGCGCTCTCTTGCGAGAACTGGAGCTGCGAGAACAGGTCCTGCAACAAGGAAAATGACAAAGATTTAATACCGATGCTTTGGAATGTTGTTAATGATACGAAATGAATTTTCTGTACCCTGGTACTTTCACTTTAACACGTTCCGTTCGGCTTGAGCACATCTACCCATAACAAGCTATAATATGCAGCGTTACCCCCGGTCCGAACGTGTTTATGTCAACACGGCGACAGCTAGTGGGTCACGGGTGACCCGCGCCTCAAATTTCGAATAATTTAATAATTAGTTAAAGAAAATAGAATGCAAATTTTGAATAATGTTGGTAATAGTATTTTTAATAATTACACTTTCAGTACTTCCATTTCCATTATGATAATTATTATCTGTCTATAATGATGCGATATTAAATAATAAATGTTCTAGGGAATAAAATGGTATTCCTGGAGGCAACATGTTACTTCGTGAACACAATGGATATGGACAGTAACGAAGTACCTCCACGTGTGTAAATATCGCCTTTTGTGGGACAAATGTATCGCGTTACCGATGCAGAAGATGCACTTGAATCTCTTGGCCACACAGCATGGGCAAACATTGCGTAATGCAGTATAAAACGAAGCGTTGTGCAATAATTACAGCATCAATTTTATGAAAGATTCGATTGCGAAATTCTGCTTAAAATAATTGCATTATTATGGTGAATAATTATACATGTTTTTCGAAAAATTAATATTGCACAGTGTGTAGAATTGTGTTTTTTATAAATTATGAATTTCAGTAATAATGATTCATATTTTATTCCAAATTTATATTTTAACACTTTGATGACGACTTGGAATTTTATTTCATTCGTTTTACAGTAGGCTCTCGTTATATTGCCAGATGAGTGATTTGACTTATACTATTATATAACCTACGAAAATAGTACACTTTTGTCTCTTTTATTCCTCTTCAAATGAGAGCTTGGAAGCTTGATAAATTTTTCCTCTCTTATAGCGCCATCCGTGGCAATATAACGAGAGCCTAGGAAAAATATTCTCTTGAAAGCTTTTATCAAAAATTATCACCATCTGATAAATAATTGCTTCTATTATCCACCCTAATCACAATTTTTATTAAAATTACTTTTAGCCAAAAGATTTCCATAAAATATTATTCTATAATTATTTAAATTCAAATAAAATACCTCAACGCAGCAACGCGTCCTCAAATACACAAAGTTCCTTACTATCCACTGAAAAAACAGCACAAATACCAAAAAAGGCATTCGACGTACGACGACACGAGTATCATGACCAAACGAGGAATTAAAGGGAGCGAACGAGCCTAGTTGGTCGTTCGATCGCCAGGCAAGATCTGCGAGTGTGGTTGCAAATGCAAAAGGAAACTCATCACGCCCACGCACTCTCAATTTCCGGTTACATAAAACGTATGCAAATTCCGGCTATGTAAATCGGATCGGTAACCCGAACGAAAAGCCGCGGTTTAGTCATCGTATGAGAAGCGATCGACGAACGTTCCATTTCTCGTCTGCCATGAATGAAAGAACGATTTCGAAACGATCGCACCAGTTTTAACCGACCATCTTTGTCGAGATGCGTTCGAAGGGATTGTGTAAAATGAGAGAAAAAAAAAATAGATACCGTGAATAAATGGCGATCCTGGCAGGCGACTACACACTCGGGGCAAACGAGTTCGTTTCGTAACTAATCCTCGATCGACGATCGTAGACAGACACTGAATGTGTAGAAAGTCGGGGTTGATTGCTCAACTCGTAGCATTTCGAGAGACAGAGCGGCAGGAAAAATGTTAACGAAGATGGAAAAAAGGGTATGCGAACACGAGCAATCAAGAGAATTCTAGATCAATGCAAGGACAATTATGAAAAATAATTCTTGGTACTAGGCTGAAGAGAATTAGTATATCTGTGGAATTTTTATTTATTTTAAATAAAAAAATATTAAGAATAGTGTTCAGCTTCCTTTTCCTTTTTATTCAATTTTTAATTAAAATAGAAACCTAGACGAAATTATTAGAACGTTCTATTTTGTTATTTTGAAAAATAATATTAAAGGGGCATAAATTATTTTTTTTTTTAAATATGAGATAACAAGATTAAATTATTCAATAAATTGCAATGAATAAATGAACGGCACGTGTCGGAAGTGATTTATAAGAGAAAGCTAGGTAACGTTGTGTACTTGATCAGAAGAAAAATCAACGTCGAATGAACCGCAAATGATGAGGTGAAATTTTTCAATGAAAGTCGTTCGATGAGTATCGAGTACCGAGAGTGGTGGCAGCGGTATAGGATAGTGACAGATGTGGCACAGCCGTGCAAGCTGGCCGATATAAAAGACGACGATAGTCTGACTGGACGTCCACGTGTATCGAGAAGGATGTTGCACCTGTTCGAAGCAGGTTAGCCTGGTATCGAAAAAACCAGACGGCTTGCAGTAACTACATTGCTGAGCGAGTGAAATCGATGAATGAAACCGAGCCCTTGCTCTAAGATTAATCTCAATAACAGATTTCATATTTGCCACTGACTGGCCTAACGTTTGGCTCCGAGCGAATTCTACCGGTTTCCCATTGGAAATTCAATACAACTATTTTTAATTTATTAGTATAGATAAAGTACAATTTAAACTCCCCTTAAGCCACCTAATTGAAATTTTACTTTTATTATTAACTTGTCAATGATAATATCGATAATTAGATCATTATGCACTATTATAATAAAAATGTAATGTAATAATCTAATATAAAAATTTATTTCTAATTCTTTTTTCCAAATTATTATTACTCGATATTAGCTTCTCAAATTCTATATTTTTCTTTATTAAATTCTCCAAATTAATATTTTGAATTATAATGAAAAACACCTAAGCAAATCTTTGTTATATAAGGGTTCGGAAATGAAGCGAAATTTCCCTTTCCTTTTTATAACCATGGATGATTTATTACCTCGATAGAGAATCGTCATCGAGAAACGCTTAACTGCTGTTAGCCGCTAAGAAGATAAAATCACGTCGAGGACGAACAATCTCTCGAGTGTTACAAACGCAAGAAATTGAACGCTAACGACATTTCAAAGAGCGGCCATGTGGATTTCCTTCGAGTGCTTTCACGCACACCTCTGCTAATTCTTATCTCACCAACCTCTTAATGCATTCTGAAGAACCTTTTTTTTTATTAAACAAAAAAAAGTGTCACAAAAACCTTGTACACCTTCAGAGACCGAATAATAACAACATCCAACTTGTAACAAAATAAAAGCTGCAATAAATTTTTCTTTCTTTAAAATTTAAAAATAAAATAAAATAATGAAGTCTAAACCTATATAGAGTAACGTATATAATTGTTGATTTCTATATAATGATCGACCCTTTTTCTAAAAAAGTAAGAAATATATTATAATGCATTTTTTAATCCTCGGATAGCGGACCATGGAGAAAGCCCAAATTTCATTTTTTTAATTTTACACTGTTCCAATATATAAAATTTTTTCGTTTAAAAATGGTAAATTTAACTTAAAGTTAATGAAAATAAAATCAGGGCTTTCTCCATGGTCCGCCATCCGAGGGTTAAGAAACTCATTATAATATATTTCTTACTTTTTTAGGAAAATGGTCCTATATACATTATCCTATTATTATTACCATAAAAAGCCAATTTATTATATTAAAAAAATATGTAACACTAATAGTGACAAATGTTTGCAAAAATATGTAGGTTTAAACAGATCTCAAGAGGTAGTTGAAAATTTACATGCCCCGACCTTTAGCAGCAAATCAATGATTGCAAATGAAAAATTTTGCAACAACAGCCTGGAAGATAATTCACGGAAGCATTAAATCGAATTAATAGGTGCAGCATACTTTTCGTAGATCGTTCAGCTCGATATTGGACGGGGTGTCCTCTCTTTCCATTCCGCTATCATCTTCTTCCTCTTCTCGCGTCGCTCCTTCAACTTCGACCTTTGCCACCACCTCGTCCTTTTTCTCGTGATCGAGCGGCGTCGGCGTCGCCGACGCGTCCTGGCGGACTTTTATCCACTTCAACATTTTCTTCCGCAATCTTCCCGATCGCTATCGTCTTTTTTCCATTTTCTTAAATACCACTTACATTTTTATTTAAAAATCCTCTGTATCGCTTATAAATTATCGTGTGTCATCTTTGTTTCATCTCAAAATAATTTTTATTCTTCCTAGTTTTTCAAAATCTTAACACCATTTTGATTCATTACTAAACCACGACGAAACAATTCTGCACGGTTACAAAAATCCTTCCAAGGTCCGCAAAGTTCACACGCGAAAGATCAGGCAATTTCCACCAGCCGTTGGTTTAGAAATCCGGATAAACGGCACGTTCGAGATTACAGACATGTTTCCTTCGTCTGATCCCGAGCAAATAGAAATTTTCGCTCCGCTACTCGCGGCCAATCCTCTCGGGGATAGATACGTATGTAACTCTGTTTACCGTGTCTACACGTTCCACGCTTCATCGCACCTCTGCACTTGCCAGTTTACTCTCCGTCCCCCAGTTCAGCCCACTTTTTTCCCTGTTTCCTTAGAGCGATAGACCGTTCTAGGCGAGAAACAACTGTGTTCTTCTTATCTATTTTTAATTTCCCCCCGATCTACCTTGTACGATTAATAGGGCATCACGGGAGTTGATTTACAGCCGGCAATAAAGCGATTTATCGCGCAGGACGATGAAATATTAAGGATAATCGTCGATGCCGTTGGATAAACGGCTTTCACGGAAGGAAAGGCGAGGAAGAAGCAGCTCGTACGGGAAACAGGTGGCCACCTTCTGAAAGACTGCCGGCTCGATGATCCTCCGCGAATGTCGAAGAGGGAGAATCGTACGCGGCAATTGCATGCCGGATGTACAAGGGGAACCCGTTGCCAGACGAGTCGTAGACTCGATTAAAAACCATAAACTCGTTTGACAAGCGAACTTCTTCGATCTACCAGCTGAACAGCTTCAAACGATCCTAAATAAATATATCTTTGTACTCTCGGAATATTAAACACTGTAGTTTCTCTTGTTTACGAATGATCATGAGGAGGAAATTTTTAGATGATTCCTAGAAGCGTGACCGAAGGATTCAGTTTTCTGAATGAGTTCGAATCCTTTCTTCCGGGCTTCAACGACCCGTTGCATCTTTCGTTCCACTTCGCTGTGCCACGTGGTTCGCTCCTCGAACTGACACAGTTTTCTTTCAATTCTCGCAGATACCACTTAGAATTCACGATTTTTCACGGTTAATTCAGTTGGAATCATCAGCTACTTCCGATATAGTTCTAGAGTAGGTTCACTGGATTCACTGATCGATTTTTCACGATAAATCACTGGTTTAATTTCGATCCCTTTCCAGAGAACGTGGGATTTAATTACAATCGAAGATGACTTTCCACTTTGTTTTAAGAGATATTTATAATAATTCTGTTGCAGATCCGCGAAGCCAGCAGAGACACCGTGAACTTTATCGACGCTCCACTTTTACCGTCCACTAGGGATCGACTGTCGCGAATTAATAAAATAGCTGCTTTTCGACCCTCTTTTAATCGATTCGTGGAATAGAACGAGGGACGGTGGTTGGTATTACGGGGGTGGTTTTAGGAGGGATCGTTTTCGAGCAGGGAAATGGTTCGATCGCGTAGTAGAAACGTGGGGAGAACGAACACGAGACTACCTGCACGCGGCACCGTGCGCTCGTACCTGAGAGCAGCGGCTCGCACGGTGCCGAGGAACACCCTCCTCCTCACCCTTCCTTTTGTCTCTTTTCCTCTTCCTTCTCGCCACGTTGACCCCTTCTTTCCCCTACCGCCGCCACGGGCCCAACGTAGACCCGAGAAGCCAATGACGTCACCTGGTTAGCTGTCCTACGTTCACCAACCTGGAGGCCCAATCAGGAGTGTATTCCTCGGGTTTCTTCGGTCGACCTCTTTTCTGAGAGATTCTGGGATTTTTTTTTTGAAGTTGATTTGGTACATTGATTGCTGCGTTGGAGTTGTTGGGAATTTTATTAGATAATACTTTATTGATTTTATAATATCTTGTTATTTGTATTTTTTTTTATAATTTAAAATATTTAATAAAAGTATTTGTAATTAGATGAATAAGGAATTTTTAATAGTACAGGAGATATATTTTTGAGGAAATAACACGTGACAGTGAACGTGTTAATAATTGAGATGATTAAAGAGATCCATACAATCACCAAGTGTGTTTGAAAAAGGGTATGAGAGCAGGTGTTAGGAACGAATTAGGGGATGGGTTCTAGAGGACAGAAATAATTCAGTTGATTACGATACAGGTGCAACTAACTTTTTAAGCCTCAAATAATTAGTTTTCTAATTTTCATTTTTATCTACTAAAATGTTTCTTATATAAAGAAGATGGTAAACAATTATTTATATCAAAATTCCATACCCTAAATAACACATGGTGTATTATAATTAAATTTTAAATAAAAAAATTCTAAATTTAACTCTAACATGGTCAAATCTCAAAATTTAATTTCCATTCGTCCCAAACCGCAAACCACAATATTAACGACTGAATCACCGCGCTTTCATTCAAAGAAAACTAAACGGGCCACCCATAGTATTTATGCAAATTATAGATCGTAATTTTGGACAGTCGTATGGGTGATCAGCGGGCAGAAAAAGAAACTGTACTTGTTCGTTTGATCATCGTTCGGTTGCGTGTGAGAAGAAGAACTCGAAAGAATCGCGCCTACCACGCGTTGAAATCACTCTCTACGTCCCTGAAGACCACCGCTCCTCTCGTAGAACTACGACGACAGTCACGAGGAGAACGGTTCCGTGTGGTCGTAAAGGTGTACGTGAATCGTACGAGAAACACGAGAGGTCCGTACTACGAGCTCTCCGAGACAAAAGCCAGTTCTACATATCCAGCCTGGCGTACGAGATACGATTGGGTCCTGTGTGTCACCAACACAAAGGTAACGACAGGCCTACCCGAGCTCGACACGAAAAACCATGGAGGAAGGAAAAAGTGGACGCCAATACCATGCAGTTTACCTGAGGGAAGCCATGGAACAGGTATAATTCTATGGAGAATTTTTCTTTTTTTGGAAAATTTTAACGTTTATTTATAAACACTTACTATATTTTTTTTAATGTAAGAAATTAAATTATTATCATAAAAATCTCTAAATAAATTTGGATCTTCTTTAATCACTAATTACTGAATCTTTTTCTGGAGTGGCTCAGGTCCCTTAAAAATTTTTTAATTTTGGAAACCTGATATTTTTGAATATTCTAATTTTTTAGGATTTGGAATTTTTAAATTTAAGAATGATAACGGTCCACATTTTCAGGGAGGGGGCAGACTTATTCTGATAATTGGCACTAGTTAATTATATACTACTTAATTAGCATAATCAATTTAGCTACCATATAATAAAAATCAAAGATTATTACAACAGTGATATCAATCGATCATAAGTTTTCAATACTTCCATTCATCGCTACTGTATCAACATTATATCATGCAAACTAGTCGTGGGTGTCGTTTCATTTCCAGTAAGCTAATTTGTAATATATTCCACCTTCGTGTTT
This sequence comes from Osmia lignaria lignaria, assembly GCF_051020975.1. Classification (NCBI taxonomy): domain Eukaryota; kingdom Metazoa; phylum Arthropoda; class Insecta; order Hymenoptera; family Megachilidae; genus Osmia; species Osmia lignaria. The sequence goes on along the minus strand of NC_135037.1, from coordinate 4,146,982 downwards.
TACAGCGATAAATTACAGATCTATCGCCATTCGCTTCTCTTTATTATTTAATAGCGATATGTAGGCGAATACGCGTAAGTCAAGCAGCCACTCAAATCGCGTAGGTTCTCTCGTATTTCCTTCTTCCTAAATAAAATTGAATACTAAACGAAGTCCCCACACGAAAGGCTTGTTCCATGAATATTTAAATAGTAATCATTCTTCCTACGTCTTGTGTCACGAATCACGAGGATCGATGTGCACGAACATAACCGGAAACCGGGATCGTTTTCATCGATGTATGGAAACTTTCTTTGAATTTTGATCGAATTTAACATCAATATGCTATTCAATATTCATTTAACCCCTTTGCATCATTTGAAATAATGAAAAATATCCTCTTATCACCAAATTTCTTTTATTATTTTTACCTTTTAACTGGACATGACGAGTTAACTCGTCATTGGAAAATACTCCTTCAGGAGGAACGACGAGTTAACTCTAAATGCATTTATAGCCTTTTAATTGGAAATGACGAATTAATGCGTCATATAACATTTGACAAAATGGTGAAATTTATAATCCAATTAATGTGAATACGCGTATATATACGCTCTGGTAATATAACGACCAGGAAAAGTGTGTGCTTATAATTAATGAGCACCTCATTAAAATGAATTACTTAACCCTAGAAAGACCAAAGAGAGAGCTCTTCAACCTCATCAATTAAAAGATATTGAAAATATAGATATTATTTTTCTCATCTGAAAAATTTTCAAATAATTATTTTTCATTTATGCCTTCAAAATTAATACTGAAGTGTTACATACTATTAATATTATTTAAAAAAGAAGACATTAAAAATGAATTGTTACATTTGAAACTCGGTCTTTCTAAGATTAATCGATCAACATTTTCTAAGATTACAAAAATTTGTATCTAACAAATAATAATTTTCAGTGCTTAAGTAGAAAGTCATCCAAAAATAAAAGCAATTTGCAATCTTCTTAGAAATCTCTTCGCCCATCAGTACCATGACCAATCGTCAGACCAGTTAACGATACCCCATAAAAATGACACCAAGGCAAAAAGTGTAACAGTAAGACGAAAACAATTAGCTTTTCAACGAAGAACCGTGATACCGAGTGGTTTTCTGTAATAGAAGGTGCAAGTTCAAGAGGATCATTGGAGACGCCCGGAAACGAAGGTGGACGGTGTTGATAATAACCGGTGCAACCGCAGTGCCACCGCAAATCGTAGTCTTGGCAGTGAGCAAAATGAGAACAAATTTTCTCTAGTGTTACTACTCGAACAGAAGTCTAACGGGATAACTGTCCAGGTGGCAAACGTTTGCTAATGTCCTCTCTTTGAAAATATCCTTTAATTGCCTAAATGACCGACCATTATCCTAACTGTACTTCTCGAGGACGAAAAATGAACAACTCTTTAAGCACGTGTTTCTTGCTTCTAATTAGTATCATTGTAATGGATAAATGTCTCGTCTGATTGTGAATGTTCATTAGGATAATGTGAAGCAAAGTAGATTGCGATTGAATACCTGATGAGGATGTGGATGTTTTTGAAGAATTCAGGGAGAAGTTAATATTTCAGTAGTATAGGTCAATAATAAGATTTCATTTCTCCTAATTATTGTGAGTTTCAAATAATAAAATTTGCAATTTCAATTTTTCCATTTAGAAAATTAAAATCAGTGGCGTAATAGTAATTGGGAAATAGTGGGTCACAAAATTTCTTTTTCATATCTTATTTTAGAGAAAATTTATTATGCAAAATTTCTGCACCCTAAAAGGATGAAGCTGAAACATCTCTGGAGGCTTAGAATCGTAAAGTCAAACCAATTGACCGTGGAAAAGGATCTCTTCTCGTTTCGCTTTAACCCTGAAGAAGGTTTCGACCCTTCGAATACGTTTGTGGTGAATCACCACAAGCTATCTTACGTCAGGTTGAATTCTTCGATGGTACACGTACCCCTTCTCTGGTATGCAGGGATGCTTCCTGTTCCCAGAAGAAAGTTTCATATTTGTCGCTTTCACGGTTATACGTGACTGTGTTTCTTTTTCACTTTGTGACTCAGATATTGTACATTTGCATAAAAATGTTCATATCCTGATTAAATATCTCTGATAGAAATATTATTTTAATATTATTTTCATTTTCTAAATTCTACCGTTGTTTAATATCTTAACACCGTATTGCCAAATGGCGTCCAAATTATCCCAAAGCTATAAATAAAAGAAGGATGCCATAATTTTGTAAAAATACTATCTTTCGAATCTCCTATAATAAAGAGACATAAATTTCAAATCCAATCGGTGTTACGAAGGTACGTTCCCTTTGTCAGACTCTGTTCCTGTGAATTTCGCTAGAAACGGGGTACCCTTTGCCTGCGGCAATTAACTCTTGAGATTGCTAATTAACCCCGTGAGAACAGCAAGTAGAATCGTACGCCTACTTCTCGAATGATGCCTCATTCTCGAAACGCGTTTCCTTCCACGCGGCACCGCGACGCTTCCAAGAAATCTTACGCGCTGTAAGTTTTACTACAATGAACCAACGCAATGAAATGGTGGGAGAGACATACTACTTTCAGCTGATCCGACCAATCGGAAGACATCTGAAAACGTGTTCCTTCTTACCGGAGAAAGGTGTACATACACGATCTTGGAGGTCCGTTACGATCGCTGCTTCCATCGACATCCAACAGACTCCAATGGAAACTTTTCGATAATATGCAAATCTTGATATTTTTTCAGAATCCACAGCGTGGTTATTTTAATTGGAAACGCAGAGATATCTTGTTAAACCAGTGAATATATGAAAAAATGTTCCATGTGAAAGTTGTTTGGCGCGAAAAGGAAATATATCGGTGGGAACGAATATTTTTTTTAATTATCATTTCGTTGACAAACTTTTCTTTGACGTCTACGAGGAAATAAGATGCACGGAAAGGTACCAGATATAACCGGTTTAAATGCAAATTTTGATGCAAGAAATTAATGTGAATTTACTATATAAAATTTTAAACACATGTTTTGGTGATTAAATGCAGGATAATGGAATAATGCGAAAATAATAGATAAGATCTGTTAAGAATAAAAATAGTAGGGGTGTGCGGGTACTCGAATTGAGTTACAGGTCTCGAGTAGAGTTTGAGTTCTGAGGAGAATCCTGTAATTACGGGTACCCGAATAAATTTATATATTGAATGACTTCTACTTGACGTGATTCGATTATTACTCGAGCCGACCGGATCCAATCATTACCCGACTTGATTCGAGCATTGCTCAATATAGTCTCCAAATTCGAATACAATATCATTCAAATTATGGGTCAAACTAACCATAACCCATAGTGTCCATTTTTCAAGAATTAATGAAATTTTCAACTTCAGCAAAGCAATCAATTTATTAAGAAAAAAATCTAATCATAGAATAATTTTTCAAATACCTCTGCATCAAAGGTAAGTAAATACACCCTTAACAATTTTTAGTGGATTCTCAGAAATTCTTCGATTACATACACTTCACCGAGTAAAGCGGTGCCGCTATTTTATAATGCAAACATTATCCTCTGCCAAGGCAGTAAAACAGAGAGAGGCACTCCTTTTTTTTCAAGATTAGATTACCTACCAGAGATTAGCGTTGTAACACGAAGTGGACGACCTACGCAAGTAATCTTTGGTAGTTTTAAGCTCTCGAGTATGTAAGATGCTTTTATCTCGAGCCAGCCATTTTCATGATCGTCCTGAGAATTTTTGAAGTGTCAGAGAGTACTTAGAAAAATTCGAAATCACTCGAAACGACACTTTTGCACGATCCTCCGCGTACAACGAGCATTCAAGGCTGTCCGCTTTTGTTACCGAACGATCGAGATGTAAAGATGTCAAGGCGGCTGTTAATGAAAGCGACACATGCTTAGGGCTCTCATTAAATCGAGCATAATTGCTTGAAAAGATCGAGGACCATTCGGAAATTTGATAACCTTGCAACGGTTTTAACTCCTGTCTGGGAAACCGAGTACCCAGTTTTAAAATGGTTGTATTACAAACATAATTATAAGACAATTGTTTAAAAATTTAATTGGAAGTAAATAAGACTGAATTTTACTTTAGAGCACACACAATTATGTATTAAAAAGTTTAATTAAAATCATTTAAAACAGTTAACTGCTGGGAGTCGATTTTTAATCATAAAATGAGACAGCTATTTTTAATTTTCTTAAAAAAACTGAAGGATTATAAAAAAATGTAATATGAGTTAGTCTAAAAATAATTCAACAAGGTTATCCAATTTCAGAGACTTGGCTCGTGTCTAGGGAACACACTTGGCACACAAAGGGTCATCCTAAATTTCCATCCTCCTTCACGAACGTGTTCCTCGAGGAGCACATTTAGTCAGGTCTTCTGATAGTTCTCAGAGAGATTTTTTTCCCTTATTTTCTTTTTTTTTTTGATAATCTATCTCGCTTACCTTGAGGGCACAGAAGATGCAGGATTCCCGCATACAGGCGTGTCCTGAAAGTTCCCTGAAGCTTCGGCGGAAGATGTCCAGATGCCATAATACCTGAAACATAAAAAAGTATATTTTTAATAAGAATAAAAATAAGAACGATTAATTATTAAATTGTAGCAGTATACATACTGTTGTAAATAAGTGTATAATTAATTTTCATTAATTATCAGAAGAGTCAAATTAATAAATAGTATGCTTTAATCAACTTTACAGTATTGTTATTTTTGAAAATTCCCATTTCACCATATTTCACGTTATAATGAATACTAATTAATAATAAATCCGTATAAATACGCTCTCGTTAGCCAAGGATTTAACTGGAAAGGTAATACATATTTCCACAATTAGCCCTCTAACAGCGGACCATGGAGAAAGCCCCAATTTTAATATAATTCTGTATTCTATATTATTTTCATTTTCTAAATCTTACACTGTTCCTTTAAAAATTATTCTTTCAATATATTAAACACTTTCTTGTACACTTTCAGTCACGATTAACCTAGACTTCGCTGTTCAAGGATTAATTATAATTATCATAATGAAGATTAATGGTAAATTATTACAATACTTTTTTCATCCACTGCATATCTCGTAATTACAATATGCTAATTAATAATAAATCTCATAGAGGCTTCGGTTCATTTAGGCGGCAGGCAAATGAAAAATATGGTCGTGCAGGGTGCACGCAATACCAGGAAGCATATACAGTGCTGTACAAAAGTGAAATAAAAGATTTATTTCAAAATTAGATCAAATGACTTGAAATTTTTGGAGAAACTGTGATTGTCCACACAGGATTAAAATTGTCAAAAGTCACACTTTTTCCCCTAAGAACGTAATTACTCACATTTTTATAGCTTTTATAAAAATCTCAAGTCATTTGGTCGAATTTTAAAAAAAGGTATCCTCTTTTGAAAGATGCTGTTCTACTTTTGTCCAGCGCGGTATGTAAACGCAACAAAACATGCTGAGTGAAACAAGCCTGTAGCCACGCACGATAGTAGTTACCATATCGTGGATGCATTATTATTCCGAGGGAAAGTAAATCACAATTTCCGCAGCCGTGTCCTGTCGCATAGCGGAACATTATTTTCGCCTTTCCGGCGTCACTGGATAAATATCCGGTATTCCAGAAGTTCATACGTACCTGATACTTTTGCGTCAAGTACAAAATTACATGATATCCTTCCCGTACAATTTTACTGCTACTATATTTATTTTAACGTGGTTATATTAACCCTTAGCTGGCACTGTGGGTTTCGAAGTCGATTATTTTATTAGCAACCAATCATTCTATGTTAAAAATATCGATGAAGAGTTTATATAGTTAAGGTTGAGAAAAAAAAATTAAAAAATTGAGAAACTTTTCTTGAATTCTTTACCATTTAACCCTTTAGCTATTATGATAGTTTTCTTGTAAATGATTTTCTAAAACAAAATGAAACTATACTAAACTTTCTTTTTATCTTTGTATTGAGAACTACTGAATATCTCATAGTCGCTCGAAAGTAGAAACTTCTTCACCTATTTCCATTAATTATTTGTATTTTATTCATCTAAACAGTATTACCTCATAATATTGAGAACGCAACTCGTTTCAAGGTAGATCAAATTTTCTTACAAAAAAATGTTAAAAGTACTCCTCATAGTGATCTTTTTAACTACAGTACTTTAATAAACACTAATTTGTTAGCACCAAAAAAAAAAATTAAAATAAGCGATAAAAGTTGAGTCGTATCTCGATGAAAGGATGTTTCGTGCAATTAAGCTAATTACAGAATTCGAGATCGCAATAACGAGTACTCATCATGATACGATTTAATTAGCACTAATGGCGAAATGTATTTTTTTCCAGGAGGAAGAAATTTTCTCGAGCAACTTTTATGGGTTACACTTGAAACCCATCAGCAGATGGCTTGATTCTATGTTAATTTATGCGAGATAAATAGAACACATTTCGGATGATCGACAGTGAGAAATTAGTACAGTGAACATTCTAATTAATTTTTTCGTGTTCAAACGTCTTGGGCTGAGAATACGAGGGGAAACTGGTTTCGAACCCTTTATTAATATTCATGAAGAAAAAAATAAATTAAATTCTAGTACATAGTACTCGTCCTTCGTTCGCTGATCTACTTGTCAGATTAAATTAATCTGTCTTTCGATTTTTGATAAGATGCATATTATTTTGATGACATTCTATTAGAGAATATTTAATGAAGAAATTGATTAAAAATACACTTTGAAATGTGCTGCAATATATACTAAAAATATAAAAAAAAAAAAAAGAAAGTGAAATATTGACAGCCTTGACCACCAGTGGCTTCAACCTCAAATTTTATATAATGAAATAATTAATAAAAGAATTAAAATTTTGCAAATTTTTCGAAGACTCCACATAATACCCTAAATCGCCCCATTACGTCCCCAGTGTTATGAGATCAGCTTTTTCCTTCCTTTTTTAAGTGTTATCATGAAAGGAAGATCGAGAAGTAGCGTGTATGTATGCGGGAAAGTGTTTTCATTCAATGGACGTGTTTTGAAAGACTTGTGGGATCCAACAGGTGAACAGGATCCTTCCAGCAGGAGCGTATCAATATGGCTCTCAGGTCAGGTCGTAGCACAATACACGAGAGACAAGTGCACGTCTCGGTTATTACATGCACTTCCCTTCGATGAATAAAAGAAAACGCGCAAACGTGCTTTTGGCAGTAAAAGCAGTACATGACATCGTAGAAAAGGGTATATCCTTTACAAATTTTGCTATTACCAGCGAGCGTACGGATATTTGTATCAGAACAATCTCAGCTGCAATCAATTTTGTTAAATAAAACAAAAAGTTTTTGTTTTATATATAAATAATTAGTTAATTAGAGTTTGGAAGCTTGGAAAATGTTTACCCCCATATTAATATTAGCTGTGATTTTGGAAAGGGCGTGCGACTTCTAGTGTAATAATAAATGTAGAAATTGTAAATAATTAGTTAATTAGAGTTTGGAAGCTTGAAAAATTTTTACTAGCAGAGCTTTGCTACAATAAATTATTTAATACAAAATAAAATTGATATAAAATTTTTAAATACTTATGATGTGATCACGTTAAAAATAGTGGTATCAACTGCACCTGGATACATATTAATTAACGTGCGAACCAATTAGCAAAGAAACGCAGCGACCCAACTTGTATTAACAGTTATCCACGTTATGAACGGGATTTCTGATAACAAGTAGATTAACCCTTTGATGACGATCAACCTACATATGCCTTCAGAAAGATTCATACGTTCAGTGAATATATTGTTAAAAAAAAAGTAAACTAAAATAAATTGAAAAGTCTGGAAATTATGATTTTAACCTGTATTAACCATGCTACTCCTATAAAAGAATCCAAAAGGAAGTATAGTAGAAATTACGTGCATTTACGCTTTATAACTCCATCCTGTGCTAAATACCTAATTATTGCTGCATGACTCCGAAGAATTTTAAATTTACAATGAGAAGCACTTATTACTCTACCAGATGTTTTAAATAATCATATTATTATTAAATAAGAATTTTCAATGGAATTAATAATCTTTTGCTATATTTGTCAATGATGAATTTAAATACAAAAATAATTATTAACACTATAACTAATATTAAGATTTTAAGAATTTCTGCATTTCCTATATCGTCATTTCTCCTAGGAAAACCTGATTTGATTACAAGTGTAAATCAGCATACTTAAAATTATCTAAATGATCGATAAAAATATTTTTCTTATTACAAAAATAAAAAGAATATAAGAAGCCATTTTTCACCCCAATTCTATGAATTCCCTCGACCATCTCGCACTTCACACGCTGCCGCATACATTACCATCGTCGATTTCATCAGAGAAATGCCAGGTTTCCCACCAGGATCGTGCTAATTAGCATGTGTAACCAACAATTTCACGCGATTTCTATAGAGCGCACGGCCGATCGGCTGGTAACAGTGAATTAATCGCGAAAGCATCAAAGTGGAAACCCTGTCACACCGCGGAAACACATTTCATCGTACAACGTTGCTCCAGAAACGCGTTCATTCACAATCGACTCGGTGGAAGGTGACGGGAAAAACGAGAGGAAAATGGATCTCGTTGCATTCCGTCCAAGTTTCTTGCGGCTTAACGAACCGAACCGATGTTATTATCGATAGATTACAAAAGTATCAGCTACCCTTTCAAACGTTATTCTTCACAGAATCTTAGATTTTCAATCATGGACAACTTACAATCAGAATCCTCAGTGATAAGAACTTCAAAACATTTTTTATTTAACCCTTCTGTACTGTTTGGGACAAATTGACCCAATATGGAAATCCAATATTTAACTAGGAGTTTAATAAAAATTTGAATGGTATACATAGATTACAGTTGTAATAGTACCATGTCATTTATGCACCCAAGACCAATGACACCCAAAACATGACTTTCACTCCTCTCAGCCCCCTTCCCCCAATCGCTCATTATTAAAAAAAATCCTTTACACCCAAAACCCATACCACTTCATACCAAATGACATCAACGTTTGTTTATTTATTTTATGTATACACTAGACTCTCGTTATATTGCCGTTTGAAAATTTGTCAGGTTTCCAAAGTTTCAGTTGGAGAGGGAAAGAGAGGTAAAGAGCATTAGTATGCTTGAAAATTCGTGTGAAGGTCAAATCACTCATGTGGCAATATAACGAGAGTCTTCTTTAATAATAAATAGGCCTGCGCCAAAAGTATCCCTTATGGTATATAGCCTGAGGTACTCTTGATTTTTAAAAATTTCAAAATGAATAATGTTTACCACCCACCAGATCCTTTAATCGACGAGATCCTTTAATAAACGAAAGCAGAGATTAGATCAACAGAATGAATCAAAAAGCTCCATATACACAGAGCAATTTAAACAAGCCCTGCCGGCCGTGGAATCAACAGGTACAGCCTCGGGATCGAGATACATGTAACGGTATACGTGTTATTCCAGCGTATCGAGCCACAACACGGTGGATCCTTCCAGCAATGTATTCGATATTATCGATTACCGTGGGAGAGAAAAGATAAGGTCGAGAAATAAAAACGCATCAAACCTTGGCGATCTGGAAGAGGGCCTGCCTCCTGGGTCTCTGATCCTGCTTCATCGTCCTTCCTCGCTTCGCTAGCTGTTGCATCGACGACTCTCGAACAACGTGTCCTCCCGACGATTATTCACCACGAAACGCTCGTAGATAATCCACGATAGATTTTCAAATGATTTAATGTCACACTGTACATGATCCAGCCGGTGTTAATGAACGCGGGCACTGATAGACGCGTAGCAGTAGTACTATCTTAGCCGGGCGACGGTGCAACAATGCCCGGATAGGGCTGGGACCGCACCGCGCCGACAGCAGCGCCTATGGGACTCCTGCGGACAGGTTGGTAAACGAACGGACCCGCGTCCGTACACGGCATCGTCTATACTACCAGACGCGATCGCTATAGTATATGCGCGGTGCGCTACAGTGAGGTGGGTTCTGTAAGTCCCAGGGACGCAATTGGTCCCTCTCTGGCTGAGGTTCTTTGTTTAAGGACACTGTTTTGCTTGGGGAACTGATGATCCTTGAATAGCGAAATCTATTCATTTTCATTTCCATTTGCTTAAATTTTATATTAGTCCTTTAGATATAAGGAAGTTCGAAGTAAAGGGATGCAAGTGACATTTTCATTTCTATTTTTGTTCTTCTGTTTTTAATTCAAACATTTAAAAAACTGTCACTGGCAAAACTTTTTATTTAAAAATCTGAATGTTTAATTTCAACCAAAGCACTGTTCGTATGTTTTGTAAGTCGGAGTTCCAAAATACTATTATAATCAGTAATATAACATAGTAAGTGTAATAGAATGAAAGCTATTAATGAAAATTTAAATTTGGGACGATAGAAATTTAACCTTGGGAGAACGGACCATGTAGAGAGCCCCAATTTTAATTCAATTTTGTATTACATATCATTTTCCTTTTCTAAATTTTACATTTAACTCCGCTGTTCAAGGGTTAATTTAAACCCTTATTTATTCATAAGAATTCCAGAAGATTCAGCTTGCGTCCCTGCTGTTTACCGCGTCGTACACGAACGGCCATCTTTACTACGAGGTGGCCAGTGTGGGTGAGAGGCCCTGGGTCAGTTGTAACATCGAAGGAGAAGGGGAAAAGGGCGCGCGAGAAGGGAGAGAGGTTTTTCGAACGAGCGGAAAGGGGAACTGGCGAACAGGCCTACAGAATAGCGAAGAGTGAACGTACGGTGACGTAGAAGGTAAAGAAGGGACAAAGAGAGGCTCATCACGACACTGACAACGTTTTACGTTACGCTACGATGCTACGAGATTGTTACGCAATTTGATTCGGGAAAGAATGACTGAGTAATTTGGGAATGCCCCTTCTTTCTCCCCCCATTTCCCTCGGGCAACAGCGATTCCTATCTTACGTCGAAATTTTTATTTTTATACTCCCAAGCTAATTTGCGCGAGGGAGAACGACGGCTCCCCTTTGTCAGCGTGTGAATACTCCTTGTGACTTTGTAATAATAGGGGAATAATTTTTTTGTGTCCTAGTAGAAGGCCCTTTTTGTGAATGAAAATTTGCATATTGAAGCTGAATTTTAATTAGAAACAATTTGTTTATTGAATGAGATCGTTTGTGATTAAATTTGTGTTTGAATTCAATTTGCAAATGTTACATTTAATTCATTTTCTAATTTTGTATAAATAAATTACATTAATCCATTTTAGGCTAATTGCCAAAGCATTGGGTGTACAAATGTTCTATTTCAAGTTTGAATATTATCCCGCGCTTCTGGGTATTTGTAAAGTTTATAAAATTTCAGAAATACAAAAATGTATTTAGAAATAGTTCTATTTACTTACAATGCCTACTATTTCCTACTAGAACGTGTTCACATACACATGGTCAATAGTTAAACGACTGCAAAATTTTTTTCGATGTTCACAATGGAAAGGAAGGACTGCAGTTATTACGCTGGCCGTTGTTGCAACAGAGTGCATAATGTCTGTGTGCAGTCGACATAATTGCACGTGCACATGGAAAGTTAAACCCTTTCACGTGTAAACGGAGACACGTGTTAAAGGTAGGTTAAAAATTGCTTTCTCGAAAGCACTTAACACATATTGTAAGAAGAAAAATCAAACGAGTCGGACAATCAGTGAAAATAATTGAGACAAGAATTCAGCTGTGTATCTAAGAGAACTAATCACAAGAAGATAGAAGCAATTTTCTGCTGCTGATGATTAATATCACGCGTCAAAATTTTTAATTGCGAGTTGTTCGGCGAGCAGATAATGGTTTCACTGCGAACCAATCGAGCGTTTTCTCGTTCTAAATAGAAGACATAAAACGAAGTTGATTTAGTTGACTCCCTCGCAACCGGTCTTTGCCCATTTGCATGGCGCCGTGCGCGGATTCTGGATCCTTTCTACGCCATTTTGCTCGCGAGGATATCTGTGCAAGGTTTTGAAACCAAAGAAATTGGCAGCAAAGAAAATGATATAAGAATTATTTTACTTTTATTTGAAAATCAAAAATATCTCGTAATTAAATTTTAAATTTTGAACATTTTTCAGAATATCAGAGTTACAGTAGAAGAGGAATTTTCAAAATTTGATGCCTTCAAAATTTATTAAAAAGCTTTTAATTATCCCTGGTGATTTCTCAATTAGTGCAAGTTGGAATTAAAATTTTCCTGGACATAATTAAAAGAGTAGTGATTCAGAGTAAATTTCACACCAATTGATTATAAACAAATGCTATTTAAAAAGAAAAATCTAAAATGCGTTTGGAGTGCATCAAAGTGCAGCAAGTGGGCAGAGTTCTGGCAGCAGATTCGAGTGGCTAAACCCCGACAGAGCCTCTTCAATTAGGAGACGATATTCCTAAGCACGTAGAACACCGGTTTTCCATAGGTCTGGCACAGTTTGAGGATTTCCAGACGCCACTTGCCGGGACCAACAACAATGAAGGACTTTCTTTTCGAAAGAGCAAAACGAACCGCGATAACAAAGAGGCTGCCGAGTCTCACGACCCATGCCGCCAGCCTCTCCTCTCTTTACGCGGATGCTTCGCAGACCTCCTACGCGCTCTTCAAAAACCGTACCGATGTCTACAAGACAATTGTCTTAAGTATTCACCGGACTTTTCGCTTTTTTCTTTTTTCTTTTTTTTTCTTCGCCACTCAGACTTCATGGTTCTGCTTTTCATCCGTGAAGATTCTTTCAGGAAGTTGAAAGAAATATGGGGTGCACCATAAGAGGGAAGTTCAGAAATTTAGAAATTTTTTTGTAAACGATGGACAATTTAGAAAATTTGTAATAAAAATAAAAGATGAAATCTTTATACTCTATTAATTTGAATTTAAATAACTTTATGTTTAAAAATTATACATTTAATTGTTTAAAAATAGATCTTCAATTAAAAAAGAAAAGGCACAGAATAAATTTGTACACCTAATATTAATATAAAATCTAGTTTGCCTTGAGACATCGAATGAATTCAAGGATGTTTTGTTACAATATTACAGGGCGTGTATTGGGCACATTTTCTGAAATCATTGTCTGCATTATAGTACGATGCAAATGAGAAGTCGCATCGAAAAGCTAATCTTTTCCAAGGAAAAACGACGTGGGCGGGAAATGCAACAGCAACGGCCATTGTTCGAGATGCTCGAATAATTTAAAGCCACGAATGATGAACCGATATGCAATGTATGGATAAGAAAGTCATTGAGGCACGAGAGTACATGATCTTTATCCCACATATCGACACTCCTCCAGATTCTTTATAAATAAATGATACTTTGACGTCAACACGTGTCCCTATTTATTTAATTGTTACATAATTTCTACGTAATGTATGTTATTTTTATGATTCTGTTAATAAAATTGAGTTAGATATAGTTAGAAATATTTTTACTTTTTACATTCTGCTCTATGACTTTTCTGATTTCTTTTAAATAAAAATAGTTTTAGTACTGTAACATGCACATAAAAAATAACTAAAAATAATTGCAAGATATTAATATTTATTTTTTTCATTAAATAACTGAAATTTTCTATTTTTAACTTCCTGTTGAAGTAATTTTTCACCTTTATTATACACTTGAGAAAAAATTTTTTAATAGCTTCAAGATGATAATAAAAGTGTTAATAATTAATAAATATTTTTAATAATCATTGCAGATTACCAAATAAGTAAAATTTATTTTTAAAACGAAATACTAAGAAAGAAAAAACGTTTGTTATGAAAACCAGTCGCCCACCCCTGAAAAGGGGATGTTCCTTTCCCCACTGTCCAAACCTATTATTTGAGGTATGACTCATACAAAAACTGTTCCTCTTATAGTTATCTATTATTCCCTGTTTTATGCATTAAAAATCGATCCCCATATATTGCAAACCATATTTCCTTTCCTATTTATAAATTCATTTTATTGACTTGTAATACAATCTCTGAATGATAATCAAGAAGCCAGATAATAAATTGACTACGAGTTACTTCTATCGAGAGTCTGCTATTCAATTTCGAATCAGCTTGATTTGAAACACGCATTAAAGGTTGTATCGCGTCGTGAACAGCACCTATCACCGATCATTTATTCATTAGCTTTCGATGCAGAACAATGCTTCGAAGGTATAACAGTACTTTCTATGAATAACTCGGGTATACCTATGACACGTTCATAGGTGTGTTGATGCAAATAACAGGCATCGAAATTTGATGAGGCTGCTCCTTGATATGTCAATCGACATGATTTGTGTCCTGAATCTGTCAATAATATTCGCACGTGCCAAACAATCATACTTCCTACATATGTCATTTAACATTCTCTCTAACAATAAGTGCAGATATTTTTATTGCACCCTATGCATTTTCAGTGCAATATGTAAAAAAAGACTTATTGATTTTTAAGAAGATAAATATAATAAGTATAATCCACCAAAATCTCTTAAAAATCCTTCGACTTGGTTCATAAAAAGAAAATACCATTTATGAAACCAGATATTTCGTCACCGATGGTCCTCGCCATTTGGTATCTGTTTAACACATAACAGCCGCTCATTTTTTTTCTCGATATTATTGTTAAATACGTGGCACGCACGTTCCAGACAGCAATTCAACTGCCTCTAGATATGCACACCCCTTGCAGGGTTTCACGGGCGCATCTGTCGCCATGCAACACCCTTCGATACGATGCAGGTGGTAAATTCGTGTCCTTCGATTGATGTTTCATCCCTCCCGTCACGTTTCCGTTTTACTTTCATTGCACTGACGCGTGCGATTGGTATCAGAACAATAAATAATTATTACCTCTCGCATGACTATTACAGAAATAAAATATGCAAAATGCAATATTTACATTTGAAAATATATTTGAAATTTTACTTCATATTTCAAATAATTAATATACCGTTTTATATTTTTTATGTTGAAAATTTTCAACACTGTTACATTAATAATTTTAATTTCATTTTTCTCTATGACGTCATCGGGGTTTATTAATTTTAGATTAACAATTTCCTTTTAACCTGTGCGCCGAAAGCTTTCAAGGCACAGGTGTTACCGGGCCTTCGTTACACAGAGGGGCGCTAATGCGCTGGAAAAGGGGGATCGCAGGTTCGTTCGTCAGGTACAAAAGGAGCAGGTAAGGGCTTTTCGAGCTAGGCCAGGGGTCGTAAAAGCAACCTGCTAAGATACTCAGATAAGTATAGGCTTCGAGATGAATTTATTCTAACGTTCAGGTGCTGATCTCCCACCCGTATCCGTGTGGTGGTCAACCACCATTTCCATCTCCCATGTGAAGAATATTTACATTTGAAATGGTATCTATGCATGAAGCAAGGTCCAGTTCATTCTAGGCATTCAGTGACTTTGAAACTTGAGATGCACATGGGAAGAAAATTTTTTTCTTTAATAAATATCCTATGAATTTTCAAGTAAACGTATTATTTTAAATCACAGATTGTTAATCATGGAAATATATATTAGTAGAGAACAGAGTAAAATTTGTGAAATTCTTCAGGTTCATCTATGTAACAAGATCTACATGCTCATAAATTTGTAAAAGATGAGCAAGAACATGGTGCAAGCATACACGTTGCACGTGAAGAAACCCTTCCCTTTCACCGTGATCCAGGCACGAGCACCGGGAATGCGTGGCTCTTCTGCTCTCTTACGTTGACATTTATTCGCGACTCGATGACCCAGCGAACACCTGCAAGCGACAGATTGACCTCCTGGATTCGCAAACCCCAATGACACTTAAAGAAGATAAACTACTCTATGGGGATATAATTGAAGTTGAACCGCTTCGTAGTTTGTTTGAACCCACCTGTTAACTTGGCACCGATGTTAACGTATGATAATTAATTCAGTGGAGTCAGGTGGCGCGACCACGTGTTTGTAGAAACAAGATTCCTAATCGTAGATAGATTCGGGTGAATTTCTTTATATTCTAGTCGGATGAAAACTAAGACGATTCTTGATACAATAGGTAATTCATAGACTATGAATTTCAGTTTTTATCAAATATTATAAAATTTATTTAAATTTTGATGTTTTGAAATTTCAAATTTTGGACGAGATTTGATATTACTATGAAATTAATAAAAATTGCGAAATTGCAAAAATTTTTATTTTTATTCTAATTACATTTAATTATGGATTATTACCAGGAAAGGACTAAGGTTTCTTAGACCCGGGAGTATGAAACCTTTGTGGGCTCCTTGGTTTAAAAATTGAATTTTATTCTAAATAAAAATTAATGACATTTAATTGAAAAGAAAATAGGCAACAGTAAATAAATTTTTCCTCTGAAAAGTGGAAACCTTGATTCAGCACTGATTATTACCGATTATTTTTAACTAGGATTCCGGCACAACTTTCTGCCTCAACTTTCATCTGAACGTCAGTAAATCTAAATTAAAACATGCTCCATTATCCATCCATTGTTTCAAACGACACTGAAGAACGTTAGTATATTTTTTACGTCAAAAATTCTCACAATAGTTTCGTTCAATATTCTGGAGCCTCGGCTCGAAACACTTGCAGTGGAACACACTGATTCGAGATTAGGAGGTGTATTTGACTTGCACGTTTCCGGATTATTGTTAGGCAAATGAATGCGGGTACGCTTCACGCCGGAAGATAGCAGTCTGAATCTGCACCGTTAACATCGTCAACCTTGTTAACCTAAAGAGAAATCACGAATCTTGCCATGCAGAAAGAGATACTAAATTACTGCCTAATTCGTGTTTCCAAAGTTTACCATGAAAATTGGGACTCTCTCCATGGTCCGCCGTTTAAGAGTTAATTCAAAAGCTTAATTCGGTGCCTTCTCTTTTCCTAATTAAAAATTTATTTTTGAAAATTTATAATAACTCCAATTATTAAATTTATTGTTATATTTTTGCGCCATTTTCCAAATTCACAAAAGTGCGGGATAAGAAAGAATAATTCTAAAGACACTGAATTAATTGGCACACCTAATACATATAATTAATTATATTATTAGTATTATAATATATATTATTTATCAATGACTACTGAATTTTATCGAATCATTTCACAAGCTTTGGTTCGAATTAAATCGATGGCGACGAATTTAAAGGCCAGTGACATTTCGAACTCGGCACGTGCTCCTTACGTGCAATTACGAGCAGGAAGACGCGGTTGTGCATTGATATAAGCCCGGTTAACGGGGAAAGGAAAGTGCAATCGTTGCATCTGCGTGCACCTGCACCTGAATCGTTTCCTACGAAGATTTAATAGACGAATTCGTTGGTTCACCGGTAATGACCGCATTAAAGAAAAAACATTTTCAACCGATTACTGTGAATCGTTTGGTCCAGATTTATCGACTGTTACGATGCAAACTGCTTCATGGAATAACGTGAAAATGTGCATTAAGGAAAGCATGCAGAATCAGGTGCATCGGGAACTGTACATCGTGTTTAATGACGAAGGTGATTTAATGATTATGTATTCCGTTGGATGACATCAAACAGTATTTGAACGATAGTTTCTTGTATAATCGAGAATAAATTTTTGAAAAAATGGAAAGTGTACTTAAAATGATTTCTTAATAGACTCTGTACGTGAAGAGGAAGATAACAAATTACCCCAATTATATAACAAAGGAATTATTCTTTCGAATAGTATTTACTATAATTAAAAATTTCTATTCAATGAATAATTTTGTAGAAAAAAAAATTTGTAAATTTCTAATTCAGAAGCCAAATTTTCAAATTTATTGATATAAATGTGTTGTGCAAGTAGGAGCAAACGAAATGGTAAATAATTAGAAAATTCTCTTCCTTGAATAAGACGTCACTAAGTTTTACATTAATTCATCTCGTTAGCGGTTTTAGATTGCACAATCACGCATAGATCACTATCCTTTCACCAAAGACACGAACGACCGTTTTCTAATCGCGTCTTTTCGCTGGATTCTAACTGAATCTCTATTTACCCTCGCACGTGCGCCGTTCACCGTCAGCAGAAGCAAAAGAACCTCGAAACACGACTCAGAAACGCTACAAGGAGATAAATGATCATCTTTCCAGAGGATAAGATACGCTATAAATAGAACAAACCTCCCTGCGATATACTTTTTCTGCCTACCAAAGGGTCATTAATTATTCACGATTTATTTATTCGCAACCAAAGAGTGGCGGAGTAAAAATATCCAACCCCCTTTTCTTGCGATTCAAATTAATGTAACGCATCGAAACTGAAAAATTCAATTTAATTATACCAGTGGCGTAACTATAATTGTCCGATAGAGAGATCCAACAATTTTATGATAATATTATATCTAATTGTAATTTTCCACATTTTTAATTAATTCTTCAAACATTATGCAAAATTTTCAAAAATACTGTGGTGTTTATTAAAAAAACGTATTCAATTTTTTAACCCTTTGACTGCAATAGATGAACATTTGCCCAAATGGACGTTATCAATAATTAATAGCAATTACTAAAAAATATTATCAAATAACAGTGAAATTAAAGAAAAAAAGAAAAAAGATAAATTATAGTGCTCAGCAGTCAAAAGGTTAATGGGGGTCGTACGACCCATCTGCCCCCTTCTTCTCTATAGACTTTTATAAAAATAAATACGTAATTTCTTCCCACTATCCTCATATCGATCAAATTTTCAAAAATTTTAAAAATCTTTGATTCGTTCAAGTTCCGCTCCGTTCCGGTTCACTCGGTGGTATAAGCGCGTTGTGGTCCAGCGATGAGGCCAAAAGCCACGATATTTCAGCGTCTTCGAGGCTGATCCTCGCGAGTATACTCTCAGCAGCTTCGGCTTGATCGCGTGCAGAGGAAAACCAGTTCCCCCGAGCGTTTTACCTCCTCTTCTTCGACTCCCATCTCGATTTCTTTCTTTTGCTTGGAGAAGCAGCGCACGTGCGAGCAGCACCTTGGCGAACCAAGCTGGCAGAAGGGATAAGAAAGGGAAAGATACGACGGGGTGCTTGGAGAAGGAAGAAGACGTGATTCGAGGCTCGTAGGTTCTTTGGTTTGCTTTGAAGAAGCAAATGGAAAATGGGCTGAGATCTAGGTTTAGGGTGAGATATACGTATGTGAGGGGTATCAATTTTAATTTTAATCATAATGACTATAGTAACTTTTAATTACCATACTAACAATAAATGTTAGTTATTTTGCTTTATGACTTTAACAATAAGAAAATGCAGATATAACAATAATAGTTTTTTAATAATAATTAAGTAATCAGTAAAATAAAAACTTCAAGAAGATCAACTCTTCATAACGATATATTTTTTTAAATAAATTGCAAATAGAAATAGCCTTGAATAAATGTGAAAGATCCATTAAATTATTTCCAAAGCTTTTATTAGATCCACGATCAACAAAGCGATTGTTTAACAAACATTTCGAGCAAGAAGTCAGACAATGTATTTTTAAACGTTACGCGATGCCAATGAAACGATACAGACGCTTTCCTCATTCAAATACCTAAGCACGTATCGAACTAGATTGCATCGATATTTCTAATTCCAATAGATTGGATCAGTGAACGAGAAACGAGTTCATGCAAAACAAATGCTCATGGGAGCAATTAGCGATCTGTAATGAGATCCTTCTCCAATGATATGCTCTTAGCAAAAAGACTGAACGTAATAAGCTTTAATAAATTGGTATTATACATTGACTCTAATAGTAGTCACCAGAGACTTGGGGTTTTAAGCTGAAATAGTGGAATAATTAAGAGGGAAAATTTTTAATAATACTATCATTAACATTAATAATATAAAGAGGCAGTTTGGAAGGTTGATCGTATCCTTGATAATTATTATAATGTGCTTTAGAGGGTAAATAAATTTTCTAATGTGGTACATGACTGAAAATATTAACCTTCGAATGGCGGACCACGGAGAAAGCCCCAAGTTTAATGTAATTTAATTAAATTGTTAACTTTTCTGTTTGCCATTTAATAGTTTTTTTGTGCATAGTATTCAAAAATGCAAGTCTTAACTTTAAGAAAGTTAAAAAAATTTTATTATAAATAGCCAACTCTAATAATTCCATAAGAAAATTAAATTTCGAATATAATAAATACTCCAACTTGCAATTTCGATTCATTCGTGATATTAAAAATTCCCTAATGTTTACATTTCCCGATTATAAAATTCTTATTCCCAGCCAATGGTGACCAACATAACGGCGATCATGTTGGTTCACCAATAAAACCCATAAAAAATACCCACTTCCCCCAGAAACCCACCTCTCTCCCATCCAGCTCGAACAAGATAAACACAAGACAGCATCAGCAATGGGTCATCCGATTGCCGCATCATCGTCAGTTATTCATCGTCGTAGTATTCCGGCGTTACGCCACGTAACGCCATGGAAAAGGAGGACAACGGGGTAAGGATGGTGGAAAAAGGGGTTAACGTAGCTGTCATACGTTTCGTGGCATCGAGTCCGAGACTCAGGCCGGATCCAGGGAACCCGTTGTCGGCGGTTGTTTTCGTAGCCTGCAGGAGGCCGTGGAACCCGAGAAAAATAGGAAGACGAGGAGAAAAGAGGGACGGAAGAGGAGAAAATTGGACGAGGATGGAAGTGGAACCGGTTTGTTCAAGGAGCACGCTGACCACGCTGAAGGGGAACGGTGTACCAAGGAGTTAAAGGAGGCTAGCGTGGCCTGTTACGAGAGAGAAAACCGGTTATACTATACAAACTGGAGTAAAAGTGTGCTGCATACACGCCGAATACCGCGTGCTTCCATGTTTATGATTACAACCGATGTTTATGGTCGGGGATCGATAGTGCGACTGGAAAATCGGGTTCCTTGCAGAAAAAAAAAGGATTCTTTGTCATGGATACGAGGGTTGTTTGTGAAGTACACAAGCTTATATTTCTTTTTTTGTTTGGAAACTAATTGGGACGCCAGACTCGGCACAATGCGGTAGTAGAGCGTACTACACATGGGTTATTTTTTGCAGCCTCCGTGGGTCAGTCGAGTGCTGTCAGGAAGTAGATATTTGCAACGGTGTTGAAGTAGTGAAAGCAGATTTTAAAATTACAGTTGAAAGGCTATTGTGTTTAATACCTTAGAAAATATTAGGTGTATAAATTAATTCAAAACCCATAGCAATACTAAAATAAAATAACCAAAAACAGAAATTTACCAAATTAAAGAAGTACAAAAAAGAAGAATGTTTGTTATTTAATGTTAACATTAAACAAACCGACAATGAGAAATTATACTTTCACTTTGATCAAACATCCATTAATTATAAAAGATTACCAAGGATTCCGCGGCATTAGGTAACAAAAGTAAGTGAGCAAAGAAAATGATCTCACGCCTACGCGACACGAAGCCGCGTAATTCCTTAAAGCATCTCGCAAGAAGCATTTGCGAGCAAAACAAAAGACACGGTGACTTGAGTGGCATGCACTGCAACTGCTTGCAAAAAGGAAAGAAAAATAGCCTGACCAAGGGCATAGAGTCAGCGCGGGAATCGCTATCATTGGTCCAGAGTCGCAGCGATTTCTCGAAAGGTACCCCGGAGATTTCAATGCCGCGAATTATGGCGGGAAGGGACGTCGCGGCGCCATGTTGGATGCCTCGACGTTAGGTTTGAATTCTCTTCGGGAAAATTCTTGTTCTTGGAACGTTTTCCACTAAAGGGTGCCTACGATAACTGTAGCCGATTAAAAAACGTAAATGTATAGTCGTTGCCAAGATTGTTAATTTTATAAAGAATAATTTTACACAATTAACTCTGAAGAATTTGAATAAGTACTCACAATTAATAGAAGAAACTTATTATTATAAAAATACTAGGTCAGATTTATTAAAAACATTTTGATAAATTTAGAATATTCAAAATGTTAAAAACATATTCAAATTATTCATTAATTGAATATTCTATTTATTATGAAACACGATAGAAATAGATAAACTGAAAATCAAAAATTACTTCATTAACCCTTGAATCGTGATCTAAATTTACAAAATATATACAAGAATATTAAGTTAATATTCTAAAGTTAAATGTATAATTTTTAAACGAAAGGGTTACATACATTGGAAGAATAACTTTGAAAGAGCAGTGTAAAGTTTATACAACGAAAGAAATATGAAATGCAAAATTAAATTAAAAATGGGGCTCTCTTCATGGTCCACTTAAGCCTTAAATCTCTCTTCCTCATCAAATCAGCTGATCAAAAAATTAAATTCCTATTGCAACTCTTCAGGAACTCTTCAGGAACTCTTCAATAATGAAAACATAGAAGAACAAGGATCTATGGCAAAACATTTAAAACGTTAAAAGCGTTGAAGAAATAGCCATGAAACAGGGGGAGAGAAACCAGTAGCAGGCATAGCTCTTTGTTCTTCGGAAGATGTTGAGCCGAGGTCAAGCGAAACGCAAGCGTGCGGTCCATGGTCGCCGTTGAAACCAGTTTCCATTAAAAAGACTTTCGGTGGCGCCTTCACGTGGTGTTTCCCTGAGGCTGCCGCAGGATCACCGACGCCATTCTACAGGATATTGACCCACCGATGCCATCTTGGATCACGGTTTACGTGATCGTAGTACTACTCACAGCTGGCACCTACATATACCCCCTCGTGCTCGGCACACTAGCGATTGCTTTCGAAACATGTATCAGTTTCGAACGTAAACCTACTATGGTCTCTGATTCATCCTAAACCTACTCTCTCTTTATCGTGTCTAAGACCAGTTATCTTTGAACGAGAAAGTGTCCACAAATGGATAATGTTCCATTTAAGAATCATCATCATTAACTCTGAAGTAATGGATCTTAGCTTTTTTTTAGAATTTCAGAATTCTAAAATTACAAAATTCTGAGATTTCAAAATTTCAAACTTCCAAAATTCTAAAATTCTAAAATTCTAAAATTCTAAAATTCTAAGATTCTAAAATTTCAAAATGTCTAAGGGACCTAGCCCACCCCAATCGAATTACCAATTTACGTCAACGATTAACCGGTCCATATCACCCATCAGTACTTTCAGGAACCATTGCAACATGAATATACTTACTTCACGTTGCAACGGCGCGTAGGTACAAAAACAAAGGAATATTAAACAGCCACTGAAAAATACAATCGGTCCGCTCATCGGTATGATTTATGATCGTTTGGCATTGTTTACACGTACGGGGTGTGGACTCGTACTATGTGGGCGTAAATCAGCATCGGCATTCTCTGTTCATTATTCTATCGCACACGAATCACGTGTAGTACCCTGACGACTACAATAGAGAATATCCTTCCTGATGAATCTCTACTATATTTTTCGATCGGAAATCAAATTTTTCTCGCTGAACAATAACGAGAGGAAACACTAATTGCGTACGAGTTTATCACTGATAAGAATGAAGAACCTTGGATCATTATAAAATTCACGGTACTAATTACTTCGCATTTTATCATTTCAAAGATATTGTATCTCATGACTTGCATGATTTACTGATACTTTTGTTTATTGAAATTTTAATACATATTATTATGAATTTTTAATAATTTTCCAAGTTTTTAAAAATTTTAATTAAATTTCAAAATTTCATTGTTAATATTCTTTGTTTCTAACTATGAATCATACTGTTTGATGTTGAAACAACTATGCACCCACAGTGGCGCCTGGAAGT
Source organism: Osmia lignaria lignaria (assembly GCF_051020975.1). Taxonomy (NCBI): domain Eukaryota; kingdom Metazoa; phylum Arthropoda; class Insecta; order Hymenoptera; family Megachilidae; genus Osmia; species Osmia lignaria. Next base: position 4,123,264 of record NC_135037.1, on the reverse strand, counting down.
GCAATTCGCACGTGCATGCACTTTGCATCACTCCAGGCGCAACTGCATGCAATGCAATTATTCAATCACATTTGAAAAACCTAATGTGTTAAAATTGAGTATTTAACTTAAAATGTGATAGTTTAAATTTTTGATAATTTAAAACCAAATGTTTCTAACTTTTTTAGGATTTCATATTCTCTCGGTTTCTTCATTTCTGAATAGTAAATACACAACGGTATAGTGTATTTACTGAATACTATTAAGACTCGTTCACCATTCAAAAGCATATGAATGAGAGAAATCTTAACATCGGATGGAACTGAACGAGCAACGAGTTGCAAAACTTCATATTCAACACCTGTTGCAATAACATCGAGCGTTTAAATCACAGCTTCCATTGAATCTTTTAATATCACCCGTGTTAACCTGCTTATTCAATTCATGCAACTGTTGGGCACAATTTATGCAAAATGAATTTTTTTTTTTTTTCAAATCCTTTCATATATGACATTAATTCAACAGGCATTGACTCAATAATTGCATAAATATTCATTCAAATGAATACGGTTCTTCTGTGTATATTTCAATTCTTTATATAAATGAAAATTGCAAATAACATGTACAAAACTGTTATATGAATTTTACAATCATCAAATCGACCAACATGTATTACCACATTTTTTACAGTAAAGCTGGTGAATCATGTATCATCTAATTTAATTAATAATTTATAAAATAATATGTTTCTTAAGCCATCGTTTAAATCAACAAAATAAGAATCCTAAAAGGAAGACCTTCACATGTTACCCTCGCAGTATTTCAACGCTCGACGAAACATAGCTGAATTAATCTAAAAGCTTCCTGATAGGTATGTATTTCATGGGCCATTACTCGTCGAATCTTTGATTCCAAAAAAGGGTGTGTTCTCACGGGGCGGTGCACTCGAGCACCGGAAAAGATAGACGCGTTAAAAATCGACAGTTCGCCCGGTACGATCGGAAATCCTTTATTGTCTACTTCGAGAGGGAAACAAAGAGTTTCGTTCTTGAAGCATGACCAATTGTTGTTTCTCTTCGGGTTCAAGGTCTTCTTCGCTATTACCTAATCCTACTTCTTAAAAAATACAGCATTATAAAAAGAAAAAAAAATAGTATGACACAATTTATTATATTTACAATTTAATTAATTTGATTATAAAATTGTAATTTATAATTACTCTGGCCAAAATTTTCAATGTATGACTCGTGTCAACTGATTCATAAATTAAAGGGTCAAAGTTAAAGAAGCAAACAAAACGTCACAGGTTACACAGTGTTGCGTTTACTTTTTATCTGATGCGAGCACCTGCACTGACACGGTGAAATTATCATGACCTCCGCGGTGTACGACGACCATGTGAACCTACGAAGTAGACGCTTGTTCCGGTGACGGCTTCCGGTTTAACCTATACCCTTCTTCGCCTTCCCATTCAGCCGACATCGTTTCTATCTCGTGGCCACTTTACTATACTATTGCTCGCCACGTGGTCACGCTCGTTGAACCACGTGAGACCTGTTGGTTCACGTGTGTCTTTTTAATATCTCTGCCCTAGGTGATCACCCTTGTTTTCTCTACACTTGTTTAGCATAATCTGACGAACGATAACCCTGGCCACTTTGATTGTATACTTTTTAATAATTGAATGTCTATTGCAGTAGAGAACCTAATCTGACCTAACTTAACTCCCTAGAAATTTGCAATTTCTACCTTGTTTAAATATCGTTTAATCTGTACCTAACTGGGCTGCAATCTGACTTGCACAATTAAAGAAAAAATATGACTTCAAATATTGCATCAAGATTAAACATTTGAAAATATAATGTCGACATTGTTGCCTTCAAGTTCGCGTAGTATCTGAACTGAATAAACGCAACATTTATTTCTCGAGATACAATAAATTATATGCTATTAATTCTATATCTAAGACCTTATCACGTTATTTATGCTAGCGTGGCAGTTAAAACCTCCCTTCTTTTATCCACGTTAAAATGTAAATTATTTTGTAGCGTCTATTAGCAGCTCAATTAAATATGTACTTCTTTAGTTTGACTTGATTAAGAATATTCTACTTGAACTCGACGCAGTGTTTTCTTTTTTCCAGAGATTATATTAATATGAGAAGGTAATATTTTTATAATATACAAAGAAAAACAAATTGTATTGTAAGTTTTAATGAACGCGATAACGTTCGAAGAGTCGAAGATCGACCTAGAGGCGCCAGACTTCTTCGAGACGCCGACTCCCACGTGAGGCACCCACCGTGTCCGTGGTAGGGCATATTATTCTTGGGCTCGATTAATTTATAATCGCGTATTTCCACACGTGAAGGGCTCCAGTGAGAAACAACACTGTGCCGGTCGTCAAACTCTTCTACCTTTGAACTTTGTCACCTCTCTTATGTTACAGGCAAAGTTTAAAACACGGCAATATAACGAGAGACTACTGTAATATTAATATTAGCTGTGATTTTGGAGAGGGCGTGCGATCTCCAGTGTAATAATAAATGTAGAAATTATAAATGAATAGTTAATTAAAGTTTGAAAGTTTTAAAAATATTTACCCCCACCGCGGCAATATAAAGAGAGACTACTGTAATATTAATATTAGCTGTGATTTTGGAGTGGGCATGCGACCTCCAGTGTAATAATAATGATCCTACACCATGACGAGGACAATTTTCTAATAATTCCAAATATTAACGAACGACTATCTGCATCGTAAACTCCTAGCAATTAGCTACTTTGTTATTTGGTACATTAGCACAAGCCGTACGATCTAACGCTCATTAACGATAAGATCATGATTGCGGCGCATTATCTTAGCAAAGGGTCGCTGTTGGCGCTGACGGTGAAAACGCGTCGACTGGTGAGAGCAACGAAAAAGAAAAAAATTGCTACGATGATTACTGGAGGCGCTGATTCAGCCGCCAAGGGATTCCCACGGGAGTGTGTCCCGTCCTATTGTACGCTTGCGCGTTAGATCGCAACAACGAAGCGCGAGATTTCGTCCTTCCGTTCTCCGGCAACCTTTTATTTCCTCTAACGCGCGCAAAATGTATGCAAAACCGGATTAAGGGTTGTTTTTAAAAAATTTAAACTTTCATACGTTACTTGCCTTCGGAACGCTATTAAGCCGTATTCTCACAAGAATTACATTCAGACGATGGGTAGAAGTTTCAAAAATCCGAGGAAGTTATTTCATGTGGTTAAAATTTTTATTACACCGCGTGAGAAAGTAATCGTCTAAAGCTTCTTCTTTTCGGCTCATTTCCATGATCGTTCCGCTACATTTACAAAAAGATAATAGGATGTGGAAACATGAAGTATAAATAGGGTGTACTGTGGTAATTGGGTAATGTGGTAAAGGGTAATTTAGAAAACCGTGTTCTAGGGTAATTACACGTGATAAGGTAAATTAATTTAATATCATGCTGTCACTGCTGAAATTCATTTTATACTCGTATATTAATCTTATTTATATTGTGGGTAATTGTTGAAATATTTAAATGAAAAATTTCATTAGACAAAATTAAATGGTGTCAAATGGAGTATTACTTGATGCATATGTTAGTTCTGAAAGTGGAAATGTTTCAAAGATTTCAAGGATATTTTCATTTTTTAAATAACATTATGTACTTTGTTATACATCAATTGAAGCGTCTTTTTATTTTTTATACAAAAGTATTAAGACATTTGGGTAAAAAATTCATTGATTTTAAAAATATCTTAAGGAAACACAGTGAAACTTAATGATCTCCTCCTAAGATATCTTTTAAACTAATTAATTTTCACCCCACTGCTGTAATACTTAAAAAAACCACAGACAATTTCTTTTATCTAAAATTTGTTTCATTAATTTATTATTACCAAAGTTTTCCTAAAGTGTTTTTTGTTCCTACACAAAAATTAACAGTAGTAATTCCGTAATTACAATCGCTGAAAACATTCTTGGAAGATCGACAATGAAACATTTCCACGATGGAAAAAGAAACATTCCCGGCGTCAGTACCGAACGATTTCGCAAGGAATTACAAATGTCTCCTGAATGTTTTCCAGTTAACGACCACGATTACGAATGTTCTTCTGGTTGTTAGCTCGTGCCAGCAATCTTTCGTTCGTAATTTCTGACCGGGGGATGCTGATTTTTTACGAGCCACTCGCAGAACATCTTGCTCGTAAACCGCGAAGGTAATATTACCGGTGTTCAGCTATTTTCTTCGCGGATTCGTTTAGTTCGAAGGCCTTTCGCCTCGCGCTCGTGTTTCATTATTCCAGAGCCATTGTTACGGATCTGTTCTACCCAGAAAAACGTTCTACGCACGGTTGGAACGGTGAAGGGTAGCTTGGAAAACAGAAACGATTTCAGGGAAACAAAATAAAAATTTTATCATAAATAGCCAACTCATGGTTAATTTTAATTTAATTGGAAAATTAAATTTAGAATATAATAAATATTCCAACTTGCCTAATTTTATTTAAAAATTTCATTTAACAGGGACAGTTTTATTTAATCCGACTTCTTACATATTAGATATTACATATCGAAGACTTCATTATAAGCAAAAACGAAACGAGGACTGGTAGTTGCTGTTCCTCGACGAGAAATTTCCGGTCTATGAAAAATCCGCACCGATACACGGTTCACGGAAAAACGAAAAAGGAAACGTAGATGCGTGAAGAACATAGTATTGCTCTCGATTCTTAGAGGAATGCATCGAACGACCGTGAAATAAGAAGAACCGCAAGAGAAGAGAGCAACGCCTGGCGAGAGCAACAACTAACTACCGGTTATGCTATTCCATTTTTTTCCGATTTTACTCTGCTCTCGAATGTTACGACCGCACCCACGGTACACCCATTCGCCATTGAAAATTCTCCGGGATTATTTACTGTTAAGAAATACTCGCTGGTCCCTTGGCGATAATTATTCGAAACGAATTGAGACTAATTGTTGAAAAAAGAGAAAAACGAAGAATGGAATTCGAAGGACTTCAATAAAAAAAAAGGTGTTATTATTATTGAGTTCAATTAAAAATTTTTAAATAGAATTTAGAAATTTTCATTAATTTCTATAAAAATAAGAATTTAAAAATATTCAAATTATAAATGTCCTAGAGATGTTTATAACTCCTTTTACTATTAGTAATAAATATTAGCATGTAATTACTTCCTTCTGCAGAAATATATGAGACAAAAACCCATTTACATAAATAATCCTTGTCAGAAGGTAAAGTACACACGCCGTTAAATCAGACTTTCCTAAGGAAAATAGCGATACAGGGGAAGCAGGAATTCTCAAAACCTGAATTTTGACTATATAAATAAACGATATAATTTTTATATAACATTATCATTTTTCCCGGGGATGCCTATGGGGAAGGGCGGGAAGCCAGGACATCACCATTTCTCTTGAGGAAGCCTGATGTGATCGCGAATATACTTATCTTTATAAAATGAGAAAAAATAAACATTAAAAATATTATAAAAGAAGATCAAAAGTATTATAAAAATGTTATATTATTAAATATAATAAATATTATATTTTTTTTAAAGTCTTATAAAATAACTAAAATTGTTCAGTACCTATTTCTCCTACCACGTTAATTTCTGAACTATATCCTTGATATTACCATCTATAATTTGAATACATGTAAAAACCAGATTTACTGCTACCAGTACTTTACCACTTTTAAATCAACAACTAATTAAAAACATAGTTTCAAAGTTTCCCACGATAGTAAATCGGATCAAACATCCCTATCTATATATATGAATATTATAAAACCAGTTAACACCTCTTATACTAAAAGTAGTAAAAACGCAATGAACCAAGTTTCTCGAAGATATTAAAGATTAACGCTCTGCTCGAAAGCTGGCTGATCCAGTTTCGCCAGACTGCAATGCAATCCTCGTAAAACGTGACTAGGGTCAACCATATACGTATCTGAGCACGTTTCAGCAAAGGGATTAGAAGCCGCTAATGGCTTCGACTAATCATGGTAACCGTGGGATTACGCCTACACCATAACGTCATTAGTCACGCCATCATTTCAAAATGACGAATCGAGCACGTATAATAATCGCTTCGAACAATATCTCTGTACAGAATTTCTCAGTATTACAATATTTAATTTCTTTATAATGAAGATAATAACAATTATCAGAAAGTTTCAGGCTTTCAATGAGATTTATGTGGTAGGTTACTTTCGAAACCTGGTAGATACTATACTTTCAGAAGTTCACCCGACACCTCCCAATTTTGCTCGACTTGACCCGATTCCATCCGACTTTTCCCCGCTCGAACCGATCCCGTCCGACGTTTCCCGGCCCGACCCGATTCCATCCGATTCTTCCCGACCCGAGCCGATTCCGTTCAACTTTTCCCAACTCGACCCGATTCCATCTGATTTTTCCCGAACCGACTCGAACCTGTCCGATCGATGTATAAATAAATAAACAGCCAATAAATGTATAACTGCAGCAGCGAAACAAAGAAACAGTAAAGAAGGCACGTATGAAGGATACCTCTTGCGATAGAAGTACCCGCCTCCGGAGCCCGAAATGTGAGTGATTATTGAACGTTTATTGTATCTACGGTAGCAATACGTATCTATGGATGAAAACGTGCGATCTGACCTCGACACGTTTCACCGTGATTTCTCGTTAGACCGACACACGATCGGTCGCACAATGGAAACAAGAAACGTGTGTACTTTAGTTACATATGTATATACATACATACGTTTGAAACTAGGCCGAACGAAACGGGTTTTGAGCACGTTAACCTTTCGATTCGTTCCGCTACACCCTTTTCCTTCGTGCGCCACCCGATAATGAGGTCTTGTACGATCGACGAGCTGCTTTGTTCGTTCGACGCTTTATGAGAATTTGGGATCGGATCAATTGATTCGTTGTACACACTCTTCCTTTCCCTAGGGGATCCTACTTTGATCGCGAGTACACAAGAGTTTTATAGCACATTATCTTAAATTATAAAATTTTGAAATTTTTTAAATTGTCAATTTTCTTTATTTTATTTAAAGAATGAAAATGAAACTGAAAGTTGTATTATTTGAAAATTCCTAGGTATATCTGGACACTCGTATCTCCTTATTAATTTAACTATGGGAAGTTCTAGTGTAAACGAGAACCATAGACGCACACGGTGTATCGTCGATCTGGAACGTCTTTAATATCCCCCGTTTACCGAGTTTATAGAACCGCGAGTACTACCCGATACCGTGTCAAGATGTGGGATCACCGAGCCCTGTTCCCAGAACCTGAGATCAGTGAGACGGTTCTGGTCCACTAAGATGACGGATCAGGGTGCGAAGACTCACGGGAAAGGTTCCAGGAGTCGTCGAAGCGTCGACAGCGTTAGATTTCACAGGCTGATCCGCGCAGGAAAACTCGCTGAAGCAAGAAGATAGGAAGGCAGATTCCGTGCAGAGACATACGAATTAACGCGTCAATCGTTCCGTGAATTGACGACCTAGAAAATTCAATAGGAGAACTAATTGCAAGAATCTATCGTCGAGGGTACTAATGAAACTAATCCACTCGATACCCAGGAAACGATACTCCAAGTTGGAAGAATGGGTAATAATGGTGCTCCAAGCATGAACTTTCAATTTCCCATGAGAGGTTTTGCAGAGAAGAGTTTTATCGATACTGAATTATCTTGTTTTTAGAGGAAACGAGGGGTGAAATTGATAGATTAATGGAAACTTAATTGATTGCACTTTGGATGTGCCTTATTAAAAAATAAATATTTAAAAAGAAATCAGAATACTACTCTGATTCGAAAGTTTAACATTTGCACAACAAGCACAAAGTGGAAAGCTATAAAATTATAAATAAATTAGTATTTGGTAATAAATGAAATGTTCAAGTATTAGTATTGTTAAATATATGCACGTTTAAATTCCCAATAAATAAAATGTTAACCCTTGAACGACGGACCATGGAGAGAGCCACAATTTTAATATAATTTTGTATTCCATATTATTTTCATTTTCTAAATTTTACACTGTTCTTTTCAAAATTATTCTTCCAATATATAAAATTTAACTTTAAATTATTATTATATATATATTTAAAAAATAATTCATGACATTGTTGTTTTCCCTGAAACGCGTTTCTCGTATCCTGTTACTCGATCACAAGGATTAATCAAGCTGGCGACACATTGTCGCAAATAGAAAAGAAGCGAAAATAAGTGGCTCGGTACTCATGCGAATCGCGTGGGTGTACGAGGACATAGAGGAACACACAGTCAGATACAAACGTACGCACGTGCAAATTCACGATCGAACGCACGCGTTTCTCAGTCTCGCATCGCGGAGCTTTCCCACACGCGGCTTCGTCTTATTCTTCTGCTTCTAGCTTCGTTTTAACCTCTTCCGACCACTCGCTTATTCCTCTTTCAGCTCTTCCGCCTCTTCTTCTTCTGCTCTACCTATTCTTCCTTTTTCCTTCTTGCTGCTCGAACGGTCGACTGATACTGTTTCCAATTTATTATTCCACGTATAGAACGATTACGATATTTGCATGAAATTGATGATTTATGACGGATGTGGCTTTTAAATGGTAATTTAAAAAATCGGATTATCACTGTTCTAGATGGATTCAAGAAATTGAATTTAATCATAAAAATTTAATCGTAAAGGAAATATAATGATCTACAAATAAATAATGTTCTAGGAAAAATTGATAATTTAATAATTTAAGAAGTTAAAAAATCATTCAATCATTATCAAGGAAAATCGTTAAATCATTATAAAGAATAATTAAACCATGATCATCATAAAAAAATCATCAAATCACCATCATATGAGGATGTTTTTTTGCAAAAGCAATTGAGTCCAAAATTTGCAAAATTATAGTGGAATTCAAAGTTTCGAATTTTTTTGTCATAGTAAATGTAAAACTTAGAACAGAACCTCCCTTCAACCGGCACCGATCCTGAGCTAAAGATAATTTGAATCCAAGAAATAAGGGTGACTGCTACTTTGTAACTAAAGACGAAGAAAAAGAACCCAATGATTTCTCTCTCTTCAGCATTGCATGCAAGTACAAGAAGCCCTTTTACGAGGACGAATCAGTGAATGTCGAGGTCTCAAAGGTCCCGTTGATGTCGCGACTCGCTGGCCCATGAATCCGGCCCTCGTTTCGGGGACAATAGACCAAGAAACTATACCTACACGTTTCTGTCGACCTGTGTGTTACTCGCTTACGACCCCAAGGAAAAAAATACATGCATCGTTAATGGCGGATGGAACCTGCTATACTATTCGGGCTCAGGCCAGCAGGTGTCTGGGAAGGGAATTACTTTTCTGACTCATCGCCAGGTGATGTCTGGTTGATGCAAGTAAGGAACCGGAAGCACTTGCACAGAAGGCAAACCGTTTCTTCAGACGGCGGATAATTCCGACCCCTCTTTGATTTATTCCATTCGTTCTTCCTCAAAGACAGTTAAAACCCTCATTTGTCAAACCGATCAACTCCACAAATCAAAAGGTATAAAAATTGATAAAATATAAAAATATAATCACTGGTACTGAAATTTTAAAAAAATTGTAAAAGTGGAATTAATCGCTTTGACTTATAAATGGTTTAATTAGAATTTTCAAAACTATTCAATTACAAATATTTAATTGGAAAACTAGGATTGATTGAATCCACCAGAGATCATTTTCTAATAAGATGAAAGTGAAAATATCACAATGATGGAAGAAGAATGTTAAATTGACCTCGTTTGTTAACAATGGAACTAGTGGGTGTAAGAATGGCTCACAGATGGCAAATGGCCATCCGAAAATGCCATCAGATCATCTTCGAATCTCACTGTAGATCGAGCACGTGCATCTGCATCTAACGAGGCAGATGTTTTGTAGAGTACGACACGCGCTGCCATCCAACACCGATGTTTCACCAATCGCGCAGCTAAATCCCTAAGAAAGATCGGGTCAGGTGCATATCGAACACGTGCCACCAGATGGACGGCTAGATCACCCTTTGTTTCGTGAAACAGAGTTTCCTTGCCTTGTAAGAAACACGTGGCTTCTATGATTATTCCTTGCATTTATCAGCTGCATAAATTGCATTACATTCAACTGAGTATAAGGTGCAATTTTTAATTTTAATCATTACAATTTTGAATTCTATTATTACACGTTTGAAAATTCTAATCTAATATTCTGTTAATTTATTCGGTACACACCCTCGACAAACAATCCTTGCTAAACAGCTATTTATTTACATTTATTTTTGTTTATAATAGAAAGTATTATTTCTAAAATAATATATTTTTGACCTCGGTAAATTAATAGATTAAATTAGCTTGTCAAAGTGAATGTACATATGAAACGAACGACAAACATGCTCTCTTTCAATAAAATCTCTTTAATTATCGAGATTGATGAGTAACATCATTGCTCGAATGGTTCTGGTTTCAAGTGTCATTGACTTCCAACCATCCAGACAACGCCAATCGATCAATAAATCATGAAAGAGCACATGTGCCCTCATTAAACATTGGAATGCAACTTAAATAACAATTTCGATCCCGAAATAATACACACAAATTTTCGAACATAATTTCATTTAAAAAGAAATACTAAAATGAATTTTAGTGTTGCTTTAAATTTTAACTAGAATTAATTGCAACACTTTTGACAATGGTTATGACGTAATAAGAACAGCTTTCAATTACTTCCAGACTTTTTAACTTGCATGAATTCGTTTACTTTCGAATTCTTCGCTAACAGTACTGTTTCTCAATAGTAGACCAATCAAGGGACAGAGAGTGTTTCTAATTAACGAAAAAGGCAGAAAAATGGGACTTTAAGGGAAACAATTAAAAAGCAATTAACTACTCTTTCGTAACTATCTCCCATTACCCAAAAACTGGGTCGGTTTGCTTTATCAATAAAACAAATACGTTTCAGTGATTTGCAATCTGCTGGAAACAACGTGGTCATATTTGGAAGAAACTAATAATAAATAACTGTGGTTAGAGAATGTTTCAAAAATAAATCAATATCAATAGTTAACAAAAACCAACTCCCAATTAATTTCATATTTTCAGTGTCTTATAAAAATATTATGTACCTGAAATTATATAAATAAAAAGAAATGAATATATATTCCATAAATTATTGATATGACTGGAAAATTTTTATTTCTCAACCTTATAAACTTCCTGTCCCATATATGATAACCAAAGCTGTAATTAACAATTTTTTTTCGAGGGATAACGAGAACGAGAAACACTTATTAGCACCGACGAAGAAAATATTTCGTGGATCCGTTGGTCCCGAGGTGCCATTATGGTAAGCCGAAAACGAGTTTGATATCATTAATACGTTCGTTAGTTCGATCCTACTAATGAAACAGTCCCGACGAACGAACCCTCAAGCTATACGCTCCTGGCTTTCATTAATCCACGCTGCTAATTTATGGACCGATTAAATCGCATCAATAAAAATTACCATTTATCGGCCGCCGCCCCGGCAGATACAGGTCGCGATTGTTCAATTTCACCGTTCACTGGTGAATAAAATTGGAAGGTATTAATAATGTAAGGAAGACGCGAACGACAAGTCGGTTACCGAACAAAATTGGGAAACACCTATTAATTTTAAAACGAGACCAGAGAGGCAATCTAAAATTTTATATTAAATCAATCCAACACGAATTAAGAAGTCTGTTAAAAAAATAATTAGATTGATTTTTAAAATTTTTTATGGTTACTATTATGGTTTTTAAATTACTTTTAATATTAATATCGTTAATTACAATTACCCAGGGATATATACAATCAAATTTTCACAAAAAGATACATTTTTATTGAAAATATTTTTTTACCATTTTTCCCAAAAACCGCTCTGTACGTCGATAGGTATACTTCTCGTGAATATAAATATCATAATCATTATGGAATTCTCTCAGAATTGTGTACGAAAAATGTGAATTACTTTTTCGTGTTTCGCTATTACTCCGCCAGAGGTGCTACTCTCACTGCTGTTTAACGTGAAATGGGAAAAGCCACGGTTGAATAGGACCATTGTTTCAAGTTGCAACGACACGCTAACGTTCACTTTTTATTCGTGACACGGGGACAAAGCAGTTACCACACCCTGACTGCGTGCACGGTTTACGCTTAAAAAAGCGTTTGTATCACGCTCGTGTCACGTAAGCCGAGATATTGGTACGCTTGCATCGTCCACAATGAACAGTCGTCGTTGATAGCTAATGGCACGATTGTTTTATTAGATTAGAACGGCTCTTTCTTCATAACGTATTCGTATTTGTCTGGCGGTGATCGGTTACGCCTTGAAAATTAATCTCTTTCTTGTTAACACAAACGTTCGTTCGAACTGATCGATGAGCATTTCGTCGATTCTAATGTGACTGGCACGAGCTGCTGCGTAATTGGAATGTAAACTATCACTGTGTAGCTACTGTTAGAAACTGCCTTTGTTTGTTTGTTTCTTTGGAAGTGCAGACAAAGGGTATAACAGGATAAAATGGTCAAAAGTATCCACGAGCCGATTATATCCTGCAATGCAGCATTTAATATGTTATCAAAAGAAACCACTGTACACCAAGTTTCAACCCTGTATCTCAACTGCGAGGGTAGTTAGAGGGTAAAATAGAAATTGCCATATTTTCCCCATTTAATGATATGCAAAAAATCTGAAAAAATTCATGATCATAAATAAACATATCTAGAACACTGTAGAATTTTTTCAAATTTTTTGCATGCCATTAAATAGGAAAAATATGGCAAAAATCGCTATTTCTATTTTACCCTGTAACTACCCTCCCAGTTGAGATACAGGGTTGAAACTTGGTGCACAATGGTTTCTTTTGGTAAGCTATTAAACGGTGGTACTGTTGTCCATTTAACCCTGATATACCCTTTTTGTATAATAACAACTCTTGCCAGTTACAATAAACAAAGATCAATTTTGAGGCACATAAATTCAGATACAATTTCATGACATAAAAATGTCACAAATTAGTACGTATGGTATATTAATTTAAAGCTTAAAGTTCAAAGAAAATAATTACATTAAGTTCTCATTAATATTCTTAATACAAAATGGCGAGGCCTTAAATAGAATATGAACTTAATGCTTTGTTTACTTCAGTAAAGAAGTAGCAAATCTCTATTAAAAATATTAATAAAACCCTTATACCGTTATTTTTATTAAACTTTAAGCTTTCAATTGATATATCACAAACGGTATTTGGTTATACTTTTCTGTCATGAAATCCCATCGGAATTTCCATATTTCCAAATTCGTCGTTCGATAAGCAACGACCACCCACAACAATTTCTAAAGCTTCTAACGATTAACTTCTAGAGTCAATTTGTTCACTAGGTCGTGGCTCTTAACGAAGATAACAATCCTAACTTAAGAGCTTTCGGGCACTTTGAACGAGGAAGAAACAAGACCCTCGATTCTCGTTCGACTTGGTCGAGGAAATGGCGTGGTCAAGGTACATTTTGAAACTAGCTATTAGACTGGCCTGGGCAGCAACAAGATACAAGTTTCGAAAAAAGAGAAACACGGAGAAAAAAGGATGATGGCAAGATTGGAGACTTAAGAAGATTCTCCACGTGTCCTGTCACTTAGCAGGCATGAATATTTACGTTTGCCTCGAAGGCTCTCGAAGATAGTGGCGTTAAAGATTTGGTGGCCACTCGTGGCCATAAACTACCGACGTGGGTCATGAGCATCGTCGTAAAACTGCCTGAGAGGAAAAAATCACAAATTCGCGTTAAAAAGATTTAAAGGCAGGATATTCGCGCTGCTGTCGAGGATTATGCAGGCTTATTATTAGCAAAACATTACGTAAAATCGTATGTTTATTGAATCGAAAATAATTCTGAGAACAGCTTCAATTGTGTCTGATAAATAATTCTTTGTTTAATTGGATGTTTGTTTTAGAGCTAATTTGTGGTAATAAAATATTATTTTTAATAGATTTTAATCGATTTTTTATAGATTAAAATTTTTGGAGTTCCCTATTATCTCAATGTACTAGAAATATACTGCTCAAATGAAAAAAGGAATTTTTTTTTAATAATATTAATAATATGTTAATATTATTATAAAACAATATTTAGTTTCCTAAATTCTTTTATATGACTCGAATGGAAAATGAAAGAAAACGAATGTATAAATGAAAGTGAAAATCTGAGTGTAAAGCATTGAATAAAAATTTATGTATACAGTACCGAGCAGGTCGGCTTCCGCAGGCAGAATGACGATGTAAAGGCGGAGGCCTCATATATATAGGTCTGTTACCCCCCACCACTTACGTATGAACGTTGACGCGCGAAAATCTGAATTAATATTTACTTTTTCATTGGTACTTTTTAGTTATATAATAATTAAAAATTATATTATTTTTCTTCTAAATTATAATACTTTTAATATTAATATCATCAAAATTATAATATTCAAAATTCCTATTTTTTCCAGAACGCCATATTCTCTAGGGAAGTCTACTTTGCTCGATACTGTATGTACATATTTCGCTGAGGAAATCTCGAAATGCATACTCGACTACCTGGTTGCATACAGGTAGGCGTATGCTGATCGGTGCAATGTGCAACTGCAGCCATGCAACGAATAATATCAGAAATATATAAATTTAATTTAATTAATTTGTAGAGAATGTAAACTTAATTTTAAATTCGCTTTCATTTTCATTTTCCAAATTTCATATCTATTTTTGCAATACGTAAGTATATGACAATCTTTTGGATTGAAACTTTGATTCCCTAATTATTATCAATGCACTTTTATGCACCTTTTGTTGGATTAACGTTACGCAATTTCCTCGAAACAAAATACAAAAAAGCTTGACTTTGCATCGGCTACCTTTTACATGCGATTCTGATCGATTGTTTTAATCGAGCCCGGTCGAGTGTAATTGTTTCCTGCGGATGTTACAATTACCGCTACATATCGGACAACGTGCTGCACAAAAGCTGGGAAAAACACTTCTGATCGACATAATAAATTCTAACGGTCCGTGGGAAGCCTCCTTTTCACCGAGAATTATTTCCATTAATAAAGAGTTCGAGCTTCTCGTTACAAACATAGGACCAAACACCGTCTAAATTTGTTTTTGTAAATTAAATAAAACCGACGATCGTGTAAAGTTCTGTTGCAGCTTGTTCTTGATTGGAAATTCCCTTTGAAGTAATGTTACAGCGGAGTTTCGTTGACGTTGAAGTTCTAACTACATCAGTATATCCAATTTCGACTACGTATCTCAAAATTCGAAGCAATCAAACCTTTAACCCTTTCTAAATAATCTAAATCGTTAATGGTACACTCGTGATCAAATCAGGCTTCCCGTGGGAGAATAATGATATAAATGATTTTATCTTAATATAAGTTATCTTATCTTGATATAAGTGAAGTGATATTAATCACTTTTCTTAATTGGAAATTGCTTTCCTTATCATATTTAAAATTTGGAAAATTTTAATATTTAATTAAAAATTAATGCATTAATCTCAGTATTTTTCAGATTAATTCCCGTGAAAGAATTGATTGTAAATACCGTTAAATAACGAAAAAAGATATTGTTTGGATTACTGAAAATTTTCGTGTCTTTCATGCATAAGAGAAATGTCCTACCTGAACGGCGCTGTTGAGGAAGCAGTTGTTCTGGCCAGGTCCATTGAGTAATCCTTTGGTACTGGTGAAGCTGGTATTATGGTCATTGGAAGGTGATTTCTGAGCAGACTGAATTTGCCCGTTCGCCTGACTTCCGTGTAACTGATGGCACTGTGACGACTGTAAATATCCGGTGTAGTCCACGGTATCCTGGGATGCAACTGGCTGTTGTAACCCCATGATAGAAGCCATCCTCGATCAGCTACGTCAGTGTCATCTGCGTCAAACAGAAATATAAAACGTTATTATCAAATCGCTGTTGAATACTGCATAAATACTTAATAAAAACATAAATTCTAGTAAACTGTTACAAAAAAAAAAATTGAAGACTAAAGTGAATGACAGCTAATTAACTGCAATAAGCGTAGAAATATCAATGTCCATGTCAACCTCGTGGTACATACGAATTAAGTTTCATACGTGTATCGTACACCATACCTGGAACGTGATCGTACGCATCGAATAGTAGCATTCGCGTAACGCGACACGAATCAAGCGAGCGTAACAATACCGAGAAAACCTGTTCAACGAATCAATGAACATCGAATCGATATTCACCAGCTATTTCTTTCGATCCCTAATGTTTTACTCGGTGAAATGCGACCTCGAACAGGGATTCTCAAGGAAAACGACGTTACAAGAACGCCTGTCTAATTGCATGCAAATAAACGCGTAAATATCCTGAGCACAGAAAGACCAAAAATTATCACATCAATTTTCTTTATGATTTACTATCAGCAAATGTTTTAATTAGTATTTCTGATTTATATACCTTTATACCGAGGGTCGCGAATATATTTGCTCGGGTAAAAGGTGCCGCCAAGTGGAAAAGTTTGAGAAGCCCTTTGCTATCTTATTATCACTGTTGGAAAAAAAATTTTTATTTTTCACAAGTTCCCTCGGGTCCTGGAAAATTGCACTAAGAGGAATTGGGAAAAAAGTCTGACACGATTCTTAAAGAACCAAATCCCACTTTTGGCAGAGGCAAAGTTCGGGTCATACGGGATCACGTTAACGGTAAACACGTGTATTGACTGTGGCGTAATTTCTTAGCATCGCGCTCTCTTACATACGTCCTCTTTTTGTCCACGAACGAACAATATTAGCTTCTCGGCGTGTTAACACCGTTATCTTATATGAATATGAAATACAGAGACATGGAAGCATCACCGCTCATTTGCTTCGCAAGAAACAGGATGCAGCTTGTAAAACATATACTTTCCTCGGACATGTAATCGAAACGATTCAATCATTACACCAGACTGTGTATTTTACTCTTTCTTTCTCGGATAATTGATGCATTAAAGCGGTAAATTGTTTGTAAGAAAATAGTAACACATTGAGGGACAGCTGATACAAAATAACCAAGAAAAACAATGATATCATCGTTAATATTTACTTCCCTTTTTAAGTAAGATTAGCAAATTTTTCGCATTCCACGATCTCTTTTTTTACTATAAAAACAGTACAAAAATATCTCTCGGAATTCTGCATAGCTCGATGCTTCGTCATCTTGAACGGTTATCAAAAATAGGCTTCTTTTATACACGTGCTAAGCTAAAATATTCGTCTATATGCTTTCTTCGAGGAGAAAATAAACTCCCAAAGATTCCACTGCTAAAAGTAAAAGTTATCTATTTTTATTTATTCTGGTGGTATTAAATAAGAATAATTCAAAAATACAAGTTTTAATTTTAGCAATCCATCTGCTCAAAAATTATGCATAAGTAAAACAACATTCTTGAATTTAGTTTGACGCCATGTTGACTTCTATCTACAATCTGATTGGTCCGCGTGTATCGACTTTGCTCATTGGAGGAATTATGGGTAGAAACCAATATGGCGTCGAACTAACCTCAAAAGTACTCTAAAAACTTTCTTGAAATTAGAATTTGTTTTTTTAAATTTTCCTTATTGAATGCTGTTAGAATATAATTTTTTGTTCTGGCCTTATATATAATAATTATAATTGACAAAAAGGAGTGTAATTATTGTGTTGAGATTGGGTTGATAATGTTTGCACCCTCTTGATCGAAAGAAAGGGAATGGAAAACGCGCTTTTTCAGCCGTCAAAGAAATGAAAAAGGAACAAAGACGAAGTATGCTGAGGAAAGATGATATTTATCGGTGAAAAAGAGGGTGCTAGCGAGGGGGTGAAAGAGTGTGGCATAGCTCGACACACTAAATGGTACGGCTGAGTGGTTGGCGTTAATTTCGAGGGGCCAAGAAAAGTGGTTGGAGCGAGTACGTGCTCGAGAGGTAAGCTGGCCTCGGTGTCTTCGTGTTCGCTTTTAGGGTTCGGTAACAATGCAACCGCGGAATTTTTCGCTCGTCAAGGAGACGCTGCGACATCGACTAACGTCGGCAACTTGATGCATTTTACGTTTCGGAATAGGTAAATTCCATCTTTTTACGTAAAATTAAATTTTAAAATGTTCTATAAATGTTTTATATTTTTTTAACCAATCATAAATAAATATAAATTTTGTTTTGCATAATATTAACAATTTTCAATATTATACAATTTTCCTAAAGGAAAATATTTTTTTATTTCATTTCAAAATTAAGAAAAAAAAGATTTTGCAATGAGGGGTGAAAAAGTGAGATTATTTTTATCAGTTCAAAAAATACGTTTCTGAGAATTGTTTTTGAAGTATCTACAGCTGTATCTCTTTCAAAAAGCTTTCTCGTTTCCGCTCATCAATCACGAACAGAAATGTTTTGAAATTCGCATTCAACTATTGTTCATTCCCGAAGGAACCATTGTAACAAGCAGATTCAATTCCTGATTACGTTATCAGTGAGAAATATCGCGTCGCATACTCGTAAATACGCGTGAAGAACTCTTGTTTCAATTAATGATCAAACAACCTTCGAGGTTCTTGTTTTACGCTAACGTTCATTTTTCTGTTCAACGAGAAATTTATTATAAAATTAATCAATAAACTTGTTTTGGAGCTAAGCAAATTTATTGTATAAATAGATTCTGTTTCAAAAATTAGATCTGGATTTATTCCAATATAATGTGGAGATCATGTTAGGGAAATTAGTTGGATATGAAAATAACCGATACTGCGTGAAAATGCCAAGACGGTTCGGACAAGAGTGTTTTTGTAAGCCCCAGAAAACGCTTTCTCCAAAACGGAAATTCGACGTGTTCCAAGCGTAGGGAGAAAGGGACTTCCTGACCATTCGTAGAGTGGCCGTCAAGTTACCAAAACGGTATGAATTATTGTTTTATTACCCTCTAACCCAACGGCTCGAACGTCCAAAAAGTCCTTATGGCCTTTTGCCTTTTCCTCCGCCAAGAACCTCGCTGGCCGCCACAATAATACATATGTTAGTAATCTTTATGTGAACAAAGTGTATATAAAAATGGAAATTAACAAAAAAAATTTTAATTCCGGTACCGGGAATCGAACCCGAGCCTCCTGGGTGAGAGCCAGGTATCCTAGCCACTAGACCATACCGGAGATAGAAACTGTTTTTCTTCAATCCTTTGAAAGGGGTAAATTTCTTATAATTTTTTATTACATTATTTTTTAATATTATTACCTAAATATCCTAAAATACATACGTTATAATAATTTTATTAAATATACTGCAGTTATTTTATCATTTTAAATATTCCTATTTTATAAAATAAATAAATTAAACCTGGAAAGTAAAAATAATGATATGCAGTTATATTATGTTCAATATACTTTTAGAATTTATTCTTATCTGGCAAATATTATTTTGTATTGAATATTTAAAAAATTAACAAATTATCAAAATAAAGAATCAATGTTTGATTGACTATTTTAATGATAATTATTTGTAATATTTTCAGAATACCGTTTATAATTTATATTCCATACAAACTGCCAATTCCTTCGTAGAATACTATGGAGTCTTTCGAGAACTTGAAAACTTTAGCCTTTTCTACACACAACGTTATTTTCCTTCCAAGAGTATCCCCTACGTGTTATGCATGCCGACATAACAAGCCTTCGTTGTTCTGAATGACAATGTACACCAGCGTATTTATAGACGACCACCATCTACACAAGTTTGCTGAGACTTTCTTTCGGTTCCTTTGCTAGCCGTTTTCTTTCAGATTTCTACGGGACTTGTGACGACTCTAACGGTATGATGGGTAAGTTTTTGCGATCCAAGCGAACATACGACTAACGTTATTGCATCGAAGAATCTTTTACTATTCAGGTGTGAAGATAAACACTGTACTGCGCATTCACGATCAGATAAGAAAATTAAACAAACTAAGATTAAGCTAACAAATAATGCAAACGAAGATATGTTATATGAAAATTGGAAACTCTTATTTATATAATTATAGCAAGAAATAAGTAGACTTCAAAAATTAATGCTATAAATTTCTAATACAATTTCTCTACAAATGCTGAAAATTTCTAACGCTTGAAATTTCTAACACAAAGACTTCTAACACTGCAAATTTCTAACATTAAAAATTTCTAACTTCTATTGAAAACGTGTTTTAATTATCACTCAGTTTAAAATATTTTCAATTAATATTAATTTGCAATTTTCCTTAGTAAAGAAAAATGCAGACACAAGATCGTTACGATAAAATTGTAAAACACCTGCAGTGTTCGGTTTAAGCAATTTTGCTAGAATTTTTCAAGAAACCAAATTATTCGAAAAAAGGAGAAATAAGTATACACAAAGGTAGAGTCCGCGAGACAATTATGGTTGCTATGATTATCGTATTTTCTCGCGGGATTCGCTCGTCGACGTCGTAATGACCGAAAGAAAGAAAGCAAAGGGGGCCGAACGAAAAACGGAAACGAGAAAGAGGGGAGAGGATCGTGTATTATGGCATAAACTCGGGGTCTGCTGCTATCGCGAGGTTATTTCCGTTTCGACGCACGGGTAGACGCCGCGAAGAATTAAACCGTGGGAGGCGCCGCGACGCCTAACCCGTGGAAAAGAAAACACAGGAGCGCGGTTGGTCTGCCAATTACTACTGCTTTGATCATTGAACCTGCAATGATTTATCGATGTTTCCTATGAAAATTAACAATTTTAGCGATATCAAAGAAGATCCCTAATACTAGTAACTACATATTCTTTCATTTTATTTTACATTTTCTTGAAAATATTAAACAATGTATTAAGTAGGAAACACACAATAGATTCTAAAATTAAAAAATTCCAGAATTTGAAAATATCTGATTTCTAAGATTTTAGAATTCCACAATTTGAAAATTCCAAAATTTTAAAGTGTCAGATTTCAAAACTTCCAGAATTCTTAAATTAAAAAATTTTTAAGGGATTTAATCCACCCCAGCAGAAAATCCTAATTACGCGAATGAATGGGGGGAGCGGGGGTCAGAAAACTTTTCTTTCATACCTTAATAATAATATTTCATCATAATAATTTTTGTTTATTCCAGATAACGTTTTCGGAAATTTTCCAAAATATTCCGGTATTTATTAAAAATAAACGATTTTTATATTCCTAATAGAAGGATCAATTGATCTTTTTAACTCCCTCTAGTTATACTATTGTCATAAATCTTATGAAATGTGCGATCGAAATTGTAATGTTAATCTTAATCAAGAACAGAGGGTAATTAATTTCAGTAAGCATTACATATTCAGCGAACGTATGCTCGGACAATGTAGAGTCCAGATGGATTTACACGCGTCAGCACGATGGCGTTTCAGCCGCAATGCAGAGTTTCGCGTCCGCAGCATCGGATAGAGTTTCTTGGTTCGCGATCGCAACCGCAGACGCTTGACGCGAGGGTAAACAATTACGCGAAGACGCAGAAGAAAGTTGGCAATGGCTGTTGCAAAAAATGAACGACTGAAAGGCTCGTTGACGAGCGGGAAAAAATTGAACGGCTGTCTTGTTCGACGCCGAAAGAATAAACGCGTTTCTTTCGTAACACACAAAAATTTTAGAAAGAAGAAAATATTAGATTCCATAATAACAATATAAGATAATAGCGAATCATTAGAAACTAATGATTCTTATACTTATATATATATTGAATAAAATTAACTAACATTGAATTAATTAAGTATGGTTCCACTCATCCATAATACAATATGGATGAATGAATCTTTTTAGAACATTTAAGGCTAGAATTTCTTTTTTTCTTAAGAGAAATATCTGAGAATTTGATAACGAATCTCATTTGCAAATTTCCGTACAATGTCAGTCAGCGATGTGAAAGTATAATCAAGGTAATCCATGCCTGGATCGATGAATTCTAGGGGAGGAGAGACGTAAAATGGAAATGATATGAAATGAGAAAAGAAGGTGGTGAAGTGAGAAGATCGGTGATAGGGGTGTTGAAATTCGCGGTAGAATTCCTTTCAATGGAGGAAATAAAAATCCTTGATAGAATTCATTAAGTAGATATCGGTTCAATAGAGCAGAAGATTCAATTCAAGTAGAATAATAATAAATACTGAAATTGTAGCAAGAATGTCCCTTATTAAATCAAACATTTTGTATGCAAATAATAATTGAAGAAATGAGGGGATAAATGTGTGATATCACAAATTAATTATTTGGAGCAAAATTGATTTAAAGATCTTCAACTGTTATGTACAAAAAGTACCCAGTGTGGTTATATTAAAAAAATGTTAAATGACATATGTATCCATTCGTGTCTTCAATTATTACTCGATATATTCAAAATCAATTCATCAAACAGAGTTTAGATAAATCAAATAGGATTTGAACTCTACATCCAAGACAAGTGATCGACGTGGTAATTCCGGCTTTGGCCGAACCGTTTTTCACCCCCAGGGATTTAAGGATTTTCCACTTATATGGGCTCGTGTCTGAAAGTTTTTCGTGCCGATAACGCATCGAGTGGTTTTTAAGTTAAAAAGTTTCGGCTGAATTTGTCACGTTTCGTTTTCTTATCAGTGATAGCGTTAAAAGGAGAGATTAAACAAATATTTCTATTTAATCTTATCTATTATTTAGAAAATTGTGAATAAAACCAATCGAATATTATCAGCTTCTGTTATCATTCATTCTTTTGTTTTTAAGTAATTGAATTCTCATTGTCAGAACTCCCAAACTTTTCACGATAAGTAGATCTACTATCTCTAATATCAAAAATTTTCCTACTTCCTATAATTTTAAAATCTGTCTAAAAATTAAATTGCCAGAACAAAAGAATTTGTAAATGTTAAATTAAAGCAGCTCCTAAAGATTATAGGGCTCGGGGCAAAAGTTCAGATCATTGAAAATAATTAATTAGAAACAGATAATTTTGAAATCTATTCTAATAACACTATAACATAAGAGGGGTATTTTATATTTATCGTTTATTGTAAGATTTGATGATAATTTAATCTCGGGGCACGGGGTGAGTGCCCCGTTTGCCCGGTATCAGGGGCAGCCCTGGAAAGAGGGAGATCGCAACCCAGTGGCAATTCCGTATAATCTTCGCTCCAGCGTTTTCGAGGGGTTGTACTCGCGAACTTTTGATTTTTCCTTTTTTTTTCTTTGCACGATGCACCTGCGCTACCGAGTATCGAATGTTGGCCGGTCGCGCATCGCGATTGCGGTCTTCGGGAAAAACTCGTCGAACCGGTCATGCGTAAAATATCACGGGGCCCCTTGACAAGAGGACCAAGCAGGGGTAAAGTGGCCGCAGGAGCACGAGGTTGCGGTAACGCGGTCCACTCGCTATAAATCTTTCTTTTGCAGTATCGCGTACGCGTACGCGCCTTTTATACGACGCGTGTCGCATTCTTCGAGTTTTGCGAATTATTTTATCTAAAGGAAATTATGGTTTCCATTATGGCGAAATTAGACACTAGAACCACCGACGTTCAATGAGCACTTGTTTCCAAATTTAAAATAAAGTAGAAAATTTAAGATCTAAAATGGGGTGAATTTTGTTTTCAAATTTAAGATCTAAAATGGGGTGAATTTTCCAGGAAAAAAATTGAAAATCGAAAATATATATTTCTATTTGTTCTAATGTAAACCCAGCTTTAACATTTAGGAACTTTGTGTTCGCGATGATAATGCAATCTTCAGATTACCTTGGAGCCTCGGGGTCTCTATGAGTTACGTCGTAATGATGGCTAACCATTAAACCGGTTGTGGCCCTGACCCTGGCCCTGCCACTGCACTTATTTGGCCCTTACACCCTCCTCCACAGCTAACCCGATCTCGGCGGACGAGAAGAAGAAAAAAAAGTACAGGAGAACCCACAAAACTGAACCGCACACCTGGCCCAAGGATGAAAGTGCGAGAGAACTCGAGGCATCGAAAACACGCACGCACCGTCAAAAGAGGAACACGAATTTTGTAAGTTTACGAAACAACCAGGGATTACTTCTCTGATCATCGAATGGCGTGTATATTTTACCGCACGAAGTGGAAAGGTGAGATGGGTCTGCGAAAATTGGCGGGTAACGTTTAAACCTTTCAGATTGTATACACTATGAAATATTCGTTATGGAATTTATTTTACAAGAAACAACAAAATATTTTCATGTATTAGAAAAATAATTTTAAAAATGGGAATGAAAGAGAACTTAAAATAAAGAAACTTTAAATTGTAGGTTGACTCAGTGGCGTGATTATAATTGTGATATAGGGAGGTCAAAAAATAATATTCTACTTTCTTGAGAAAGTATTGTGATAATGTTAAATCTAATTTTCTTCAGATAACGTTTTCTGAAATTGTCAAGAATATTTCGGTATTTATTTAAAAAAAAAAAGATTTTGAATTTTTTAACAGGGGTTCAATTAAACCTTCTGGCTTCCACCTTCTAGTTACGCTACTGGATTGACTCCAAAGTAGCATTATTATATACAATTATATTCAATTATTAATTTCCATACCATGGAAAATTGATGACTTATGGCCAATTAAAAAAATAAATAAATTTTATCATACATTAAAATAAAATACATAAATCAACTAAAATAAATGACATTTCAAAATAATTAGAAAATATATCTCAAAACAATGATCCTAATGCTACATTTTAATCATAAAAAATAAATGAATAGTTTTCTAAGATGTTCGATAAGGAAAATGTCAGCGTTTGACTTATTTCAATTCTGCAGATCCTTTGTTCAGCAAAGCAACAGACAATCTATCATATAGAATCTGTTTAAAGGTGCACAATAGGCGAAACAGTGAGCTCGAAAGAAACGATTACTCGCGCCACGGTATCTTGAGCGTATAAATCCAACGATAAATCTATCAGGGCCAAACACTGACCGATATTGCGCTCATGGCCATTTGCCAACCTCTTCTCCTGCATCTCTCGTTGCATTATGCAGCTGAACGTGAGGCTGCATTTCTCTGTCTCCTTTCTACCACGATCCTACATGATTTATTCGTACACGATTATTTTCGTCATTGGTCGTCGGGTGAGTTCCAACAACAAAATCATCCGTTCGTGATGTCACGGTCAAGGGTTTCTTCGTTATTATGTATCTCCTGGTGAAAGGGAACTCGAGCGTTCTTTCGATCGGTAGGTTGATTAAAGTATTCGGGACAGTAGCGTTAATTGACTGAATAATTGTCAGCTGTGTAATTAGAAGATTGCGTTTTTTCGTATATTTCACTGTGACAGAAGTAATTTATTTTTCTACTCGTTAGCCTCTTGTAACTGATATATACTTAACAATTCTGAATTAATTACTTTAATTTAAAACAAAATATTGACTAGCTGTTTCCTGCCATGCATACGCAGAAGCACTTAACAAAATGAAAAAATTGCATGTCAAACAATGTCACGGTCGATCCAGAAGCACCTACCCACATTTCAGTATATCAAATTCCCAAATGGGAGCAAGTGCGAAAAACAAACTTCAACAACCTTTCCAGTTCTTCAGTATTATTTCTGTTCGCGAGTCAGGCGCGTCGTAGGAATAAAAATTCTTCATAATCAGTGAAATTTCGAGTGCTAATTATGCCAAACACCACTGGAGGCTCAAAGTGGCGCCCAATGGCCCTCAATAACTCGAAACATGCCCACGTTTCAAAATACGCCTTTGAACACATGGAAATACCTTTTCCAACGTATTCCTCTGCTTGTGACAGGACGACCAGTCCCACGAAGATCAACATCATCGTCTCAAATATCCCACTGATAAACGCTCGGATCATGAATCTAACGTTTCTTTCACTTGGAGCAACCATGAATCTCTTGATCGTCCTAGTGATCCTCTCGAAATCATCCATGAGGACGTCGTGGCACCTGTACATCGTCAGTATGGCCTGTTCCAACATGCTGATCCTGATGGAGCCTCTCGAAGAAGTACTCAAATGGTTGTTCGATGTAAAAATGAAGCTAAATATGGACTACGTCTGCTTGATCAACTTCGACGTATCGATAATAACAATAGCAATTTTGAAGTTCATGCTCTATATAAACATTTTTCAGCGTCAGACACCTTTTGGGTATGTACTTGTGAAACGGTACACCACCGTAAAAGCGATCTTTTTAGTTTGGGTCTCGTGCACCATGTCCATTGCTATTGGATTGCATATATACGATTTCTTCGAGGGGGACATGGCTGATATGTACGTTTGGAGCACGTTTATGTTCTCCGTTCTACCGCTTATTATATTCGTCGTTCTGGATTCACTGATCATTTACGAGCTGATGATACTGAAGGCTATCGAAGGATCATGGCGATCGAATCAGTTGAGACATTATTATATGTTGGGTGAGTGAGTTGGGTTTATGATTGATTTTGATATTGTGGATGGAAAACTGTAGTCAGGGCTGGGTAAAAATTTTCTTGCTTGAAAATGATGCATTTTTTATTACTACAGTCAGTAGTGTAACTAGAGATGGGGGGACCTATTCTAATAAATATTGAAATATTTTTAAAAATTTCAAAAAATGAAAACGGAGGAAAGAATGTTAAGGTATAAGAAAAATTTATTTGACTCCTCTATAGAAGAATGCGCCACTGATCTCTGTTGTACGAGTCATACGGGTTATACAAATATAGTTTAGAAAAATGAGATTTCAAATAATTAGGATTATTCAACTATTAAAATTGAATGAATTACATGTACATTGTCAAGAGAAGATAATGAACGATTTAGAAAGATCTTTCTCACAGTGATCATAGGGATCGTGTTTTTCCTGATTCGAGCACCATATCGAATCGCAAGGGCGATCAATTTCATTGAACCCAAAGCGTTATGTTGCACAGACGGCAAAAGGGAAGTGCTCTATTTCATGGCCAAGACGTTCCCGATTATTTTTGCAGTCATTTACATCTCATTGTCTACTGAATTTCGGAAATCTCTTCAGGTTTGTTTGAAACTCAATTTCGATTTGGACATTATTCTGCAATACAGTGTTAACCCACCTAATGTAATGAACCGGAAAACATCGGACGAGATTGGATCGGATCGAGAAAAATCAGAGCGGGTTGGATCGGAAAAAATCGAACATCCTATTGCAAAAATAATATTACGTAAATATACTATTTTTCTTAATTATTCTTTAGCTTCCTTTTCATTCAACTTAATTAAAAGTTTTCTTAAAAAATATTCCTTACTGTTTTAAAAAAATTAATTTTCAAATTTTTGTGGGTTAACATCATATTGCAAAATAGAGTTATATTAATGTTATAAATTGTATATTTAATTATTCAATTGCAGGAGATTCTAAGATGCCAGTGTCAACCTTCTAACGAAACGCATGTTGATATAATTGTTTAACAATACACTGACTGCAATCGATAAATCATTACGACTTGATAAAAATTGCAGCAAAAATAAGAATATTCTCCTGATGTGTAGGAGAATCGAAAAAAGATACACCGGCAATTTCCAGCACATTTGTAAAGCAGAGAAGAGAGGCTGGGTGTCACACTCGCAAAGTTGCGAATTCATTGCACTCTCTGTATGCAAATTCGGCCACGTCTGCCGAGTGCTTAAGTCGATGGAGAGCCGTGCTTACGTGCGAGCACGCGTGTGCTCGACCGAATAACTACGTGCACTTTGTATCTGCCAGACTGCCGGAGGAAAAAAAAGAACTAAAAAAGAGCTCCAACCATAATCTTTCTAGTACCTAAACGAGCAAATTCCCTTCGAAAACTCCAATTGTTAATGCCTTATCGATGCATACCGAAGAAGTTGTACTTTGCAAAAGTTTCAAACGTATGTCTTGGTACAAAAAGTACCAATGTCATATTTTTGAAAAAATTAATTATTGAATTCGTAAACAATTGTATATTCTATCTCAAATTCTATCTAGAAATTATTATGTTAACATTTGTACATGCTACAGTCAAACTTTTTCATAAAATAAATTCATGTATTTTTGTAAAAGACACAAATACAATAAGCTTTAATGCTTTCTTTTTTTATTAGAAAAGAAATCAGGGCCGAATCAAGATTTCTGGGACCCAGGACTATAAAATCGAAAATTTAAATTTATTCTGAATAAAATTAAATAATATCTAATCGTAAAGAAAAACGGCGATAGTAAAAAAGTTTCATATTATTATTAATATTAAATAATATTTTTATTTAATATAAAATACCATTGAAAAAGCTTCATTTCATTTATACTGCAAAACCTAAAGCTATTCATTCCTTCGAATAAAAAACCTTAAACCTGCCACCACTGGATCTTCTTATTTGTTGCTTGTACCATGCGTAACAGCTTAATGGAAAAAAAAGAAAAGTGAATTCTTCGATCAACTAGCTACAAGAGCGTATACTTAAATTCAATTAACCGGAACGAGGCGGCTAGCCTTCGCGAAAACAGGACATCGTTTGTCAAATTGAAATTGAATCTGATTTCGTAGCCTTCGCTTCCCAATGATTACGAATTCCTTTCACGAAGCTTTTCCTATTCTAAGGTACAGGGCTCGCCGGTATCACACGTGTGTGGAAAGGACACGATTATCGGCTTTAAGAGAGAACATTCGAAGGAAGATACAGAGGGTATACGTGTCGTCGCCGCAGAAGAAAAAGAAGACCTCGATGGAAGAAACAGGAAACCAGTGGAGCGGAAAGCCACCGTACCAGACGGCACTTCCGGCACGGTCTTTCGGTCAACTTGACGCTCTTCGACGATCGACACAATCTTCGATCAGCCCGCACAATCGATCGAATTATTGCCCGACCATTAATATTATTGCAAAATTCAAATATTTTTCATTACTTATTGCTAATGCTTTATCTATCGATCATTGGTGAAATAGATCATTGCTATGTGAAAACTGGAAAATTAATTGTAATATAATAGAATATTTAAATTTCAAGTTTCGAATTTCAAGTTCTGAATATTGAGTTTTGAATTGTGAATTTGAATAAAAAGATTTTTAATAAAAACTTCGATGAAATATCTGGAATTTTTTTAATTACAGAAAAATCATTAAAGATTAAAGGGTTGCTAACCTTTTAAAATTAAATTATAAACCTTTTAATGGTAAATGCTGAATCATTTTATAATTTAATGATAAAAAGATTTTTCTGTGCATTCAATTATTTAATAAAATGAAATTCTAATAAAGGGAACTTGCTTGTAGATTAATAAATAATTTATGACCAGAAAATTCAAAATTCAGCCACTATAATTGATCATTCGTACAGTAGCTAGTACAAAAGAACAAAGCATAGATATTTTCAGCGACAAAAGACCACGTGGGTCGACAAAATAATGAACAAAGCTTGTCCCATTACCTCTCAATGATAAACGTGTTTCGAAAGAATGGTAGCTCCAAAAAACACGCAGAATTTGCTTATGAATAGCGCGTATCGACGTTTCGAATCGATTGTGCGGAGGATTTGCAAGCAGCATACACAGAGTGTCACGTATAACTCGTTGTTTTCAAGATCACCGTGTCGTTTCAGCTTATTTGTGAAAGACGAGTATATACTGTTAAGGAGTTACATTAGCGAGTAATTTCTCCGGCCATTGTAAAATCTCACGGATGATACATTTGCGAAGATCTAACAAAGCACATAATAAGGGAAAGAGTTCTCTATAACGTGAGATAGTCGACACAAAGAAAGTCGTACCGGGTAATATAGGCCAATGTTTGACTTTCCCCATAGGTATTTTCCCGTTCATCAGATGAAAATTTCAAGGCGAATCCACCTGAATATTTCTCGAATTTAACCCTCCAGCCTGGATCAATCGCGACTCCAACATACCAAACATATAGAAGAATATTAACCTAAAGTTAATTGCATAATTTTTAAACGAAAGAGTGTAAAATTTAGAAAATGAAAATAATATGAAACACCATCCGAGGGTTGAAAATACATCTATACGGTAAGAACTTAACAATCAGTAAAATTTTCATATTTAAAAGAGTAATTAATGAAACGTGACATTGAAGATATCAAATTAATTTATACACCTAATAGATTGAACTAATTAAAATAAACTAAAAAATAAATAAATGAAAATAATTAAAATAAAATTCCTAAAAATATTTTTTGCTCGCATTGTTTTTCTACCAGCGTCAAATTAATAAAAAATTACAAATACTTAACAAATGTTTTGTTAAAAGCGATTGTGTTGGATAAAACGAACTTTATGTAACAGTAACGGGAAACGAGCAACATATATGTACACACCCTACAATAGCTGGAATAAATGGCGTATCGATACGCAAGTTAAATACATTACGTTAACGTGTAAATGAAACGAGCGAGCCAATGAAACACACAGAAACTTCATTCATGGTCTTCGACAAAAAAAGCACCGGCATCGCGTCGATTAAAATCGCGATAGAGAGAGAGAGAAAGAGAGATTCTCGAGTGGATTGAAACACTTGGATCTTTGTCGATGTTTTTACACTATGAGAAAGTTGAAAAGTTACACGACTGAAAAAGGGTTCCTGTATCTTAACCGGTTATTAAAGTTATTTTTCACCGTATGTGCTATTTTCTACAAATGGTTCACCTATTTTCCCAATTTTTTCAAAGATTTCGTTTTGTTAATAATTTTTCATTTTTAATTATAAATTTCAATTTATATTAGACGATTCCTTTACAAAGTATCATGGCGAAGTATCAAGTATGCGAGACATAAATCCCCCATACGTATCCTCGTATCGTAATATAAACCACCCTCTACTTTGACGTTGGCCTGGCTAAACGGAGATGCGTCGGAAAATATTTTGTCAAGTGTGAATACTTAATAAAAACGAGCTTGTAAACGTGACATAAATTCCGTGAAAAAAATATTCATTCATAATCTCTACACAGTCACAATATTTAATGGTTCAAAAATATAGCTCAGGAAGTGTTAAGTTCTTAAATACAACGTGTTTCTAATATTTTCATTTCATTTCATTTATAACGGATTGACAAGGTATAAAGATAAGATCATACTAAAATCGATAAAAGGACTTTCATCGAATCTGGAACACCTCGTGCGTGCCTTTACTCCCGCCATCGCGATTTCAGCGTTCCAATCGCGAACACTTTGTGGAAAATGAAAAATCACCGCCTCGAGGCTCGATTATCTCTTCGTCGCTTGATCCACGATTCGCGTATCGAGATCAAAGAACGCCACATCAAGATTGAAATTCACGCTTTCAATAATCCGTCCGAAATGTCACAAAGCGTGGGCGGAGGACGTATCGAATCGAAACGTTAATTCCTTTCCCAAAGCACGAAGGATCATAAATCTCAGTCGTATGGAGAAACAACGACGAAGTTGTGGAACGTGCAGCTGTTCTGAATTGAACCGCGATACGCTCGTGTAACATGAAATTTCAGCATAAAGATTTTCGGATGTCTGTACCATTCATTAGAAAGCAGTATAAAATAGTGAATAATTTAAGTGTATAGCATCGACCATGGTAGACTTCCCTGGGGAAAATGACGATATGGGGGAACCAGGAATTCTCAGAACATTAACCTCTTTAGGGATGAATTTTTTTAAGTAGAAAAGAAAGTGATTTAGTTTTTTTTAATGCTACCATATGACAAGATTTTTGTTTTTATTGTTGAGAGCTTCTGCAGTGAACAATTTGCCAATAGATTTGAATTTTTTTCACTTACAATTAGAATAATTTCAATTTAAAGAAAACAATATGTGCTCAGTACTGTATCTGGATGAAAAGGTGAAGAAATGGAATTTTATCATTACCTTTGTGTCGCTCTTATTTTTTTTTTAATTTTAAAAATTTACATTCCAAAATTTATTTTCACAATGCTACATCCATTCGAAATATAATATTTCAAATTTAATATAGAGATTATACGGTGTTTTTAATTAAAGCCAGTCACCTTTTCACCACCATGAAGAACATGAATGGGATCCTTGAAGCGTTCACCGACAACGCTCGAAGCGTCTGAATAATATCGCGGATTAAAATCACCCCGGACCTACCCCACGCAGACTCTGCTCGTCTTTACACGCGTGTACCATGCAACGATCGATGCACTTTCTTAACACCCTGTATGCATAGAGACAGCCAAAGGCGATGCGTGGGTGGGCGTCTCACAACGAGGGACCTCAGCATCTAGACAAAGTACAGAATGGAGGGCTTTGCACGAGATTCTTTGCCGAAAAACAATCTTGAGTCACAGCCCTGTTTGAAAAACAGAATAGAAAGGACCCTAGTTAACTCGTGACTAGGTTTTAGAATCTTTTTTATTGGTCCTGAAGAATGGCGTTTAGAAGAACGAAATTTACTATTTTGCAAATCTTCTGTACTTGGCATTTACTATATTTAAAATTTACTGCATATGAAATTTGCTATATTTGAGGTTTGCTGTATTTAATATTTGCTGTACTTAGTATTCCCTGTATTTAATATTTCCCATATTTGAAATCTCCTGAAATCTAAATGGATCAAAAATAATCACCGTCTCTCTCCATGGTTCGTCACCTTAAGAATTAAAACCCAGCGTGTATCCCATCAGACAGCTTCCGTTAGATGCGCACTGTTCAAGTTCTAATCATAATCTCAGCGAGGAGCTTAGCGGTACGTATTTGAATCGCGATAAAGACGATAAAACCAACCGTCGGATGAGCGTAATTTAATCAGGCTTTAAAGATGGGGGGACGCAACGTTTTCTCGCCCGAAGACGAGAAGCTTTACGCGCGAATACGAAACGCGGCAAAGTTGCAAACGCAGCGAGCAACATGAAAGAGGAATCAACAGACAGGCGAAAGAAATAAAGGGAACGAAGAATATGGGTCGGGTGAATATTCACGGAGAAAAGGGACGAGTTAGAAAAATGGTAAGCAAAGGAGGTGGCGGCTGAAAGCGGATGAAACGGCGAAGACGAAAAGGAAAAATGGTCGCGAAAGGCGGATGAATAAGAAAAAAAAAAAAGAAACTTACGACAGGGTAATGAAGAAGATGAAACTATGGCCCGCGGTGTTAAAAGGACGAAAAGGTAACGGGTGCATAAATATTCATGGCCGAGTTGCATAGGGGGCATGCAAAGGCGAAGAAACGCGAGCGAAGAAGCCAAGGATAGGAGCAGACGGAGTCGACGAAATTGAAACCGGAGCAAGGGAGCAAATAGAGGGTAATGGTGGTGAAAATGACGCGAGAGAGCTCGAGTATTGAAATGATTAATATAAAATGTGGATAAAATTTGCGAGAAATATACGCAACACGGTCTGAATGAAAATGGAAAGATCCTGAGGCGATGGAAAATCGTATCCAGCGGCATAATTATAATTGTCCATTAGAGGGTGTCAGAAACATTTTTTTTTTTTTTTCATATCCTAGCATCACGATAATAGGTATGAAATCTAATTTTTTTCATGATTGTTTATTTCCTATAATGTCGTTTAAAATTTTCAAAAATATTCCAGTGTTTTCATTTCTTAATAAGAAGTCAAATGAACCTCCCTACCCCCTCTAATTGCGCTAATGTGGTGGTCACTGTTAATTGATTATAACTTTAGATTTCAAGCAATTAAAAGAACAAAAAAAAATAATAAATATTAAATTATAGAAATAGTATTTCTAAAGGGCACATTGAAATATTAAATTAAAAAATTAATCAATTAAATACACTAAACAAGTATTAATAAAAAATATGAAATCATTACCCTTCTGTGTATTAAATAAAGAATAATTAAACATGAGTATAATTTGTTAAACATAAAAACCTGTCACTTGTAAAATTAGAAATATATATAATAATGTCTAATTATCCTTGAAGTGTTATTATTTTTAAACTATAAAAATCTGTATACGGTGATAAAAAGAGAATAGAATAAAACGTAATTTTGAATAAAATAATCCCATACATTTCTCCAACGGTCCATTTCGCGACTATAGTGTTAAATTGTTGTACGTTTATTTGCATAAGGATAAGTTACGTGTGTTATTATCAAATATGATTCATAGACTCGCGATTATGTATAAACAGATGCATCGTATGCAGATAGAGGCGCCGTAGAAGCCTTTGGAAGTTTTCGCCTTTCGCGTTTCGTATTCACACAAGACAGAAAAAAAAAAACACAAAAAAATATGCAGTGTCGAACATGGTAAATGGTTCATTGTTCGCGACGAGAGACAATGACGTGTGGGTCTTTCGAATCCCTTTGCTGACGAAATTCGTCGCTTAACAATGGAGTAAAAAGAGACAAAGTTAAAAACACACACGCTTCGAGACACCATTGTCAACAAATTTTCTTTTTTCCAAATAATTTTCATTCTACGTCATACCATTTGCAATATAGTTTAGTGGCGCAACCATAATTGGTTGGCCTTATAAATACCTTGTTAGTTATCGTGATTATGCTAAGTCTAATTTTCTCTATTATTGTTTTGTGAAATTTTTGAAAATATTCCAAAAAAAGTTTTTAATTTCTTAATTGACCCTTTTTACCCCTTCTGGTTACGCTACTGATAGTGGCGTAACTAGGTAGGGACCAAGGTAGGCCCAGCCCCCCCAAAATGTGAATAAGCTCCCTCACTATTTAAAAATTTTAGCATGGAAAAATTTCAAGATTCCAAATTACCAAAACTTCGGAATTTCAAAATTGTAAAACACCAATTTCAAAATTGTTTAATTTCTAAGGGACCTCACCCACTCTAAAATAAAACCCTAGTTACACCACTAACTGCTGATACTAATTTAATCCATTTGTGATTAAATTGAAAATAACTCGAAAAGGCTATGTTAGGCATCTATATCTTTAATAATTTCATGTTTCTAATTAAAAATGTCTATCTTCACTGCCATCATTAAAATATCAAAGAAAAAACCGAAACGCTCGAAACAAGTGGACAAATTATAGATAATGGCCGAAACAATGATACACAACGACTGTTCAAATAATGCTGATAGGACAGTGTCAAGAGATTGATATCGGTCGGATAGCGACAAAAAATAAATGTCAAATACCGGGGGTACATACAAGAGACGCAATATACTGACGATCCAGTACCTTAGCGAAAGTGCAAGGTTAAATCAAATAATATCGTTC
The DNA here is from genome assembly GCF_051020975.1 of Osmia lignaria lignaria. Classification (NCBI taxonomy): domain Eukaryota; kingdom Metazoa; phylum Arthropoda; class Insecta; order Hymenoptera; family Megachilidae; genus Osmia; species Osmia lignaria. The sequence goes on along the minus strand of NC_135037.1, from coordinate 4,088,121 downwards.
TCCTATACCAAATACTAGTCGCAATTGCGCGTCGTTTGTGCGACATGGTTTCTTTATGGCAAAGATGTCAGTGCCACGTAGCGTAACGAAGGTCGTTTGTCAACATAAAATACTCGGTCTAATATTTTTTTTCGCGCCTCGTTTGTTGCTAATCAACGACAATGAATACAATTTACATCGTAAATCTGATTCGTATATTCTAATTGACAATGTCTTCTTTCATTGATAAAAAAATGTTAATTCTTATATGATTCTCTATGACAATACAAATTTAATACACGCATAAATATCCATAGTCGAAAAATAAAATAAAGTTAACCTACCTTTATACAGCACAGCTTTGAAATCCAATGACACTCGAAGCAGCTCCGAAAATTCCTGTCATCCACCATTCACGATGTCAATGGCTGATCACAACGCGAGGAAGATCACGCTTGGACGCAATTAACACCCGTTGCTCCGTAAGAAACCTTCTTTAAGTAAACAGAGCTGGATTTAATCCCTCGGTCGCGCGAAATACGAAACAAACCCGAGTATAAAAGAACTCATTCGTCCCCTTGTTTATGCGTCTCTCGAGTGACGGTCACGCGGTTCTCTCGAAGAGATCTCGAACATAAACACTTGACGTCAACTTCGCAGTACAACTGTTGACAGTCACGAGTCACATCGAACGGGATCGAAACACTGTCCCAGTGGAATTGAACGGTCACGGGTCGCCGTTGTTTTTCAACGACGAAAGAAAAGGCACGGGCGATGCGGTCGGAATGGAAAGGCACGAAACGCACGAGGCACAGAACAGAGTCAGTCACGGCTCGCCCCGTCAGCGTACACTGCAAGCCGAACCGAACCGCCACGCGACTCCGAACTCGAAAGCGGAGCCGCGCAAGATGGTCGACGCCGAACCGGCTCTTTCATTGGCTGCCCGCTGTGAGCAGGTATATGCGCGGACCGACTGTTATCGGCGACGAAACGAGACCCGCTGCTGGGGCACCCTGGGACATTACTGATAACAACTCGTGCGGGCGCTATCCTCATCACTGTAAGACAATTTAGAACAGTAGGACTTTTGAAGGACTTTTTAATGATTTCGTGTATTATCGAGTACTGTTTTCGACACGTTTAAAATTTTCGTCATTGAGGGTTTCCAAGGATTATAAGGTGATTTGGAATGTGATTAGGATATTTAATGAATACTCCGTTTTTGATATATTGAAAATTTGCACCCCTCCAAAATTCAAAAATTCCAGAATTCCAGTTCTAAAATTTCTAAACTTCTAAGGGCCTTGGTCCACCCTAGAATAAAATCCTAGTTACGCCAATGGCTACGCGGTCAAATTGAAAATAATCCGAACACGTTAAGTTAGGTTAGGTGGGTTTAATTTTTTTCTTTTAATTATTCAACAGTTAAACAATTGACAATCATATTGTTAAATTTGAAAATTTATTAATCATCCACATCTTTCAAGGATTATTAGAGACATTTTCAAGGCGTTTTCGAGGATATTGGGATAATTTCATGTACCATTATCTTTTATACACTGAGAATTGGGAAAGATTTAAATATCATGATGCTGAAATACATTGCTCGTTACAGATCATTCGCAATCAATTAGCATTTTACAGAATGATTGATAACATTATTACTCGAACAGGTACAAGTGTGCTACTTTGATAAACAGCTTTCGAAACTAGAGTGGATAACGTATATAAACTGGATCCTGTAATTGAATACCAGTCACGTTTTCAGTCGAGTCCCATTTTGGTTTGGAACAATAAAAATCAGCTTTTTAGATAACAGAAGACGAGAGTTCAAATTAATTTCCATTTATTGAAAATAAAACTGAAACCAATTACAGAATTACTTGGCCAATTTATCTGATAGTCACTAAACTACTCTTCAGAATCGCAATCAGTTTTATTGCAATATCTTTGCTTATTAGATTAACCGAGCAACTTCGTCTTCATTATGAAACATGTGAAATTAACATGTGACTGACAACTAAATGTTACGAAAAAAATAAAACCGGTCTAACAACGCGATTATGTTCTATCACGATAAAAAATCATTTATACATATTTCGAATACCTATGTAACGTTTCCTGTTTCTCGGTTATGTCAATCAAAGGAGTTCAATTAAAATTCATTCTGTCGTCGAATCGAAGCCAGCAAATCAACAGATTGAAAATTACATTATCACTGTGACAGGGAGGGACAGGGGGCAATTAACCATCACGCGAATGAAGGTATCCCTACGACAGTCGACCCTGCAAGGAATGCGACTAATTGCAAATATCCGGCAGGTTATGTTCTACGCGAAATGGACATACAGAGGTTCGAACGTAGTCCAACTGAATCTCGTTTCCGATTCTTTTTGCTTCTCTTCGTTTACGCCTTTTCAGAGAGCCCTGTCGCATACGTATCGCATCTGCAAGGTCGTCGTGTCCCTTCCTTTCCCTTCCGTCCTATTGCGATGCCATACACACGATTATGCAAATTTCCTTAGCCAAATGAGCGAACGAGGAAATGCCTATGGACGCGTGTTTCTAATACGATATTATGTACAACTTTGTATTTCAGGGTTGAGTATTTTTTACGTCGATGGAAGAACGAATCGAAGGTTTCTATAGTCTTATATTATTTCTTAGAAAAATATATCGAATTATTAAAGATTTAAAGGTTAAAAAATTTCAAAGTTGTATGTATAGTTCCACGATTTCGACGTTCCGTAATTCCAACGTTCCTAAGTTCTAGCATTCCTAGGTTCCAAAGTTCAAAAATTCCATAGTTTAAAAATTCTAAAGTTTCAAATTTCCGAAGTTCTAATAGTTCTAATAGTTCTAACAGGAAAGTTCTAAACTTTTAACAATGTTAAAAAATGTTAAAATTCAATAAAAGCGACATCTATCGCTTCGCGAAATGAGCGCGAATTAACAAATAGGGTAGCCATTGACGGATGGCCGTATTGGGCAGACATGTGTTCAAATTGCAAGCAAATATTCTAATCACATTTCTATGTATATAGTTATAAAAAATAAAAACGTAAGAACAATAATAATGGTAATAATAAAATTATTTAGATTACCAAGAAGAAATCTAGTAATTTTCCGGAAACAAACATGTAATTTCCAACATTCATAAAAAATTATACGCAAGAGTAACGAGTCGCGCGTACCATCATAAAACCTACGTTTCAAATAAAACACAGCCTTACACTCGACAAAATAATAATTCAATAACAACCGACAAAGGGTAACTAGTGAGAAACTTAGGTACTGTCTGTTGCCACGTCCGACGAGGATACGAATAATTTTTCCCTGTAATGCGAGAGAAATTCTTCGTTGCATTCGTTAGCGCACGTTTTCCGCGAGAGTTATGCGAGGATCATTAAACAGATCGTAAAAAAGACCAAGAGCAAAGGATATGCGAGTTTAAGAATGGCTTTACGCGCACGCTACATACCATGATTTGTAAATACAAGCGCACATCCTGCGTTCATACTAGCCCGTGTATTCCACGCCCGTCTAGCCTGTACTCGAATGGACATAACCTGGAGGCTGTAAATACATCACTTGTTATCGATAAATGCCGCCAACAAGTATGCTCCCTATGTAACCATTGCAACAGCTTCCAAAGTATAAGATATGAAACCTAATTCATATGTCCGTTCTAATTGATCGAGACATCGAATCAAGGTGTACGAGTTCACCAACGCAAGTAATTAATCGTAGTTCCTGTAGATGTTTTGGAACGGAAATTGAACCGCTAATGCCTGCCCCTGATTCGATTCATTATATCGTTCAATATTTTTACTCGAATTTACCACACGATCCGAGAATCTTGCGTTACCTGAATTAACAGTAACATACGAAGTAGTAATTTCATATGGACGATATTTTTATTTCTTGTTCTCAATTAGTGTTACACAGAAACACGATTGAATTTCCTGGTAAAACAGCTAGATTCTCCTCCAGTGCCAACAGCTAACCTAACTTAACCAGGACATAAATTGCTGCCTACGTCTATTCACCACGGATTTGATTTCGAGTAACTGATTGTCATTTTCGACACGCCTTCAGCCAGAATTGGCAAGCTCGATTCACGATGCCGTAATTTGAGGAAAGAAGGTCAGAGAACCATCGATACATTTAACCACGAAGGAGGATCGACACAAGGAGCTGACCACGGCATTGTGGTAAATCGACGGATGAGCTAAAGCCAGACAATAGAACCCCGGTATTTATTGCACTTACAGGCACGATATTTCAGGACACGACAGAATTTGATGTATAAAGAAATGAAACACTAAAAAATATTTCGTTGTGGAATTCTTTAAGTGCATTCGTTGACCCCTCTTGCCCCTATGCCGTCCCGCGAGACTTCTTGTGAGCGGTGAACAGTACCAACTACAGAAATTCCTTTGAATCAAACTACACACGCCTAAATACAGGGTTAAGTTACGATCTACACGCAACCGGAACACGAGTGTTTCGTCGAACAATGCTTTCGATAAAAAAAAGCATAACAATGAAAAACAATAATAACGGACGGTGCGTGCAATATACATTCACGCGAAGGAAGCTTTGGTCATTATTACCATGGCTCGATTTTAATGAAGTTTCCATTTCGAAAAATCAAAGTATCCTATCTCTCAAATAGTCCATTATCCTATTTGTTATAAAAAGAAATTAAGATAAGATATTTGATCAATGATTTTAATGGAATTTACTATACATAATTTTTACTGGATACTATAGAATTTTGTCTCGTATCATCGACTGAAGACACACGTGTCCACTTTCGCCTTTTCGATGGTCAAGAACGCGTTTCTGTAATTTGTCTGCCACCATTGAAGAAACAGTTCCTTTATGTGATCCGACGACAAAGGCCGGTCCATACAATGGTACACGCGACGTGAAAGCAGTGTGAAAACGGATTGAATAAGTATGGGTGTGTTACGTGCGTATGTTAAGGAGTGATTTTATACATATGGTGTACTCCAAAAAAAATAACCCTCGTCCTTCTTTAGCAAATTGCAACTTTTTTCGCTCTAACGCAGAAAATTTAACTTTTAGTGTATCGATGAGATAAACGTTTGCACGCTCGTTTGCGCACTCAATTGTAACACAATTATAATTTAAATATAGAAGTCAAATCCTTAATGAATTGAAATATTGCAGACACATCTCGTCTGGTTACGCAATTAATTATGCACATTTTGAAATGAAACAGATGAGAAAATTTGTTTGTGGTTATTCGATTTTGTTTATTTCAAAATTTAAATAGAAATTGAGATCCTGAAGTTTCGTATGAAACTTAAACGAGTGTATGTTAGAAAAGAGAATATGGAACCAACTACCTAATTTACACAAATCTAATATACATATGCGTAGTATAAGCTGACGATATTTAACGTAGTACCGTTATGGACAGAAATTATCATTCCATAAGCCTATAAATATTATCGAGGTGATGCTCCAAACTGGTTTCAAAGGTATTCAGTATGGGACACAAAACATGGCCGTGGTCCAACACAGCAGCATGGTTAACCGGTTTTCTGTGATTATAGGCAACTGGGTGTACAATCAATGGACATAGTGTACTTACATATTAAGTACAATATTGTTAAAAGAACATTTTTTATAAATAGTTTATTCTGTCTTAATTTAATAGAAACAAGTCATTACACATCATTCTATCCCCATTTACTGCCATTTTTATGTTTTTATTTTTTAAATATTGTACGTACAATACAACTATATAAGTTGTACACGTGTTGGATTTTTCACGATTGCAGCGTTGGGTGGCTAACGGAAGAATCACGAAACTTTTGCTCTTCATTAGTGACAATAGGTACTATGAGACTCCACATGTCTATTTTTAACGGCACCGATAAAAGGTATTTGCCATGCAAATGTGTTTCATATTTTTGTACTAAAATAAAATAGATGGCACTCGTTTCCAAGATCACGGGAATTTCCGGACGTGTGCGTAAGTAAATACTTGTGTGTATGGCTATGTTATAATATTATTATTACATATTATAGTAATTAAATTAGTGTAATTTTCAAGTGATACGTTTTTACTATGTCACATTTTCAATATAATTAATATTTTGTATATTGACATGAAAGGTAATTATATATATTAATCTTCAGTGAAAAGTTAACCTAAATATCATTTGCAGTGTTATCAAAATATTATAGTGAATTTGAAAACAACATTTGGAATGTAAGTATTTCATTTTGCACCATAATGAAAGTAGAAGAAGTATTCTAATGATATGAAGTAATGATAAGAGGTATTTTAAATATTTCAATAAGTAATTATTAGATTGAAGACTAGTAATGTTTTGTAGTCTTTTTATTATCATTACTCTTTATGTTTACCATCATTTAGTATATTTTTCAACTAATATTGTTTCAGTGTAAACAATGTAACAAAAACAGTATTGTATTATTTTTTTTAATTAAATAAAATTTATATGTTATTAAACAATGTAACTAACAATTAATGTATTAATACATTTCCTGGATTATTATAATATTGATATATATAGTTACCTTTATCCGTTCCATTACCTTTTAGCATGGCATGTATTTTTTCATAAATCAAAGCATATTAAAATTTCTTGACACTAATAACAAAAAGATAGAAAAAGCATCTTATCACTCTGTCTCGAAGTAAGAGTCATATGCTACTTCAAATTATTAGTGTGATCTTTTTAACTACTTCAATTACCAGTTAAAATAATTACAATTTAATACTAAGGATTTTGAGAAAATTGTTATTCCTGAAATTTGTTTTTTTTATTATAAATTTATAGTATTGCATTTATAGGTGCATGTTTTAACATAACTTTATGTAATTACTTATTTAAGCCTTAAGTAGTTTAATATTCAGTTATTTTAAATGTATATAAACCAACAGATACATTTATAACTACAGGATAAATTTATTTTGATAGAATTTCTATAACATTTTAACAAATTAAAAAAATATTTTGTTCTAAGGACTTTTTGTCAACACTTATAAAACGAATAGTTTTGTATAAGGAAAATATACTGTTGTATGTCAAAAAATATAACTCTGTATACAATAGTATTATAAGTATAATGATATTTTTAGGAATGTATGAACCACTATGAAACTATTTTATATCAAGCTTAAAAAACGATAATGATTTGAGATATCAATCTCTTAATAATTATATAGTTGTACAAAACTAAACAAAAATATTGGTTTTCTCTTTGTAAAATAATTTGCGTGCTAATTGCGTATCATTAGCATAACAATAATAATTTGTAAATGTTACAAATATCAATATACTTTAACATTTGTACAAATATGATTATGGTAAAATTTAAAGAAATGATAATGTAAAGATATAAAAATTTTATACAAGATAGTTCGTAACATGCACATAAATTTAACAACAAATTCAATCTAAAGAATAACGTTTGTCCTATCTGAATTTAGTTATTTAATATTTTTCTATGAGTGTTATTTATTTTAAAACTATTGTAACAAGGTTTTTGCATATTTATGTATATTATTATAAACAAATTGGACTAATGATAATTCGGAAATTATCATGAAGTATTATTTATAAATATTTGGATGGATTATTGAGCTTGATAAGTTAACTCACAAAGTATAAAACAGCTATAATTCAAATTTTAGCTGTTAGCAATGTTAGGACAAACGTTTGGTGACTTATTTTCATCATATTTGTGCTAATTATTTGTTTTGTACAATTCCTACATAAATACTTCACCTAATCACCGGATGTTTATGATCATTTTACAGTAGTAGGATAGAATCCAAAATTAGCTCTCAATTGTTCCAGAAAGACAAAAGTAAAAATGGTATGTGGAGCCAATCTGATAAATGCAGGTACATACCCCTAAAATTAAACATTGAATTGGTTTTTTTTAACATTATATTTTTGCAGTACATATAAAGCTTAAACGAAAGTATAAAACTTACCTTAAAGAAAGCTAATGGCCCAAGTTTAGCAGTATATAAAAATAGATCCATTAAGCTCTATAAAATAAAATATAATGTTTAATTAAAAATATTTCAACATATTTGAGTTTCATTATTAAAATTACCTTAAATTCTCCAGGTTTAGCATTCATTGCTCGTGTCTTTAAAACATCTAATGGTTGTGTAAGAGTTGTAGCTACCGCACCCTTACATTAAAAATACTATGTAAATAAAGCATTAATTTATACAACACATAGGGTAAGTTATTTAACACATAACATAACTCAATTCTGTTTTAAAAAGATACTTTAGATACATTCTTTTATTAAAATGTTTAAAATGTTGTTCAAGTCAAAGTAATATTTACTATTTAATTAAGCATTTCATTAATCTATTAATAACTTTTTTTTGCTGGTGCATGTTATTCTAAAGTGTGAGAAATATAAAAAATTTATTACTGTGTTGCGATTATCTAAAACTACTGCTACATTTGTTATGTAATATCCCATATCTCAAATGTTTGTGATATGAATAAGATAAATTAATCTCTACATGTCAGAAGATTATGGGATTGTCATTTATTGCATACTGAGAAAGATATACTTATTTTTAAATATGTGATAAATACTTATATTCTGCTAAATGAGGTTATCGTGTTTTATGTATGCCATTAATAGAAAAGAAGAAAATAGATTAAAATAAATTAAAAACGAAAAACAAAACATTGAAAGTCAACAAATTGACATTATAGATCATTGAAAAATATAGAAGTTTGTTTCTCTTACAACACTGCCCTCCAGAAAATCCAAAAATTCAAACCCAAACTTATTTAGTAAATTACATTTAAATAACTTACTCTTCATACTAGCTATCTATGTGCTATCTAAATATACTTACTGCAGCTACACTTGATATTACATGAGTTACAGGATTATCTTGAAAATAACCACTTTCTATCAATGTAATTTTAACTTGATCATAAAAGCTTAGTTGTCCAATAGTCATTAATGCTGCTCTTAATGTCGCTGTAGAACATCCACTAAATAACTGACCTACACCTTCTTGTCGAACTACACATACTATTCCATCCAAAGCATGCTTATAACTACAATAATTAATATACAATAGAAATAAAACTAGATAAACATAGAAAATTATATACTTACTTCCTTCTAAGTTCAGGTGAAAGTTTTATATCATTCTGCATGCGTACATTAATCATATCTGCTGGTGTTCCAAGAACTCCGCCAACTGCACCAGAAAATCCCGCTAGTAATAATTTTTCATAAAATAATAATGGATGTCCAGGTGTCTCAAAAGTTTGTTTACCCACCTATGTGTGTATAATTCATTGAAAGTATATAATAAAATTGTATATCGCATATAATATAATTAAATTTACTTCATATGCTCCAAATCTTGTTGTAGAGTACGTAAGTTGGCGAAGTAATGAAGCACTAAGGCCATTATATAAAGCTAAGATTCCTTGATTTTGTACTATAGAAGTTGTTAATCGTACTATAGATATTTTACCTTCTTGTTGCGTTTGTAAATGAACCTGTAATGTGAGTATATATATTTTTCTTAACTGTAATAATCCACTTTTTACATCATTTTATTATTTTAAGAGGAAAACATTGGAAAGTTAAAATTTATATTGCATAAGATAAAAGATTTAATAATTAAATTACCTTCAACAAGTCTAAGGGATGGGTTATACAAGCAGCACCTGCAGAAGCAAGTCCACCAAAATACCAGTGTGATAACTTTTTTGTCTTATCTTCCATATTTTCTATATTTCATTAACCTTCATAAAGCAAGCAGTTGTTATTTTTCTGAGAATATATTTATTAGACTTAAATTAATGTACTTACCTTTTCTTTTTATATATTTACATAGTAAATATATTACAGGAAAATGATAATTACCATTATAAATTTTTTAACAACATAACAGAAACTGTAAATAAGCAAAAAAATAATATTTATATTATAAATGAAAATTAGAATCTGAAAGTTAAACATTTTATTTAATGCAGTAAACAAAACATTTATAAATTAATATAAATACGCACTCGTCCGTATATATACGTTATTGGCATGATTTTATTAAATTTGAAGACTTTTATGTTAGTGATTTTTACATACAATTTTTAATTTATGTTATGTATATACACTTTCACAAAAATATAAATCTGTTTTACATTTCAATTTATCATAAACAGTTCAAATTATTTAACAGTAGTTCTACTTTATATACTTACACGTATATGTACGTTCAATCGTGACTCGTTATAAATTAATTCTGTCAATAGCATGTATGTAGATCATAAATATTGTTTTTGCGTGCGTATAAGTACAAAGTTCTATAGAATATATTATACTGATTATAGTAAATTGTTTATTAAATAAAAGTGTATTGATACAATGAAAAGTATAATACATGTAAATCATTTAATATGAATTTGAACAAAAATAACCGTAAAACGATAAACGTAGACTATTAATGAATAAAGAGTATATAGATATGTCATAAAGTATAGATAAATAAAAAAGTACAATTACAGACATATTAAAAACAGAACTTACACTGCTCCATGCTGTGAGCGATAGTTCTAATTCATACTTGGTTGCAAGGATCTCTAAACTTTTAGTGATGTAACATTACAAATCAGTCAACAGCTGGAAAGTCAGTAAACGCGCATGCATCAGCTGACAGCCACGTGTTATACCACTTCCTTTCAAGGCTGCTACTCCTTATCGACATAGGTATTTATATACATATAAATGTGGTTTAGTTTATTTTATACGTTTCCAATGCAAATTAACGATTATTACTGGCTAAATTTTCGAAAACCTATCAAACCGGATTTGACAGAAATTTTGTAGATAGCTGTTTACATAAAAAACAATATTTGGGGGAAGGATTTATGGCGATTATTGTTATCCTTCAGTTTTTGTTTATGCTATATAATTATTGGATATTCAAAATTTTTATTGAAAATAATTAAAACGTCGAAAAAGCGTGTTTTTAAAAACGATATTTTAATGGTCAATAATGAACTTTTACGAAACTTTAACCCAGGGACATCCAAGGCTGCACCGGGTTTCCCCCTCCGTGTTTATTCTCTTCATATAGATTGTGTTCATTGAGCTACATACTAATCAAACTGAAATGCAAATGAATGTAAATAGCAGGTGTTAGAGCCGGATGATTCGTTGGGAAGATATAAATGTTAAGTGGCATTGCTATCCACGCAAAAAGTAGATTTCATCTAAATAGGTTATATAGTATAGAAATCAACGAATATGAACAAGAAACCAAATGCATTAAAATTATTACTCATGTTTATTGCTTCGAAAATCCTGCGGTTTACATAGTATGTAAAAATTCAAATTTAAGGCACGGGGAATCCCTATTATTGAAAACAGCTATGATGTCAGTTTCGGTTCTCAAAACATTTATAAGAACCGAAATAATCTTAAAATAATTATGAACGAAAAAGGTTCTGGCTTATTTATATCGTTATCTGTTCCGGTTATACAGAAACGATATTTCTAGATTATAAATCGTAGAACACGTATGTTCAAATTAATAGAGAATTTATTTGCTATGTATATAAAATATAAAATATTTTTACCGCTCATAAAATATATTTCAACCTGATTACAATGTATATGAATATGTGTATACCGCAGTTCACCAGAGTCCATAACTGCAAAAAGACCAGTTTTCGTTCTTCGCGCTTCTCCAGTGCGCATCTTCGCCCTGATTGGCGATACTTCCAAACGAAGTGGAAAACGATTAGCAGAGAGCTCGCTGCGTTCCCCCACCATCTTCCAACCTGCGCGGCGCAGTTATGGACTTTGGTGAACTGCGGTATATATGTATACACATTTTTTATATTTCTTTTATAAATCAGTATATCATATCTGTATATGTTTTTAATATACAGGGTGTTCAATGCAAATGGGGCAATGTGTAACTTTAAAACGATAAATGATAGGAAAGAATGTCATCGAGAAAAATGAAATAGCGTCAAAGTATCATGCGTGTGTGTCGACACCGGAAATGGAGACATTTAAAAGATTTTAAAAGAGGTATTTCATTTTTTTTAACAGGATTGTGTATTTTGTTGTACATCAATCAAAGCGTTTTTTAATTTTCTACATAAAAATATTAAGGTATTTGGGTTCAAATGATATCTTAGGGAGAGACAAGGAGAGCCTAGTGGTCTCTCCTTAAGGTATTTTTTACATTAATCAGTTTTCGAGTCAATTATCTTAATATATTTTTGTGGAGAATAAAAAAGCGCTTAGAAAAAAAAAATGAAATCTTTAAAATATGTCCACTTCCAGTACCGATTTTTTTCTGTCTTTTACCGTTTTAAAGCTAGAGCTTGTCCCAATTGCATGAGACATCCTGTATTTTAAGAAAAAGGTATCAGATAGTATAGTGCTAAAAGATCTTATTTTCTTTTCTAAAATAATTTATGTATTTGAGATTGTTTTGTATCGTAAAAATAAATCGTTAGTATAAAAAGCGACTAAATAATAATATACATGTAATCAAAAAATTTAAATTCTTAGATACTCTTTAAATATACTTAATTTAACTATGAAATTTTTATATCCAAATAAAAGACCAATAAAGGATGTTAAATATGATGAAAGCTACAGGAAATACAATTCTACTGCGTCTATCGATCCACTGAGCAATCTCTTGCGGCGTCATTGTTGTAAAATTATGTAAATGGGCAAGGGTTGCTCTTCGCGGGAATGGTTTTGGTAGCGGTGTACTGCTAATAGTCGCAATACTTTTTCTTGAACATTCTTGGTCTTTGTCCTCCTCAATTTTTACAGATGGAATATTGAGATTACTTGGAAAACTCTATGGAAGAATATATTTTATGAAAAGTACTTAGAATTCACTTAATTTAATCCTGTTAGATATACTTGTTATTAAATATTAACTTACATGTACGGTGAGATAATTTTGACTTGAATAATCTTGGTCACTAATAGTTGTGTTTTCAAGCGATGACCAAGAACGAGATCTTTCTAGTCCTGTAGTATTTTTCTGAAATTGTTTCCGTGCTAGTTTTGGCGTTAATGTTGATTTTAATATGTATTTACTATTAACTTTTTTTAATGGCACATTTTTCCTATATGAATGTAATCACGAGATTGATAATTATATTAACAAATGTAATGCCACTGCAATCATATTTATAAACTAAAATATACATACTTTCGTCGATAAATTGTATTAACAAAGGCAAATTCTACCATTGCTGCAAACAAAAATATAGTACAACCTAGAAACCATATTTCACTGGCTTTTATGTAAGAAACTTTTGGTAAGGAATTTTCGACTTTTGATGCAAGAGTCATAAACGTCAAAATAGTGTTTGTTCCTAATACATAGAATGCTTAATTAGTTCTTGATATTATAATACTAATATACATTATATCCACATTATTAAAATATTTTACCTAATACTATTCGTGGCGGACTTGCATCCATATGCAACCAGAAAGAAACCCAAGAAATCACCACGATTAATATAGATGGTATGTAATAGTCCATCATAAAGAATCCCATTTCACGTGCTAATTTAAACGTTATAGTAAGAGAACTGAAATTTCCAGCTACAAATATAAAAGATATTAATTAAAATAGTTAAAACATTATGTAGTACGTAAAATAAGATGTATACCAAAATGACCATAATGTTGTTGCGATGTAGTATAAAATGTTTCTGTCATATTAACCCATTTGTCCACAAGCTTGTATTCAGTTAAATGTAATTCATCTGCAAGTACAATTGGCTCGTCATCCCAATACAATACCATGTCAAGCACATTGTGTGTCCCTGTAGGTAAAAATTCCATTCATTCCAAGGAGCATAGTAGAATAAAATAGCTGACATTGTAGTAATACGACAACAATGACATCCTACAGCTTTCAAAAATAAGTGGACATTCTTGTACATCAAATGGAAACTTCTCCAAACGAAGCCCACAGTTAAGAGTTGCTTGCAACCTAAAATAAATGTATGTACTGTTTATATCGCATAAATGAGTTACTAATACAATTACTATATTAAAACTTACAATTAGTATTTCTATAGTTAAACAAGTTTATGTAAGATTCGATAACAAATATTGCTCATTTGTAATCTTTTCAGAATTAATTTTTGGTCTAAAATTAATAGTTTTAATGTAATTTTGGTATACATTTATTATTGATAGTTATTGAAATTTTTGTCTTAGTAAATAAAATTGAGAATAGTAATTAGAATAGAAATTAAATAATAATGAGAATAGTAAACCTATAAATAATATAAAAAAATAGCATGTTTTTAGGACATTTATGGTATGATTAAATATTTACTTAACATTTGTAAATTTAGTTTAATTTGTAATTACATACCTAGTATTTAATATAACCATGCCAGCTGGACTTATAGAAATAAGTATGTCTTTAACACCATTTCCCATTATAGCTGAACTGGGTTCATTGGAAACATATACATTAGGCGTCCAAATTAAGTCATGTGCAAATTGTCCGCCGTGTATCTGACTTAAGTTTGGAACAATATGTGAAAATTTTAACCTTTTATCCAAATACCTAAATTGTAACATCATGTGCACATCAAACTGCTGCAAAATCATTATTGAGTATGTGTATAATAGATATAAAAATAATTACTATGTTCGAAACTGTATGTACACTTATAAAGCATAATATAATTATAACATAAACTACCAGGGTTTTGACCATATTTGATTTAATTGTATAAATGTAAGCACTGGTGTACACATTAATTGGATCAGTGGTATTGACTTCTCCTGGAGGTCTCACCATTTTGTCATAACGACACTCATCAGTTAATAGTTGTAGGAGCTCAGTTTGTGTCATAGAAATGCTATTATTTAACATTGGGCAACTTCCCAATCTACAAAAAATACAAGTAATTTTACATAGAAATAACTTTATTCCCAGCACTTAGTTATTCAATGAACGCATTGAAGGTTTATGAGTAAATTTCAACATTTTTTAACAATAAACAGTAATTAGAGAAAATTAATATATAACAGTATAAATGCAGTACAAAAAGATAATGTTGTTTTGTAAGAAAGTCCTTGAATTAAAATTCTACACATTACTAAGTGCATAGCAAGAATGGTTTATTGTTGCTTTGTACTGATGCAGATGACAATACAATGCATGTGACTGTACATTAGAAAAGAAGTTCTTCTCATTAGAATTTCAAATCGTAAAAAAAAGATAAAGCTTACAAGTAATAAATAATTGTTTCATACGAAAATATTAGAAGTGTGAACTACATATGAAGTATATCAATACTTTTAATATGTTTCTTTAATCTATAAAATGAGTCATAAAGGAGTAAAAGTAAACTCACACCTTTTTAAATTTATGCAACTTTAGACATATTTTTTCACCTAAATGAATTTTTAATATATTTAACATTCAGTTACTTATAATGTATTAAAATTAATAGAAACCTTTCGAAAATTAAATTAGATTCAATAATAAAAATGTACTTATAAGTTTAAGGTATAACAAACGAAAAGTCATTTAAACAAAGATTTGAGTGATTTAAGTGTTTTATTAGAAAACATATTAAACTTTTATTTTAAAGTTAAAACAATGCAACATCGGTACCGCAATCAGAGTTTTAATACCAATTTCAACATTAACATCTTATCTACCTACATACATGAAGACATTAATTTATAGCATCAAACATTCAACTGTTTATATAAGTTATCAATATTTTTGATTATATCTGCACACCATTACTGAATAAAATTCTTCTTACTTTCCTTCCTAATAAATTGAATGGCAAATTTATACTGTTAATGGGAATAGCTCTAGCATTTTAAAAGGTGTAGTTATTTATTGTCACTTAAATGTTTTCCAGTGTAATATGAAGCTAAAACTAATAGTTTTTCTAACTAAAAAAATATTTAAAACATGTTACAATTTTATTTAAACAACAAAAGACAATATTCACCTTTCACTTGAAAGTTAATATTTACATAAATGTTTTGAAAGCTATTGACTTTTATATGAAATGTCTTCAGTTAGAAAAACAATAATATTTATACATGAATATTTTGTACAATAACTTATTAGTATTATAATGAATTGATATGGCTATAATAATCATATTAGCTTTACTTGATAATATTATAATTTTATAGTCTGTTCTGTTATATATTATGCATTGTGTTTATACGTGTGATTGTGTATTATAATTTATAAATTGATGTATAAGACTCTAATTAATTAGAACTGGTTTCCAGTAATTTTACTTTTCTATCATATGAAATGAATATAAGATATTTTACCTTCATTTTTAGGACTCAATATTTAAAAGAATACATACTATTAAATTTAAATAAAATATATTTTAGAGTCACAATAATTACTGTAATAATTTCATAATGAAAATATAACTTACATAGTTGATGTATTTAAATGTAATATTTGTAAGAAATAGAAAAACAACACAAGAGAATGAATTCTTCTTTTTGAAACCATTTTAAGTTCCCTTATAACTGAACTCCTTCACTAATAAAGTTGAACTGATTCTTTCTTAGATACACAAGTATGCTGTTGAGTAAATTTGCTGGAAACCAAATATTACCCAACCATTCCTCCCACTCAGAATATTCTTTTTACAAAGCGAATACATATTCAAGTACCATATGACATTAGGACAATACAATATACTGCTTCTATTGTATATACATATATAGGGTGAATGAAAAGCATACAGGGCCATTCGATACCAAATTGATCACTTTTTGAAATCAATGACAAGGATTTTAATTCATATAAAATATGATACAATAAACATGAAATTAGGAGAAAGGTTTAAGTCATCATTTTGTTGGTTTTGAATACGTTTAAAAAGTATGAACCTTTTAATTTTGCAATTTTCACTTGGTTCCTCGAGTTTATTTTCCTTTCTTTTTATTTGAAAAATTGATTTTGTAGTAATAAAATTTTTATTTTATTACTTTTTCCTGGAAGGTGAGATTATGTTTTACAAAAATACGATGATATTCATTGAAATTTTATTTATAAAACAAGTCTTTTAAGATGATCACTTTATAATTACTGTCGTAATTAGCTATTAAAGAACCGGCGTTTCCGCGCGCTCTACTATTATATAGGGTGTCTCATACAATTGGGCCAAGCTATGCTCTAAAATGGTATAAGATAGAAAAAATTAAATGGTGTCAAATGGAGCATCACTTGCTTCACGTATCGGTTCCGGAAGTAGAGACATTCTAAAGATTTCAAGGTCAGCTTCACTTTTTCAAATGGAACTATGTATTCTTCTATACATCAATCGAAGCGCTTTTTAATTCTTTACAAAAAAATATTAAGGCACTTAGGTCGAAAATTGAATAATTTAAGAGATATTTTAGGGAGGGACCACTAGTCCCTTAAATATCACATTACTTATATTTTTATATTGTGAACAACTATAATACAATTATGAAATTCTTTAAGATTTTTATCATTATTTTACTGTAATTATATCATACACATTTTTTATAGAAAATAGTTTTTATGTAATTATACAAATAAGTGATTTACAGAAAGAAGAATAAAAGAAATTCTAAAATAGTAAATAAATTATAATGAAATTCTAAAAGATAATTTTAATACCGAACCTATGATAAACGGGGTGGTTTTTTGCAATTGAACACGGTAGAATATCTCTTTTTAGACTATTAATATATTTTTTTCTTTTCCATAGAACTTGATCAAAAGACGTGTGTGTGTATGAATCAGAGTGTGAAAGACAAGAATTAATGTAAGAATGTTCTAATTACATCAATGGCATCTGGTAAAAAATATTTACATATCCCTGAAAAAATAAATCACGTGCTGAAAATTGGTGAAAATGAGGTGAGTTAGGACGTCATGTTAAATATCTGCATAGAGCTGTGCGTAACAACTGAATGGTCTGGTATGTACAGTAGTGTTGCGTTATAATATTCGCAGAAATATAGCGCGGGCAATTAATCTAATCGATCTGTAAACAACATGTGTTTTCCTACGCCGAAAGAGCGGCGGTATCCAGTGATAATGTTGCAAACAGCGTCGTGCGTGGATTGCACCTACAATCTACAATAGAACCTCAATGTTTTCCGACTAAATTTCCTGGTTAAAAATGGCTCTTGCTATAATGAATTATGAAGAAAGCGTTGGGAAAGCGTGTGTGACATTAATTTTGCATAATTTCTTGCCCAGACCCTGGATCCCCGGAGTAATAAAAGCCTCATCAAGGGTCACCCTATCTAGTATTTCTATTTCTATTGTGCTTGTTTTAAATTAAGTAGTATTTATATTAGACATATTAAAACAAGCATTACACAATTTAAAATTTGAAGTTTACTCCTTTTTCCAGAATCTTAAATGGTAATCTTTTTAAACAAAAATTTAAACATCTTAAAGAATTTCATATAATTTATTAATCGATGGAAAAAATGATTAAAAAGAATATGTTTAAATAATATACAATGTATCAAATTGATTACTTATATACATATTTCACTTCATTTCTATAGATGCAATATGCGGTTTCATACGATTTAAGATATACGTAATCAAATGAAGATTCTGGAGCAATTTTGTCATTCGTACGTAATGCCGTTCGGTATACGGTATCACGGATTCTAAAGTGGAACTTAATTTTGTTTTAAATTCTAAGTGTTCCATTTCCATTATTAACGTATTTATGACTACCTATTAAATACAAATTTGATGTAAGTAAAATTACGAATAAAGCTTTCACACAATGAATCACACGAAACACGTAATTATATTTCAGCACTTACCTGAGCTATTTGGCAATTTTTACTGTTGGCATTCCACGTCACAGCACACTTCAGTAATTCTTCTTTGTAAATAGGTTTCAATTCACGAATCGTTTGTTCAAGTTGAGAAGCATCTTGCTTTAAAATATCTAACACAAATTGAATTTTATATAATTATACAGAAAATAACTCCAATTAATAGTATATTAATAAAAAGTAAATGAAACGTACTTTCTACAATTTTTAGGACTTTGAAAGGACGATCCAATTTTAAAGCTAAGTTTAAAGCAGACGTCAATTTACTTGCTTTAAGTAAATTTGCTAATTTTTGTTCTTCCAATGCAAGTTGCTCAATTTCCATTGCTTTCTTCATTCTCCTTTCATCGGTTACATCTTTCCAAATAACTAATAATGAATCGCTTCCACCACTAATTACATGTTTCTCATCTTTAGTAACTGCAATTTAAATATTAGAAAATGAAGGTATTAGTTAAACAAATTAATGTTAAATTAATAATTAAAGATAGTAAAATAGTATCTACCGGCAAGTGCCCATACACGACTTTCATGTTGTTCCAGAGTACATATACACTCTGATGTTTTAATGTTCCAAAGTTTTAGCAGACCATCCCCGCTTGCTGTAATTAATTGCATTCCACGGCTCAAAAATTCTGCTTTTAATACGGACGATTCATGACCTTCGAGTGTCTATTGCATAAAAAGGATTATGAGCAACGATATATTGTTGATACATTTAAATCGTAATTTTTAAAAAATTACTTTTAAACAGTGAAGTTCTGTCAATGACCAAAGTTTCACTGTACAATCTGCTGATGTTGTTAAAAGTACTTGGTCTATGGGCGAAAATCGAACACACCATACACCTCTCTTATGTCCACGAAATACTCCAAGCAACTGCAAATTATCTGCTGACCACAGCTACAATATTTAATATAAATATCTTTATATTTATAATATGGTAAATTTAATAATATTGGTATTCAACATGTTAATGAATAAAAGTATTTGTAAACGTTTTAAATTTTGATCTATCTTACTTTAGCTGTTTTATCTTGTGATCCAGTAGCAATTAATTTATCATTTGGCGATATGGTTACACAATTAATGTCTTTTTCATGAGCCAATGCTGTATGAATTACATTTAAAATGTACGTGTCTATAACAATGTAACATAAAACAATATTAATAATGATTAATATAATGAGCAATAAATAATATATAATTTAAGTAAAAATTCCGTTTACCCTTTTGCTCAGTATTTTCCGATAAATTCCATAATTTAAGACAAGAATCTTGACTGACTGAAGCAAAGAATTTAGACGATGTTTGAGAAATAGCAACAGAACCAATTGGAGCAGTATGCCGAACAGAAGATGCAACACAAGATACTTTTGTTGTTTCTTTATCCATACACCATACGCGAATGCTATTATCCTGTAAATTGTGAAATGCTATTAACGATTTGATAAATTTATTACGTTATATTAAAATATATTTGATTATGAAAATACCTTTGCTGATGATATAAGTAGATTGACATTAGCAGATGTTACAGCAAGAGATAAAACAATATCTGTATGCCCACATAATAGTTCACAATCCATAGTTGATACATTATATAATTTTATATCACAACTATTGGTAGCAACTGCTATGTGACTTCCATTATTTCCGAAATATACAATATCCAAAATTTCATCGCTGTAACCTATTAACTACGACAATTTAATATTATTACAAATACTTGCCTCCATAAAAATTGATCATACTATAAATAAAAATTAACTTTACCTGTTTTACATGCGCAAATGTTTCGAATGAATGAATAATTATGTTGTGGTCTACGGTAATTACAGCAAAACTGTTGCTACTTTCGTTATAAAGCAAATGTATAATTGCAAAGTTCCCTTCTTCTTTTGCTGCTGACACAATAGAATTTTTCTGGGTATATACTTCTTTACCACTTCTCATTTCCCAAATTTTGACAATACCTAAAGAAAGATTTAAGTTTTATAATACTTTTCTGTAATGTGTAACTATATACTATTTTATAAATTTGCAATATTTCAATATTACGTGATTTCTATAATGCTATAAATAAGTTAATTGAAGTTTCATAATTGAACCTTTTTCTCCTGCACCAGCAACATAAACACCACTTTCATCCTTATTACATAAAACCGCCGACTGTGCATTTTTAGGAATGATAAATGTATCTTCTATTTCCTCATAAACTGGTAAAATACGTATTGATGATCCAGAAGAAATATCCCATAGAATTAATACTTTATCTCTTCCTGAACTGTATAAAAGACACCCTATTATATATATAAGTACCTAATTTGATATTAAAAGCTACCAAATAATTTTAATACATTACCTAACTAGATAATCCTCATCTTTAAGAAAAGATAAAGATGTAACTTTACTAAAGTGTCCAGAGAGGGTAATTTTTTCTATACCAGATTTAATGTTCCATCCATGAATTTTAGCATCATCGCCAGCAGCAAAGATAAGGTCTTTTTCAGTATTTGGATGGAAAATTAACACACTGAAATTAGAATAAACAAATATATAATATGATAAAAAAGTTTCTTTATGTAAAGAAAAATATTCTTATAGCATACTGGTATTGATACCATTCAAATTCTATAAAACATATTTTTTGTACCACTATTCTTAAATGAACCACTCTGTACATTGTATAAGGAGGCATTCTGGTAATCTGAGTCTAACAAACTCAATTTTTTTTGCACTTTTCAAAGGCATTTAGTTATTAGAAGATACTGTGAAAAATTGGGAGTATTATTTTCTTTATTGCGGTATTTACAGATCTCTGAATTGAACTCGTAGCAACGTACTGCGTGAGCCGCTCAGCTCGGCTCCGTGGCTTAAAGATACAGTCTATGTAAAGTACATACCTAACAACTCCTTGTACTCCTCTCAGGTTGTGAATGCAAGCGTAATGCTCCAAGTCCCATAATCTCACAGCACCATCACTACCTCCAGAAGCTATTAAATTCTTTTCGCTCAAGTGTGCAATGCAAGCTACTGGACCTTTGTGAATAGACTTCCATAATTTCATTAATTTATTATCTGAAAAGAAATATTTAATTAAATGATGATTTCCACTATGCAACTATAATCATAATGATCTCTTCTGATTTTTATGTAATTACAAGGAGTAATGCAATTAGGATGCCTATTTTCACTTTGGTGTTCAACATGTTAAATAAACATTACCTTTCCAATTCCATAATTTGAATAGACCACTTTTGTGGTGTGTAATAATATTCAAATCATTATCACTTGCTGTGAACGTATTAATCGTATCTTCCTCTTCAACATCATTTCTTTCTCCCAAATAATAAAGTACTATGCCTTTGTTCACTGATACTATAGAAACTACACCATTCTTCTGACAAAATATATGTTGACCATCTTTGCTCCACTATAATTATTTATTTAATGAAAAAAATGAAGAACATATTTAACAATTTTAATTAACATACCTGAACATTTCCTCCTGTATAAAATGCACCATGCTTGGATTCAACTTCAAATCTATAATTATAATATATAAATATCAGATGAGGAAATCATGCTTCTGTTAGTAAAAATTTAAATTTCATTGCTTACGAATATATGTACTTATCAAATCAATATTGAATTAAGTACTTATATATTTAATAAATGCATACATTACTGAAGTAACTTTTTTACTATAATATACATAAAAAATGAGGTACTCGTTTATAAAATACTTATATGTATTAACAGATTTCACAAGTTATTAGTTAATTAAACGAACTTAATAATACATTATTCTATTAGTTATGAAAAGTTCCTTACGCCTCTTTTAAAATAACGTTACTCATTTCTGAAAAATTATACTGCTGATATTAATTTTTATAAATATTTGAAAATTAAATCTCTTCCATTTGATTTCGTGTTTATTTTGTTAAAAACCAACATTACAAAATAGAACAAACTTTAAATTACGGTGTAATAAAACAAACGTGCACGTGCATGTAATCATAGAATATAATGCAGGCTAAGATATGTAATCCTTAATTTTTGTCTGGCGGCATACAAAGATATTTCAAGCAGAGACGTTGTACATTGGAAAGGTCGTAAATTTCTTTATCCATGACTCTGGTCAGGCGCCAGATCTCACCCTTGTCCACAGAACACATAATTTCTGCTTTTCATTTGATAGAAATTCGCTACGTTGCCGTTAGTTGATAGCATGCGATAATTAAAGTGGCGCTTAAATCAGTTTCTGTTCGGTCTAATTTTCGATGAAACGTTGACTGTTTTACCGACGCGGAATTCGAAGTTTGGCCTCCATGCTAGCTTCAATTACTTTGGAAAATAAATCATTTTAGAAAAACAATAAATTAATTAAAGAATCGAAGAGTATTTGTAACAGTTATTATTGATGCAATGCTTAAATTGGTTTTAATACACACATTTTATTTATAATTATACATACATAATTTTATAATAAAAGTTATTAAAACTTTATATAATGGAAATAACTTTATTTTATATGAATATTTAAGATAAGGGAACAATTAAATCTGTGTTTGGATATTCAGGTAGATTAAGATTATATTCTTTTTCTAATTTTTTTGGCACAAATCTGCCACCTAAGTAATGGTATTTACCTTCAAATTTTTTAGCACATAATTTTGGTGCTGTTAATGATACCAGCATTTCTGGTTTTATACCACCTTCTGTGGGTGGACCATTTTCAACATTCCAACCAGAGGGTATATCTATACTACAAATTGGAATACTTGTTTTTTCTAGTAAATCAATAATTGGAATAAATGTTTCTCTGACAGGTGGTTTAAAACTAAATCCAAATAATGCATCCACTATAAGAGCAAAGTGATGCATTTGATTTGCTGCAAAATCTTCTATATTATTTTCTACCACAGAAATGTCATTTTCAATGCATTGATGTAATAGATTTTCATACAAAGTACTGCTTGTTCTTTTAGGATAATAAATTTCTGGAGAGTATCCAAATTGTTTCAAATGTCTAGCACAAACTAATCCATCACCTCCATTATTTCCTGGTCCACAGCAAACTAAAATCTTTTGTGCAGAATTTTTAAATAATGGGTAAGTTCGAGCAATAGCAATAGCACAGCTCTGTCCAGCAAGTTCCATCAACTGATCCACACTGAATTTATACTTTTCAAATAAATCTTTATCTATATTAATGCTTTCTTGTTGATTCAGGTATTTCACCATAGTGGTATATGATAGTTTATCAAAAGAAAAAATTAATTTATTGCTAGACAAAATGGGTTTTATATAACTTCTAATAAATGATACCATTTATATATATTAACATTTAAAACATAACCTCTTATATTATATACTTTGTTCTTTTATTTACCTTATTAACACGAATAAATACTGTGAATAATTAAGTAATTAAAAAATTGATCTTAGATCACTTGAGCACAAATTATATGCTGTAAAATAATTTTACGCATTTGCGCAGAGGGAGCATGCTTGAGCCAATCAGAATTAACATGCGCAGAACGAACAAAAACTTATCGTATGACAGGTGATGTATTAGGTACAGGTCTCTCCTTGAAAGAATAACATGTACAGATTTCTTTTGTATTGGAATATAAATAGTATATTCCATACATTGAAAAATATTGTGTTGTCAATCATATAACAATAAAAGCAATTATTATTATATAAAATTTTAATCAGTTTTTTACATGACAAATATATTATATTTTATGTACCTTAATATTACTTGAATATGTTTGTCATTATTTTTAAAAAGAACTCAAAAAATAATTCTATCTATATATACATTACAAATACGTATCACATTTGTTACGTATTTGTAATGTATATATAGATAGAATTATTTTTCACATTTGTTATATAAAGAAGTTCATGTAAATAGTTAACACAGAAATTAAGTTGTGAATAAATGTAACAAACTGATCATAAACTAGATTATTATTATGAACAATAATTTTTAATCGTATTCTGTTTAAATGACTTAATAGCACAATTAATATGTGGAAGTAATTTTTTGACCATAAAAACTGAATTCCAATGTGCTTTAAATGGAAAATTTTCAAGAAATTCTCTATATACAGTGTGAGGTCCTTCCATATGGTATATTGACATAAGTAAAATTATAGGTTTTTCATTAGGAAATCCTGCACAAAGTTCTATCTTTACTATAACATGAAAGTCTTCATGATCAACTAACATCATCGATATATAACTAAACTTTACAGAATCATATTCTACAGAAGAATAATTCTGTAGTGCTAACATAGTTGATATATATTCTCTTCTTTTTATTAAACTTTGATTTATTGAATTTATCTGAAATAAAAAGTTTATTTTAATGATAATTCAATAATATATTATTAATTAAAACGAAATTTATATACCTTGTCTGTTATACATTTTTTTACTTCTGGTACATAATCTATCAAAAATTTATCTGGTGGTAATGGTGGTAAGTTTAATGCTCTTGGTCCACCAAGAGCTTCTTCCAAAGATTTTGAGAAAAAGATTTGTACTATAATACGATTCCAATCTGTCCCAGAAAATATTATAAGAAGCATTGCTGTATCACTTTCTGACTTATAAGTACGAGCTTCTAACTGTGATACATCCACAGATAAACTTATTACAAATCTAGCCTCTGTAGGTTTTGAACCAAATGGTAGTAATATCATTTCAACATCTTCTGACTTTACTTCTGTTGATGTCATTAGCATATTACATTCAAGTTGTAATTTGTCTTGTTTCTGAAGTAACTGCATCTAATACAAAAAATACATGTAAATATTAACTTTATTAGAAATTATAGGTGATAAATTATACTTGATAAATAAACTTCAAACCTGATGTTGCTTATAACATGATAAAAGTTCAATAAGAACATTCAATAAAGCATGTTTATCACTAGGATTCCATTCGGTAAGGCTAGGTACCTTAACAGACAAAGTATCAATATCTGTATCTGCTAAGAAGGAATTATCATTAAATATGAAGTCAGGACCCATTTCAGGATACTGTGAGTCAAAAAATACATTCCAAGTTAAATTCTGTCTGGCATAAGGAATAAGTAATCTAAAACGATCTCCTTCCACTTTGCCACAGCTAGATGAAACAGAATCTAATTGAATTGATTCATGGCATACTCCTTAAAAAAGGTAAAAATACACAAATATAACAAATATTTAACATTTATTATAATACATTATTTAAACAGAACAAGTAACTTACCAATTTTATCAGTTGACAGAACATCTATTAAAAGTGGCTTAATATGAGATTCAATGTCAGTAAAAATTGGATATTGTTGACTTAACATTGTAATAATTATATCTTATAAAATTTACATTCCACAAACAATAGCAATAAGTTTTTTCACTATAATTTCACATTCGGCAATTTGACGTTTATATATATTCACAGAACGATTATTTTTTATACAATTTCTTGTTTCAATACAATTGCTTATATCAAAATTTGTATATTAATAAATGTTTTATTATAAAACCACGCAAAATATTAAATATTTTATACGTAGCTTGTTGACAATTGAATAGCATTTCCAACGAATACAGATAAAACAAGATTAGACATGCTTTTATTTTCGAGGGGTCTTGAATTTGTGCGCCATCTGTTCTATCTTAGTATAAAAATGTGAAACACTTTGCATTGTATATACTTCTATTTTTTAGAAATCAGTCAAAATCAGCACAAGTCCAAAAAATGATTAAAATAATTGTTTGACAATCTTGTATTTTAAAAAGATCGCCATAAATTAAATATTTTTAAAATTCGATCCCAACGCCATCTATGCAGAAAGGACAGAAATTACTCAACAACTTATCGATTGAATTTCTTTTCTTTTATTAATACGCACTTGGGACCCCACTCGGGTCCATGCGTAAGATTGAATCTTTTTTTTTTATCAATATTGAATTTCAGAAACAAGGGAATATTGGCGCCATTTATCAAGAAGCTGCGGAAACTAGTCGGCGAACAGTTTCCGACGTTTTTGCGTAGATGGCGCTGGTGTCGAATTTTAAAAATATTTAATTTATGATGGTCTTTTTAAAATACAAGTTTGTCAAACAAATAGTATGTATAATTAATTCCATTTATTTATTACATCTTAATAAATACGCTTATGTAAATAATATATGTTTTAACGCATTTCAAATTAGTATTCTTCTTCATCTTCGGTATTAACAGCATCTTCCTGTACTTCTCGATAATCCAGTTCTAAAGCTGCTAAATCTTCTCTCGCTTCAGCGAATTCACCTTCTTCCATACCTTCACCAACGAACCTATGATTTTGTTTATTATATTACATTATTTAAATTAAAGTTTCAATTATGCATTTTGATAAAATAGAATTTACCAATGAACGAATGCTCTTTTGGCGTACATGAGATCAAATTTGTGATCAATTCTAGCCCATGCTTCTACTATGGCAGTAGTATTGCAGAGGCAACATACAGCCCTTTCTACTTTAGCAAGATCACCGCCTGGTACCACAGTAGGAGGTTGATAATTAATTCCCACCTAAAGGAATATCAATACTAAAATTTATTATTTAATTACAGGGTTAATATTCTTTTTTTATACTATATCACTCAAACCTTAAAACCGGTCGGACACCATTCAACAAATTGAACATGTTTCTGCCTTTTGAGAGTTGCTATCGCCGAATTTACATCTTTTGGGACTACATCTCCTCTGTAAAGCATACACACAGCCATATATTTACCGTTTCGAGGATCGCAATTTACCATTTGATGATTTGGTTCAAAACAAGAGTTTGTTATATCTGCTACGCTAATTCTTTCATGACCCGCATTCTCAGCCGATAAAACGGGAGCGTATGTTGCCTACATAAAATACGGTAAGTTATTTAACTACATATTTCTTCCATTGAAAGTTATAAAATGTTTTTTATTCAACTTACCAAAGGAAAATGGATACGAGGATATGGAACTAAATTTGTTTGAAATTCGGTAATATCAACGTTAAGAGCTCCATCGAATCGTAAACTGGCTGTTATCGAGGAAACGATTTGTCCAATTAAACGATTCAAATTTGTATATGTAGGTCTGTCGATGTTCAAGTTCCTTCTACACAGCTCATAAATAGCCTACAAAATGCAGTTAATCATTAATGAACTAACATCAAAGATATTATAGCCGATGTAAATATATAGAACTTATATATACTTGATTGTCAACTATGAAGGCCACCTCGCAGTGTTCTAATGTTGGATGTGTATAAAGAATTGCGTTATATGGTTCTACAACCGCCGTCGATACCTAAGAAGTGGCATTTTATTACACTTATTATGAATAGACTATTTTAATTATTAGTATTTCGTTTATATGAAATTAACTATTTGATGTATGTACCTGAGGCGCCGGATAAATACTAAAGGTCAGTTTACTTTTTTTAGGATAATCGGCGGACAATTGTTCCATCAATAAGCTTGAAAATCCTGATCCTGTACCACCACCGAATGAATGGAAAATTAAAAAACCTTGCAAACCTTTGCACATTTCGGTGAGCCTTCGAATTCGATCCAAAGTGAGATCTATGATTTCTTTCCCTGAAAAGTAAATTTTTCTTAGAATATATAAAAACCTTTTCTTATATGATACGCGAAACTTAACGCGACACACCTATCGTATAATGTCCTCGAGCATAATTATTTGCGGCATCCTCTTTTCCAGTAATTAATTGTTCTGGATGAAACAACTGCCTGTACGTACCTGTACGAACTTCATCTAAAATATCAACAGTTCAAACATAGGAACTAATTAATTGTTCTGGAAAAACATTGAAACTTTTCACACGGTAACTTGCCTACTACTGTTGGTTCAAGATCAACGAAAACTGCTCTTGGAACGTGCTTTCCAGAGTCTGTTTCGGAAAAAAATGTATTGAAAGAATCCTCTCCGGAACCTACGGTGGAATCGCTGGGCATTTGCCCGTCAGGATGGATTCCATGCTCTAAACAATACAGTTCCCAACACGCATTACCCATTTGGACTCCTGCTTGTCCGATGTGGATAGATATGCATTCCCGCTGTAATTATTTACAAACGGGGCAATTTCAATCTCCATGATTAATTAAAAGAAGTACCGAGCTTAATTTGAAGTTCAAAATATATTGAATTGTTTGAAAACTTGCAAATAAGATAAGTTAATCTTCTAGTTATATAATACCTTCTTTGCCATCTTTTTATTTTTTATACGTTTTTAAACGGTACTAATAATAAATCTATACACTTATGCGATGGTAGAAAAACGCGCATACGTTTAGTGTTTCCTTTTTGTTCAACATTTTAAGAAAAATATTAATAAAATAGACAAGAGAATGTTAGTTATTGAAGTTAAATATTTTCGTTTCAGAGAAACACATAGAGATGGTTTAAACAAGAGATTCCCCTGGATAACAAGCTTGGATACTCAACAAGGAGTGATTACAAACTGACATGACATGTCGAATTTCTATCGACATGAAGCGATCTTATACCTGTCAGCAAGTTCTAAGCTTTTTACCTTGACCTTACATCTACTTTTCTTATTAATCATTCAGTGGTGCCTTAAAAAAAGACCCCCGTTTCATTGTTATAGTCGTAAGAATCTTATAGTTGGTGCAATGACAATTCGCTATAGGTCAAAGCATATCAGTCATAAACTTTTATCAGTATACTTTGCATTCTTTAGCCGCATGATGCTAAATATCGATTTTAATAGGTTGACATACTGTAACCATAGCAGCTTGATCGAACATCGCATGACACGATTTTACGATTCATCAGAAAGATGATCATCAGGCGTAATGACTTATTAGTTTTACAATTAAGCCTGTTGTTCGTTATATGTTTCAATACACATAATGTGTAACTATTTCAAAATAGTACATTGAACGAAATGTAATTGATTTCGAAAGATTATTAATTTGGTGAACAATAGAATAAATCAATTTATATTAGCTCTTATATTAGCTCTAGATATTGATAGATATTATATAAATTAAGTAGTGTAATCGATATTTAATGATACATACTGCAGACTATAATATATTAATTGCGAAATAGATAAAGAGGCTTATATTTAAAAAATTTTAAAATCTGGCCGCAACATATACTACGTCCTTTTTAAATTTAATAATAAAAGTAAACAATAAAACGCTATTATGTAGTGTTGAAAAATAGAATTCGATATTAGAATTTTAAATATGTAAGGTACGATTTACCTTCAATATTTCATAAAATATTTATTCTACTTTGATGTATTCATATATGTGCCTTAACTTCAAGTACCGTCTTACGTATATGATTTAACATAGACAGTTCTTTAATCGGTCGATTACACTAAGAGGGTACCATCGTATTCTAATTATGATGCCTATACACATTATTTGAACATAGTATTACATTGCAATTTATGAACCATTAGCATAATAGTTTCTGTTTGAATATATATTTATTTACCTAATAACAATTTAGTTTAATTCATTGTTTTATGTTAAAATATATTACTATTTTTCATTTATTCATAAAACGCATTTATAAATTAGTAATTTTAATTTTAATCAATTGCAAATATATTGTTTAAATATAATTTATAGTTATATTACAGTAAATTTAATAACAATTATAAAATATATGTTAAATAAAATACTCACCATAGTTGCTAATTGAGTCTTTCAGAAATAAAAATATATGCCAGAACGTACAACGATTCGACTACTGTCTACCTCAACGAACGGTGAGATCACTGTGATGCGCCATATTATTACTCGTATGTATATAATATCTATTCTAAGTTCTGCAGGTGATAATGCTGATGCTATAGTATTTACAATAGTCGTTACGTACTTATACACGAAGTTTGTTTTACTTTGAAGACATAAAATATTTAATGAAATATATATATATACACGTCGTTTTTATTTTGTGTCTACATAATAAAATATATCTTAAAGTTAATATTAACGATAATCTAAATTTATTAAAATAACAAACGGTATAAAATACAAAACAAATTGATAGAAAAATGCATATGTATTTTATAACTTTCTATCACATTTTTTACGTTATATCTTTTTTGTATCCTTTGGGGCTAGAAAGTGTAATTAATTGCACTCTTCGGGGAGCTTTGCTAAGAATTTTTGTATTCACTTTATCAACTTCATTAGTACTTTCTTCGGTATAAATTAATTTAACATCTTCAGTTTCTTCAAATTCTGCCTTATTATTTAATTCTTGTTTTGGAATAGTACTATCATTTAACAGTTTGTTATTTTCATTTAGTATACTATCTGATTCTTTGTTGGAAGTTTTCATTTCGTGTTCTATATCAATATCGATAGCACTGTTATCTATATCAACGGTTGGTAAATAATCCTCAGTTTTACTATCATTACTTAATGTTTGAGTTTGTTTACAATCATTACTAACATTATGTGTTGTTGGGGTACTACTTTCCTTTTTATACTCTTCACCTAGTTCTCCCTTCTGAAAATGTATTATAGAACAATAACCATCTGTCGATGACACAATTAAAATTTTACCATCACTTGACCATGTGACATCAGTTAATCTTGTGTAATGAATATTTGATATAACCGAAATTGGTGAAATTTGTTGAGTATCATATATGAATACTGAATGCTGTGTAGCAACTGCAAATACCATTCTGTAAGGTAATGCTACTGTAGGTGTTCGACTATCTTTCCGTAATTCAAAATAAATTGGACAACATCTAACTGCAATAGTACATTCATCCAAAGTGGGTAAGAGTATAAGAGGTCTGAAAAAAACAATAATATGTTGGACTTATAAAATGATATAACTCATCAAAATATACTTACTCTTTTAAATTGTATCTTGAAAAAATTACAGTTGCATTATATATTTTTTCTGTAGTCTCCACAGGTTCAATTATGCCAGATGGTACAATAAGTAACATTCCATCTAAGGAAAATGTTAATCTTCTGAAAAATGACTTAAAGGTATCATCATAAAATAATCTAACTGTTTTATCTTTTACAGGATGATCAGATGGAGTTGGAATTTTAGCTCTGTAAGCTTTTTGCACTGTTTTCTTGGTATTAATATCAATCAAACGACATATCCTAGAAATATATTATAAGTTAAACATTATTACAGGTTTAAGTAATAGCATTAATATTTTATATCTGTACCTGTCTGTGCTTATGGTACATATGTACTGATTGCAAGGATCCCATGAAACTCCTTGTACAAACCCCTTGTGGTCAGATAATATAGCTACAGATCGACCCTTATGAACATCCCATAAAATTGCTGTATTATCTACAGATCCTGAGACTAGCATATTAGAATTTGGAGACCAACTAATATCATAAACATCTTCAAGGTGTCCTCTTAATGCTTTCCAAGAAATCCATTGTTCTTTATTCTCACTTTCATCAGAGGCAATAAAAAATTCACAGTCCTCTTTTTGTTTCCATAAGACAATTGTTGACTCTGGTTTAAACATAAATTTTATTATTTATCAATTTCAATTTAATCATTGCAGTATATAATTACTAACCATCGTCTCCTGAAGCTAAAATATCTTTTGAAGGTGAAAACCGTACTACGTTCACCGCTCTTTGGTGTCGTTCTAAATCGGCTACACATTTTACTGTAACATCTCCACTTTCGCTTGAAGTTAAATGCCAAATCTATAACAAAAAGAATGATTTAAAATTACTGGTTTACATTGTATGTAATACATTTATTATTATAATATTACCAAAACATGCGAATCGGCGCCGCCAGTTGCAAGTCGCCAGAAAGTTTCTTTTTTTGACGTTTCATAGATTCCAGCTTGTATATCAATACTTAAAACTGGATCACGATTATGCCATGAAATTTCAGGAGTTGTGCACCACATAATTTAAATTTAAAAGTGGAATATACGATATAAAAATATTATAATGATAATAAACTGACAGTAAGCGGAGTCGTGATCTAACCTTTTCCAACTTGTCACATTATTCCCGCCATTCCCACCTGAACATGGGATTCATTTTGTTGTATACCGCAGTTCACCAGAGTCCATAACTGCGAAAAGACCAGTTTTCGTTCTTCGCGCATCTCCAGTACGCATCTTCGCCCTAATTGGCGATACTCCCAAACGAAATGGAAAGCGATTAGCAGAGAGCTCGCTGCGTTCCCCCACCATCTTCCAACCTGTGCGTCGCAGTTATGGACTCGGGTGAAATGCGGTATACATACATATTCAATTTGAATCAGCCTTTGATTTATCCTTTCACATTAGTCATGTTGGAACTACAAAAATGACAAAAGTTATTTTGCTAGATAAATTGTAACTGTCTGAAAAAGTTGTTAAAAATGATTTAGACTGATTTGAAAATAATTAATCTTAATTATTTAAATAATAAGTGATTGTAAAATCCAAATAAGAAATAGTCCTAAAACTTTTTTTATAATAAATTTAAATTTAATATAAAATGTTAAGCATGTTTGTTACAAGTGTTTTAAATGAGTATGTTTGCATGTAAGTAATAATTGCACAGGATAATCACAGGAAATCCAAGTTCAGTGTCATGAAACACGTGATTTGAACATCCGGTACATGTAACGCCCTCTGAGAATGTAAAGAAATTATATGCGAAACAACTCTAATGTAAAGATGGTGGGTGCTGAAAATGATAATCAAGATCCAAAAGAAGTAGATGTCAAAGAAAATATGGATAACAATCAACAAAATGGAGAATTAGTTGCAACAGAGAATAACGAAGAAAGAAATGTATGTTAATTATATATTGTCTTGTATTTTATTACTACATCATTCATTTTCTTGTCACAATCATTTCATGTATCTTTGAAACTAACGAATTTAATTTTATCTCTACATTTTTCTTTACATAATTTATTTACTTGGAATGTTTTCAAATATACGACTTCTACACTTTTACGTTTATTAATGACGACTCTACAATTATTTAACAATACGACAAGTGTAGTGTAAATAGTCGCTACAACCTGTTTTACTCGTAAATCATGTATATTTAAATGAAAATTTAATTCTGATGAAATTATTTGTTAAAATAATAATTATTGTATTTGTTGTGTAGGTAAATGCGGAAATTAATGAACAAAGGATAAAATATCAGCCTACACGTTTGGAATCATTTTTTGCAATAACAAAGTCTTTGATTATACGTTCCCTTATTATTTATTTCATCAGTTATGTATTTAGACGAGTTCAAACTGATAATAATTCTCAACCTCTCAATCTTATCAATCCAGCACGTTCACAAGCTATAAATATATTTGAGAATGGAACAATATTTGATTTACATGTTTATCTATCAGAATCTGAAAATTTTAAAGATTTTGATTCTCCGCAACCATTAGTATGGTTAGAGCAAGGATTAATATATGGAGATTGGTATAGTGGGCCAAATAAAGATGGATCAAAATTGATAAATTATAAATTTAATCCATCTAATAGATTAAAGAATAATGGATCCATATACCTCCATGTATATGTTACAAAGAATGGAAAATCTCCAAATCCTAAAGCAGGAAAAAATTATGCAGGAGAGTATATGTCATATTCTAGAAAAATGTTAAATAAATTTAAAAAAATTAGGTATCAAAAAAGACATAATTTGTTAACTGGTGAAACTACTGCGAGTAAAGAAGAAATTCAGGTATATATTTATTACAATTCATTAAAGTAATACTTTATTGATGTAGAATTAAATATATTAAATGCTTATTATTTCAGAAAGCTGAAATAATGAATCAGGAATATGTATCGCATTGGCACCCGAATTTAACTCTTAATTTAGTAACTGATCATACTAATTGGGTGTATGGTCAAGTCCCACCCCCATTAGATACCTGTAAGTTGTTCATTAAATATTATACATTATTATTGTAATTGGCATGTTCTTTTTCAACAGATATTTATTTTTTACCGGGCGAAAAATACTATAAACCTGTAATATATCTGAATGATTTCTGGAATATGCAAAGAGATTATCAACCTTTAAATGACAGTGTAAAAGAACTTGAGCTTCAATTAACTTATCAACCTCTTTCATTATTCAAATGGCAAATCTATGCTGCACAAACTATGAGAAATAAATGGACACCTTCAATAATGGGTATATTACATCATCCATAAAATTTCTTAAAATTATGTGCAAATTTTTAATAATACTCTTTATATAGGAGATTCGTCGGATGAAGATGATACTGATCAAGACACTTTAAAAGAAGCATTGTTAGAAACAAACCCATATTTTTTGGGTTTAACTATAATTGTTTCAGTATTACATAGTGTATTTGAATTTTTGGCATTTAAAAATGGTAAGATACTGAATCTATATAAACATATTATAAGTTACAATAAATTGTAAACTATTATTTTATTTATATTTTCAGATATTCAATTTTGGAATAATCGTAATTCTTTGGAA
This sequence comes from Osmia lignaria lignaria, assembly GCF_051020975.1. NCBI lineage: Eukaryota > Metazoa > Arthropoda > Insecta > Hymenoptera > Megachilidae > Osmia > Osmia lignaria. The sequence continues at coordinate 4,052,705 of NC_135037.1, read as the reverse complement.
GGTTTGTCAGTTCGATCTGTGTTTTTCAATGTTTTCCAGTCACTTGTTGTTTTGTTGTATGTTCTTGATAATGAGACGAACACAGTTGTTCGGATTAGTTGCGCAATAGGTTTATGCATAGAAGTATGGAAAATTAATAAGGTTATAGATATTAGAGTTAATAGGAATGCAAAAATACTTGGTATCCTTCCAACAATAAGTTTTCATGATAAAGGATCATATGTAGAATCTTCCACAAAAGAATATGATAGACTTGCATTTAAGTACTTATCTTGGGCTCTTTATCCTCTTTTTGCAGGATATGCTATTTATTCATTAATGTATTTAGAACATACGGGATGGTATTCTTGGATTCTTAGCATGCTTTATGGATTTTTATTGACATTTGGTTTTATCATGATGACACCACAATTATTTATTAATTATAAATTAAAAAGTGTTGCGCATCTTCCATGGCGTATGATGTCCTACAAATTCTTAAATACATTTATCGATGATATTTTTGCATTTGTTATAAAAATGCCAACGCTATACAGAATTGGTTGCTTCCGTGATGACATTATTTTCTTCATATTTTTGTACCAAAGATGGATATATAAAATTGATCACACTAGGGTAAATGAATTTGGTTTTTCTGGTGAGATGGAAGCTAATAATAAGATGATTAATGATAAGAAGCAAGAACCTATTGAAGATCAGCCAAAAACTGAAATTGATAAAAAAATTGAGTAACATTTAGTACATAATATTAGCCTTGAGTGTATTATTCGAAATTTATATTAAATTAATAAATTTATTAGTACCAAAGGATATATCTATATGTGAATAGGTACCTTTGTGAATTTGATATGACTGCATGTATCTACAGTATCGAGAAAAGTAGCTTTTTGTGGGGAAAATAGCGTCACAAGGGAAGTAGGAATTCTCAAGTCTACGGGGGGGAGGGTCGAAAATTCAAGAACTTGTAAAAGAGGAAGGGACAATATGATTTTCTCTGAGGAAGCCTATTATGCTCGGCGCTGTACACGTTCTATTGAATTTAAAATTTAGTTCAATGAATGAGCTTCGCACAGATATGTACGATTTTAAATGAAAATGCCGATATCCATTGTATTAAATAAAATAATACCAGCAAAAAATTTAGGATAATTGCGAAGGATAATAGATATTCTTTTAGTAGGTAGATATTCTTTCAACTTGATTCAAATTTGTATTTACTTTTTACATTTGTTTCAAAGAATTGTAATTATTACCTTTGATCAAGACCTTTGCCCAAGATACTGATCAAATATAAAGTTTATTTTAATGTTTAAAAATTGTTTTATATTCAAATTTTGTTATTATATACATATAAAATATATTCGTGCATATGCGTATACTAAATAATTTAAATGAAATATGACTTATATCAGATCCCGCGGAATGTTCTGTGGTTTTTTGTATTGGTGAAAGAAAACAACAGTTTGATTGCAAAATAATCTTCATTCATCAAAATAGACTTCGTTACATTTAAAAACCTTTTTTTATCCTCTAACAAGGTCATAAATGCTTATCGTGTAAAATTGTGTTGACTTAGATTTAATAAATTATCCCAAGAGTATTCCACAGAAAAAATGATCCCACAAATATGCTAAAGAATAGAGCTCAATGATAAAGACATGTTAAATGGGATAAAAATCTACTTTTTTTATGTTAATTACTGTTATGAAGTATTTTTAACTTGAAAAAATATTTTAATAAAGAGGAAAGAGTATCTTATGCTATGCAAATAACTACCTAGTAGAGATACATATACAGCATAAAATACGCATTGTTATATACAGTATTTGCATTCAATACTTAAAAAATACAATGATGCAGAATCTATTCTCATTTTATTTGCAATTTTCTTTATGATGTTTCGTTTAACGTCACAGCAATTGTCTTTTTCAGATACAATTTGTAAGTACATAATTGTTTATTAAAAGCAATTATTTAAAGCACTTATATTAAATATAGTTTAGATAATTAAAAGATTATAAATCATAATTTTATCATGAACAGTATTGTTCTTATTAAAGTGTGAAGGACTATAAGAGAAATATTAATTTAAACGCGCTTTGCTATATCTTTTACAGTGCATGGCACTAAAATTTGTTTTTATATGTAATACGCTAATTATATAACATTTAAACAAATCAACAAATAACAAGAGTAAATGTTTTATTATTATACAAAACTGACACTTTAAACCTTTGATTTGTGAGTATTAGAAATATTCATACAGTATAACTGTGAGTTATATTTTGTTAATAGTACAAATAGGAATAAAAAAGTTTAAGAGATAAATAAACAGGAGAGGTAAATAATGCTACACTTATATGTAATATAGATTTTCGTAATAAAACACTACAGTAGGACAGTGAACATAATAAAATTTAATAAAAATAAAAGTAAGTAAACAATACTGTTCTATTTTGTACGTTACCGATGTTATTTATGTATGTGTAAGCGTGAGATGTGTATTTTTTAAAATGATTAAAACTTCCTATAACCAAGAATTTGTTAAGTCACCGTATACATGTTTATAAACTTATACTATTTAGCACAGGATGTGCTACTAAAATGGCAGTACAAGTAACGGATATCCGTACTACTTTTATAAGTGGGCTGCGTTTAACGTTATTTAAGTATGGCGCGCAATCTGTTCAAAGAAAGTTTGTTCTACAAAATTTTTAGTTTGTTCAACTCTAAGAATATTTCCTATATTTCTTTTCTTATTTGTTGTTATATATTCTATCATGAATTAAAAATCTGTATCATTTTCTTTATTGCTTGTACAAGTTTTTTGATATGCACCTTATTTAAGTTGCAAGACCTGCATCTTTAGCTATACTGTGAAATAAACTCGATGGATTATGTAGCAATGTTTCTGGAGAATCATATTCCATAATCAGTCCCTTATCCAGAACAATGACCCTACCAAAGAATACATGCATTCAATATTGATTGATATTTTAAAATGTACGTTAGATTTTTATTTATCATACCTGTCTGAATCAAGGATTGTATTTAGCCTATGAGCTATTGTAAGTATCGTGCAATCACTAAATTCTTGCCTAATTGTTGTTTGAATTAAATCGTCTGTTTCCAGATCGACTGAGGCTGTTGCTTCATCAAGAATAAGTACTTTTGTTTTCCGAAGTAATGCTCTTGCTAAACAAATTAATTGTCGTTGACCTATACTTAAGTTTTCTCCCCCTTCAGTTATTTCATGTAAAAGACCATTTGGCAAACCTAAAATGATGAAATGTTATTAGGGCTAATTATTTACCACGAGAAAAATATTGTATTTACTTTTTATAAAAGATTTAAGATGTGCATGTTCCAAAGCTCTCCAAACTTCGTCATCAGTATAACAGTTGAAAGGATCTAAATTAATTCTTAAGGTTCCTGAGAACAATATAGGATCCTGAGGAATGATAGTTAATCTAGACCTTAAATCATGAAGTCCCAATTGAGCAATATCAATGTCATCAATATAAATTTTTCCATTAGCTGCTTCTATTATTCGAAATAGACCCAATGTTAAAGAAGATTTTCCAGCACCGGTTCTACCAACGATACCAACTTTCTCTCCTCCGTTAACCATAAATGTTATTCCGTGAAGTACAAGTTCTAAACCCTCCCTATAACGAACTTTGTAATCTTTAAATTCAACACATCCATGTACAGGCCATTCTTTAGGAGGTGTATAATCAGGTTTTTTCCATGGAGCTTCCTGAGGTGTTTCTCCATATTCTTTTATTCTCTCAACTGCTACTATGTTTGTTTCAACGTCAGAAGTCATCCTTACCAACCAATTTAATGTTTGTGTAACCTAAAGAAATAATTTATTATACATTATTTTAAGATCAAATCACTAAATATTTCATTTTATTATTAAATATATATATGATCTTACTTGTAAGGCATAACTGACTGATAAACCAACTTTACCAGATAGTATAACACCTTTATTTAACACAGCAAATAATGCAGCAAAGAAGATAATTAAGTTTCCAACCATCTCCAAACGTACTGCTAACCACCTATAATAAAATCATAAATTAAATTAACATTTTCTGGTATTAATTTAATATTATAACTTATAAAATAAATGTATACCTATTTGCAATTATGCTAGGGTAATAGCAGACTTGATTAAAGTCTACCTTATTTTCAGATTCATGAATAAATCGTTCTTGCACACCAAATGCTCTAATCATTTGTGTTCCTAATAAAAATATTAATATTATCAGTATAATCAATATAATTGCTACTTCATTAAAATCTAAGTAATAAATTATTGATAAAACATGGATTTATATACATACCAGTAACTGTCTCACTGAAATGTGAGTATATGGGCGATCTTGAAATAGATTCTAAACGTTTTAGTTGTCGCGAGGATGCAACATACATACGTTGAACAAAGTAATAAATTCCACCTATTGGTATAATCACTGCGATAAATTCTGGCGTATTAAAACTTATAACCACTAAAGTAGCTATGACCTGTAATACAAATATATAATTTTGTGGAAGAAAAATGTATTTCTACAATTTTTTTAAATATGTAACATAAAAATAAATCAAATATTACTATTTTATGCAATATGAAAAATACACAACAGAAAGATAAATAATCATGTATATATAACAAATGCGCATAAGTATATATACATATACATATACATATACATATACTTATGTTAAAATAATTAAAGTAGTTAAAAAAACATGATAAATTAATGATCATGCATATTGTTAGACGGAGCGCACCCATGTATTCAACATCCATATGAAATTGAATACGAACAATGTACTTATGTGTTTCAAATAATGAATATTTGCACAGCCACTTTCTACCACCCATTGCAAGCATATTTCTATCACATTTACTATCTGTGAAATAATAATCCATAATTGTAATTTATTAAAATGGACACAATTATACTTTATTTCAGATTCTATAATACATTTTAATGTATTTACTTGTATTATGTATTTTTATCAAATGAGCTTAGTATAAAGCTACATGGTTTTAAAACAGAAACTGTAATAAATCATTTAAGTTAAAATATTACTAAATAAATAATTGTCTATTATATATTAAATAAGAAATACTGCAACATAAAAACCAATACAAACCCTTCAGTGAAATGGAGATACATGAAGACCCAATGAATTATGATTGAAGGAGTATAGAAAGGAAATGATAACAACCAATCATCTTAATCTGGTTCAGGCATTTCCAAAAATTACCTCAAACAAACAATAGATGCTATCGGAAATTTGCTGAGGAAGAGATGTATCCAGTACGTCGACGTCTTTAGCAAACCTGGAGATAATACGACCAATAGGAGTCGTATCAAAGAAGGTCAATGGAGCACGCATCACAGCACGCAGCATCACTATGTGCATCTGGCGAGCAGCCAGCCAACAGCCCAGCTGTGGTGCCAAATCGCAGAAAAAACTCGCCATCGCTACAACATCAGACATGAGTTGCTTTCATTGCTTTCATAATAAAACTTGATATCTAAAATCTTAAAATGGTTACGAGTATATCGAACTTTCAAAAATCTAAAGCATTCTTGAAATTTTTCTTTCTGTTTGAAACTTTTATTATAAAATTTGATTTATTACAATGAACTTCAATGTCATGTAATATAAGTATTATCAACTTCTATAATATATAAGCTAGTAAAAGTTTATTTCATTTGTATCTCTTTTAATAATTGTCAATTTATGATACAAAAAAACTAATTATTATTCTGTCTCATGTTATGTGAGGAGGTGAAGTTTGCTGTGGAAGGGCATGCCAGGCACACATAATGGAACAATACATACAAGCTTAAGCATTAAAAGTAAATTCAGCAATAAAAAAAGGAAAGCAGATGTATAAATATTTTCAGGCACAAAAAGAATACCAACTTTCTATGTAAACATTAATTGTATAATTGTGTCCATTACCTTCATAATTACAATTATTATTGCTTTATATCTTTTTATGCTATAGTTTTTTGGTGGCTGAACAAATTACTAAAAAAATAAATGAGATCTAATAATACACTTATTATTATTTTTTCTATGTAAAAATAAATACTTGGAGTGGTCCATAAACAACATACCCAGTAAATTTCGGATCTTAAATTCATCAAAACACTTGGAAAACATGAACACAGAAATGTTTATAAAAGTATTAAATATTATATATCAGCAAAATACAGTCACAATACAACCTGTTTCTTTATATCGTATTAATAAAAACTGAAAGTAATAACCCAGTTTAAATATAATAAATTGAACAATCAAAGTTATATATTATAAATGTTCCTTTACATCTTTGTTTAAGAAGTTAATATTTTCATTTTATAAGTCGAACAAGTGTAGATTATTGTAACTGTATTACCTAATGTAACTCCCTTGTATATTAATTAATTTAAACCTTCAGATAACTTTGAAAATCAATATTAATACTTTTTCAATCATTCTAAAAGCATGTGCCTTTTAATAAAATTCGTATGAGTAGAAATGCTAAGATTATAAGCTAAATTAAACAAAAAAATTCAATTATTAACCTTATTAATCAGAATTACACTGAATAAACAATTGCAACTGTCATTAAACTTAGATCATAATATTTAGAATCCATGTTTGTTAAGCACAATATTTACAACGTTAAAATATCATACCCCAAAGAGACTAGAAATCCAAGAACGCAGTATGGATGGTAGAACATTATCAATGACATCAGTGTCTTTAGCGAGTCGACTAAGAATTCGACCGGTTGGAGTTTTGTCAAAGAACGACATTGGGTTCCGGAGAACACGCTGTAATGTATTCTCGAAGAGATGCAAGGAAGCGCGTATTGTTCCTTTTGCCATGATTAAAGCCCCTCCAAGCACTGTCAAGCCTACAATGATTGGTGATAACTTTGGTATATCATTAAATCTGACAGTTACATATCAGGAATTGCAGTTCTTGTAATATTCAGAATCGCACATTAATATATTTAAATTAGAGGAAAATAAATTTCTTTTTTTTAGCGACAATATTGATTTTAGTATCCTTCATCATCTGTCTAACACCACATGTAGGTTCCTTACTGCAGTCACACATGTATTGAGTTACATTTACACTTATAAAATAAAGAGTACTGTGATACATGTTGTTCAAAGAAACATAATGAATTATTTTTGTCTTATAAACTATATATCACTGTTGGTAAATCTAATGTTTAATATTAGCACATTGTTTGTTATATTAATATCTGTCCTACAAAAATTTCATGCTCTGCCTGACGGTATGGTGTCAAACAGAATTTAAGAAATATTTATAGTATAACAAATAATCTAACAGACATAACATTATATTGGAAGAATATATAATATAATATAATACAAATTTGTTTGAAATATATCACAAACTTTTTATGCCATGATTATAGTAAGTGATAAAAGCTTTATGACCTCTCTACTTCATGCTTAAACATTATATACATATATTGCATGAGCTTATACATACATATAAGTAAAACAAGGAATTATTAACATGCAAAATAAATATTGATCAATTTTGAATAATACAAAGAAACTGAAGTAATAACATTTAAACATACGTTACTACAAGCTTTATTTAATTTTAAAAAATTCTATAAACACAGCAAACTACACTCGCACTGGCATTTTAAAACACCAGCGAGATTTTGTTAGTACTTTTAATTTTAATTAGTATTTAATTAAAATTGTGGAAAGAAAATTTTTAAGAAGACAGTTATTTTGTAAAGTTAATACATAAATAGTTAGTAACAGTTTCGTTTAAGGTTCATCCAAAAAGTTAAATTGCCTCAAAACTGTGTAATCTGTGAAGGAACATGCTTTTTAGACAGCTTTTATATCATTGAAAATAGTCGCTATAGTTCAGAATACATTTCAGAAAGGTAAACTTACCTTGCATTTTTTTATACAAGAACCTAAATTCTAAATAAATCTAATATATTCTATTACTATGTGAAAAGTATAAAATATTTGACATGTTCAATAACATACCTTGTCCAATACCAAGTCCACCGTACACTCCAAGATACATATCTTGTTCAGCTTTAGTAGCTGTATCATTATAGTTTGTTAAATTACTGTCTGACCATACACTAAGCCAAGCATTTGAACCAATACTAAATCCTTGAAAAACTGCATTCATTATAATAGTTGATATAGATAAAAACCAACCAATAGATTTAAAGTAATGAGAGTACACTTGCCATTTCACCTTATTTGAAAGAAATATATGTACGATTAAAAACAACTCTTTATAACTGGTACATAAAATATATTAAAAAATAACTTACACTTCCAGTTTCAGTTTTTTCTTCTTCTATTAACTTTTCTGCTGATTTTGAGTGCATTAATTTCGTTTCTTTGACATTATTGCTATTTAAATGAGTACTAGATTGTTGACTATCTGTCGAATACTGTCTAAAATTTTGTTTAATTTATGTTAAAATAAACATAACATTAAAAAAGAAACAAATAATATTAAAAAAATCTTACCTTTTTAATGAACCATTTAGAGATCTATCAACTATAGAACCGGATTCACTTTGACTTTCTGACATTCTTGATTTAGCTCTTGTTAGTTTCTGTTGCACTTCACTTGATCCCATTGTTGATTCCAATTGTTGTTTAATTTCATTTAAATCTGCTTCCGAACCATTATCAGCATATACTGTTTTAAATTTATTATAATGGATATAAAAGTGATAGAAACGAACGTATTAAAAAGTGTACTATTATAGAATTAAAAAACAATAATGGGACATATATTTACATTAAAATAAAAGATTTTTAATACATTTAGAAATCATGGCTGTTAATTACGATATTTTAAAAATAAACCACAAAGACAATCAATTATGATACTGGCTTAAATAAACATTTCATTGGCTCTCTTGAGATTAACATGCATTAAAAAAATCCTACATGCATGTTTTCTTTTTCTTTACACAAAAATACCATACTAACAGAATAATGCAAAATATGTAGTAAAGATTTCTTCATACTATAAGCTGGCTGATAATATTTTATAGTAGCAAATTGCAAAAAATACTAACATCATTAATATTCTAATCTCACAAGCCAAACGCAATATAAACCACTTTCTGGACAATCACACAAATTGAAGTAGGAAAAGGAATCGTAATTACTTTTTTCACTGACTTACGATTTCCAACTTAAATCCATGAAAAATATAATTTAAAATTAATAAGAAAATCAAATAAAGAAATGAAGAAAACATAGAAATTGATATATACCTTCTTGAAGATGTTGCACTAAAAATTCTGAAAAGGCTCCCTTTTTCTCTAAAAGTTGTTTATAAGTTCCAACTTCTGTTATTTCACCATCTTGAAGAACAATGATGTTATCAACTTCTGGTAAATAAGTGATGCCATGTGTAACAAGTACTCTCGTTTTCTTTTTAAGTAGTCCATTAGAACCCATTACGTTTTCAAATATATGTTTTCCAACATGAGAATCTACAGCACTTAAGGGATCATCCATGAAATAAACATCAGAATCATTGTATACTGCTCTTGCTAGTGCTACTCTTTGTTTCTGTCCACCGGACAAATTTATTCCTTTTTCTCCAATTTCAGTTTGATCACCCGCAGGCAATACTTTTAAGTCGGGATTTAATGCACACGCTTCAATTACACGATCGTATAAACTTTTATTTAGTGGTTTTCCAAATAAAACATTATTTTGCAATGACGCATTTTGTATCCATGCTTGTTGAGACACGTATGCAATAGAACCCTGTTATTCATAACAAACAATTATATGGTACATGTCACATACATAGTACACATTATTTATAAAAAAAGATATATACTTTTGTGTTAACTCTGCCACTTATTTTCTCCATTTCTCCAAGAAACGCCGATATAAGAGAACTTTTACCAGATCCCACTGTACCAACAACAGCTATCAATTGACCCTGCTCTACTTGCAAATTGATATTCCTTAATGTTGGTTTCTCAATATTTTCAGGATCCCACGCGAAGGTACCATTCTCAATTAATAGGGCATATGCTATATCAGTTCACATCAATACATGTTAATAGACCTTTTTTATTTCTAAATATGTTATAATTAGTAAACTTACGTTCAGATGGGTCATGTTGAACGTTATCAGGATCCAACTCTTCTGCATTCATGAATTTGTTAATACGTTTCACAGAAACATAAGCCTGGATGTTACATATTTTATTAATTTTTAGAATACGTTACGCATACAATAATTAAATTAACAAATGTTCAGTTACCTGAATCATATTACCAATCATCATAGGTAATATAGAAAGAGGAAACCTTAAGATATTAAAAAGAGTGAGTGAAACAAAAGCAATGCTGCTATCTAAATGGTTATTTTCGTCTATAAGTACATATGTTGCAAAGGATACCAAAGATACCTAAAAATTCATGTACAAACATAAAGTGAAAATTGAATATTATTAATGTTATATAACTTAACTTGAAACGAAAACTATACTTGAAACTTACTAAAAATGGAGCAAAAGACCAAATGAAACTTGTTCCAGAATTAAGATATGCTGTTTCCTTTAACACTTTAATCTCCTTCATACGTATTTTCAATATTTGTTCTTCAAATGATGGCTCCCATGCATATAATTTCAGTACTTTTATACCATTAAGTACCTCGTTCATTAATTTAACCCTTTCATCTTTGTATTTCATTTGTCTAATTTGTAGTGTTTTTAGTCTATTTGTAATTAAGATGTTTATTGGGATCAAAATAAGCAGAACAGCTAAACCCGCAAGTACAGCTGGTCCCAATATGTCCCACAAAAAGTATAAAGCTAAGATTATTTGGAGTGGAGCAGACCAAATCATATTTATGTATGCCGTTAAATCCATGAATCTTTGTGCATCCACGGACATTAAATTTACTATTTCACCAATTGTTGATTCTTTTCTTGCGGAATTAGATATTCTCAACGCTTTCCGATAAATTGCAGCAATTAAAGCAGTTCGTACACGTAACCCGACTAAGAACATTCGATGAAAGTACTGAGATAGAATTAATGTTTGAAACATGGCCGTTAATAGAAGTAAAACTGCATAAAGATAACCCTTCCATATTGGTTCACTATTGGTTGCTTCATTAAAAAGAATGAGCAATCTAAATTAAAAAAATTTAATTTGTATAATCAAAATTTTTTAAATGTAAAAAATACATTAGAATACATTCAAATATATTTACTCACTTTAATATTTGTGGGCTAGCAAAAATGACAATGTCTTGTAAAAACTTAAGTGCGGCACCAAATAAAAATGTAGCACCAAAAGCTTTACAAAGAGGTGGTAAAATCGAAGATACTTTCTTTTTACGTCCGCCATTAAAATCTACTTGACCAGATGACTTCCTGAACGATGCCTTAGCGCTTTCTACACTGGAAACAAAAAAATCATGCTTACACTTAAATAATCTATTAAACAAATATTCGAATAAACTTACCTAAAATAAGCCCAAATTATTCTTGTTAGCAAAAGTAGATTGATATTTTATATATTACTAATTTAACAAATAATGAAGTATTTCCACTTGTATTAATTCATTCCTACTAATTTGTTCTTAATTTCTAATACCAAATATCTATAAATATCACACTCACTTGTTTGTTTTTTGTAAATTCTTATTCCAATATTTATCAAATTTAGGTACAATTTCCTTAGCTGTATCTTCTGGATTCATAGACCATAAATCAGTAACTTCTAATGGTTTCCTAAAACCTTTCCATGCCATAGAATCAAACCATGTAAAAAATATTTTTGCTGGAAAGGAAGAACTTTGTTCTGGACATGAATTCTCAACCTGGTAATGTAACAAGTAGCATAAGCTTGCAATATTTAATTTCAGATGTGTTAAAATAATATAAATGGGAAATATATTTAATTACCTTGGGATATTTTGAATATTTGGGTTCTGCATCAACCATAAAATTTAGTAAAAATAAAAGTACCACTACTGGATAATATATCATGTATGATACAAATGAATAAGTTACTTGACCCTAAAAGAATTATACATAAAACAAATTATTATGTAAAACAGTAAGCAAATAAAAGTTAGAACTTTATTAGAAATATTAATAACATACCCCATTAATGTATAACCTTAACAAACTTCTATACTGAACAATTCCACACAAGGTAAGTACAAACCAGAATAAAAATAACAATCCAGAAGTTCGCATTCCATATTTTCTGTTATACATTACTAAAACAATTGCTAGAACCTATAATAAATAGTACAAGCTATATTACTATCCTCACAAATTAAATGTTTATAACCTTTAACAAAAATTATATAAGTGGTACTTACAAAGGTAATGATTTTTATAAGTGGTGTATAATAATCAACATTATAAACTTCTTCATAAGTACTTCTCTGAATAGCCTCTCCTATATCAACAACACTAAGTAAAATCAATGTTAACATAAGTACTTGTTTAGTGATAAATAACCAGGTGTATGGAATATTTTTTCGTTTGCTGTTTAAAAAATAATAAACTTCTATTGCAGAGAATAGCCATAGAAATGCACATGGTATCCATACTAAAACAGTTTTCTCAAAACATTCTGGGACATCTGGATCACTTGTATTCCATGATAAATTATTGTCCTAAAATACAAAAAAAATACGTTTTCATACATTCCTTATTAACTTCATTGAAATTTTTCAATTAATTTATAAAAATGCAAAAATTACGTTACTATGAAAACGTATTCTATTTATTTCATTTTTATGTATTAAATAACTAAATAATTTGAACATCTTATATTTTAGAGACAATAAAAATGATTTAATTTATACGAATCTTACCCAAAATTTGGAACCGCAAAACTGATCCATAGCATGATCCTCCATAACGATATACTTATTGGTTCATTGGTTTTTTTATTCAGTTGTATATGAACCACACTTATTCTGTTCCTTTATAGATTTTTTAAACAAGGTGAAATACTGTACACTGCAAAATAACTATTTCCTAATTAATGAATGATTGTATTTCACCATCAAACACTGGATAAAAAATGAATTGTAACCATCTTCTCACTTTCTCAAGCTAACGTAAACTGTGTCCGAACGGCGCCCGATTCACATTATAACATTTGTTCAATCAAGTGAAATTACGTCATGTTATCTTCCATTACATGGATGCAATCTTAAAATAAGAATTTAATTTTGAAAAAGAAATAGGATTTCAACTAAAAATAAGAAATTTCATAAACCAAGATATAGAGTTCTTTGAAATTTCTAGGCAATGCTTTTTACTAATAGAATAACATATATTTTTATCGTATCGTTATTCTGCATTTAATTAATTGTGCAACATTTGTTACGTTATCATTTAAAACTGCCCTTATCTCATTTTTCAAACTGTACATTTAATCTTCTGTTATCATTATATATCATATGTATAGATATGAAAGCGTCAAGCCTATTATTATAAAAAATATATACATATTTATGTACATATATAGTACACGTTATTGCTGTTTAAGAGCATGTATTTTGTAACGGTACTATATATTACCGATATATTATATATTTATCCATTTTATGATTCGTCATGACAAAATGATAAGAGTATTGTTATCATAATTTTTTTCTAACATAACGCATTATAATTACATCCTCTAGTTAAAAACAAAAATAACAGAAATAAGATTACAAACTAAGATTAAGATTTAATTAAATAAATCCTTTTTTGCGAAATATAATTTATACAAGCACGAAAATTATATATGTATGTCATAATAAGTTTGAATTTGTTTCTTTCGAATACATAGAGTAGGTATATAATATTTAAGTACATCCATACATAATCACATTTCGCAAGATTGCGTTTGGGTACTTATATACAAACAGCAATCATACAGAATGACACAACTAAATTTTCGTGTTGATCAAACGATAATGATGCTGTACATAACGATATAATTTCATCAACAATAGTACTTATCAGTGTGAGATAATTCATTTCACAATTGAGAGATTCTATGTATTATTATTGAATTTTTCTTAATTGAAATATTTCTAAACATTATAGTATATACATTTTATGTACTTTCTATTTTATTAAAATATTATGAGATTAGATTATAAAAATATATGCAGCTATATAATACTGATATTTGTAGTGAACTTGTATGTAAAATATTAAAATTGATTGTTTAAAATTCAGGCTAAGACCTTGAATATATTGAGAGAAATCATTTTACAAATCAATTTGACCGCTATTTTAGTTGTTAAAGGACATGTTATGTAAATATACTGATAGAGATAAAAGAAAGAGGAAAGAAGAAGAATGATGTCTTATGTAATTACATTGTATTGTATTAGCCCATTCTTCTTAGCACAGTTATTTTCTTTCACAGTGATAAGTTTCTTTATGTTCAATAAACTAATGTATACTTTAAATAATTTCAAACAATGTTTGAGTATAATTTACATTTTTGATTGTTGATAATATTTTGTTATTATATATTGATATTCACATTACACTTGTTAAAATTTTATTTAAAGTATTATATATTATCTATTTAAATTACAAAATATGAAAATATTAAATATAATATATGCAACTTAACATGTCATTTATTTAATTTTAATTGTGCTAAACTTGATAAGTTTGTGTGCTACTAAATAATAATGTTAATAATTCTGGATCAGTTAAATTTTTTCTATATTTCTGTACCATTTCTTGAATTTTTAACCGTCTACGAACATGTGGTGGATGATAACTGCAAAATATTAAATGTTATATACATCAATGTTATTCAAATATAATTATAGCATTATGTACCTGTCATTATCAAGTCGTTTTCTACGTCCCATATTCAATGCTGTTTGTCTGACAAGTGTTCCCAATACCCGTCTCGACACGACCATACCATCAATTAAAGGAGTAGCTAAATTAATTCTAGAAACTGGACCTTGTAATCTGACTCTCATTAATCCACTACTAAGTGCTTGAATGAAAATTACTTGAACATCTGATGCTTGTATTACTCTAGATTGTTCAAGGCCAGTATAGGTACAAGGGAGAAGATCACCTATACGTAAAATATGATTTCAAAATTCTTAATAATTTAACTTTAAAAATATTATTATAGTTGAAATACCAATTGGAAATTGAGCATAATCTTCTAAGCTTTCTAGCCAAACAACCATAATTTTGATATCGGTTTGTACAGGTAAAACTTGTTTGGTTGCTCTTCTTGGTTTAACTGGATCTGCACTAGAAGAATTAGAAGGATTAGATCCTGTTAAACTGGGTGGTTGCTTTTCTAAATCAAGCGACATCGCTCGTGAATTTTGTACTGTGTTTTGCCCCGTTCCACAATTTCGGGAGCTAGTACTTTCACTGATGCTTCTTTCGAACCAAACTGCAATTATTAATTATTGTGCAATTAACTTACATAATATGAAATCATATCTTTCAAATGTGTAATAATGCCCGATTAGTCAGAGGTAAGATGGCTAGCGGGATTTCACAGTGCTTAACCGGGCATCATTGCAAATATATATTCTACTTAAGTCATACCTTGATTAGTACTAATATCACTACCAAAACTTGTTTCTTCTAAAGAGTCTGAACTCAGCATATTGTTTGATTGAGTTGGTACAACAAAAGCGATTTCAGAGCTAACATCTGCCCAATAAAGTACGTGAGTATCTCCATTATAAAGTGCCCCACCATGATCAGAATGAGCTGGTTGTGGAACATTTAACTGTGGTGTCACCCTCCATGAAGTGGAAACATGACCAGTCCAGCCTGCATGTGCTGATACAGAAACAGGCCATCCAAGAGAATTTAAAAATTCCAAAAAATTGGTTGACACATTCGCTTCATGTAACTGCAAACATAAAAATCCTTTATATAAATAGAAACTTATAAGAACGAAACACTCTAAAATTTAAAAAATAATTACCACATTAGATAATATTTCTGTAGAGCTTTTTTGACCAGCTTTCACATAAAAGATATATACAGTGTCACATGTTCTTGGACTAATATTATCTAAAGTTTCTAAATCTAAAGAAAATCCTGGAATGGTAGGATCCAAGGCTGTAAGACTACCATTTCTGGACTCATCATTTTCTTTGGGTTCCATGTTTAGAAAACCAAAATGACTTAAAAAAAGACGAGCTGTTTGAAATTCGTGACATATTTGAGGTGGTACACATTCGTCCGGTTTTTCATCTGGAACTTTATCATATCCATCACAATATTTCGTTTCAATATTCATTTGACGTTCCAATAACTGTGATAAAATTTGATGTTCACTTCTTATCACGTCATTATCATTCATGACTGCCTCAAGACTCGGTATAGATTCATCCCTGATAAAAACATATGACCAATCAATTTAGTTTCTTAAGCATAAATGCAAATTATTCTGATATAATACAACATACACTTTACAATGAGGAATTCGGTCCACATTATCAGGAAAGAATCTAGGTTTGTAATCCGTACGTGGTGCAGCTTCTGCTAACGGCAGTGGTCGACCTGGATTTGTATTAACACTTCTTATACTAGATCTGTGCCTTGGTAAATGTCGAAGTTGTAATGTCCATGCATGTCTACCAAATGGACCGCGTATTAATACTGTTACAGTAGGTTGTGGGTCTTGATCGTTTCCAAGAGGCTCTTCTAATAAAGCTAAAATAGTAGCATTCTCGGCAACGAAATAACGAAATCTTTCAACTGCCGCTTGACGGGGCACTCGACCACCAGTCCAACTATTGCAATGACGAAGAAGTGACACTTCATCTAATAATGATGACAATGATTGTGCTCCACATGCACTGGGAAAATAACCAACCTATAAATTTATTTAAAATAATTGTTTTAAACATTACTTCATATTTTTTTAATTACAAACATTCATAAATACTTGTTCTAGAATGACTGTAAGAAGTGCATCAGCAGCATCTCTAACACGCATAGATGCTGGTTTTAATTCTTTCTCATCTTTCATTTTAATAGGTTCACCGGGTTTGCCTACACTTTTGGTTCCTGACACACCAAGTTCAACTACCTCTAAAACTGTAGTTAAACAATCCTTGTCCTAGAAAAATAATCTTAAGAATGAGTTTATTATAAACACAATAATTGCTAAGTAAATGCAAAGGAAATAATAACTTGTAGTAATTGAGGATGAGCAGTTAACCAAGTTGTTAAGCAACTAAAGGCAGCAACAATAGAGGAATGGAGATCTTTCGAATGAGCCGGCGGTGGACGCCAACACTGATATGCAATATAATCACACAACCATTTTACGGCACGTTTACATTCTAGGGCATCTGTAATTATACAAAAATTTATAATTTCACAATTACATTTTAAATTATAAATTAATACGGAATAGTTTAACCTGTTAGTTTCCTTGCTGCATGTAGAGCGTTCAACATTTTATAAATCCATGCACTTTATATATCAAAAAAACAATTATTATAGTTTAACAAATGTTATGTTTTACCTGTTTCACGAATACGTGTTCTTGCTAATCCTGATAATATTTCAAGAGCTGCTAAAGAAATATTCAGATCTGTTTTCCATGACGATATTAATCTGTGGCAAACTAAGTATGTTGCTCTTACAAAAAGAGCATGAGCTGAATCTGTAACAATAATCCAAATTTTTCAATGATTAAAACTATATGAAATCGATTAATGTTTAAATTTGCAACTACAAACATACATTTAATTTTTTAAAACGCAAGCTTTTGCATAATCTTATTCAGAAAAAAGCTCTACTGTATAACAGAAATATAAAACTAAAAAAAACATGATACACTCCACTCCACAATATTTTTTATATGTATGATAATTAAAAAATAGAAATAATATAAAAAATACTTGTATTTACCAAATGCAACACATTCCTCTTGAAGAGTTGTAATATCAGAGGTTTCGCCGAGCGAGCGTTGATCACTGGATATACTTATTTGACTGGCTGAATCGCTGGTGACTATCAAGCGATGATGAAATGGTATAATGATGAATGTACAACAAAAAACAACTTACAATAATAACAATGAATGATCTCTTACGGAAGCACGCATAAAGCAAATACAATGATAGGTAATATTAAGCAGTATTGCATAATCGGGCTGAATTACTCAATTTTAATGTACAAACAAATTCATAAATATTTTAATAAGTTGCCAATCCAAATAATAAAATATTAATTTCAGTTATTTATAAAATGATGCAATTAATACTTTTCAATTTCAGAATAAAGGGTGAACATTTTTCAAAATATTTAAAACAGTGCATTCAATATCGATGTATACAAGTTAACACGTTCCCTGCCACTGTATTCTATTCTTATTATTCAAAAGTTGAACACGCTATATCGCGTGTGGCAGTGAAAGTATTAATGTTATTTAAATAATATATTATAACAAACCTGAGGACAATAAGTTAACAGCAGAATCATGTGCCATAGTATCAGGTTGTGTAACTTGTTCAACTTCTTCTGCTGCTGCAGAATCTTGTACACTTAATAAAAGGGCTCCTAAAATAAAAATTACAAATTATAACGGTTCTAGTATATTTAATCTTAGACTTACCTAATAACATATGAGTATTCTGAGGATCAGTTTCAACTTGTAATGCATTTATAAGCAAATTCATAAGTCTTGATTTTAGTTGTGCAAATGTTACATGATTCTTTTCCGTGATTACCGAATTTGCAAATGTTGGAAGTTCTTTAATAGTGAGATTCTGCAAATAGAAGTTGTAGAAATTACTTTATGAATTATTTGCATATATTACATAATAATTATTAAGTAATGTTAATTACTTGGAAGTGTAAAGGTAATGCTAGCATTGATATTAATAAATGTATGGAGGCTCTTCGCAAATCTGGTTTTGATACCACATTAGATTTCAGTTTTAAATCTTTTTCTGGAAGTACAGTTTCAAGTGCCGAAATCATTGCTGGTACCAGTACTTGTACGCCATTTAAATCTAAACGAAATAAATCTGCAGAATTTAAAATAATGCTTGATAATGTTTCGCCACATTCCCGAGACTGTAAACAAAATAAGTACAGATATTTTTATAGATACTACATTTGTAAAAGTTTAAAAATAACTTATTACTTCATCAACTTTAAGACCATGATTCATTGCTTGATAAAATCTAGCTAGATAGACAGGGAAAATCTCTTCGCCAGTTTTTTTAGCACAGAAAATTCTACATAATGCACCTAAAGCTTCTGCTCTTCCAGCTTCGTAGCGATCTATACAAAGAGCTGGCGGTACATCGTTAACATTTTCTTGTAACGAACTAGGCCCGTCAACAAGTACGGAAGACGGGCGTTTCGTTGCACCTGACGGTTCTGTTTATGAATGAAATAATGATTATCAAGTATCACTTAGTTACGTGCAACGTCATATGAAGTAATACTGACGAGGCAAATTTTGTGACCATCCATCAGTACCTATAAATGCAGCCTCAAATAACCATTCTCCAAAAAGATGCAATATACTATTACATTTTGGACGTCCTGGAGCTAAAGGAGGTCTAATATCTTGAACTAGAGAGGTCATAGCTACGAATATAATGATCTTATTATGTATGAAGCATATTATTTTGTTGAATAAAAAGAACTTATAGAATATTACATGTGGTACTCGAAGCTGATGATGGTCCTGAATTAGACATTAACATAGGTGGTGTACTTGAAACACGACTCGTTGTTAAACCAATTAAGGAAGCTTTCGGAATTCCTATAATAAATATTCAATTACATTAGTTTTAAAGTATAACATTACGTACAACACTGCCGTGAAAATGATAAAATGGTATATTTCTTTATAATAAGAAGAGAATAAGCTTGAAGAGATATATACAGATTCAAAAATGTAAAGTTACATAGAAAAACACCAGAAGATAAGTGCTGAATACCCTTAGTTACTGCAGAAGGTGTAACACTGAAACTTTTGGCAAGTCTGCGCTGTGTTGGAGGTGTAGGAGAAGGTTGTGTCAGATCCTTATTACTTGCTTTATCCCACCCCATACCTCCACTTCCAGTGCTAGCAGATCCAGATGTGATTGTAGATACACAACACTCTTCCCAGCAACATGCCTGTGAAACTCCTAAAACATTTGTGACTGCGTGCAACCATCACCAAAAAGCAAGTTAAAAAGTCTATATACTATTTTAAATATTTCAAAGTCGAGAAAGTGCGAAGAAAAGGGCCACTTTTTTGCTGTAAAATTACTGTACACTTTATATTTTTTAACTTTTATGAATAAGTTTATTTATTGTACACTTACCAAGAAAAGCGTCAATCTGTCCAGCTATACCTTTTATGGCTTTCAAAAATATTTGTGGTAAGCTTTGCAAACATGGATGTTGACATGGATCTATTACATTTGGGCTAGCAATAGCATATTGTAAAAATGCTTGTGTCTGTGAAATAACAGCAGGTCTGCATAAATCAACTGGATCGCCTATAGTTCGTAAAAGTCTGTACCAAGCTTGTGCTACTGCTTCATCTGACATTGTAGGTGGTACAAGTTGAGAATCTTCTTCGCCTAAATATATCGTTATATATTATAAACTGTTAATACGAAAAACAATACATATTACGAATAAAAAAAAAACTAACTTATTTTTAGTTCTGGAAACATTGGGCCATACATGATTTGCAAAAGTCTTGCTGTAAGAGCAAGGCAGACACGATTCCATTGTTCTACTAATGCTAATCTGTGTCTCCAACGCAAACAAGACTCCCTTAATGTGCGCCATAATGGTGGTGAAGGAAAATTACGTTCACACGCCACCAACCATACCTAACGATATTTTTATTTAATTAATAACTGAAAAGGATTTACTAATGAATAATTTATTTAATTATATTGTTTACATAAATATAATACCTCTAATAATACACCTAGAACTCTTTCACACAATTGCTCTCCAGCATCTTCCCTTGTTGCTGGTGGAGCTAACAGTGCATCATTAATACCAATAAGAAATAGTAACAAGCTTTCCCAAGTTTCCCTTTCTAAGGTAGCAGGGCCTCTTGCAATTTGCTGTAACGTTCTAAGCACTCTATGGCATAAAACAGCTTGTCTATTAATTGTATCTGTCCCTGTAAATAAAATTTAATATTGTATAATCACTAATTATAAACTTACATTTTATCTTAAAACATAAATCTTCTTAGTATGTGTAAAAACATTTATAGTTACAAATTACCTAGATCCTGATATAAAAATGGCCAAACTATGAAAGGAAAGATAATGATAAATTGTTAGATGAAAATATATGTAACATGTAACCCTTAAAATTATATTAATACTGAATGTTTTTTAAACTGTTACTAAAGTTATTAATATTATATACAAAGGAGGGAGGAAGTCAGAATCTTACCTTCTCCTTTTCGTGGAACAAATAAATTATGAAAATGACTTATTATTTTTCTTGCATAAAAATTAGGATCATCTATAATTGGTTTGGGTACACAAATCTTTGGTGTGGAATATAATGCAGATAACCATTCACAATATACATTAACACAATCTCTGACAGTATCATGTTCAGCTAGTGGTAATGATAATCCAAAACATATCACTTCCATACACCATTGTACTTCTTTATCTGTACATAATGGACTTGGCTCAGCTGCTTGTGTAATACCAAGATTTGCAGCAAGTTGACGTACAATAGACAATGCAACTTCTTTTCCTGCTCCAGGTGAAAATTTCTCTAGCACACTTTGGCTTTCTTCTGAGCCTTGCTGAATTAAAACACTTAGAGAAGCCCATTCGGAATACATTCCTCCTTGGGAATCCTAAAATTAATATATTAAATATAAAATATAAGTCAAGATATTAAAACAAAAAAATATTGTATTGTGGTAATTTACCTTAAGATTAACTCTGTTAAACACGCCTAAATTCATAGATTACTATCCACTTTAATGTTTTACAACTGAGAATTATATTAGGCACAGAAAAATTAAAATCTTAACTATGTTCGTTTAACCTCAATTATAATAAAAAATATTTTTATGTAGTATAAGTACAAAAAAAATAATTCATTACAAAATTATGTATAAGTTTGGAAACAACCATTGTCAACTGTATACAAATACATAAGAGTTCAGAATGTCATCTGACAGTTGGGTCCACTTCTACATACACAATAAGTATACTTGACACGACTTTTTTAGTTATTTTACAATAATACTTTGCAGGTCCTACAGCATTTCCTTTTCACCATGAAAATATCCCCACCTATTAGGAATTTATTGAAAATGTACGGAGTTATAAATCATGGCATTCACTACATTATTTACTAATAAGGTATATATTGTATGTATGTACCTACATACACACATATTACATATGTACTATAGATCTATGTATATAGAGAGAATAATGTTTGATAAAACTTTAAGTTTTATGTTTTTTATAATAATTTAACTTACTAAAATTATTATTATACAGAATAAATATTTTAAAGAAATAAAATTCTTTCTTAATTAAGTAAAATAGACTATAAGTGCAGAAATGTAAAAAACAGTAATATTAGTAAAGAAAAACAGAAAAAATGGTTTCATATATATAATTGTGTAGGTATCATAGGAACCGCAGGTTTTTAAAATCTGATTAAAGCTTAAAACAAAGAACACATATTTTTATTCATGCTATAAAATCAATTTTGATTGGATGATTTTCTACCGGTAAGGTAGGTAAAAGGTAAAAGATAACTCTTTAGCTCTACCTACTGGGTAGGACAGCAAGTGTTACAATCTTGTGTATTGTATTACTCGTTTTTTTGTGTATGGTATGTATCTAAATCTTGAAACGAAAAACATCGACAGATGGCTCAAGATCATGTTATGATTAATATTTCTGGTTGAATTTACGTAAATGTATAAAAAAAATACAATAATTAAAGTTAAGTGTATATACAGCATTGAGAATAATTAATACATGAACACTATTTCCGAATATGAATTGAATTTGAAGTTACAGTTTCGTATATTTGTGCATTGGGGTAAATAGCAAATGAAACATGGCGTTTGTTTCTTTCATATGTTCCGAAGATATTGCTTCTTGATTTTTTTCTTTCAAGTTTTCAATTATCGATGAGAATAACGTTTCCGATGCACTGAAGTTCCTTTCTGTTACAACACTTGATCTCAAGTGTACAAACAATCAATGGTTATTTACCATTTACTTAAGTTTCAAAAATGAAAAAATATATTGTTATTTGTGTCTTTTGAGATGTGGAACATTTTTCAAATACAAAAGAATACAACATGACGTCCCGCAGTTACACAAAATCTTACAGCCGTAAGGTCAGTAGTATGACACCTGGGAGTATTCAATTTGATAAGCTTTTTAGGGAAAATAGCAATCGACCTTCTGCTGCTAAATCAGCAGGTACTGTTGGAAAATGGGGTATAACATCATTTACATCTATCAGGAGCACCAATATCAATGGTATGTATATCTTCTTGTCTTAAAAATTAAATTCTTCATTCATTATAAATTTGTGTATTTTATTTACAGACACTTAATACATGTTTAATATTTATTAGTGAGGATATTTAATAAAATAAAATTTGCTATATTTTATATATTTTGTTCAAAGCCATATGAAAAATATATATATATAATATATGATTTACTAATAATAATTTATATGCCTTCATTAAGTTACAAGTAACATACTTTTATTTTTAGGAAGAAGAGATGATATCCATAATACATTTGGTGCAAAGAGAATAAAACTTGACTATGGAAATCAAAATACTCGTGTAAATTCTGGGAAAGATCCATTTTCATTTGAAACAGACCCTGACAATAAATCAGATGTTGCACCACCAGTTAATAAACCTAAGAAATTTTTTAAAAGTAGAAATGTTCCACCTACAGTAGAAGAATCTCGCCAGGATGTGGCTATATATAGACAAGTACCTGATTCACACTATGGTAAAGCACGTACCCAAAAAAATTGTCCACAGCCACCAGCAAAACAAACCTTAACAAAAGTATCAAGTATTCCAC
Organism: Osmia lignaria lignaria; assembly: GCF_051020975.1. Taxonomy (NCBI): domain Eukaryota; kingdom Metazoa; phylum Arthropoda; class Insecta; order Hymenoptera; family Megachilidae; genus Osmia; species Osmia lignaria. The sequence goes on along the minus strand of NC_135037.1, from coordinate 4,028,549 downwards.
CTAAGAAAGTAGCTGATACTTTAGATGGAACTAATAATGATCCACCCAGTAGAGAAGAAGGAAAACCACCAATTGTATTAAGAATATGTAAAGGTACAGCACGACTAGTCTGTGGAAATGTGCAGAATGCTCAAGAACCTGAGCCTGAAACATACAGAATTTCTACACCACTTATTAGTCCCACTAAAGTAGATATTGAACCGAAAAATTTCAATGTAGATACATTAAAAACTGATCACAAAACGGTTCGTCCGCATGAACCTATTATTTCTACTGTTTCAATACCTTTAGAAAATTCTGAGATGCGTAGAACTACTCGTAGTCGAGCAAAAAATCTGCATTTAGAGTTAACAACCACAACAACAGCGACAACAACAACTTCTGTTATGTCTACGGCATCGGTAACACCTAGTTCACATAGTTCTGGTCTTTCTTTAACTCTTAGAAAATCTGTTACTGATTCTAATAATACACTAATATCTCATTATGATATTGTTAAGACTGATTGTAGTTCAACGTATTCTTGTAAGCCAACAATTGAACCATTAATTGGCCGTGATCAACCACTGCCAACTACAACTCAAGAATTAATCGACATATTATCAAGTGATTCTGATCCTATGCAAACAAGGCCAATAATGATAAATGCTTCAGAGACTGAAGAAAATGCAGAGGCTGTTCAAAATGAAGTTCAGCATTGTTCAATAGATATTCCAACAAATGAAGTAGTTCCTAAACCTACTTCAGAACCAGAACCAGAACCAGAACATGAAGCAGAACCTGAACCAGAACCAGAACCAGAATTAGAACCTGATACTGAAACAGAAGTAGAACAACCAACTCGTACTAGTGATAATGACACAGCTACAGCAAAAACTTTAGTTGATCAAGATTGGTTTTCTGGGAGTGATGACAGTGAAGGTGTCAGTGGTAATGCAGAAAGTGATGTGGCATTACATGTAACAAGTACAGTCACAGAATCACAGTCATTAAATGCTCCCTGTACTACTGTACAGAAACCTGCTACTAAGAAAGGTAGCATCTTTAAAAGTCGTTCAACAGGTGCAACCAATGGAAACAAAAGACGAGCATTGTACAAACACAAGTGGTGTGATAGTGATAAAGAATCTAATACTACAGATACTACTAATACTGGTAATAGCACACCAACTATTGCTTCAGGATCCCATGGTGGTACAGGACCTGTTGCCTATGGAGAAGAATTTGATGCCTCAAAACTTACAAGAGTGGTAACATATTCTGAAGTTGATGCAGACTTTGCAGACGAATCTGATGTTGTAACAAGTGTTCGTTGTGGCAAGAAAGTTAAGGGTGTATGTATATTAAATAAAAAAATAATAATATTTTTTGCAATTGTTTATAGCTTGCAGGATTACAAATAATATTTATTTTTCAGTTTTACACTGTAGTGAAAAATGTAAAGAAGGCGCATCAGATTCAAGAGAGTGGAGAATTTCAAGAGTTTAATGACGACGTTGAATATATATTAGACACTTTAAGAGAAAATAATCCCAATGCTACTCGTTGCCTTTCCGCTATACGATTAGCAAGCAAATGTATGGCACCTGCATTTCGTATGCATGTACGTGCTCATGGAACTGTTGCTAAATTCTTCAAAGCTCTTCATGATGCAACTAAAGATCAGGTACAAATCTTTTATACATAAAATATGATGTATATAAATTTTTTCAATCTTAATAAGTTACAATAAAATGTATCCCTTTACAGAGTCTTGCCTTATGTACAGCAACAGTAATGTTCGTATTAAGTCAAGATCGTTTGGCTATGGATTTAGATCGTGATTGTTTGGAATTAATGTTAAGTTTATTAGAATCTGATGCAAGTCACAAAGATGCACTTGATGATTGTGGCCTTAGCAGGGCAGAACTCTTAAAAAATAAAGAGAAAGTACGTCAGTTGTGTGCTGATATTCAAGCTCAAGGGCATGCAAAACATTTAAATCTTGATAATATAACTGTAAGTGAGGTATTAATAATTATAAAGAAAAAAAGATGCATAAAAATAAAATAAGTTATTCCCAACTAGGTTGGTCAGCTTGCTATGGAGACGCTTCTTAGTCTTACATCAAAACGTGCTGGTGAATGGTTCAAAGAAGAACTTAGAGAACTGGGAGGCTTGGAACATATTGTAAAAACAATCCGAGATTGTCATCGTCATATTAATACCCAAGATATTACAAGATCTGGTTGGACAGATCCATTATTAGATAAATTACGTAAAGTTGATAGATGTTTGCGTGTATTAGAAAATGTAAGATCAATAGGATTTCGTATAATAATACATACATATAACGTAAGTAACAAACAATTTATCTTTTACTGAAACATATTATTTCAGGTTACTGATATGAACGAAGAAAATCAAGTATATTTATTAAAATATGAAAATGGAATTTTAGTCAGCACTTTAGCAAATTTGTATCATCTCTGTGGACAAGAAATTCCTATTTACCCTACTATAGATTCAAGTGATAAAACTTCTACTGGTGCTGTTATTAGAGAATGTCTGTTTGCTATTATAAAAGTTCTTATTAATCTCACGCATCGATTTAATAGACAATGTAAGATTCTATTATATATTATATTTACATATTAATTTTAATGCACATATAATCTTTATAATGCGCAAAAACGATTTTTGGTCAACTTTTTAGCTTTCGGAAGCAAATCATTAGGCTCGCAACCAGGTGTCTTAGATTGTAGTTTATATCTTTTGTTGCGTGTCCCAGAATCACTTCCTGAAGAAAAACGTTTTGATATGATGATGTTAGCTTTGATTCTGCTGATAAATTTAGTAGAGCAATGTGACGATAACAAACAGCTTCTTATCGAATCAAAAGCTCCCCCCTCAACAGAAGATATTTTTGACGGTAAATATACATTACACGTATTATAATGCAACGATGACCCGAATTTAATGTATTATAAAATAACTTTTGTATAAAACAGCTGAGCAAAGTGGAGTGGAATGTTTGATTGATCTATTTTATAAACAAGAAGAATTAGCTCGTGCCGAAGAGCAGAAAACAGATGCTATTTTAGATGGTAAAAAAGACTCTGAACAAACAGAAACTGTATCAACAACAACTAAATCTCAAGAAGAGTTTATTGAAGAAACTGTTACAAAATGTTTGTATATTTTATTTAAAATGTTATCAAATTTTATAAAACGTAATTTCATAAATAATTTGTATTATAGTATTACAAAAAGCGGGACGTCATATGGAACATACTTTAATAGGAGCATATGTAGTGCTTTTACTTGGTTACTTAATAATGGATAATAAGGTAACAAATTTTAAACGCTGCAATATAGAAGAAACAAAATCAGTACAATATACATGTGTTTTAACTGTATCTATTTTTAGGACTATGAATCATTGGTACGTAGTAGACTTCCAGATAACAATTTTACTACCATGGTATCTGTACTTCAGAAATTTTTCAATTTCATGAATTTAACTGCGTCGGTAAGTATCTTTTATTTTTATATGACAACTTAATTAAATGTTTGTATATTCGATTGTTTATAAACATGTATATAATTTGTTATAGAATGAAGTAAGCAGCTGTGGAATTGCTGCTACTGAAAAGGTGATCAAGTTCCTAAAGATATCAGATGCCAGAATTGACGACGAGAAAAATGAATTACCGCTATCAGCGTTAGAAGATTCAAATATGATGCTCCATTTATCTTCATCTTGATTGATATATTCACACATTTGATATTTTTTATTACCCTGGCATGCAAAAAGAGCCAAAGTTATATGTGTCCAACGAAAGAAATTTTATCTATTACAGAACGAATGGTTCTGTTTCATATTGACCATATATTTTGATATATATTTATTCATTTACATAATTTATTGCTGTACCTTTCATTAAATTTACTTACTTTTCCCACTTGCAGTAACACATTAGATATTAAGCATAAATTAATTAGTCATGCAAAAATTTATTACAATAAAAACCGCGCCTTGTAATTACGCGTATGGTTCAATTAAGTTTATTGATAACATATATGTAATAATATTATTTTAGTTGCTTTGCCAATCATCAATGACTATTCAAGAAAAAGTTTTGACTGTCAAGAAGAATAACAAAATGTAAACTTCTTGCCAGGTTATCATTTGTTTGCTGTATAATAATGCATAAATTTTAAGTTTCACTGTTTGGAAATTTCACTTTGTATTTTAAGTTTTAATAAGCGATTGGCGGTGTTGGGGTTTATTATAACCCGTTAAACTTTGAGAAAGCATTATTATGTAAGTTTATTTTAATATTAAAATTATACTATAAGCCTTGTAAATGTAAATTTATAAATTATAATTGTATCTTAAATTTACAGTTTCAAATTATTAAATCCTTTTAATAATGCGCAAACATGTCTGTGAGTGACGCTGTGACGTTGTACGCATGCTAGAAAATAAGGCAGAAAATGTTATATGTGTATGTACAACATGATAGTACCACAGTGTCGATCGAGCATCAAATTTTTGTTAAAAATTCAAAGTAAATATTATTTCCGTGGGGTTTTAGTCAATAGGAATCTGATACTCCCCCGCCGCCCTGCCCAGGGACGGTGGGGGGTCTTATGCAAAATTTCCCAACGTTAAAAAAAAATCCTTTACATCTCCGCTTTCCTTACATTCCTGCATCCCTTACATCTCTGCAATCCTTACATCTCTGCAACCCTTACATCCTTGCATCTCTTTTGTAAGCATTCCATTATAGCGCCTCCTAGCGGTAAAAAGAGGAACTAAAACTTGTCGAAATTTTGGCCCCCTAACGGGAAAAATTTGAACTAAAATTTCGACTTCGAATTGGCGCCCCCTGGCGGCAAAAAAGGAACTAAAGCTTGTCGGAATTTTGACCCTCTAGCGGAAAAAATTTAAACTAAAATTTCGACGTCGAATCAGCGCCCTCTGGCGGTAAAAAAGGAACTAAATTTTGCAAAAATTTAAATTTAAAATTATTTTTCACGAGGTTTTACTGACCTTTGTAAGGGATACAGAAATATAAAGGGTACAGAGATGTAAGGGATGCCGAGGTATAAGGAATGCCGGCATATACGAGATGCAGAAATATAGGGAATGTATTGATATAAGGAATACCGGGATGTTAAGGATGCAGACATGTAAGGGATGCAGTGATAAAAGGTTGACCCTCGTGAGGCCCTTAAATACAAAAAAATAATAAATAACTGGGAAGGTTGAGCCGAGGCCCATAAGTCGTGTTGTAACTCATTTATTCCCCGTGTATAGCGGGGCGTTCCACTATTCCTATTAAAAGAGATAGGATTTCATGAACTTTCATTAACATATTTTAAGAAAAAAGTGATACATTACATTATTATTAACTTCAATAAACTATAAATCTGTAAAATAAAGCATTTTTAAATAAAAATTTATTATAATGTGCAGTATACTATGGTTGTTAGATTAGGTCTCTACATTACCAGTACTTGTTAATATTACCGGTAAATTAGCTGAACTCCGATAAAATACCAATTACCGGGACACTGAATCGATGGTGAAAAACCATTTGAGTTCAGCTGAGGTGTACGAAATACTGCGAAATACAGAAGGGTATTCCTTTAATTTCCATGTAATTGCCTATATAATGTAATAGCATTTATAACAGTAGTAATAATAGCAACAACAAAATGTTGACTATGCATCTTTTCCCCAGGTAAACTGTAATTTACATAATATGATAATATTGAAGTATGTAATAACCTATCAGTTGCATACAATGTGTTATAAATTTAATGAAATAAAAAGATATTCACTTTTAGAAATATCAAAACTCCAATAGCGTTGCCGTTTCAGTGGTTAAATATTACATTCAATGTAGTAAAGTCAAATTCTTCGTCTTCATCGTCGTCATCCGATTCATCCTCGGATTCAGATACTGACACTGAGTCCTCTAAGAGAAACAAAGTTATTAATAACAAACTCACAGATTACCTGTATGCTGCAGATATAAAAAAGAAACAAAAGCAATTAGGTAAGATCATACTATCACTTAAGATAATTAAATAATGAAATGAAAATTTTTTATCACAGAAGATGAATTAAACAGAGCAGCAAAATCACTTTTAAGCACAGATGCAGAAGAAGATAAAGAGAGAATTGTTTCTAATATATTAAACACTATTTCTTACATAGAACAATACTATCAGTTAAACAAAAGGTCTGTATACAGTTTTTATAAATTGTGTAATATTTATTATTTTCTTTAATTAAGTTATACTGGTAATATGTTGATAATAATGTTTTAATATGATGTTTTTAGTGACAAATCTACAAATAGAACAAGTAAACAGAGACAAAGTGAATCATCTGTAATTAGAACATTACTAAATCAGAAGAAGGAAATAAAGAGTACTAAAAATCAGCTTAGACAAAAACCTGAATTGGAAGAAGAACCATGTGTAATTAGAACATTACGAAATCTGCAACAGCGAATAGAGAGTACTGAGAATCAGCTTAGACAAAAACCTGAATTGGAAGAAGAACCATCTGTAATTAGAACATTACGAAATCAGCAACAGCAAATAGAGAGTACTGAGAATCATCTTAGACGAAAACCTGAATTGGAAGAAGAACCATCTATAATTAGAACATTACGAAATTTGCAACAGCAAATAGAGAATACTGAGAATCAGCTTAGACGAAAACCTGAATTGGAAGAAGAACCATCTGTAATTAGAACATTACGAAATCAGCAACAGCAAATAGAGAGTACTGAGAATCAGCTTAGACAAAAACCTGAATTGGAAGAAGAACCATCTGTAATTAGAACATTACGAAATCAGCAGCAGCAAATAGAGAGTGCTGAGAATCAGCTTAGACGAAAACCTGAATTGGAAGAAGAACCATCTGTAATTAGAACATTACGAAATCAGCAGCAGCAAATAGAGAGTGCTGAGAATCAGCTTAGACGAAAACCTGAAGTGGAAGAAGAACCATCTGTAATTAGAACATTACGAAATCAGCAACAGCAAATAGAGAGTACTGAGAATCAGCTTAGACGAAAACCTAAATTAGAAGAAGGACCATCTGTAATTAGAACATTACGAAATCAGCAACACCAAATAGAGAGTACTGAGAATCAGCTTAGACGAAAACCTGAATTGGAAGAAGAACCATCTGTAATTAGAACATTACGAAATCAGCAACAGCAAATAGAGAGTACTGAGAATCAGCTTAGACGAAAACCTAAATTGGAAGAAGAACCATCTGTAATTAGAACATTACGAAATCAGCAACAGCAAATAGAGAGTACTAAGAATCAGTTTAAACGAAAACCTGAATTGGAAAAAGAACCATTTGTAAATAGAACATTACAAAAGCAGCAAACAAGCTCAAAACATATAGAGGAAGAAAAGAGCCAAGAACTGTTTGAGGATATTTTTGTGAATCAATTTACTGAAACCACTGCCGTTGCCGACCTTGAAACGTGGAATAAGTGTGAAGAATTTGAATTGCAGCGTGTAATGAAACAGTTTCCAAAGAATGCATTTGAAGAAATGATAAGATGGACTGAGGAAGGAAAATTGTGGCACTTTCCTATTGACAACGAGCAAGGTACTATATGGAAATTATATTTATGTAAAAATTTTAACATACACTTATTATTATACATTTTTTTTGTAACATAGGCCTGGAAGGAGAGAACGACGTGCATTTCTCAAAACACGTATTTTTGGAACAACATCTAGCTGAATGGTGTCCTACTAAAGGACCAATACGACATTATATGGAATTAGTGTGCATAGGGCTTTCAAAAAATCCATATATGACAGTTAACGAGAAGATAGATCATATAATGTGGTATAAAGAGTACTTCGGAAACAAACAGGATTTATTGAAAAAATTGGGACTTGCAGCATAAAAATTTTTGTAGTAAAAGAGTACGCAATAAAACAGTAAATTTACAGTTATATATTTATATTTAATTCTTAAGAAATGCTTTTTTTACAACTATTTACAACTACAACTATCTTTTTTACAAAGTATCTTTTATATAAATTAGTTTGCAAAACAAAGTGACGAAATGTAATTGCGCCTTTTTGATTTAAATGCGAAGTGTGATTGGTTCAACTTTATAAGACTGGACATGCCTTTGATTTCGACGACACGTGCTTACGGGGTCCTAGACACCCTAGGAAATCAGGTCGGTATCTAAAGAGCGCCACATCTATATAAATCAGTGGCACAGTCACGATGGTCACGATCCTCTGAGAACAAATGCATGTCTAATGTCCAGTCTTCTACTATTTGTAGTCAATGGTATAAGACTGTATTTATAAACACATGAAATTTGTAAAGAAAAATGATCGAAACAGAAAATATTGAAGATCAAAATGGATTACGTCCAGATGGTAGACGAGCATTAGAATTAAGACAAATTCGTGTAAAAATGGGAGTTTTTGGTCAAGCTGATGGAAGTGCTTATATCGAACAGGGTAACACCAAAATTTTGGTTACAGTATATGGACCGCATCAGGTTAATGATTTATTATCTATTATATTTTTAATAATATATGGGAAATAAAGTTTATAATTATAAATTCTGATATATATATATAGCCACGAGGTTCTACAGGAAGGAATACCGGAAAAGTTACTAAAGGCATAGTAAATTGTCAATATAGTATGGCAGTATTCAGTTTATCTTCTGGAGAACGTAAACGAAAACCACGTGGTGATAGAAAATCCCAAGAAAAATCACTTCAATTAAAACATGCCATGGAAGCAATAATACATTTAGAATTATATCCACGTTCACAAATAGATATTTATGTAGAAGTATTACAAGTTGATGGAAGTGAATACTGTGCATCTATAAATGCAGCTACACTTGCTTTGATTGATGCTGGAATTCCTATTAAGGTAAAATATGGTAATCTAAAGTAAATTTTTAATCATTTTCATTCAAAGAATATTTTTAGAATTAAATTTGTTGTTTCTTTTTTTACAGAATTATGCTATAGGTTGTACTGTAACATTAACTAATTCTTCATCTTTAGAAAATGAAGATAGTTCATTAGGAACAGGAGTATTAGATGCAAATTATATAGAAGAATGTGCTCCTGGTGTTACATTATCTGTTATTGCTTTACCCCATAGTGATGGTGTATCAAGGGATGGCTTAATAGTAGTAGCACAAGGAGCAGGACAAAGGTTGCATTTATCACATTTTGAATCTTTAAAAGATCGTGTGTTATATGGATGTCAGGATATAAAAACTATTTTAGATCAAGCAGTTAGACATTATTTAACAGAGCAGTCTCTCCCTTCTCTTTTTCATGCCACACTAGATTAGAAATATTGGTAAAAATTGAACACTAAAGTATCCTAAAATAATATACTTCAATTTTTTTTTTTAATAAAGATATACAAAACTTATTAAAATATCTTTCATTATATAACTTAACTATATTTTTTTATATAAATAGTTCTCTTGTTCGATATCTTGTCTTTGTTACTTTTTAAGTTTTAAACTTTAGCTCCAGGGTACCTTTCCATAATCATACCTACACCCTGTAATTTATATACTTGTTAAAATATTTAATGCAACTTAAACAAAAAATACTTTTACAATTCTTTTACCTGACCACCAGCTGCACAAGCTGCAATTAATCCGAATTGTTGATCTTCTCTAATGAGTCGGTTAGCGGTATGAGTAGCTAACCGGACTCCAGTTGCTGCAAATGGATGACCAATTGACAAAGACCCACCCCAGGCATTCCACTTAGTAAGATCTGGTATTCCTACTTTTGTAGACCTGCCTAAATAATTTTGTGCGAACGTATCAGAATCTAATGCTTTTAAATTGGCTAAAATTTGTCCAGCAAAAGCTTCATGTATTTCCCATACTCCAATATCCTTTACATTTAATTTAGCTTTTTGTAATACCTGCAATTTATGGAAACATGTATATTAAGATTTAAAATAATTAAAACTAATTAAAAACTAAATAAATTAAATTCACACATAACAATTTTATAACCTTTGGTATAGCATATGACGGTCCCAAAAGTAACTGGTCAACAGGATCTTGAGAAACATAAGTAAAATTTTTTAAGTATGCCTTTGGAGTAAGGCCAAGCTGAAGAGCTTTCTCTTCTGTCATTATTAAAGCTGCTGATGCTCCATCAGTTAAGAAAGAAGCATTAGCAGCAGTTACACTTCCGTATGGCTTAACAAATGCTGGTTTTAACTTTCCTAGTTGTTCTAATGTAGAAACGCGAATGCCATTATCCTTATCAACAACTTCAGTTATATTTGGTACTAGAAGAAATATTAAAAATCATCAGTATCGTGTCTTCGCTCGATTTTATGTATCTTTACCTTTATAAGGGACTACATCTGTAAGATACCCTTGTTGCTGTGCTTTTGCAGCTAAAGTGTGTGAACGTAAAGCATATTCATCCTGCTCTCTTCTTGATACTCCAAATGCTGCTGCTAATCTATCACCACTATGCCCCATTGTTTCATTACTAGAAAATTCTGCTACAGCAGGTAACTGTAATTATTAAAATATAGTCAAATGTTATGTATAAATACATATTTACAGGAATTAATTTTGATATAAAAAGAAACATACATCTGGTATAAAATGACTTGGTCTAATACCAGCAAGAAGTGCTAATTTCTGTTTAACTGATTTTGCTTTATTGGCTTGCAACATCAAAGATCTCATACCCCTACTGTGTCTAATTGGTATATCTGACATAAATTCTACTCCACCTGCAACAACTACATCATATACACCCAAAGCAATCAAGCCCATACCAGTTGTAAGAGCTTGATTACTACTGATGCATGCCATAGTTACTGTATGTGCAGGAGTATGATCACTATATCCTGCACCCAAAGCTGCTTCTCTAGCAATATTTGAAGTTCTTACTTCTTGCATCACTGTACCATAAACAATATATTCAACAATTTCTCTGGGAAATTTAATTTTTTTTTGCAGAGCCCTTATAATAAAAGATATAAAAGATTAGATTATATATTTTAAATGACAAGAAGAAAATGCAGATATTTAAATTAACTTACACTAGTGAATCTCTAGCAAGGTCATATGCCATTAACTGTTTATAACTTGTACCAGCTTGTAAAAATGGTGTTCTAACACCATCAATGAATACAATATTTTTAGAACCATTATTACTTTTAGTGGCATATGATTTATTTATTATTCTCCAGCAATTTATAGGAGATCCTAATACAAAAAATATACATTAGTACCTACATATAAAATAAATAATACTTTTGATAATACATATATGTTTATTACATTTATTATATTATATAAACAATTTTTATAACAATTGTTCAATTATTTTCTAATTATAGTTTAATCTACAGTTTTTGATTCTGTACTTTGCTCCCATACTTACAAATACATATTAAATTGACATTACTTTAAGTTCCTATATAATATTTATAGTAATTACAAAATAATTTAGCATACCATACTTAGCAAGTCCTTGCTTCATTATAAGACTATTTTGAATACAAAATATCATTTTTATGCTGAATCTGGATTTTTAGATTTCAAACAATTTAGTTTTGCTTTTAATGTCAGTATTTTCCTACCAGTATAAAGATACCCGCAAAAAACGTACGGTGCCCGTGACTCGTGACGTGCACTTTGATTTATACTTTAGCCGAGTTCTCAATATTTTTAACCTTTTGTGAACCATAACCAAACTGTTGCTACATGAAAACATTCTTAATTCTTAAGTGCGGGAAAACTGTCAGATTTTCCCGCGTATAAGCTTGTGTATATGAATAGTTTCTATTGCTGTGTAATAAACAGTGATTTCATGTAGTTTCAGAATGAATCTAGTGCATTCTATTGTAGAACGTGAAAAAGGATGCGGTAATTTATATTTAATTGGTTTTAACTATTTGTAACTGATTAAAAATTGAAAAAAATTATAAGTATTAAAGGACAGGTTATATGTAACTTTAACTTCATAGTTAATGTCATGTTTAAGATGATATTTACACGTTTCACTTGCAATGTTAGCTGTTAAACATGAAATATAAGTTTTGCAAAAGCAAAATACTTTTCTTTTTCAGCATCAATACGTGATTATGATATTGCTTTATACCGTTTAAAATGCTATCAAGATGACGTTTACCGTGGTATAACACCAAATACAAACGCGCTTGATTTTAATCCAGAACCACCAGTTTTTGCTTGTCGATTTTGTACTACAGAAGGATACGAACAAATAATTGCTTTAGCAAATGAGGATGGAAAGATTGCTCTACAAGATATAAGCATTAAAAAAGGGTCAAATCAACCATTGGAAGGAACACAGGTATTATTACAAAATGTTTAAACAATACTAATTAAAAATGTTATCATTAATTCGTGATAATCTTCAAACAGAAACATCTAAATTATTTTCAGGCACATTGTAATGCAATATTTGATGTTGCTTGGATGCCAGGAGAATTAAAATTGGTCACAGCTTCTGGTGATCATACTGCAAGATTATGGGATGTATCTGGATCTGAAATAAAACAAATTGATTATTTTCATGCTCATACAAGAAGTGTTAAGACTGCAGTGTTTCGTTATCAAGACAAAGGTATATTTTAATATTTTATATATTTAATCAGTTATATGTTTAGTAAATATTTAAAACTATTTTTGAAAATGAAATGTTTTAGCTGTATTTGCAACAGGAGCAAGAGATGGTTCTATCATGATATGGGATATTAGAGCCAATCATTATGAACGCCCCAAACCAGATAATTGTATTTCCAATGCACATAATACTGGCACTATAGGTAATGTAAGACAGCGTAGGGTAATTAGTCAGGTATCTAGATCACAAAGTATTACTGGTTTGGCATTTCAAAATGATTTTACTTTACTTTCTTGTGCTGCTGGAGATGGGTAAGTTTATTATTATAAATGAAATTAATCACATGAAGTAACAATGTTAAGAAACATTATTGTTACAGTTTGATAAAGGTGTGGGATTTACGTAAAAATTACACTGTTCATAAAAAAGAGCCTTTGGCTAAATATACAATGAACTATACTGGACATAGTGCAAGAAATGGATTTTCATCACTATTAATATGTCCTGCTAGGATTACATTATATGCAAGTTGTATGGATAACGTTATATATGCATATAATATATCATCTTATAATCCTAAACCAAGTAAGTATAACTATAAAAAAGTAATCTTATTTATACTAAATATTAATAGTATATTTATTATTTTTTATTTATTAGTGGCAGAATTTTATGGGCACCAAAACTGTACATATTATGTTAAAACGTGTTTAAGTCCTGATGGACGTTATATTGCTAGTGGTTCCAGTGATGAACTTGCATACATTTGGCGTACAAATAAACCAGGAACACCAATTGTGCAACTGTCTGGACATACTGAAGAAGTTACATGCATTGCATGGTGTAACATTGGAGAAAGCAAAGTATTAATCAACATCATTAAACGTTATCTTTGACTATTTAATATATATATATATATTATCTAATACTAATTTCTTTGAAAATATTACAGATCGTAACATGTTCGGATGATTCGTGTCATAGAATTTGGAGAGTTGGTTATGAACATAAAATAGAAAATGAAGAGATTGAAATATGTGGTCATGCAGAAGCTATTGTTAACAAAAATCCTTTAGAAAATTTAAAGTTAGAAACTACACCAACTGTTACTCGACGATGGGTTGCATCTCAAGAATGTACTCCTGGATCCGATACCACACCAAGTACGTAACTACATATTCATAAAAATGTCATTTTAAATTCGTTATTTTAAACATCATTATGGTTCTCTATTAGATGCTACTCCTGGGCCTAGTTCATCAGATACTCAAATTGGCGATTATCACGGTTCATATACTGTTAGTAATTCGATGAAAAGAAATTATTCCCAAATAGCAACTGGTGGATCATGGACGGATGGGAAATTTAAATCCATTTTGTCACCTATAAAAGAGAATTTTGAATTTGTTGCCAAACGAGCTCATTTAGAAAATCGTGGCGCACGAAGGTTATTTAGTCCTGGTAATGATATTAATCCATTAAGTAAAAGCCATAAACCTGATGAACCAAGTACAAGTTCATCTGGTATAGAAATTAAAAATAATGAAATTTACTTTTCGCCGACATCAAATCTTCCAAATTTTGTAATTGATGGTACAGCGCCGCATTTACTTCAACTTTCTCCAGAAAAGTATAAAGAAAATATCGACTGGTTAACACGAATACGAAAAGAAAAATTTGAGCAGAAAACGAGAAAAACAGTGTCAGAAAAGTTAGCTAGCCCTAATTCTCATATTACATCAACTAAAAGAACTGGTAGATCACGATCAACAGAACCACAGAAAGTATCTAAAGTATCTAAAAGCCCAGTTCCTTCTTTGTTACATTTTTTTAAAATTACTGGAAAGGACTGTGAAACAAATGTATATTGCGATAGTAGTAAAGTAGTATCTTCTACAAAATCTTGAAAGTAATTTTAAATTTTGCCGTTCATCAGACTGTATTTTAATTATTTAAAGTTTTATATACATATTTTATTAGAAATTGATTCTATGAAGTAATAGAATCGTATTCAAAATGTTAATTAATGAGTGTGATTAAAACTTCAGCGCGCTTTCTATTGATTATTATGTGGTACCTTACATAACAGTTAAAGTTATAGAATTTAAAACGTAAGATAAGTGACATTTACTACAAAAGTATTACAAAACATGTAAAAATGGATTATATACTCAAAAGTGTCATGTACTGTTAGTAGTAGCATAGGATATCTTTTATACAAAATAAATTATTTTTATAATATATATTAAACAAAAATTTTCTTATTTAATTTATCGATACTAAATTTTTAATTTAGTATCATAAAAGATGGAGAATTAAAGTATGAAAGTGCAAAATATGCAGTAACTAATTTTTTAATTTTATTTGTATTATATATATTTACTATTAACTATTTAATTCAGAACAAAATACTTTCACCGCTCGAGAAACTAAGTTAATGTTAATTGGTTTGAGTTCATATTCATCATTATCAATGTGTAATGTACATTCTTTGTCCACCTATAAACAAATTGATCTATATATATATATATATATATAAAATTAATATCAAGATAAAATTGTTGAGATCATAAAAAATTTACCCTTTGTGGAATTAGTTCAATGTTCTTTGCCTCTACAATTTGTTCACATGCTAATTTATTACTGTTTTCTTGTTTCCATCCTTGGGTCATAAATGAAAGATAATTAATATTCTTTGGACCTGCAACATTAAAAATATTTCACGATAATATAATATTTAAATATTTATTAAATATAACATTTGTTTTTAATTACCTATTTCTATTTTTAAAGATGATGGTGATGCAACCTGTAGCTTATTTATATTAGATGCTTCTATATGCAATTCGCTCGTTGAAACAGATAGTTCATGAAAAATGCCACAATTTTCATTTATTACCTTACTATAGTCAATAGTATCTAAAAAAGAGAATGCTAGAGGTGATTTGTTGGTTTTAATATTTATATTAAATTTTTAATTTATTTAAACATACCTTCTGTGATAGGATTTCTTGGAACAAAAACATGCCACCATCTTTTATTCATGTTACTAGGTACATTTAAAAAATTCTTTTGACTACAACGAGAGCAACCTTCACATGGGGGTGTATATTTTATTATTGCATTGCAGTAATGATTTAAATTCATTTTATAACCATTCAATATGTAAGTTACATATCTGTTAAATTTAATAAATACACATAGAAATTAGAAGCTATATTAGAGAATTTATAAACAGGGTACATACTTTTTTAAAGGTCCCCAATACCAATACTTTTTAGTTAAAGCATGTGCATCTTGCCAAGCACCCCATTCGATTGCTCCCATAGCATAGATTGGTTTTACTGGTTCTTCAGGATTATGCTTCAATCATGAAACAATGGATATAAGGTTTACAATTCAGTAAATTAATGAAAATTTATTACATATAGTTAAAACATACTTCAATAGGTTCAATTTCAATAATATCCATCATTTTATATTTCTCACTTATAATTGCTATTGTTGCTTCTAATATCTGTTTCACGTCAGTCAAATGATCATATTCATGATATAAGGATTTTGCAATTTTGCTTGTTTGTCCTAATGGCAGAATACCAATAGGACATTGTTTAACTGAATTAAGATTAGCATTATATTTTCTGACTAATCCTGTCAAAACATCAGACAAAGTACCATCTCCTCCTGCCACAATGATGGCATCTGTAGGTGTATCTAAATCCATAATAAGCTTTCTGGCTGCATTTTCTGATTCAGTTTGTAATATGGTCACAGCTATTCCAGCTAAGTGTAAAAGAGGCTCACAATAATCTTTAAATAATTTTTTAGCTTTCCTATAGGTAACAACAATTATTGTTAATAATCAAATTATTATTTAATTTCATATTTATAAATCAAATATGAGCACACCCTTTTTTAGCAACTGGATTCAAAATAACAGTCACATGTCGAGGCTTTAAATTTGTTGGAAGTGAGTTATCACCATATTGTGATATACTCTTACAATATTCTCTCATTAATTGTTTCGTGCTAAAAATAAGAATATTTCCATTAAAAAATTGTAATTAAATACAATAAAACTAATGTTTTTCAATTTATATTTATTTGTATCTCAAGTATAATACAAATGTTTATGTTTAAAGTAATATCTTACTCATATACATCTTTACTATATGAAACTCCATATGTTAAAAGTGCAGCTCCTACAAGAGATTTCTTCCAGTTATTCCTAATAGTTCGACAAAAAGTCAATACTTTGGCCATTATTTTAACACCTTAAACTTTTAACAAAATAACCTCTATAAATCTGTAGTCCTCATATCATATACCTATTAACACTTTTATTGAAAATCCTTAAAAGATCATAAAGGTATCAAGAACACTGATGCTAGCAAAAATAATGTTTAAATGCTTTTCATTATAATACTTTATACAGAAAATTAACTTTGTTATAACCTCGACACCTCCTATATTTATCAATAATTCATACAACATAATGTTTCAAAGTACGATTTAGGAAACTTATCATTCTTATAGGAATATAATCATTTTTTAATTTTCTTAACTTTTTTTAATTATGCGGTGTTAGTACAATATAACAGTTGTATTTTACTATATAAACTGATTGGAGAGACATGTTTAATATTCCACGTGCTTCAGACTGCTTCAGATAATGTACATACATACATATCCATTTCAATTTTAATGTAATGAATTATATATAGATTAATAATAATTCTTCCATATTATATGTATGTATGTATGTATTTCTACATATATTTATAAATATCTTTATATATCAGTTAAATCAAATTAACAAATTTAACATAATAAATACTGCTTTATTATGCATATAAATAATAGAATGACTTATGATTTCATTTAGTAAAATATTTGAATTTTATAAATCATTATAAAATTGATGAAAAAATATTGTATCAAATAATTTTATACGGCAGTTACTCCATCTATATGTTTAAATTACGAAAACCGTAGTATTGGATCAGTCAATTATATTGTGAACTACCTACCACCTTCGTTATTTTTTTGTAGATAAACTACGTTGACAATAAGATACTTTCATACGTATCAGCCATTTTATCAGGTAATTTCATTTAAAAAAAGAAATGAACAATAAATTTATGTAACGTGTAAACGTATATATACACACGTTTGATTCGTGCTTTTTATAAATCTGTAATATTAATATGTTTTTGAAGATGACAGATGAGTGCAATCATCGTTTTGATTCTGTCACTTGTCCATGATCATGTATAGTAACTGTATTTCATAAAACGCATTTTATACATAAGATTACGTTTACGTTAAGATTTCATAAATGTTACGTACTTTCTGTATCCTTATGTATGTACTATAAAGTATATATTTTACAGTGATTGCGTATAATTACCTTAAACCAGAATAGCTTTGATTATGTGGGTTAAATTTTTGATTTTACATTTATCAATATTTTGTTTGTATTTTGCAATGTCTTGTATATAAATATTATTAAAAATTCTTAAAACAGTTTGTAAGCTTGAATGTATATTGAAAATGTTTGAAGATTTGTTTATATTTAAAATACTAAATTTCAATCATATTCTTATTTAATCTCCTTTAGGATTATTTATTCTTGTCTGTATTTCTATTTGTAGTATGTAAATGAATATTTTCAATATTTTTACAGGTAAAATTAACATAAATTATAGGTGTTATGAAAAGTATGAAAAAAACATTTATAAAATTGAACATAGTGTTTTGGTGATAATAAAAGATGGATGTTAAGGACTATCACAAGGTGTGTGAGGAAGTATATGATACTGAACCTTCTACATCTAAAGAGGATACTGTAAACAGTTTACAAAATATCGCGTTAGAAGAAATGAACAATATCTCAAAAGGTAATGATGTTGATATAAATGAGCTAAAAATGGAAGTTGAAACATTAGAAGCAGTAGATCAAACTCAAGCTGAAAGTAAAGTAATTCAAGAAGTTATTGAACCTTCTATTGATGATAAATGTGATGTTAATACAAAAGATATATTTGGACCAACTGAAGATAAAGAAACAATTAGAGAAACATCCTTTTCTATTGTAAATTCAAATGTTTCATCAGAACCAACAACCTCACAGGACAATACTCCTTCTTCCTCAAATGACATTGAATCAAGCGGTTCACCTTCTAATGATCAAAATAAAATTAAACGAAGTATTTCCAAAGGTATTATAACAATTTCTTTTGTCACTTAAAATTATTTGGTTGTACATGTACTATTATTAATTTTGATTTATAGGTCAAGTAAATGGTGATAGTGGCATTTCAATGGAAAAATCTGGTAATAGTTCTGATGAAGATTCAAGTAAGCGGCAAAAGTTGAATGAAACCGTATCTAGTAAATCAAAATCTGACGATGAAAATGTAGATAATGTACCAAAGTTTCATAAGTTAAAGTCCAAAGTAAAAAAACGTAATTATCGCAGTAAGAGACCTCCAGCAGGAGAAAATGCAGATAGTTGCAATGAAGGAAGTACTGAAGATGTTGAAATGAGACAAGGTAACTTATTAATGAAAAATACGTAATATTTAAAGAATTCCATTGTGACATTGTATTCAAACATAGAAACAGAGGAAAGCACAACATCTAGAGGAGTAGAAAATCGTGAACGGGGATTGGAAACAAATAGTGATGGTCCAGATGTTGAAGATGCAGGTATGTATTACTAAATGCATATTATTTTATCAATTTAATTTGTACTTCATATTTTTACTTTTCAAGATGGAAATGATTCAAATGAATGGACAACAGCCAGTGAAGAAGAGTTAGAAGAAGCAGAAGAAGATATTCCTGCTTGTTTAAAGAAAGAAAAGCCAAAGCCAAACTGGTTTGTAGTGCCAGAAATTATTCACCGTGAAATGGGCAACAATCCATTATTTCAACGTCGATATTATGGTTCCTTGCATGTCGTAGAACGTTTAGAACTTGCATATAAACTCGAAGAACATCAGGTACTTATCATATTGTACATTTTTAATTTCAGCGATTGGAGTATTAAATTTTATTTTATTTTTTAAGGGCTGTGTTAATGCTTTAAATTTTAATCAAAGAGGAAATTTACTAGCTAGTGGTTCAGATGATTTGGCTGTAGTAATATGGGACTGGGCAAAAGGGAAAAAGCATCATTCTTTTGATAGCGGTCATAGAAGTAACATGTTTCAGGTATGCAAAAGAGGTATATTAGTATAGGTTTGCTCAAGTTTGTAATCCTAATTCTACAGTTTACGATTTTTAGGCAAAATGGTTACCATTTCATGTAGAATATTTAATGGCTACGTGTGCTCGTGATGGACAAGTACGTTTATTAGATGTTAGACGCGGTACATCACGAAGAATA
Organism: Osmia lignaria lignaria; assembly: GCF_051020975.1. Classification (NCBI taxonomy): domain Eukaryota; kingdom Metazoa; phylum Arthropoda; class Insecta; order Hymenoptera; family Megachilidae; genus Osmia; species Osmia lignaria. The sequence continues at coordinate 4,008,493 of NC_135037.1, read as the reverse complement.
GCAATGCACCACGCGCCTACTCATAAACTTGCAGTTCATCCAGATGCACCTCATGTTATAATTTCTGTTGGTGAAGATGCTAAAGTGTTATCTATAGATATTAGAGAAGAAAAACCAACAAAGTATGTTGTTTAATCAGTACTTTTTACTTGATTTCAATTTTTCTATAATACATGGAAATGGTTTTGTCGTATAGATTGCTAGCGGTGAAAGATGGGTCTTCTGATGTGCAATTGTACAGTGTTCATTCAAACCCGCTTAATAGTAATGAATTTTGTGTTGGTGGTCGGTCTCAAGTGGTTAGAATATATGATCGACGAAAAGTGTCTGCACCGTTACATAAATTATGTCCTGATCATTTGGTATGTTTTTGTATTGTACAGGATTAAAAGTAAGATTATTTATCACATTATCATTTAAACTCAATTTTGCTCAAATTGTAGGCTGGGAATAAACATGCACACGTAACTTGCGCTGTATATAATTATAATGGAACCGAAGTTCTTGCATCTTATAACGACGAAGACATATATCTGTTTGATACAGTGATGCCTCAAACTGGAGATTTTGCTCATCGATACCAAGGTCATAGAAATAACGCCACGGGTATGTAGTGCATTCATTAAATGTATTGTTGATTACTTTTTCCTAATATACTATTTTATATACCACATAGTGAAAGGTGTAAACTTTTTCGGACCAAAAAGTGAATTTGTTATATCTGGATCGGATTGTGGATACATATTTATCTGGGACAAGAATACTGAAGCCATAGTAAATTGGATGCCCGGTGATGAACAAGGAGTGGTATGCAGTTGGATTAAATTAATTCAGAAAACATGTAATTTAAACATTATACAAATTATAAAAACATTTTGCTATGTAGGTAAACTGTTTGGAACCTCATCCACATATTCCTATCCTTGCAACAAGTGGACTTGATTTTGATGTGAAAATATGGGTGCCTTCTTGTGAACATCCTCCAAACTTAACAAAGCTAGCAAGTGTATGTATATTTTAGAATTAAGATTTCATTTAAGAAACATATATATATTTTTATATATATTTTTAGTGTGTTAAATCCAATGCGATTAATAGAGCAGAAGATACTGCTAATGAATCTGATGCATTTGATGGTCAGATGCTTTGGATATTGCTAAGAACCATCCGTCATGCAGAAAGAATAAGAGTATGTATTAAATGATAAGCTTATATTAATAAATAACGTACAATATTTTATTTGTAGCATTTTATTTAAGATGTTGATACTTTGTTCTAGAATCACAGTGCACGTAGAGGTTCTAGTGATCGAAATCGGAATGTGGCGGATGATGATGATGAGGATGATAATGTTGATGATTCTTCGGATGACAACGATTCTTCCGATCATAGTGATAGTCAGTCAGAGGGAGATGGAATTAGAACATTACAGTGCCCTCCATCATAGAGGTATTTAAACGGATTGTTTCAAGTTTCATAAATTAAAATTTACACGATGTCTTCAATAAATGTTACTAAATATTGACAATTATAGGGAAGATACATAAAAGAATGTAAAAGTTCCATAATCCCCTCTCAATTTATCTTTTTCTACCAGTTTAATAGTTTGTGCTTATTAATGATAGAAACAGTGTACGACTATTTAATACAATAATCATAAGAGTAAGTGTGCATTAAATATGTATAAAAGTTATTGTTACGAATATGTACAGTATTAGGTGATAATAACAAATAATACAGTTCTATTTCTAAAAGCAATGTGTAATTGAGATTTCTTTTTATTCTTTAAAAATTGCAAAATTTAATAGCAGTACCTGTGTTTTTTATTTGTTAATAGTTTTCGATGTTTCAAAGTATTAATGAATTGTTTCGTGATTTGATAAAGATGAATAAAATACTCGAAATAAAATGTTAAAATTTTCATTTAAAAAGTTATTAAAATACTTGTTTGTTATATGTTATAAACATAAATATCAATACAATATGTACAGTATTAAGTAGACTTCCTTACGGAAAATAGCGTTAGAGGGAAAGTAAGAATTCTCAAAAGTTTGATTTTGACGATATTGATGTTAAAAATAATTCAGAAAAAATCATATAATTTTTATTTATTAAATATTATAAAATTTAAGAAATATGAATAGTAAACCAAATATCAAATGAAATTTTGAACCCGTGAAAGTCTGGGGGGCAGCTCGGTATTTCGCCATTTTCTCTGAGGAAACCTACTGCGCTCGATACTGCATTACGTATAAGTAATTAGGCATATGAATAATGCAATTGATCTTAAAAAGATGCCAAACTGAATACCAAAATATAATATATAATATAACTAGATAAAAGACAAACTAATTGAATCTTCTATTTTGTTGTGTAAAATAAAAAATTAAATAAAACATAATGATGCGATTCATTACCAGAATAGGATTTATTTTGTTACATATATATTACAACAGCCCAAAATAAAAAATATATTCTTTAGAAATATTATTCAAAAGATACCAATAGAATGAGCAAGATCTGCATAAATATATAATGTTGTAATACCCATAATAAATGTGGTAATAGCTTTAACAATAAGAGTTGACCATGGGCCAGTTAAGAAAAATACTATAAGAAAATCTAACACAAGCTGCCTATAGACAGTAAGTATGAGCATGCTAACTACTATTGGAACTAAACCTCGTTTTAAATCATGCCTTGACCATAACCATACAAGTGTTGCCATAGTTATATGTTGCACCTACACATATTAAAAATGAAGTATTTAATATATAGTTTTTTTATAAGTTATGTAATTTTGTTATATATTTACTTACTAAATTAATATTAGATTCAAGACTCTTTTGAATGTATTTCCAATCAAATTCTGCACCTCTTGCTCCAACCCATAACAAAAGAAATCTAGTAAGCAATACTTCAGCTCCAGCCCATCCAACTCCAGCAGTTAAGACTTTTGCATGTCCCTTACCAGGTATACTGTTTAATACTAGTAATATTCCTACTAAGTCAGCTAAATCTATTGATGATTTTAAAAATTCCTAAAAATTATATTTTGTATTAAATATATAGATTACTTTTATTACATCAACATATATCTTAATGAAAATATTTAATGTAATCACATACACCAATTATATCAAAACCTTCTTCTCCTACACTGTCAGCCGTAGGAAAGAAAGTAGCAAGTGCAAGCATTTTTACTAATTGAGTGAATATATAAATACCCCCAGCTTGAATGCATTTCCAAAATGCACCATATTCAGATCTGAAAATTTATTATTATTCCCATTATTCATAAAATTCTCATTATTCCCAAAATTAAAAAACAAACTGAAAAATAAAAATAACCTCAATTATAAATAGGTTAGAAACAGATTAAGGGTACTTACAGGCCTGAATATTTGTAAGTAAGGTAATATGGAACATATACTAAAGCTAAACAATTTCCGAAATGATATAATGTCATATTTTCAGTATTACTTATGTTCATTTAATTTATAAATCAATCATTTTTAAATAAAACGTATTCACTTGTGAAAGATGAAGACGACTATGCTTAAGATAATGCGAGCGTCGAAGCCGAACTTCGAATTCCGCGTCGGTAAAACAGTCAACGTTTCATTGCATCGTAATATTGCATTCCCGAAAATACTTTTCTGAATTTAAACTATTGTTTCCCAATTAAAAAATATATAAATCTTTTTATAGTAGCTCTTAGCTTGATATCGCTTACTAAAAGTTATTTTTAGAAAACGATATCAATTACCAGGTCACACCACGTGGAGGTGGCTACGTTAGTGACCCACCCTAAAATCATAAGAACGTGAAACCATTCAAAACAGACAACATAAAATAAAAATTTAAGCAATAAAATCTTGAAATAGAAAATAAAATTAACATCCTAATATCCGAAACAATTGAGAAAATAATAATAATTTAACAATAAAATGCTGTAACGGAAAACATAATTATTAGGATTAGATATACAATAACGTGAAACCATTCAAAACAGACAACATAAAATAAAAATTTAAACAATACAATCTTGAAATAGAAAATAAAATTAACACCCTAATATCAGAAACAATTGAAAAAATAACAATTCAACAATAAAATGCTGAAATAGAAAATATAATTAACATCATAATTTCTGTAACAATTAACAAAATAACAATTCAACAATAAAATGCTGAAATAGAAAATATAATTAACATCATAATTTCAGTAACAATTAAAAAATAATTCAACAATAAAATGCTGAAATAGAAAATATAATTAACATCATAATTTCGATTACAATTGAAATGAAAAATGCCGACAACAGAAAATATAATTACCATTACAATCTCAGAGTATGTGTTAAATAAATAGAACATAATTAAAATAAGGACATGAAATATAATTAATGTGCAAATCAATAAGAAAAGAATAATTTATTTCAATAAAGTAATAAACGAAAAAGAAATAGGGGAAACAAAATCGCGAGTTGACCATTCAACGAGCTGGGTATTGAACTCGTAAAATGTCGAGTTCAATACGTCCTGGACGGTATTATTCATACCGTTCAAGGAAAAACACAAAAAATGAAGAAACAAATTAGCGAGCATAGTGACAGAGTGACTGTCCATCCGAAGATGGAGAGCCATTAGTAGTTCCCCTCTTCTGGGCAAATTTTGCCGGGGCTCTTCAGCATATAGCCTCTTCTTTCTTCGGCAATAGCCTCACAAAAATCACTCGCGAAAATTTTACGTTTGCTCAGACATTTGTAAAAACGTAACACGTAAACGAGCAACGATCTCTTGAATCGCTACTCGCATACCTGCACAATTTTTGCAAATGTCCAAACACAAAACACCTTTTAATTTCACTTCACTTCACTGCACTTTCACTTTAATACTTCATTTTTGTAATCGGGTCTAGTACCACGACTACGACTTACAAACTAATAAGGCTTGGCCTTGAAAAAATCAAGAGAGAATGCTAAATTAATTAATTAATCAACTAATTAATTTGCATTTTCATTTTTCCCCTTGATTTTTTAATTTCCAACCCCAGATACAAGCTTCTCACGTATTAGAGGAGAATACGAAGAGAAACATGAAAGCTTGCTCTGGCCCTGCCTACTTATAAACTAAACTCAATCACACCAGAAGTAAGCTACCTGCCTGCCTATCGCTATATTTAAAAAAGGGCAAAAATCATTCTCACAAAAATTCACTCCACGGTTCTCATACAACCACCCGGGTGCAAAAATGCCTACACCTAGGGAGAACGTCCCGGGACGCCTCCGACACCCGAGTTCAATTCAACTTTCACACTCTAATAAAATCATACCTTTTTGCTGAAATCGACTGACAAATAATAGTGAACATTATGCTAAAGTAATACATTTCATTTTCGTATTCTATTGAATTATCTAATGTAAAAATTTTTCAATTTATTCTTGATATGTATTTTGTAATGTTATAGTAAGTTAAGATTGTTAATAAACGATACAAATCCCACATCCTAACCACACACACACACATGTGGAACTTCTATCGTGGTTCACTACTGGTTCACTACTTTTGTCAGTCGCCAAAATGTACACTTAAAACTAAACCTTGTCCACCGCCCTCCACCCACGCGAGTACATCTAAGTACCCGAATGAGCTTTGGGCATAAAAATGAACAAGGCCAAAGGTATTTTCACCTACCAGTTTTCTTCATGTGTGCTGAAATGCCTAAGCTAAAACGTATCATTAGCAAAAACTAAAGATGATATTCTCACTTTATTAAAAGTAAGAATATCGGCGAAATTTCACGGCTCCGATTTAGTATATGGGCTGGCCCCCACAGAGGGTTTTATTTTTAATAAAAGTGACTCGACTTTGCAAATATAAAACTTGAAGAGCAAATACAGAAAAGCAAAATTGAGCAACTATGACATAAAACATGGTGCACTGCTAATATCAGCTGGCAACGAAGGGTCTCACGCCCCCTAGACTTACGCCAGACGCTACATACCACCCACCCTGCCTGGACGTCGTAACGCTAGGACAGAGTGCACCCCTTCGCTAAGAGCGCTACCCGCCCGTCCAACACGTTGCATCCAACGGTGTCAGATTGACGGACGCCCATAGTATAGACAAAAGGACTGCAGTTTAGAATATGGTAACATATTTTCATATGTTCCATATTCTAAAGCTGCGCCTGCAAAGGCCTAGTAATGCATGGGTTTGTCTCCCATGAGATGGTGTTCACGGTCTTATGCCGCGGAATCCTTGTAACTAATTTGATTAAATAAATAAAATATTGGATTGAGTTTAAAAACCAAAAGGATTCCCACCAAATACTAGTCAGTGCATTGTCATATTTACTCTCGCGTTGGAAATTTTTCGCAACACTAATTAAAATAGAAAATCCTGATCGAAAAACATGACTAGTACATAAACATCTAACGGGCTAATATTTCACTATACTGATGAATGATGAGTGTGAATGATGAGTGTTTAGGGTCGAGAACCGTGAACGTGACAGAATGAATTTGAAGTATGAACGAAAAGCTTTCTACAATGCTTGAAGAGCAAATACTGAAAAGCAAAATAGAGCAACTATGACGCAAAAACGGTGCACTTCTAATATCAGCTGGCAACGGAGGTTTTCGGGCCCCCTGGACTTACGCCCGACGCTACATACCACCCACCCCGCCTAGGAAAGGATGCACCCCTTCGCTAAGAGCGCTACCCGCCCGTCCAACACGTTGCATCCAACGGTGTCAGATTGACGGACGCCCATAGTATAGGCAAAAGGACTGCAGTTTATCAAATGGAACATATGGATGTGCGCCACATTCTAAACTGCGCCTTGAAAGGCCTAGTAATGCATGGTTTTATCTCCCATGAGATGGTGTTCACGGTCTTATGCCGCGGAATCCTTGTAACTAATTTGATTAACTAAATAAAACATTGAGTTTCAAAACCAAAAGGATTCCCACCGAATACTAGTAAGTGCATCGTCATTGTTACTCTCGCGCTGGAAATTTTTCGCAACACTAATTAAAATAGAAAATCCTGATCTAGCAACATGACTAAAGGGGAGCTTTAAATTATGCTTGAAGAGCAAATATTGAAAAGCAAAATTGAGCAAATATGACTCAACATTCGTCCACTGCTAATATCAGCTGGCAACGGAGGTTCTTAGGCCCCCTGGACTTACGCCCGACGCTACATACCACCCACCCCGCCTGTTTAAGGCTCTAGGCCCAGGCAGGGTGCACCCCTTCGCTAAGAGCGCTACCCACCCATCGAACACGTTGCATCCAACGTGTCCGAGTGGTGGACGCTAATAGTATAGGCAAAAGGACTTTAAGACAGCTTAGCGTATGGGTTGCAACATACTTAAATGTTCCGTACTCTATGGCTGTGCCTGCAAAGGCCTAGTAATGCATGGTTTTATCTCCCATGAGGTGGTGTTCACGGTCTTATGCCGCGGAATCCATGTAACTAATTTTATCAAATAAAAACCAAAAGGATTCCCACCGAATACTAGTCAGTGTATAGTCATATTTACTGTCGCGCCGGAAATTTTTCGCAACACTACTTAAACTTGAAAATTCTAAAGGAGTAATATTTACTCTCGCGTTGAAAATTTTTCGCAACACTACTTAAACTTGAAAATTCTAACGGGGTAATATTTACTTTCATCGTTGAAAATTTTTCGCAACACTAAAACTTGAAAATCCGAACGGGGTAATATTTACTCTCGCGTTGAAAATTTTTCGCAACACTAACTTGAAAATCCTAACAGGGTAATATTTCGCTACACAAAGGTATGCGGGTGGATAAATGATTATGTGATAGAGTTCGTGAGGCTGAAGTGCGAATGATGAGTGTTTAGGGTCGAGAACCGTGAACGTGACAGAATGAATTTCAAGTTCGAAAGGAGAACTTCATACAATGCTTGAAGAGCAAATACTAAAAAGCAAAATTGAGCAACTATGACGCAAACATGGTGCACTGCTAATATCAGCTGGCAACGGAGGTTCTTAGGCCCCCTGGACTTGCGCCCGACGCTACATACCACCCACCCCGCCTGGGCGTCGTAACGCCAGGACAGGATGCACCCCTTCGCTAAGAGCGCTACCCGCCCGTCCAACACGTTGCATCCAACGGTGTCGGATTGACGGACGCCCATAGTATAGACAAAAGGACTACAGTTTAGAATATGGTAACATACTTTCATATGTTCCGTATTCTAAAGCTGCGCCTGCAAAGGCCTAGTAATGCATGGGTTTATCTCCCATGAGATGGTGTTTCACGGTCTTATGCCGCGGAATCCTTGTAACTAATTTGATTAAATAAATAAAATATTGGATTGAGTTTAAAAACCAAAAGGATTCCCACCAAATACTAGTCAGTGCATTGTCATATTTACTCTCGCGTTGGAAATTTTTCGCAACACTAATCAAAATAGAAAATCCTGATCTAAAAACATAGCTAGTACATAAACCTCTAACGGGCTAATATTTCACTATACTGATGAATGATGAGTGTGAATGATGAGTGTTTAGGGTCGAGAACCGTGAACGTGACAGAATGAATTTGAAGTATGAACGAAAAGCTTTCTACAATGCTTGAAGAGCAAATACTGAAAAGCAAAATAGAGCAACTATGACACAAAAATGGTGCACTTCTAATATCAGCTGGCAACGGAGGTTTTCGGGCCCCCTGGACTTACGCCCGACGCTACATACCACCCACCCCGCCTAGAACAGGGTGCACCCCTTCGCTAAGAGCGCTACCCGCCCGTCCAACACGTTGCATCCAACGTGTCAGATTGACGGACGCCCATAGTATAGACAAAAGGACTGCAGTTTATTAAATGGAACCTATGGATGGGCGCCACATCCTAAACTGCACCTTGAAAGGCCTAGTAATGCATGGGTATATCTCCCAGAGATGGTGTTCACGGTCTTATGCCGCGGAATCCTTGTAACTAATTTAATTAATTAAATAAGACATTGAGCTTAAAAACCAAAAGGATTCCCACCGAATACTAGTAAGTGCATTGTCATAGTTACTCTCGCGCTGGAAATTTTTCGCAACACTAATTAAAATAGAAAATCCTGATCTAGCAACATGACTAAAGGGGAACTTTAAATTATGCTTCAAGAGCAAATACTGAAAACCAAAATTGAGCAAATATGACTCAACATTCGTCCACTGCTAATATCAGCTGGCAACGGAGGTTCTTAGGCCCCCTGGACTTACGCCCGACGCTACATACCACCCACCCCGCCTGTTTAAGGCTCTAGGCCCAGGCAGGGTGCACCCCTTCGCTAAGAGCGCTACCCACCCATCGAACACGTTGCATCCAACGTGTCCGAGTGGTGGACGCTCATAGTATAGGCAAAAGGACTTTAAGACAGCTTAGCGTATGGGATGCAACATACTTAAATGTTCCGTACTCTATGGCTGTGCCTGCAAAGGCCTAGTAATGCATGGTTTTATCTCCCATGAGGTGGTGTTCACGGTCTTATGCCGCGGAATCCTTGTAACTAATTTTATCAAATAAGAACCAAAAGGATTCCCACCGAATACTAGTCAGTGTATAGTCATATTTACTCTCGCGCCGGAAATTTTTCGCAACACTACTTAAACTTGATAATTCTAACAGGGTAATATTTACCCTCGCGTTGAAAATTTTTCGCAACACTACTTAAACTTGAAAATTCTAACGGGGTAATATTTACTCTCTCGTTTAAAATTTTTCGCAACACTACTTAAACATGAAAATCCTAACGGGGTAATATTTATTCCCGCGTTTAAAATTTTTCGCAACACTACTTTAACTTGAAAATCCTAACGGGGTAATATTTCACTACACAAGGGTATGCGGGTGGATAAATGATTATGTGAATGATGAGTGTTTAGGTTCGAGAACCGTGAACGTGACAGAATGAATTTCAAGTACGAAAGGGGAACTTTATACAATGCTTGAAGAGCAAATACTGACCCCCCTGGGGGCCAGCCCATATACTAAACTGATGCCAATTTCACGAGTAAAATCGGAAAAACGTTTCAATTTCAAGAGCGATTTCGTTATCAAAGTAAGTAGTTATAATAATTAATAGTATTCATGCTTATTACTTTGATATTGAAATCCGCTCATCGCGAAATAAATTCTTGTACATATAAAAAAGAAAGTGTACTGTGAAGTCGGAGGGTCATCCGACTTCTCTACATTTTTAAACTCGAAATCTATATATGTAAATATGTACAAGAATACCCTATCCTGAGCTAAGGCGTAAAATACACAAAAAAGCAATTTGCACGATTATCATTGTATAAAATGATACAGTGATATTCGTGGGTCACTATGCTCGCTCAAAAAATAAAAATTACAACCAATTCCCGTGTCGCTACGGACCATTCGTCCTACGACATGATGGGAACCAGAGGAACCTTAAAGCATGCGACTCACCGATCGTTGACTTGCACCACTGCACTCGCCACGCATCTTATTGTTAGATTGACCCATAGCTCGTCTGTTGGCTCGTCAAAGAAACGGTATCCCCACTGGCCAAAGCACTCATCTGAAAGCATAAAAATCACGAGTCTTGAACGATATATGTTTTCTCTCAATTTGTTGTAGTTATTATGCTAATACATAGGATAATTCAAAAATATGCATGCAGAACTATATAGGAATAACTACACCATAAAACACGGTAAAACACATGCAAATACATCCCAAAACACTTGAAGATCAAAACCATAGAACACTATAAAATATTTGCAAAATTATAGTAAAACACATAGGGTACCAATCCATAAAACCTACTAATAAAACCGTATAAATATGCCAAAACACAAAGGGTACTACTCCATAAAACCCACTAATAAATCCGTATAAATATGCCAAAACACATAGGGTACCACTCCATAAAACCCACTAATAAATCCGTAAATATATGCCAAAGCACAAAGGAAACCACACCATAAAACACAATAAAGCACATGCAGGTACTTGGGGTACCACACCACACAGCACACTATGTAATGCACTTGTATAAAATTGTCAGAACACATGGGTGACCACACCATAAGTCGCACTAATATATCCGTATAAATATTCTAAAACATGGGAAACACTATAGGAAACACCATAGGCACACACAGTAACACTTGTGGTAACACACTGATAAATCCATGCACGAATATCCATAGTGTCAACCCGTACCGGTATATGTTTGACAGCTCGACCCATATCCTTCGGCGGTCGCGATAAGACTGATTAGATGTGACCTCTCTACTGGTCGCGCTTGAACCGGCGCGCGGCGCGCGCAATCAAGCATGACGTTCCGCTTCACCGGTTCCGCAGATTTAACTATTTCTATCTGATATTTGTTAATATTTGTTTAATTATTATTTTATATTTTACAATTGTTTATTATTCAAATTATTGTTATATCTATTTAAATTGTTTATTTCTTTACATTTCCGCGTGGGTATATTGCAAAATTTTGTTTAATTATTCCATTAAAAATTATTTAATTACTATTTATAATTTTACAATTGTTTGTTAATTAAATTATTGTTATATCTATTGAAACTTATTATTTTTAGAACTTTTATACACGGATATCCAGTAAATTTGTTTGAATTATATAATTTTTATACAATACTAAGAAGTGATTATTGTGTTTTAATATAAATTTGATTTTTATCAAATAGTTATTGAACGTTAGACAATAATAACAGTTACAAATACTCTCCGATTCTTTAATTAATTTATTGCTTTTCTAAAATGATTTATTTTCCAAAGTAATTGAAGTTAACTTGTGCTGTTGGTATAGCAGGATGTGATATGAAAAAGATACAAGAAAATGCATTGCATGTGTCTATCTTACATCTTTTCCATGGTTTTGTGTATCTAGGCAGCATTAACCCCAAAATATTGATGTCACTTTTTGCTTCCTTTAATTCAGATTAGTACAAAATACACAAACAGCTATTAGTTGGCTGAATTTAACCGATATTTTTAAATGTTAAATTCACTCTAAATTCTAATTATCAATTTTATAATTAATATTACACTTAAATCAATATAAGATAGCAGATTTAAAAAATGGTAAGTTTGCGACAAATCGTAAATTCAATTTGTAAACTGTATTGAATGTTTTGGATTAATGTACCATTTTTAAGGCACAAGAAGTCGAGGAAACCATGAAACGTATTCAGTCACATAAAGGAGTAGTTGGAACAATTGTAGTCAATGCAGAAGGTGTGTTGTGTTTTAATCTATAGTTTTTATGTGATTGGTAGATAAAATTTAACGAAGCTCTATTCAGGTATTCCAATCAAATCTACATTGGACAATACTACAACAGTTCAGTATGCAGGATTGATAAGTCAGTTGTCAGATAAAGCAAGATCTGTGGTAAGAGATTTGGATCCAACAAATGATCTTACATTTTTACGTATTCGAAGCAAAAAACATGAAATTATGGTTGCTCCAGACAAAGAATTTATACTCATTGTAATACAAAATCCAGTTGACTGATATCCAAAAGAAAAAGTACTACATACAAGGATACATGGTTTATAAATCACTAATATATTATTTCACGTGACATATTCTGTTGCAATGTTAATTACACTATGCAAGTATCATATAAAATGTTGATTTTCAAACAAAATTAAAGAATGTACTTTATAATTATTATCAAATAATATTGCACTGCATAGTAAGATAACTTCAAATATTACAGAATGACTGCTTTAAATGGAAATTTTTATTACCTAGATCTTTTGAAAAAATTTTATTTATTATTAACACAGTTACAGTGTTTATGTGTTATGTAATTAGTACTTCATGCTGTTATTTTTTAATAAATTTTCATTAAAATAAAACAACAGATGTTATCTTATTAATTTAAAATACTTAAAATCATATAAAACCTTCATTCATGTGAAGAAAATAATATATTTATTATAGAAATGATTAATTTTATTTAATACAAAAGTATGTAAAATACATTAAATTTTAAAAAATATATTTGTAATAGTTAGCTTTATAGAAGTATACTAATCAGTGTTACAATTTTTGTTTCTTATTTGATTTTTACATACTTCTAATTCTTCAGGACTCGTGTAAAAATATAAAAATTTTGTAATATAATTATTAAGAAAATACAATAAAAATCGTATCGCACACGCGATTATTATAATATGTGGTCATGTAATTTTCTCAGTCTCAAGAGTGAAATCTTAAATATTAAAATATTTAATGTATATTTTCTTGAATATATAACGACCACTATATTCGTTTATCTAATTGCAAATCTGTTATAATAATTATTAGTGTACACAAGAATAACATATACCAGGTACAAAATTAAATATAATATCAGAAATATAGTCAAAGTAATTAGTATAAATAGACATCACTTAATTACAAATCCTACATAAATAAATATACAAATCAACTAAATTTTGTTCACGAGTCTATGAATAAAAATGTTTACTAGATGGACTAGTATTTTTTTAATAAAAATTACGTGTTTACAGAGTTTTGATGTTTTAAGGAGGGATGGAAAGCACTGTAATAAACGGTCATAGCTGTTATACCTAACAGAAAAGGTATAATACAAAGAATAGTAAGTACATTGAAGTACCAAGAATTTTTAACTTCATTTGATGATGTATATATCCAGAATACAGTTGCTGTTATATTTTCAAGAAAACATACTATATAAAAAAACACATGTTTGAGAAATGTACTACCATCTACAGCATTTAAATATATAAATATGTGAACTATACCAATTACTAAGGAAAATAATATTGAATTGATACGTTCCTTAATTTTTGGAGTATAATGTGGAGCATGATTGTGATTTCTACAGAATTCTAACATACCATGAGAATCAATAATGATCCATGCAGTCATACCTATCCAGTGACAAATACAACCAATGGCAGTGTATAGTGGCCATATACTTGCAACAACACTTAAAGATAATATTCTTGAAACTGAAAATTTAGTTGAAATTTTAGAAGCTAATTCTCTTAAACAATCATAGCTTACATACCTGTTGTACAAAAGTGCCATAAAAATTGCAAAACTGTTCCTGTAACACCAATATTTAACTTATCTTGTTGAACCAATCTAATGCTACGATGATAACTAGCCATTGCCCATCCCATACTTCCAAGTGAACTTAGGATACTAGCTACTTGATGAATAACTATAATAAATACAAATATAAATTTCAGTCTGATATACATGTAATGTCATAATGGTTATATAAAAATATATGTACACTCAAAATTAATACTGTTATGATAGTGTTTCAATAATATAGTTAACTGTAAAATTTGTTGAGGTGCTGCTTCAAGAAAACATTCAAACACCCTTAACAATGCAACATCTTGATCCTCCTTGAGCATTTTCAGATAATATTTCTTTTGAGCATTTCGATTTTCTTGTTTTTTAAACTTGTATGCTTTGATAGCATATTTCAAAGTTTGATAGTAACGCAGTACTGGTGCTAATTGAAATGCTATAACTACAATACAATATAATTTTTTTGAAAGCATTTTATGTACACATTTGAATTCTGATTGATCTGATTCTGTATTTCTCTATAAAAAAAAGCAAATTGCTTTTAGTGTGATTAAAATGAAACATGTAAATGAAATGAGTATGTAATTACATTATTATCTTGTCGTTGCATTTTTCTGCTGATTATGACATTTATGAATGAAGGTAAAAAAATAAAAACAGTTGTCCATACAAAATATGTTATTTTGTTTGCTAATAAATATCTAATAGCAAGATTTATGTCAATTGCCATGTCTAAAACATGCATAATTATTGAAGACACCAGAAAAAATATATCCAAATAGGATATATTTGGATTTTTTAAAGGAACATCTACATCATCAATATCCAATTCCAATACAGGAAAAATACCAATTATTTGTCGTGTATGTAGATGTTTATTATTTGCGATTTCCATTTTTAACCATGGTAGTTAAAATCATCAACTCCTCTCAATTATAATACATTTGTTCCATTCATTTTTCACACTATCTTTGAATGGTAAACCTAACCTTGATGAAAATATGTTTTTGTTTATCTGGAAATTTATACAATATTAGATATTCATTTTCATTTTATCAACTGTTCTGAATAGGAAATATATATCTGAATTAATGTACGAATACAGTTCAATACATTTTAAAATATATAATGCGGAACTTACTTTTGTATAACAAGTGATACATTACTAATACAAACGTACTTTGTACTAATGTATAAAAAAAACAATGGTATTGTTTAAATTGATGTTCTGTAACAAATTAAATAAATTTTTGAAATTCATTTTACATTGTTATGGGATAAAGATGTTTTAACACAAACTGAAATAAATTAATATTATCCTTCTCTAGCTATACAGATTTTAAAAAACATAAAAATATATATTTCTGTGTATATACTTAAAACATATGTAATATGTACTAAAAGTTTCTATTTATTTTTTGACATGCTAATAATTACACACTGTTACAAACTTGTACGCCCTATACATATTTAATGTTGGCATAGTAACCATTAAAATACAAGCGTAGGATGAAACTATAGTTTTTTGAATAAGAATTTGTTACTGATAAATGAATAGTTTTCCGTGATAAATGAATACATTAAATAGTAAAAAATATTCGGTGACTATAATTGTGCAGTATTTAATACTACTGTTCGATATCTTCGTTAATTCGTTTGCTAATTTCTCTCGACAAAATCCAATTAATTTATTAATTCTTTACATGTACATATGAACGTTATTGTTTTTTTTTTCAACATATTGATCATAATTTTATTTTAATTTTAATTTTTTAGGGTTCAAGATATTTGTCTTATTGTAACTCTTACAATTTTACTAGTTAATTTCTTTTCCACCTACATTTTTCAGGTAATTATTTAAATAATAATAGTCAAAATATAATATGTGATTTTTTAATAACACAGTATTCTCCAAGGTATTAGTTTATTACATATCAAAGACTAATTGTATTTTTTTTTGTTATGCAGATAGGATTAATACAATTATTGTATACAAAATTTCGTATAACATTAATATTATGTATTATATACATGATATTAAGTATTAGTCTACATATATGGGATATTAAAGTGCATTGGTCATCATCCTTCAAATACCATTGGACCAAAGAATTCCATGTTCTTTATTCATTACACAGAGGAGGTATATTCAAAATTAAATATTATATACATAATTTTTAATGTTCTTATTTTCACATTTCTGTATATTAAAGTTGCAGTTTTATATTACTACTTTTATAAAAGAACATCCCTCAGAATTGCAGATCCAAGATTCTATGAAAGTTCTACATGGGTTCAAAATCAATTTAGTCTTTCATAGTTAATCTTTTAGAATAAATTACAATGATTGTCAGAAATGCAAAATGATGACAGTACATGCCTCTTATAATTTTATGTACATTTTTTTTTATCTTGTTTATAATAATGTTACAATGATATTTAACATAAAAAATTTTAATGATGTAAATATATAAATTTTATATTCTAATCTAGATTATTTAAAAATAATTACAGTTTAATGTATTTTTGAAATAATTCATTTTATATACAGTATAAAAAGTATTTTTTTTTACAATTGTATTTATATGTTATGAAAATAAAATGTAAAATTTTGTACAATTTTAAATATACATATGTAATTTACATTACATACAAAACTACATTTAAACATTAAAGTATCAATCATTATATGAATGAGAACAAGCAGCAATTTATGGTACATATTTTGTTACTTATGATATAAACAATGCAGTTTGTACTACTTTTAACATTTTAAAATATAAGTTAATATCACAAGAATATATTTTTTAATCTAATAATTTATCCATTGCTAAAAGAATTACCATAAACAAGTCAAGTTTATGGGAACCATTTAATGCAGAAAAATGAAGTTTACGTGCCGTCGTAATAAAGCACCATTTGCAGTAAATTACTTTTTTTATAAGTCTTAAAGAGCAAGTAAAAAAGAAATTCTATTGAAATTATTTACAATACCTATGTAATGTCTATTGTATTGAAATTTTATTTTCGTTATTTTATAAAAAAATATAATATGTAAAAGTTTTTATACATTTTAATACATCACACGTTTTGAAAATGCAAAACTATTATCCCTCATCATTCTTTATAAATAACATGTTCTTTTATTGATTTAACTGTTATTATGCTTTAGCCTTTTTATATTTCTGTACAGCAGTTTTGATGTCCAAAATTCTGTTAAAAATTTTAACATCAACATAATTAAACAATAAAATAAGATGATTTTAACTGTTTAACAAATATTTTAATACTATGTTAAAAAAAAATTATTTCAAATCAATAATTGGCTGGGCTTATTATCTCTTTTAAATGTAATAAAAGTATCATTTTTAATTTGAAGAAATAAATCTCCTTTCAAAGATTGTTTCATATATTAGAAAAAATAATACCTTTAAATAAATATTACTAAAATGTAATGTTTTTAAACAGTATGATTACCATGAAGAAAGAGTAGCTTGTCTATCAAATGAGGCGGTAAAGCAGCTCGTCTCGTATCATATAAAACTTGTATTTCTGCCGGTATTCTTGAGGGTGGTGCACAACATGCAGGTACACAATTATATCTACAAGCCAACTTGCCCAAGTTCGGACATTTTGCAGAAATTTTAGCCCACCACTGAAGAGGACAATAATCAAGTGGTGCAGTAGATTCAGAATGATACTGTACAAGTTCAAGATCAGCTTTTTCTTCTGCGGGCATTCCACTTTTCATTGAACATAAACCTCCAAGTAAAAGTTCCATACCTACATGTAATTATAATATATTCTACTTTTGTTAATAAGAAAGATAAAAATCATTAGACAATTTATAATACCAACCTGATAAACGACTCTTTTTATTTGGAGGTTCTTCTTCAACTTTAATGTTACCAGTATCACCAGATTCTTCTTGTATTAATTTAGTCAACATCTCTTTTATAGGAGCTGCAACTAAGTTTTTATCTTCCTCTGTGGCATATGGTAGTTGTTTGAACCTAATACACAATATACAATGTAAATTATACTTATATGCATTTATATTTCTATAATTACTCATAATTTATAATTACCTTGGATCAAGAGTAGTTGCAATTTGAAGTAAAAGAGTAACATTATAATCTGCATATCTATCACAAAGCATATCAGATAAAGACTCTTTAAACGATTTAGCTATATCGCTATCAGTTTCCTTAACTTTTAGATGAGAAGACACCAATTGCCAAAGCAATGGTTTTAATAATGATATTAAAGGCATCTTCTCTTCGCTAAGGGTCATAATTGTAACCTTGAATGGCTCTAGAACATTTACGAGATCTTCCACAATTTTCCACTGTTCATTTGTTAGATCAACTACTTCCTGATCCACACCTTCCATGCTCTCTAAAATTGATGTTACAATATTATGACGCAGGACTATTTGTTCAAGCATGTTATATGTTGATGTCCATACAGGTGGATAATCTATCAACATAGTGTTTTCCTCCAACTGCAATAATATTAAATAAATTTTTTAATGAATTCATAATTCTGTAAGTGGTCATTTATATTATGATTTTCCATTTACCTCCAGTAATTGTTCTTGCATAGCCAAAGCTGCTGATGCAGCTGGATGACTTATAATGGCTCCAATAACTGCTCTGCATTTTGATAATATGGTAGCAACTTCTGGATTTTCAAAACAAGCCTGAGCACATACTTGCAGAGTATACAATAAACAAGGAACCAATGTTAATCCTCTGCTTGTTAAAGCAGTTAATAATTCTGATCTGGACGTGGCTACTACTACTGCAGTTATTTTTTCTATTTTCAAGTCCCAATCAAGTAACAAAGAATCTATTGTATTACCCCATTGAGACTCTTCCCAATCTAAAGGTGCATGAATTGTACTTAGTACTTTACATTCTAAAACTGGTTCACCAACATTTTGATAATACACAGAAATAGTAACAAATCTCTCATCAGAATTTGATCTCCACTCTTCAACTGTTAAACCTACTTCGCTATTAATACAAGACAAAGTTGTGGTCACTGATTCACGAAAGGCATCATAAATCTTTGGTATTATTTCTTCTTCTAATTTATTTTTACTAGGGATTTCACAAGGTGAGCGTAATGTAGCGACTAGTCTTTGAAAACCTCTACCCTCTACCACTTCTGGTAACTGTAAATCCATTATGATAAATTCTGCTATAGCATCTGACACAGTTTTGCCATCTATACTTGATTGATTAATGGAATTATCTTCTGGCATAAGAAAGGCCACATTCTGACTATTGTTTGCAATATTGGAACCACTTTTAATCATAACTCTTAATGGTTGACCAATTGTAATATCATCTTCAATATTAGATAAAGTTATGTTTGGATCAGTTACAAACTGAATATCTCCATCTATTTGAACAGTACCATCAGCATTAGTGGTATAAATATGTTGTGCAGAAGTTAATCCTGCCTTTAATAATTTTTTTTGAGCTCTTCTCTCTTTTGTCTCTTGAGAAAGTACCTGTCTGCGAGGAGGATTAGTAGCTTCTAATTCTAAAAGTTCTTGAGCATGTTTATTTTGCAAATGCATACGTAAATTACTAGTATTACGATTATATGCAATCTGAGTTTTACACAGTACACATACAATTTTGACTTTAGTAAGAATATCACCATCTTCAGTAGCTGGAAATCCAAAGAATTTCCAATAAATACTTCTCATTGACATAGGTACTACTAGTTTCTTATAAGTATATGTATGTTTTTCTTCCATCATTTTGGCAAGTATCATTTGCATCTCACTTTTAGAATCATCTGTTGTAGCAGATTTTCCATTGTTAGGTAATATTATTGATTTACTTTCCATAATTACAAATTAAAATACATAAATACCGGCACGTCTTATCTTTTAAGTATTAAAATGTATATATGCATAGTATTTCTCATATTTTTAATCCTTAACACGACTTATTTTTCGTCAAAATGGAGGATTTTCGTTGCATAATTTAAAATTCAACTGTTTTTAAAGAATATATAACTCTTTTTTATTAATCTATCTTCTCCTCTTGTTATAATAGAATAACAAATTTACCGCGAAAATTCCGATATCTCAAAGTAGCGTTTGACGAATTATTTTACAGATATCGAACTTCAATTTCTCGTTTCGAAAAGAACGATGCACGATCGGTTATCGACTAGCTCTCGTAACGATGCTATCGACTTTCTTTTGTTCAATGAAATATCGCTAGATACAACTCTCAACTAATCGATTTCGTAAAACGCTGCAGTGTAAAGCATTCTGATTGGAGCATGCAATATAATTTAGAACCGAACCAACTTAATAGTAGAAAAATCTCTATGAAAGTAAAGATAATTTTATATTGGCAATAAATGTATGTATTTATTAAAAGAATTTACCAAGTTCTGGATTGTTTAAAAAAAAACTTTCTTTCTAACATACAGAGAAAAATGTTTAGCGTAACTTTTATCAGGAAATAAACAATAATCACTTATCAATGGATGAATACAAGTGTCTCAAGAAATTATAAACTCATAACCTCTACAAACGGCGATCGACGCCACTTATTATTTTTAGATTGAACGTGTAAATATGTTTATATGCAACAATCGTTATTGCTCGAATTAAATACTATATATCCAATAGTAGTTTTTAATAAAGTAAAATGCTTTCTTAAAGCGTTACCAAACTTTAAGTTTTGGTTATGTTTGATTCGTCACGATTGTTGTAATTATATTAATATACTGTCCATGATATATGAAAAAATGTACATATCAAAGAAACTAAAAATATTCTCTTATTTAGTGTTATGGAGATTAGCCTGTGTTTTTCTTGTACAAACTGCCCATGTACCAGATGAATATTGGCAGTCATTAGAAGTTGCTCATCATTTAGCATTTGGATATGGATATCTGACATGGGAATGGTATATGAAAATTCGCAATTATATTTATCCATTTCTGATATCTATCTTGTATAGAATGCTGGCATTGGTGTCTTTAGATCATGTAACACTTTTAATAACATTACCTAGAATATTTCAGGCATTTATGACTGCTTATGGAGAATATAAGTTTTATGAGTGGACTAAAAACAAATGGACTTTATATAGTTTATGTATAAATTGGTACTGGTACTATTGTGCTTCGCGTACACTAATAAATACTGTAGAAACATTGTGTACTATGATAGCTATATCTATGTTTCCATGGCGTGATAGTAATGTTAAATCTATAAGATACTTATGGATTGTAGGGTTTTTATGTATGATGAGACCTACTGCTGTTATTATATGGTTACCCTTATGCATTTATCATTTATGTACAAGTTTGCAAAATAAGTTTGTATTAATGTGTCAGTATAGTATAATAGGCAGTGCTTGTTGCGTTAGTTCAGTATTAATGGACACTTATTGCTATGGTACATTTGTTATTTCACCTTGGGAGTTTTTCCGTGTAAATGTTTTACACAAGATTGGAGATTCATATGGAACACAACATTTATTGTGGTATATTTTAAGTGGATTACCAGTACTTTTAGGTTTACATTATGTTATTTTTTTATTATGTATGTGGCAAGTAATGAAGCATCCTAGTTCATTTCATCGTCAATCAATTATGTTAGTTGTAATAAGTTGGACAATTGGCATTTATTCTTTATTATCTCATAAGGAATTTCGATTTTTGTTACCACTTTTACCAATGTTCATATACATTTGTACTTCTTGTGCATCTCCTCTAACAATGAAATCTGCAAAAATAGTTAAACAAGCGTTTATAGTGCTATTAATAATCACCAATGTTCTACCTGGATTTTATTTTTGTATGATACATCAACGCGGATCGCTAGATGTGATGAATATTCTTCACAATGAACTTAGTGATATTAATGATACAACTAACATACTATTTCTTACTCCTTGCCATGCCACTCCTTTGTATAGTCATTTACATGTAAATATACCTATCAAAATATTGACTTGTGAACCTAATTTTAATAGTAGTATAAACTATACAGAGGAAGCAGATGCATTTTTTTTAAATCCAATGCAGTGGCTAAATAATTACTATAGTAATGAAAACAACACAATACCCAGCCATGTGATATTATTTGATAATGTTATACCAAAAATCAAACAATTTTTAGAACATTATCAACTTATATCGCAAACATTTTATACGCATTTACCGCAATCAAATTATGGAAAATATATTCATGTATATAAACATAAATAAAAGATATTGAATTAAAGAAAACCCATTAATCGCTATTACATATTATCATTCTCTTATTCAGTTTTATGATCCTCAATTTATCTTTTAATTATTAATTATATATTATTTCTCCAAACATTCGAATTAAATAATTTTTAAAATTAATCTTTAATCTAAAGTGGTTTGTAGGTGGCAATAATTTAATAATAAATTAATAAATAAACATCTTTTTCTTTAAATATAGCTACACATAAGCAGAAATTGAAGTTACCACCTAAGAGGGCGGTCGTAATGATGAAAATAATTGAGCCACGCAGCGGGAGGAGCCGAGGTTCCCAACGGATGGTTTGTGGAGTGAAGGAGGTGGTGATCAATGGTGGTAGTAGCAATGGTGGTGGTAGAAGTAAAAACGTAGTAGGAGAAGAAACGACCAAACAACTTTTCTACAGAACCATTACGAAAATCTTGAATAATTATGATTAGATGAAGCGAATATTGATGTAACGATGATGGAAAATCAATCTAGTTTTAAAGAATGAGCATGTACCGTTACCAAATAGATCTTGAATCTTGGCCACAGAGCGAGAGAGAGCAAAGGAAAGACGATGATGATTCTAACGGTATATTCTCGACCCTAGTTGTTTCTACCAACTCGTAGTCGTTGATATTATCACTTGCATTGTTTCAATCAAATACTTGTGAACACTTTATCAAAATTGTTATTTTGTTCTCATATCAGGGAAACTCTCCAAATTTTCAAGAATATATTATTAAAATTTTGCTTCAATACTTCATTAGCTATATCTAAAGGGTTGCTCATCTGTTTCAGCTTCTAATTCTTGAAGGTCGTATAAGTCCAATATCCTGTTCTCTGATAAACCAAGTAGAGGTAGGAAGGAAGACAGCAGACTGATCTGTAAGATGGTAACAATTGTAAGATTGAATATAGTGGTTGCAACCGTGGGTAAAGAAAGGCGGACGTGGTAAAGTAACTCAAAGTAAAGTAAGGAAAGGTAACTCGTGGCTGTAATCGAAGGTACAGTAAGATGGTGCAAGTGGGATGGAAGAAAATATAAAGAGGGGACTGACTACATGGAGTCAACGTTCCGAGCGGGTCAGCGACCAGCCTGTCTTCTTTTCTCTCTCTCTCTTACCTTCTCGTGTCCTTTCCTTTATCATGATACTTCACGGTTGTCTTTTCGTATTAGTGGAACTTTATGTACTTTATACTTCGACATTTGGAAGGTACCAGGGCGAGTAAGGGAAATTGGGTCACACTTCCCTCGAACAATTCAGCCTTGCACCGAAGTCCTATGTTAAATATAACACCAATCGCGGAAGAATCGTTGTGATTTGCAATGCTTTGAAAGTTATGTACAGATACATGTACGAAAGGCACGAATATAATCCTCAGTCCGAGAGAAAGTTCTGTGCAACGGTGAATCCGCTCCCCTTCCTCCTATCGTAAAAGAGCATCTAAAACGAATTGTTCATCGTAAAGTACGATTGGTTATAGGTTCTATCTCGAAGTGTTTGGAGAATATTCAAAATAAAGGAATACCTATTTCCTACTTACAAAAAACTTAGCAACTATTTCATTCTTCGATAAAGGAATTGATTTGTTTTTAAGAAGTGGCAGTGGTCTCATATGGGAAATCAAAAGCGTCACTCTATAATCCTTTTTGAGAGAATTTCATTAATCTAGATCGGCTTTAAATTACAGAAGCACCCTTGGCAATATATTATACAGCTTTAGGCATGGAACTAGCCAGGATCAACTTTGGGATCTTCAAAAAGCAGGTGTTTGACAGGTGTCCCTAACCCGAGGAACTTCTCCTTTTCCGTCCTCTTCCGCCATCGCCAGACGCTGCAAATAAGTATTATGTTCTCTATATTTATACAAAAAAATGTTTGCGTGTAATATCGTGAAAACCTGATTCATAATCTATCAATTAGGATAGCTACGCGAAAAAATATTCGACTTCCGTTTTCAAGATAAAGAAGAACTAACGATTGTAATAAAATACTTGTCATTATGTATGCGCGAGGTACTTTGAATTCACATCTATTTTATAACAGCACAGTGTTCGTTTGTGTAGGATCAATATGACACAAAAGGTTCAGAGTCCGATCTCGTAAACCGGCTCTCCTTACATCGCCGATCGAGACTTTGCTCTTTCGAGCCGAGAACTTTGCTCTCGCACGATTCTCGTTGTCCGTATACGCACCTGTTCTTTTCATCCTTATCTGTTTTTAGAATATCCATGGTTCATTTTACATTAATTTTGCCTTAAAATAGGATTTTATTTCATCCTGAATATTTTCCTAAGTATTTTGATGAATTTTCAAACTGAATTTCCTTCAATATATTTTCTGAAGAGTAATCAGCTCTTTGTCAATCGAATCCTGTGTATTTTGATAAATCAATAATAAGTATGATACAATATAAGAATTGTCAAATTTATAAATGTCTTGTAGTGCAAAGCGATTGACCTGATCAGGAAGGACAAAAACCATGTATTACCTATTCATGTATGCATAAATATATGTGTAACAAATGTTAGAAATCGACATCCTTATAGCGTCTAATTCTCGAACTTGGTCCATCATAGACCAGACGATGATGCACTTGTCCTCCTCCGGTCGTCGTTACGCGCTGTCGAGCTCAACCAATCACAGTTGGTAAGCAACAGGTGAGCGACCAATCCGATCTCCCTGTCACGACATCGCCGTTCTTACGTAGCGCTAAGCATTTCGCTTCACGGATATTCCTACCATATCCAAACGACGATTGCTTTCCCGTTTTCTGCTTCTTTGTCTATACATAGTCACCTCTCGTTCTCCCATTTCACCATCCGCAGGCGATCGTACCAACCTGTTGCTCGTGGCTTTCCTTTACTCTCCTTCCCTAAGTCAATTTAACGCAAACTATATGTATAATATTCATACACGTCCCGTACTATGTTTATGTCGCGTTGCATCGACTTTTTAATTCTAACAAGTTTCTTTATCTGATTTTTCATTCGAGAGAGAAATGTAAATTTCCATACAATCATTGATTGCAATGGTGTATCTAATCTAATTAAAAAATTGATATTGTACAATAAAATCATCTAACAAATAAACAAGATTTATGGAATTAATAATAAAATATGTGAAATGATGATTCATTAATATTAAAATATAGATCGATAATTTATTGAAATTACCGGTATTCAAGAAACATTATGCGTTCATGCAAATGTAAGACGTACCTGCGTACATATGTACGCAAGCCGGCAATAATTATAATTCCATGTTTAACGAGTATCCATACGACCTAATGACTCTTAAGTTTACACGAAGATACATCCGCGGTACGGATGTATTTTTTTCTTTCAAATCCGAAGAATTGCGAAAGATACGTGAATACTAGCGTGATATACGTTCGCGCGTTATCAAGGCCGTGATCATGTTATGGAGGGAGCATCGAATCGAGGGCACAGGCGACGGTACGTACCTGTGATTTGTTGTCGGGGGCTACTTATGCTCGAAGGAATCGTGTAAGGTGGTCGCCATTTTCGTTTCTCCGAGTCACGTGAATAATAAGCGTACCTCCTCGAACTAACGGATTGTATGCTTTCCTAATCAAAACCATCGAACAATACTTGCACTTGTATACCTTTGCGAAATTCATTCATACGCGGACTATCGTTCGGTGGTTCGATGTATCGAATTTCGTTAGAAGTCCGCCATGAAGAAGTAAACGTGGCGCTCCAGGTGGAAAATAATCGCGGTCGGGTAGCGGGGTGAGCATACCGCAAGGCGAGTGGAATGTCTGCGCACCTGGCCAGTGCGTCGCTGCTTTGACCTGCCTTTCCTTTCGCCTCCTTTAACCTGGCTGGCTGTTGGATTTTTCGACGTAGGAACTGTACGACGTGTCGATCGGCTAGTATCGTGTAACTAGTTAAGAAAATTTCTCGAATTTAAATCGTTCTGTGCAGTTTATTGTGGGTTTGCACGTTTTTTAACGCGACAATATTGGTCTTTGTCGCGCCGCATTTTCAACCGGCAGTCGTGCGTCTTCGTCGCGCCCATCGCGTGAGTTCGCCGTGCGAGAAGCCGCGATCACGGGAACGAACGAAGAGGGTCCCTATAGCCAACGAGCGACGGGTTTCGATGCGCAGTCGCCAGGTGAAGCAACAACGACGACGTGTGCGCGCAACGGTCGGGGTTGGACAGTGTTGCACGAAACCTTGCCACTCACGACGGCGGTCCGTCGACAGAGCCGCGCAAACAAATAATTCGCGGGTGCTGTCCGTTTGCGAAGTTTATCGCAGCGAACTGTATACCTGCGCAGAAACGTGGCGCGAGGGATACATTTACACACCTATCATAGGTTTGCGATCTGGATCAACAACGGTCGATCCTTAACCTCAATCACCGCGATAGATAGGCAACATGTCGCGTTTCAACGACAACAGTCTGTGAACGTGTGAACGTAGTGCGGACGTGAGATTCAGGTGAGCAATCAGGAGGCCGAATTTGGCCTTGTCCAGGACACGTTCACGTGCAGCGTGTTGTGCTACTTTGATAGGTTCAGGTGTACGTTGACCCAGAAGTAGTGAGTAGTGTATTGAACGAAACGGACGAGAGAAACGAAAGGTAATCCTGGCACGATGCAGACTACGGGAACAAGGGGACCTACTCACCTGGTCGCCCTTTACGTGGCGACAGCCGGTCTTCAGGGTAATGCTCTTGGATCTGACGAAGAGGAGATCACGTTGTTGGTTTACGTGCTGATCGACGTGTTGCAAAATAAGGTAAGTCTTCGGAAATGTTGATAAACAACTGAGCGAAAATCAAGTAATGTAAAATTATGTTAAACGATCCGCGGTTTCGTGTCATCCATTTCCTCTACACGATTTCCTTGTGCTGATACTCTTTTAAAAATGTCTGACATTACCTTGAAGCGTGATGTCGTCGAATAACATGAAATAACGTTGAAAATCATTCACATATGTTATAAGATTAATTAGAAAATAGGTGTACGATAGAACTAGTGGGTCTTGTTCCATCGAGTCATTGTTAGTGGTTAGAGTTCTCGTTCGATTTTGATCGACCGGCCATGGACCAATAACAGTGATCGATTGTCAACTCGAAGTTTAAATCGAGTTAAAACACGAAAGCGCGAAACTATTCATATTTCATTGAACTTTTGTGAAAGTCTTTTAAACCACTGTCAATCTTATTGCAATTATGTTGCACTGCCACCGCACGACACTGTTTCTGCATGTCCCTGGTTGCCATTGTTTCTCGAATTATCTGGTGGGGGCGGAGCGTCGCGCCCTCGAAAGGTCGTCCATCAGTTCCACCTTTGCCATCGAGATTATCTGGCGCCATGGACTCCTTTTCTCATAAGTTCTCCTATGTTACGATGCTGGGAACCTACGCTTCCTGTTTCAACGCGTTCCTTTATCAACATTAACGTTAATTATTCTTTTTTTGTAACTTTAGTACCTTGCCTATTTTAATTTCATTTGAATTCATTATTCCTTCAACTTACCTCGCCATAATTGCGGCTACGAGTCGCGAATAGAAAGTGTAAAGGACTTTAGACGTAGCAGCTTGCGTGTATATTGATATTAATAACTAAAATTAGTTGTAAATATTATTGTTTATATATAATAATATTTAAAATTTTTATTATGTTGATTGTTTATTTCATATTATAATTTTAATATTAGAAGGTTATTCTTAAACTTTCTCAGATAGAAAGTCTGTTGTTTTAAGAAAAGTATCCAACAGTTTTCTCGATGTAACGCAACCAGGAAAAAGACTGAAGAATTCGACTCGTTTATGTTTATTTTTTGCGTCTACCACGTTCAAGCGGTGCTAGTGCTTTTTGCGGCGATCTGGAAAGATCCAAATTTTTCCGGGTTGGCTTTCGAGAAATCCGGTGGGCATCCGGCGCGGCAACAGGTGCGCCTAGTTTTCTTTATTCTTTGTTGTGAATCGCCTTGCGGCCGAGTTCCAGGTAAACAGGGTCGTTTCCTTTTTCCCCTCGAGTCACATACCTGGCTATCACTGATCGAGCTTTGATCGGGGACAATGGCCGCCAGTTGAGCTTTCCTCTATGCTTTACAGTATTCTCAAAGAAATACATACGTGTTATTTTGTTCCTATCTATTATTGTCTAATCGTTTCGATTTCGAGACTCGACCTCGACGCGTAGGCCGCATTTATCTTAAGGTTCATTTCCATCGATGTAAATAAACTGATAGAAGATCGATGATCTATTATCAGCGAACGTTACTTAAATGTTGGCGATATTCCAAATTAATTGGATAATTTTTATCAAATAAAGAGATTCTTATTGCACGTTTCTAACGGATTAACCTTAGAATAATGAAATGAATTGAAAAAATTGAAAATTTCAAATATTTCACAAAATTATTCTGAGTTCGTTAAATAGGTGGCTGATATGAAAATTCATACGTTACCTAGATGTTGCTGATGCATTGCAACGCAAGGCATTAATATCACTAAGGCTTTATCATCATCAGTGTTTTCAAACTCATGGCGAGGAATTTGATTTTACTTGGATTCTCTTCGTAATGACTCGCGTTGGGTACGTAAGGATTCAACGTGTGAAATGGGAGGACGTTGACTTTTAGAGACTTGGAAAGCAAGATTACGCTCGCTAGAACTGTTTCCAGACGCGAAACGGCGAGCGTGTGGCTTTAGATAAAAAACGTCGAGGTGTGTAATACCTGTAATTTGTAAAGAACTGAACTGTCGGTTAAAAACAGAATCCTCGAGGTTTTTTGACTGTGCTTGCAAAAATTGTACAACGGGAATTTGAAGTTAAAACTAAGCCTCTAAAACTACAGTTATAAGTGGTTGAAGCTTATGCTAGATTCATTCTTCCTGCGATAAATATATTTGATCTTCACGACGAATCGGAACACAATTCGATCGACGACTTCGTTTGGAGAATGCTTGCACAACTCAGCCATTGTGATTCGTTTCCGGCGTTTAAAGTTGATCGACCAAGTCGAACTCTCTAACGAGCGATCGTTGATTTATAAGTATGACCCTTTTGCTGCATACATTTCCGCGTGCCGTTTCGATTAAATCCTTTCGTAGTTGAGGAGCAACGACTGTTCGTCAATTTCATTCGGCGTAACTTCCTCGAATCGTTTCTTCGACAGAATCGCGTTGATTCGCTTTGCAAACGCTCCGATATTTACATTGCTTCGCAAACACTTCTCTATTCCTTCGGTTTCCATGATTTTAAAATACACCGTAAGTCTATGAAGTTTCAAGATTCTTGGTATTTAGTACCTATAGAGAAGAAATGTCCAAGTACCTCTTTCCCTAATTTGGCGAAACAAGAATTGATGGTTCGAAGTTTCAAAGTCCAAAACCTAAGTACCGTGCGTCGCCGACCTTCCGGAAGTATCCTTGGCACTTATAGGGAAGCATAGTGTTGATGAGGAAAAAATTTTCTAAGTCCTAATTATTTTATTATTTGTAAAGATATGAAAATAAAATTCTTTGAAAAGGAAAATTAGGTTAGCTATAAGGGTGAAGGTCACCTCAAGGCCATATCTTTCGAGATATCAGAGAAATCAAGATGTTGTTACCTTGGAATCCATGTTCAGCTGTGTTCCCAAGGACAGTTTCTAATTTCAGAACGTTATCGTCGCGCTGTTAATTTCTCGGTTTTCGAGAGATGATGATGATGATTTATCAAGATGGCGTATAATCGCCGGTAAATCTTTGCGTTTCTAACATATATATAATACGGCGCGATGTTCGTGTATGTAGGACACTTATGGAAGCGGAATATTTACTCCAGACCCTTCCTTCACGACCTTCGAACGGTAAAATTTAGGTGAGCAAGCTTTTAATCCGTCGGACAGGTAACCATGAACGTTTACAGAGTTCCAAGACGAATTTTAAAATACAAGGTGTCCCATGTTATACTTCAGCTCATTTAAAACACTGCTGTTTTCGTAGAAAAGTTTCTAGAATCAGCAGGATTGTACTGCTTTCCAATTCTCAAAATAATGACGTAGAACCGAATGATTTCCAGGTGATAATTAACATTTACGTAATATATAATACTGGTTCGTTTATGTCGCGAGTTACGTCACGAAGTTTTATCGGCTAAGATAATTCAAGCCGGTGGCACGATCGTAACGAACTACCTTGATCCATTAACCCCGCGTTAAAGAACCTGCCTATTAAGTTTCTTGCACAGTTTTCAACATTGACGATGTACTATCGTGTGACATCCAGAAACACTTATTTACGTATCATAGATTCCAATAAACGCGGCTCGACACGCGCCAATTTGCGATACATTTTAATAGTCACTATACTGGGTGTCTCTAAGTTAAAACAAAGTCAATATTTTTCATAAATATTAATTGTAGTTTAATAATTTTTAATTTTGTACACCCTGTATAGAGAATCATTCGTCAGAAACCTGATTTTTACGATTATTTCATTGTCCTTTCGATTTCGAATTGAGAAATCCGTTTCCAACGCTTGCGTTGGTACAATTAAAAAAATAAGAATTTTCAATTTTTCCTGGTCGTCACTTTCTATCCGGATTCGTAACGAGGTAAAAGTTTGAAACGCAAACCGATTGTTTACAATGCATTTACATTTGTTTTCCTTGACTCGTTCGCATGCCACCGAACAATTACCTACTCCAAATTCCTAGTCATAATTAATGATTCGCGGTATAATCACGAAGATGCGCAGTAACGTCATTTTTCAAACTCATTTAGATATTCTTCTACGGCGTTACAGGACGTAGAAGAACGAGGTTTTACATAATCGGTCAAAGGCGGAAACGATCGGGTCGCTTATAAACGATTTCTATCTTTTTTTTAGACGCTGAAAGTTTTATCTATATCTGTATACGATTAGCTGGAACTGTTGCAACAACTTTCAATTATACGTTACGTTACAATGTAATAATAATGCAGATGATATACAATTAATTTTCTTTTCTATTTTTTAACGATACTGTAATAGGTAATAAATTAAAATTTGTAGAGAAAGTTGCTAATCATATAAAAACAATATTTTACACGCAAACATTTACCACAATTAGCACGGTGTTTTATATTTTCTCTGTCTTTTCTTTTGCTCGCCCCTACATGCATGTAACCAGTTCGGCACAGCAGTATACGCAACGTATTGCATATTCAAAGGGGCAGGCGTGATGCGGGAATATTTAAACTGTTCTCCCGGCCTAAAAAATCGACGTTTTTAAAAGATTGATGAGTTGTGACATAATTAGATTAGGAAGATCAAAAGTGATAAGCGGTGTTAATGATTACAGGTGGTAGGAAGGCAGCAGTACATTGTACGACCGATGGTAATGGACGAAAGTTGCACACCTGGAACCGGTAGCGACAATCCGGCGGTTGCCGGAAGTAGCGGAATCATCAGCGAAGCAGCGCTGGCGCATGCTCCGACGTTAACCGAAAGAACAGTTCGAGAACACGGCATTTCTTTGGAGCAAGCTATCAAACAGGTAATTGCGGTTTTACTGTGAGGTTTCACGAAAGTTTTCAAGTAGTTAAAATACGTGACCCAAAAATGATTCTATTGTTTTCCTGTCTACATTCCTGACAATAAGTAATACAAAACTTTGAACAAACGGTTAATATTGAAAAATTACTATAATATTTAACTTCTTTAGAGACAAATTTACAGTACCCCTGAAGAAATTTCCCAACGAACCCTTTGTAAAAATAATCCTCTCAACTGAATGGAGAAAAGTTTTGCAGATGTACATATAAAGGATAGTGAGTTTTAAACAATTTCATTTTTAATGAAAGTTCGAAGCATGGTGGTCATCCATGTCGTGCGTGACATCCGGTTCCGCGCCACGTTTCGTCGTAGACGGCCAGGCGCCTATGAGGCAATGCTTGCATCCAGAAGCGTGCAACAAAGAAATCGACCTGCCTGAACATTACACCCTCTTTCATGACCTCCGTAAGGAATTTGTTGCCTGTTATTCCACCCATGGAGAACTCGCGACGCTTGGAATACAGGAGATGCTGGAATGTATCCTTTTACAAGAGACATTCAAAATTATCATCACCATTTCATTTTCGTCAACGCGATCGCTAAGCGCTTTTAGTTAAGTTACAAAAAGACTCGAATGAATTACGAACTTTAAAAAACCGGTAAGGAATGAAAAGGCATATCATTATTTAAATTTCATGCATATTTTTGCTAAATCGCAAGGATAATTTTAGATATTTGTTCAGTCGTCACGCGGATAGTATTTGATGATGAAAGTTAAAAATATGGTTATCGATGTAAAAAGAATACTTTCGCTAGCTCTAGTTAACAAGTTTAATTTTCGAATGATTTAACTCGGAATGGCGGAGCCGGGTCAGTCGTGACCTGGACTTTTGAAGCGTGTTATGAAACGATGCTTTGTTGGAAAAATATCGCGTGAAGAGATAGTAGAAAATTTAGAAAATTGGAAATTGTAAAATTAAACTTAAAATTGTAAGTTGGGTCAGCAAAACGCTGGCTTCGCCGTGCGAGTGACTTGAGGGGCGACGTGACGACTATGGTCGAAACGAAGAGAATTCCAAGGCGTGCGGCCGTTAGGCGGCGCGACAGAAGTCGAATCCAACATATTCGACGAACCTGACGACGAACTAGCTGCTGGTGCAAAGTCAGTCTGCAAGCGAGTGCAGAGAGTGCCTATCGAGGAATTAACGCTCTTGCGGTCTACCAATATATCTCGCCACGACAAATTAGTTGCCTTTTATCCGTGTTGTTTTCCCTTTAATTCAGACTGTGACAGTGTTCATTTATATTTGTACCTTCGTTCCACGAATACAACGGAAGCTATTTCTAACTTATCACTTTTTGAAACATATTACAAGGTACGTTTTCCTCTTGGTATTCATGAGCGTTGAAAGAATTTCCCTGTAAAACTGTTTGATTTCACTTCATTATACATTGTTTCTTATTCGGTGACAAGGTTCTTGTTTGCAAGGAAACGATATTTGCAATCATCAAAACCCGCGGTAGAAAATTCTTTTACCATTTTTTATCATGTTGCTTTGCTGTCTCTCTTTAATCAATTAATTCCGATAAATTTAAAATACATGTATTATTTTCAAGATAATCCTATCTATTGTAAACAAAAGTACATGGAAATGGGTAATTAACGTTTCCAGCCGCTCACTCGATATCGCGTGCTCAATAGTCAACGCTTGAACCCTGCGGCATACAGCGAGTGACTTGCTTTTAAAACTCCGCAACGTGTAAGGCAAATAAGTATTAAGAAAGCGGCTATAAAAAACACAGTAAAATATTGCATATATGCAACTTCGAGTATTAATGGGTTAATATACATTCATATGTATAATACATCTCATTATATATTTTTTTTGCCTTGGTATTAAAGACAAAAAGAAGAAGAACCGGCTTTACAACTGTGTATACATCGTTTCAGTTTTTTCCATGTTCTTTTGCATTTGCATGAGAAGGTGTAGATATTTCGTGTCTGTTAAGCGAGATTTCATCCAAAAGATGAAACGATTCTTTCGCAATGCATATGATTACCTATCGTCGATTTAATCCAGCCTCGATATTAAGCTCGTGTGGAGATATGTATATCACGATTGTTCCACTTTGCACCGGTTGTGCGGTCTGCAGTGTTAATGAAACAAAACCACCTGTGGCTGCCGAGATACACAATATACAGAAATATCGATCGATGCCAGTGTCGTGTCAAGATCAATCGACTATTTTAATTTCATATTATCTGGACTGTGAAATATTTCTAATAAAAAGTAAATGTATTTGATTAAACTCGTCAGGAAGTATCTCGCGAATACACAGTTCAGATCATCTTAACCCTTCCGATCCGACGTTGATACAGTAGGTATACAAATTTTTCGTACGCTATATAAACTTTGATTTGTCCAATTTTCCTCGAAGTTTATTGTACGAAGCTTCGAGATATGATAAATAATAATTGGGAAACTAAAATCTAATATTACAAATATCTTGGGAGTCATGATAATTTATATAGGTATGTAACGAAATTTTTATTTGCTATGGAAGACGTCGGATCGGTGGAGTTAACCCTATAAGATTCGTAATCTTTTTAAAGACAGATTTTTACCACGTACAGTGTTTGTCTTTTCGCGCTCAACACACCTGTAGCTATTCTTCTCGACTTTTACGTGCACACGGAATATAAAAGAAAGGAACCGAAGGAAAACAGATGAAATCGAAATACACGACAGTCAATATCAATATCGTGTGACTTAAGAAAGTCCCACCAAGTGGCCAACGCAGTCTTATCATGCGCGGAACACGGTTTAAAGGTCATTCTGGTGGAGATATTGGTAACAGGCTGACGATAATTATGCGCGTAACAAGTTCGTTAGGTTTCTCGACATATTTTTAACTATTCATCCTTTATTCATGATTACGAGCGGTTTTAATCGTTTTCCTGATAAATTTCTACCTCCACGATCAACTCATTATCTAATCTAGATTATTTAAAAGCAAACTGTACTGTCGAATGTAAAAAGGGGTGTCAAGGTAAAAATTAATTATAAAAGTAATTAGCAAAGTAATTATGCAGTTTATGCAAAAAAAAGATACGAATGTCCTGAGACCGTCCT
Organism: Osmia lignaria lignaria; assembly: GCF_051020975.1. Taxonomy (NCBI): domain Eukaryota; kingdom Metazoa; phylum Arthropoda; class Insecta; order Hymenoptera; family Megachilidae; genus Osmia; species Osmia lignaria. The sequence goes on along the minus strand of NC_135037.1, from coordinate 3,973,475 downwards.
TGACATCTAACAGTACAATTCTTGTATCGATACTAGATTCGATAATGCTTCGATACATTTTACGCTCTTACGTAAAACCGTCGATTATCGAAATTTATATTTCGTATGATCACGATTATCAATTTTAAATCAAAATTTATCCTTAATCGAACTTAAATTAGATTTCGGTTTGCCACCGGACACCGAGAACGAATATCATGTAAAAGAGATACAGGATATGATCTGTGTGATACAGAGAATGATTAAAGATGGTAAGTACAAAATGGCGTGTCTTGACGAATTTTTCGTGCGGGTGAAATGTCAAAAAGTATTGACGAAAATGATCGTTCAATTTATTTTTATAACGCACAGCGACTGTTCTTTCGTTTTTTTTAATTACCGAGCAAATGTCGCGTAAGTACGAGCAAAAAGTAGTCTGTAATAATGGCTCGAAGATTAAGGTCCACGTACGATATACTATCTCTCTTTTGGATTGTACACAATCAATGAACGTGTACATACGTGACGTTGCGTTCGACACTCAGTTTAAACACAGTTTTAACTCTAATCGTGATCGATTCGATTTCCGATTACACTTGGAAAGTAAAGAGTATACAAAAAGATACGGGCTTACAAAATGAATCCAATCCTGCCTCTTAGTTTCGTTTGAACGGGCACGTGTCTTTCTTTTTTTCATCCGTAACGAACAAGGTCGCGAATCTTTCAAGGCGACATTTTTCAGTGAAGGAAGAGTTCTTTCTACGTAAAGTTATGCCACGTTAAAAAAGAAAGAAATGTTTAACGCTTCTTCGTTCTTCAAGGAAAACTTAGTTACTTTTCATTGGATGCTTGTAATGCTATTTGAAACATGTTCGAATTTGCAATTATATGCAACAGCGTGGCAGTTGCTTTGACTACAAATATGAAATTCTATTAGTTTCTCATTTACGTTCTGAATAATTTAACGATTTATTATTGCTTTCAAGCATTTACGACTACCGTTAGAATTACGTACCGAATTTTTACATTGTAAATAATTTATATTCGAATACGAATGTAAAAGAATGAAACGTTTTCACATTTCCATCGACCCGTTCAAAATCGTTCCGTTCCAAATTCTACCTAACCCTGCTCGTGTTACACACAAACGAAGAAAGGTTAGCAATTGCAAAGGGGACAAAAAGGGAGAACGAGAGGATAGTAACGAAAAGGAAGACAGAACAGCGTAGGTCTCAGGTCCGTTCCTTTGTGTGTGTGTTGTTCATGGTTTATGAGTACGGGTCAAGCTATGTAATGCTATAAGCAGTGACGGCCATAATACTTCTTATCACAGTGGTGCTCAGTTCGAAGTAATGTTTCATTCGAATAAATGTATACGTTGTGTGCTACTGTCAAATGCGTGCGCGCCTTTTAACAAGCAATAAACGGTTGTTGCCTTTTCGAAGGCACGTACGCTCGTTCATCAACAGCATTTTTTTTATTTTAGTCACATCTTATTGATTTTGTAAATTTGTCACTTTCGTTTGTTAACATCAAAGCATTATCATTGGAACGTATCGAGAGGAGTAGAAATAACGATGAAAGAAGGAAGTTTCGGTTCGCGAGGCATGAAAATTCTTTGAAAGGTGTGCTGACACGTTGCACTGAGTAGGCAAATTGAAAGTTGAACATTTTGCACCAGCACGAGAAATCGGAGACAAACTGGTCGGTGTATTATTACAAAGGAAACGCGTTAGCGATAGAGACCTCGGAACTATGTGATCATATTTTGCGCGGGAAAACTGATTTCAAAATTTTTATAATAACGGGTACGTATAAATAATGAGAAAGAAAGAGAAAATTACGCTTTGGTAATTTAAGACGAAACGAAATTAATTTTACTGATGAATCTACTAAATTAGTTAACATATTTTATTCGTTTTAAAACGTATTGTTGGTACAACGATCTTCGTGTAATTGTCCTGTAATCGGTTTTCGGATCGAAATGAATCATGGTCGCAATCAAGCATGGGCGACATCGACCCCTGAGGTTAATCATGATCTTATACCTTTTTGTACCATTAAAAGTATTATTTTCTTATATTAAATACATTTTTGTTTATCATTGATGATATTTTGATTGCAGGGCACATCTTCCAAAATCCTGAAGTAGTTAATATTATTTTAGAACCTGGTATATGGTAAGTTATGACTATTATTTGTTTGCTATAGGATTATAAAGTAATATGTGTGAAATTCATTATGTTGATTTTGTTTGTTCCTAGCTCAAAAGATGAAGAGGTTGATAATGGCTGTGTAGTAAGAGCACGAGGTCTTCCTTGGCAATCTTCTGATCAGGACATAGCAAAATTTTTTCGGGGCCTAAATGTTGCCAAGTAAGTGAAACTTGCGTGTACTAGGGGGTAAGGCTAAGATTGTATAAAATAAGTTGTAATAACTGTTACGGTATTTGTGCACAAGCCACTTGGATTCGTGTAAGAAAGGTAAAGACTCATATTTAATACATAAATAAACTTATGCTGCTAATATCATCGCCAGATTGTATTGGATGATTATACAAATGTAATATAATAATAGTGTTTATTTTGCGCGAGAAGTAAACAATATTTTTAAATATTTTCTTGGTTGTTTATATTTGTCTTATGCAACGATAAGAACTATCTGGGGTCATGAATCTTATGTGTGATACAAATTTACCAATGATTTTCACGATCATTACTGTGTAATATTGTATTCATATGCAATAATCTTAAAACTAGAAAGTGCACTGATTTTGATTATAACATAATTTTAGTGGAACCTTTTAATGTTTTTGTAGGGGTGGTGTAGCTCTGTGTTTAAGTCCTATGGGAAGACGTAACGGCGAAGCATTAGTACGATTTGTTAATAAAGAACACAGAGACATGGCACTGAAAAGACACAAACATCATATGGGAGGGAGGTACATAGAAGTTTACAAAGCATCTGGAGAAGATTTTGTAGGTGTTGCTGGAGGAACAAGCGGAGAAGCTCATGCATTTTTGTCAAGAGGAGCTCAAGTTATTGTAAGAATGAGAGGCTTGCCATATGACTGTGTAGCCAAACAAGTGGTATGTATTAAACCAGCAGCAAAAAGTAATCTTTTTTTATACGTTCCACCGTTATTCTTCATTTTATGCTTGCATTACTTTTTCCAGTTGGACTTCTTTTTGACAGGGCAAAAGCCTTGTCACGTATTAGACGGAGAAGATGGGGTTTTATTTGTAAAGAAACCAGATGGTAGAGCAACCGGAGATGCTTTCGTTCTTTTTGCAAAAGAAGAAGATGCTGTGAAGGCCTTGAGCAAACACAGAGATTGCATTGGTAGTCGATACATTGAACTTTTTCGAAGTACGATCGCCGAGGTGCAACAGGTGTGTGCGCATACAAATAATGCGGGTATAAAAGTAGAATGGAAGGTGTAAAAATAGACATTACTAACGTACGTATTGATTTTTGTTACTCGTAGGTTTTGAACAGGGCGATTGACCCAAAACAGGTGGTACTTCCGACGCCACCCATTCCGCAGCTTCCTCCTATACTTCCACAACACATTATCACTTCCGGTACGCGTAAAGATTGCGTTAGATTACGCGGTCTGCCTTACGAAGCTCTCGTAGAGCACATTCTCGAGTTCATGGGCGAACATTCTAAGAATATCGTCTACCAAGGTGTTCATATGGTTTACAATGCTCAAGTACGTATACCTCCGCCTATTATGTTACATTGCCTTGTGTTTTTGTGAATAGGTAACTAACGTACGTTCATCTTTATCTGTTCAGGGTCAACCTTCTGGCGAGGCGTTCATTCAAATGGACAGTGAAAGTTCAGCGTACGCGTGTGCTTCGCAAAGACATCATCGGTACATGATATACGGGAAGAAGCAGCGATACATCGAAGTGTTCCAATGCAGCGGGGACGATATGAATCTGGTATTGACAGGTGCAGTAACTCCACCGTCAACCAAGGCTCTGCTATCACCCGGTACGTTGACCACACAAAATCCCGCAACATTGACACATCCGCCTCCGCCGACACCGGTACCGGTACCGGTGCCGACGGCGCAGCCACCCCTCTGGGACATTCACGCGTTAGTACAGGCTCAAGCTCAAGCACAGGTGCAGGCTCAAGCGCAGGCAATGCGAAACCAAGACTTTTGGCTAATGGCGTTAGCCTCGAATCCACCACCTACGTCCACCACTCCCGCCTCCCCAACTTCCTCCGCCACGACTAAGACGCTAGCTCTTCCCGGACACAATCATCAGCATCAACTTCCTGCCTATGCCATGGCACCACCATCGGCAGCTGCAGCCGCAGCGGCTGCTGCTGCGCTTCATGCTCAGCAATCCGCGCCGGCGCCTTTCTTACTTTTCAATGTTCCCTCACGCATTCCCATTTTACGCGCACCAACGCCTCATGGTCTGTTGACTCCTATTGTTCAGGCTGCACCTATCAATCCGGCTGCTATTATGGGACTAAAGAGAACTTGGGAAAGTGCTTTCCCACCCGATACACAGAGTACTGTCGCGAAACGCGCCACGTGGCATACACCGGCGACCGCGTTCCACGCGCAACCTCCAACCGCCGCACCAGGTTTGCCTTATCCTGCTCAATTTTATCCACAAATTTGATAGATCGAATCACTGCTACTTACAGCAGTTGAAACGAACCAGATGAGACTTTGTACGTTCTCTGTGTCAGCTGAATTTCTCAGCCGACTAAACAAGAAAAGTCCAGTGTCCGTAGTTCGTTCCATCGTATCTCTATTCATGATCCTTGCAACGAGAGGTTGTGATTTTTAAGACATTTATTTCTTATGTTGTGTTATTACAACAGACCATTTATTTTTCTACGAGTGTAGAGAGTACATGCTTTTATGTTTATTATAGTTTTAAACGACACATTCCATATGATATTCCGAGCAAACTTCTTTTATATCGCTACATCAATACCATCACCGTTTTGCCTTTTGCCCTTGAACCCTTCCTTGAGTGTACACGTAATCGTTTCAGAGTTGTTTTCCATCTTGATACTTACATTGAGCAACAGTACTTAGCGTGTTTCTATAATATATGTTACTTTTTTACGTAACATGCAAGTGTTTTCGACGGTCACGGTACTTTTCAGAGAATACATATATCACGGTACGTGATCGTATCTATATATATATATTTTTTTTTTGTTATAAAGGCCCTTGTGTGGCGTATAAGAGTAATTCCTCTCGCATAATCACACAAGAGGCGCAGCAAAGTGCCTTAAACGTAAACGCGACTAAGGACTTTATTTTTCTTTCTTTTTTTTTTTTTAGAAATTCGTGATTTATATGCGTATGTAAATATATACATATAAATTTATATATATATATACAGATATCTAAATATAGACGTAATTAAATTTATACATAAGAATGATTTATATATATTTTGCTAAAAATATTTTTATTAGCGTGTAAGTAAATGGACATTCCATCCACTGTTATGAATTTTCTTTTTAAAATCTATTCTTTTTTTCGACGAGTAATTCCTTCCTTACGCGGCATCTACTTTACGCACGTCTAAACGATAAGAAAATTAAAATTACAAAATGAGCCTGCACTTACATTGCAGTTTCAAGCTGAATGTATTATCATATTTGGTATGCAACTGCAATGCGCGCGAGCTTCCTGAGCCGATGGGCAGTCCAACGGGATGGACAAATTGCCACGACGAAGATTGACAAATCCATTTCTAGCCCTCATCACATTCCCCGAGAGGCGTTATTAACACGCGTATCTGTGTCGCGTTAATTAATCACAGAGAATGGTACTCGAACTTCATACAGGATAACCGATCCGAGACTGTTTTTACCTGAACGTTCTTCAGTAGTGCAAGTACCGTTCCATTAAATGGATAGTTGCGTTGACGTTACGAGGGTTTGGTAAACGATACAAGGCATAAGAAAGAAGTAAAGATTGTCTGTAGCTTTTGCTGTGAATTAATTAATTAATTACCATTTTTTTCTCGTGTCAGTATCATTTGCCAAGCCTTAGGTAGCTTGTGATGTTGTTTAACTTGGTGTCGGCGGTGTTCACAATTCTCGACGCTCTTCCACGGCCTTAATAATATTTGTGATAACGTGTAGTTGGTGGAAAAACGAGAACTGCTGCAGAAGAGACGTGCCGAGAGGCCGATATTGAGTGTACTTTGGAAACAACATCGTTGTATACGTTTCGCCGTCGAACGATGATCCCTTTAGTTTTCTTACTGTCACGGCTATAAAAAACAAGAGCTTGTTAACATACAAATGTCCATGTAATCGCGAGGTTCGCTTTAGCCTTTCGTCCTTTCCACTTTTCTTTTTTTTTTTTGTGTGTTGGTTTTTTCTGTACGCTCGATCTCGGTGTTTTAACCCGACGTGTGTTGTCGTTGATTACGACACGACTTTTTCTTGCCACGTTTTTCCTTTTTTCTTATATTTATGTATACACACTCAGATAGTATAATATACAAGGTGTTTGTGATCTAGTAGCATAACCGGACTGCGGATAAATCTACATGAAAGAGTGATATTTTTTTAAAAAGCCCGCCATAATTTGGGGAAACGTGTGGCGCCGTCTGCTGTTTGGTGCTAAAAATGAGCTTTTCGGTATCGCCGATAGGGAGCGCAAAAAATACATTAATTTATAGTTCTCTTTATTAACATCGGAGGGCGCTATTGGGCGGTCTTTTTTAAAATTTAAAAATGTCGAACTTTTTCATGTAAATTCATCTTCCGGGCTGGTTATACCACCAGACCGGAAACACTCTGTATGTGATACGTGTACAAGTAACGTGATAACGAAAGGAATTGTTCGACCACGGTGAAACGGCACGAAACGCACAATTAATCGTATTAAAGTCCACGGGCATAGAAATGACTGGTTTGCATGTCGTGGTTTTGTGGAGGGACGTGCATACAAGTACCTGTAATATCTTTTCTCCGTTACCTTCGTTCGCGAGACGAGAAGATTACATAAACGCGTTTTTTTTTTCTTTCCCTTTAGTACGTAACTAGACGTTCATTATATACGTTAGTCGATCTTCTTGTTTTTAATCTTCCAATCGTTATTTCTTTCTTTCCTCCTCAATCGTTTTACATTCCCTGAACTGCCAATAAATGTACACCTGCCCGTTGATTATATTAATTAATTCAAGGGATAAGTGTACGTTTCTTGTAACAATTTTCTCGTACTATGACGCGTAATCCTATAATATTCTCGCACAAAGCCTCTCTCTGTTTTCGACAGGATACGGTAGCGTGTTACATAGAATCGTGTAGTAGTACCTTGGTATACACCTAGTCCTGTTTTGATCGTTACAATTGCAATGTAAAATATGCACGGCACTCTATACGAAGCAAATTCTTATTTCAAAAGCAAATTTAGATAAATATAATGACGAGCCTTCAGTATTTGAGCCGTGCACATTTTGTATTTCAATCTTACAGATGTAACTCGAGAATCGGGTATTATTGCCTGCCGATATTATTTACATCGGGATTACGCTTCCTGATTCGGCTTCACATAGCATTAATAGACATCCTAGAGACTAGATTTCGCCGGGACGATGCGAAATGGAGCCATATATCCATTTCGCATCCTCCCTATGGGGCCGCATTTTGGTGTGTTTTATAACGTGAATAAACAAATGTATCGGTCGAGAATGTCGGGAAGCTTTACATGTCTCAATTTGCTTCGTTCGTTCCGTACACTTTTTGGTCAGTATGAAACTTTGCTCGAGTATATTAACTCTTCCAGCACGATGATGGCCTATGAACGCTCACATATACGACCATATTCCAATAGAATAATAATTTTCATAAGTTTTCGCAGCTCTAGAATATAGGTTTTTAATTTTATATTCACAGTCAGATTTTCAGCTGATCCTCGCACCGGAAGGGTTAAACGCAAATGTCCCGACACTCTCGACTCCCGCACAGGTTCCTCTATTCGATATACTATTATGACTATCAATAACTGCGGCCTGTATGGTGTACGTAAGATGCGCATTCTCGTACGAACGAGATACACGTGCATTGGATAACGTTATGCATCAATAGACCAAGTGACTAAGAACGAGTATATTTTGGTCTGCTGATGTGTAACACAGTGATACTGCTCCCAACAGCGGCAATAAATCATTCTAGCTTCGCTATTAACCCTCTGACCCGAGTCACAATCGTAGCTTCGAAAATGATTAGAATTTGGAGCTGTAGTTTCGTTGATTACATTCATTACATTTTCAGTGTCGGGTCGAAGGGGTTAAGTATGTCGCAAATTAATTCCATTTCTTCATCGTAGAGCCGCTTGATACTATTGATGCATAATGTCGTCCGAATTTTGTGTATTACCTGCCATTAGCTTTCGCTGGGCACTCACACGAGCCGTATTATACACTTATCCTCCACATGGTACAGTTACGCGCAATGATCTTTCTTTACTGAAGAGAAAATGTAGAAAGTTGTTTCCTATCATTTGTCTGATCCGATTTTATTTCTTATGGCAGAAGGGGTAAATGGTTGGTAGGGTACTAAAGTCTAAGTTACACCGGTAGATTAAATAGTACGAGTATACTAGCGCTATCCACCTCTAGTATACTTGGAAGGGTATCTTCTACATTTCTCTTTAACTAAGAAAACCTTTAATTGCCCATTACTGTACAGGTGGAAGGGCAAGGGAGAGAGTGAGTGAGAGGGAGTGAAAGTGAGCAGGGAGAGAACGAGTGAGAAATGTAGCATTTACTTAGACTGTATCGTACTAACTCTCCAGTGCTCGTCACCATTATCAAAATTATCCCTCTCATCCGTTGAATGTGTTGTCTGGTATCTTGTGATCCGCTAACCTGGTGACTGACAATGTGTCGTCCCTCTTTTGCAAATTACATCTTAATTAATCATCATCTGAATGTCAGGTAAAGACTCGGAACGCAATTTCAGAAGTCTCTAAAAATTATCGAGAAACGATACGCATAACGAGTTTACGGCTAATCGTGATTGTCCTGGCGAAAGTTAATCATCAGGCACGTTTTCGTGCATACTTGCTCGCGATGTAACGGGATTATGTTCAATTATCGATTGCGACAACTTTTCTCACTTTTATTTTTCTTTTTTTTTTTTTCTATGTTTCTTTATCCCTCCCTCCACTCGAGTTACGAGAAAACGTGTTTTTCCGATTGCGTTTCACCTATACTGGGATGTAGGACATTCACGCACACACACACTGACCCAATACACACACACACACACACACACACATAGAAGTATATATACCGATCTTTTTTTACCCCTTGTATACACACTTTTTTTCTGTATATCGACGATTATATATCGATGGTGAATCGATCATGTTTAATAAATGTGCCTTGTGGACATACATATCTTTTTGCTTGCCGGGTTGGTGGACTCTTACCCTGATTATATTACCTCGCCTGGTGGTGGTAATTTTCGCGGGCATTCATATTTTATCAATTACAGTTCTAATTTTTTACCGTGACACGCTGGTAAGTCTACATACGAATATTCAAATGATTCAAAGTAGTATCACGAGATTTTTAGTTTTCATGTATGTCTGTGAAAATTATGATCACCATCACCTTGTTACGTTCTATACATTTTTTTTCACTGGGCTCGCAGGTATCTTTGGTGTCTACAGATCAAGTTGGAGATTTATGTGTCGTAACTCTTGCCTCCTTCTCTCTATTTCCTCTGGCTCACACAGGTTCTCTCTTTTATCCTTTTAATCTCTCTTTCTCTCTCTTTCTCTCTTTGTTGCTATATCGCTATCTCTCCCGCTCTCTTTGCCTTATATTTTGTGTATCATCCACTCCAATCGTTGGGTCAATCCATCCATTTACCCTTTGGTTCCATTCCAAGGGACGATCACGATCCCTGAAAAGCATAATAATTTTTGTGTCAGCATTAACATAATGTCTAACATTGGTTTAATTTAAAAACAATGTGACGAATATGAAACATTTAATTGAACGTGATCAGTTCCTATTCCTTAATTCCTCTAAAAATCCAAAGAGAAACCTCGTGATCCTTTATAATTTTTGCAAACGCCTCGATTCGATGCGAATCCTCGTAGCAAAGCGAATACGGTGCGAAAAATTAGCGATACAGTAACAAGCTTTGCAATATGTGTCGCTAATTCTCATTGTTACTTAACAATTTTTATATGTTACATGGAATATGATAAAAGATGCGATAACCTTGATCCTTTGTTTCATACGAGGCTCGCACGGTGAAAGGCTTCTAATTCATTGAAAAAAAGGGAGATGGGAGAGTAAAAGGGAGATAGAGAGAAAGAGAGAAGATTTGAGAGAGGGAAGCAAGAAGAGAAAAAGAGAGAGAGTGAGAAAGGGAGAGTCTGAGTGAATTTTTGGTGATTTGGCAGAGGGGCGAAATCGCAAGTTGGTGCTACATATATATAAAACATACGTATATATCGTGTTACAATGGTGCAGTGTCGATTGCTGTTTGGTAGCGGGATCTACAAATACTAACTTCTGTGCTTCCAGGTAGGCCAAGTCCAAATCATTATTCCTTTGGATGGCGTGCTTTTACATGGTCCGAGCGAGTGTCTGAAAAATAATAAAATACTCAGAGGAAGACAGACTTTTCATTTAATAAACCAAAAAAAAAAAAAAAAAAAATTAACGTGTTTCGCATGGACCGTGGAAAATCGTCATATTAATCGTGAAATCGTGCAGGTAACGGGAGTACGCATACAAGAATTATACGATTCAAAATTATTAACAAAGGAGACGAGAATGCGTTCGAGTATTCTTCTGCACGATGTCATTGACCACGATACGTGGTGTGGTTACATAGTTGGGCACTCTTCTTACGTTTGTACATACATAGAATCTCTGGGTGTTATTAGAATTTTTTTTATTCTTTTTTTCAATCAGGAAATTATCGATTCGAGCAAGTTGTCGCGATGAGAGTATCATACGTAATACCTCAGGCTCTTATTAAGAAACCATAATGTTTTTCTTTTTTTTTTACATTTTGTTCTCTTCCGTAGTCTGTCTTAAAATTTCTTTTTTTTTTATGGTAAAGGAGTAACTCAGATTTTAGTAGAATGTTATTGAATTAATTTGATCGAACGTTGATTGTCTTCCTTCTTGTTCTTCCATCTAGGAGGCACGATGTTGCCACCACCACCGGTCGCTATATTTCCACCTGCTGCTGCGATGCTACCACGTGGACCACCACAGTTTGCGGCACCTTATCCACCTCCAATTTTTTATTGGCCTTATCCCTCGCCACCAGTCAGCCCCACTAATTATTATAATCCGGCGAACGTTGGTGGTATCGCGGCGATTCCTCAACAAGCGGCATTGGTAAGTTCCAATCATTATGAATCTTTAATCCTTTGGATCCTGTGGAGTTAATGTTACGTTAGTGTTAACATAATTTTCATATAATCTCGTTTTCAGTTAACTCCAGCCGAATGCTTGCAATTAGCACCAGGGACAACGGTACCTGCGACGACCACACCAACGGCAGATCAACGCATAGAAGCATTCCTCCCAAGAATGGAGATGGAGAAGCGTGTACCTCTTCCTGCACCTCCACAGGCAGAGTGCAATCCATTCGTCGAAGTTTTCATGGTGTGATCCTCGACTTGATCCGCTTTGAACGCTTGTCGCGTTGATTTTTTTGGCAAATCCTTAGCCTCGCACGATAAAAATTGAATGTTACGTCTTTTCTGCTACTCGCAAAAGAGTACCGTGTTCTTGAATGTGCGTAGAAATCTTCAGCCTCATCCTTGAGGAACCAAGTCTCGAGAGGTATTCAAATCCTGCAACAGGATTTATCTTTCTGATCCTCGACGGAAGCCCCCTTACCGCAAATCTAACGTGCCACTCGGTGGCACGTTTCTTTCTAGTCTAGAGACAGATGCAAGTCGTTGTAGCATAGCACAGTGACGTCGTTTCCTTCTCGCTGTTTGTTTCAGTTTCTCTGGAATTAGATGAACCCTCATTATTCTTGGGCCTCGATTTTGCAATTCATTTGTTACGTTTCTATTGTCGTCGCTCTATAGAACTGTATCTACATTGTATATCATTGTCGTTTTGTTATATAATATAGGCACAGTCTTAGGTAGTTGATATTTTGAAACGTTACTAGACATTCCACGTGCAATTGACCAGAGAATTGGATTATCTAGCTGTTCTAATAACATGAAGGACCCGAAATAAATGATGTTGATCGTTTGTGACTAGGCCAGCTAATTTGGTGATCACAGCATAAACGATTTGAAATGTGTTAACGACGTAATTTGTACAAACTTCTTGAATATCTTGTTCCGAGTACCAAGCTGTGTTCTTGCGCTCGATTGTGTTGACCACTTTGCTCAACACGAAGTAAAAATAGTTGTAATTGTTGAGAAAAAAGAAAAAAAAAATGAACGCGTAATAGCATGTCTATTTTAAAAATTTTAATTAATTTAATTTAAAGTTTTAATATAAAAATTTAATGTATAACTTTATCGCTCATCGTTGCTCGAACGAGGTACGTTGTTACTCGTTGATTTGCTGTAGATTTCAATTATTATTAATATTATTATTATTACTATTATTAATATTAAATAAGTTATTCGACTCCAAAGTGACGTCTGATGTTAGCTTTCGTACCATCGGTTTGCTTGAATCGCTGTAGGAAGCTAGGAATCGCATAGTAATGCGTTTGTAGTTTTTCATCATCAAATCGTGTCACCTAATGATATACTTCAAATCAATTTTCTATTTCAGTTTTAGGTATCTCGATACATTACCTAATCGCAGTTCATTCCGTGCACTTTTGATCAAAGTCAAATTGAAGATATCATTCTTCAATGCTTTTTGGGAATATTCATTTTTATGTTCCTGTTCCTTTAATGGCGCTCGTGTATGTACAAAGGTGCAATTTTAGATGTAAAAGAGTAGCGTTTGAAAAGTCAGGGTGACTTTAGAATTAAATGCATTCGATAGAAAGATACTTTACAAATTACCTTATATTTTAAACGTGTTTATCGTAACCCAGATATATTACACGTGTAGACAAATTACATAAGTATATTTACAAATATTACGATTAGATATTCAAATGAACTCGAATAATCGACGTATAGTTGTAATTGACAATGTACGTTTCGATTTCATAATATGCAAATTACGTGACATCATTTGATTTTTAATTAAATGAATGCTATTGTGCGTATATAAGGCATAAAATTAAGAAAGAACGAAAGATTATATTGAGAGAAATATTTTTAAAGATGAGTTATCGAAACTCTCGATTCAAACGTACCTGAAGTTGTCTATTTGAACGTACGCGCCAAAACTAATACTGTCAGTGACACGTGATTTGTTGTATTTTGTTCAGCGATTCCTGTCGCAATAAGAAGTGCAATTAAGAATTGTCGAAGTGATTAATAAAATATACGAGTGCTACGAGTTAAAAATTTTATCGGCTCGTGTATAGACGAGAGTTTACAATTAAGTGCATTAAAGAAATAAACGTACGCGTAATAGTACTACCAGGTTAACGAGCACCACGAATAAACTACTCCTGTTTCTCGTTACCGTGCGTACTGTTTTGCACGAAACTGGTGCAATAATTTATCCCCATTGTTTTTTCTTGTTGTGACGTGTGCAATAGGGATCGAAAAGGACGAGCTTCCTGTACTGCGGAATGCCAGGTGACAAAATTACTTTCGATTCATATTTTCTTATAGTTCCTTTTTTAGAATAAAGAACATAGTAACAATTGTCAAGAACTTTAGATCTTGATACGCGTTCTATGAGGATAGTTCCTAATGAAACAAGTTCTTCTCTGGAGAACAAATTTTACTAAGAAAACGCAAAATTTTTTTTTATTAAATAGATGCAAAAATATATAGACAATCCTTGGAAATTAAATCGAACTATTCCGCAGTTAGCGGAAGCGTCCGATTTGATCTCGACGTGACTCCTATAATGTTAGTCTAATAGAAAATTGTATATACATTTGTATGCCTATTTTATTATAAAATTCAATATATTTAAATGGAAACATGTTCGCGTCTGAAGTACGCGAAATAAAACAAAGTTGTTTTTTTCGTCTGTACGTGATGCCACGTGTTGCGAACACATAGAGAGCTTTATTTAAAAAAGAAAATAATAAAAAAATTAAAGTCTATCGATTGATCGTATCTGCGGTTTAAGAAAACGGCTACGACGAATAGTAATCTGATCCCGATATTTAATAATGTTATTAACGATATTAATATTAATATATTCGATATTGTTTTAAAATAGTCTTCCATTATTTATCCGTCGATCCCTTCATAATCACCGTGTCAATAATTAATTTCTCTCCATTAAATGATTGATGCAATTCATTTATTAGTTTCATCGTAAACAATTTTTCAATGTACAAGTATTAAATTAAAAAAAAAAAAACCGAACGAATATATTACGTATTATGCCGTGAAAATGCACGTGGTTTTCGGAATACTATTTTCCTTCCATTTGTAAATCTTTCTCCTTGGAAGAATACATCATAGATAGAACACCTTTGTTCATTGAGCCGTTATCATCTTAATAAATCGGACGTAACATTTTATAATTCTTTCAATGATAACAGTATAAAAAATATGAATGATTATTTTACTTCGATTCGTTGAAGGACACCATTTGATGCCTGTAGAATTCTATACATGTGCAGTGGATTGAGAAGAATTGGCACACACAGTTTCATTCTGGCAATGTTACTTAGGAATTAAAATATCATTATAAAGTGTACGCTGTGAAATATAAATGTAATGCAATATGAAAATAATTGCAAGAATGTGTGCCAATACTTCTTTCATCCATAGTATATTGCATGCCTAAAAGGGCCATTTTCGCTCGTATAACAAACTTACATATACGGACGGATAATCTGTTACGATGGAATGCTTATAAAAATGTTTTCAAGGCGCTTGGTGAGATCACCATCTACAAGGAAAACCATATCCAATAATTAGGTCATTGCAAATGAATAGATATAGTTTTCCTTGATAGATTACACTTAATGAGAACCATGAGTACACTAATGAAGTTATAATGTAATTTATACTCCGATGAGTTACCTATCACAAAACATGGTCACGTGAGTATACCTCACTTGTGCGAGTATAAAACATATATACTTTTCAGCAGTCTGGCAGTGTAATATATTTATAAATATATTTTGAAAATTCGTCATTTCTCTATCTATTTCATCTGAATATAAGCACAGAATATACATACATTCGTGAAAAATATTCTAACTCGTTGTATGATATGTTCTCTGTACATATGAAATACGAGTTTACCTATTCTACTTAATATATTAGTAAATATACTACATACTACATAATTAGGTACATCATGGGATCGTGCTAAAAGTATACTCCATATAAAACGTAGAAAAAAGACTTGGTAATCCCAATTTGAATTTCACTTTGATGCTTATAAGTTAAAGATGTTCATTATATTAAATGCCAACCGAATACTGAGATCTTGCCTTCAAACGATACTAAATCGTATGCCGTTATTCAAGTACCCTAATCGTAAGAGTTAGAAACCGGTGGGCTTAACAAAAATTCATTTCAAAGTCCTTCCATTCGCTGCACGATTTACAGTCTATCTTCAACAACGTATAAACACTTGTTACTCGCAATTCACATCGCCGTTTCCAAAGGTTGGCTTTTACTTCTCGCTCCAGCCGAAAGTTGAGTCAATTCTGTAGGCTCGTTAACTAGGAACACGTCCAAATTAGTCTCCAACAGTGCTTCGCTCTTGGAACGAAGGGGTTTCTCCTCCCCAGTATCAAGATTCGTTTCTAAAAGCGCGTCGCTTCTGGGTCTGCCTTCGTCGTAATGATAAGGATGAGGAGGTATCGGTGGATTAAAATCTGGAGCATATTCTGGAACAGGTTCAGATGCTTGACTCGGTGTCAAGGTTGCATTATCGTAACTGCGTCTTGGATCATAGTCCATTGGACTGTAAGCAGCTGATGCTTCAATGTCGCGTTTCAATTCGCTGATGGAGTCGGTCAGAGCCAGGCTGGCATTCAGAGGAAGAGTGGACGTATTGTTAAGATATGAACTCTCGTTGGTAGGATCGACAGCGTGAATCTCATCCGTGGTTGTTTCTGTGGTTGACTCAATGGGCCAGTCATTGGTGCTCCTTGATGTGAACGTGGAATGATTTCTAAAACCTTCATTGCGATAAGTTAGATCAAATACTGGATTGTCTGCGCTTTGCGGAGCTCCATATTTTTGAACAGTACTTTTAAATTCGCTGGTACTTGGCGAGTATCTTGGATTGTGCGCTTCGTACACGTCGTAGCTCTGATTATCTTCCATGGATGAGTTTAGCTGAGACTTGTCCATTGAATCTATGCTTCCTCCATTTAGCATTCTTCTGTAATCCAAAGACTTGGAATTCAGCGTGTCTGTAGACTGCTTCGTCTGAAATCAATATGTTCAAATTAATATGCCATAAACGCTATTCTGCAATACTCTTTTTTAATTTTTACCGCAATCGGTTTGCGTCGATAGGCGAGCTCAGTGAATCCTGAGGTAGAGCCAACTGATCGCAGCGAATGCAAGGATTGTCTGATAGAATTTCGCCTTTCCAATCTTTCAATATTTCGTCTCTTTGATTTGGATACCCAAAGTGCGATAGCAGCTGTTAACAGCGCAAGTGCTACACCTGCTGCTCCTAAAACAGCTACTGCAACAATATCTTTCCTCCACGATAGTGGATCGATATTTACTTTTGGATCTAAAATCAAACACACATACTTCTGTGTATTCTTCCCTGAGTTTCTTTATCATCGTGCTAATTAACAAAACATACCAATCTCACAAATGAAAGGACTCGGCTGAGCACAATGATCAATTTCTATGGTTTGGTAGGTGAAAGTTGTACATTGATCCACACGATCTAATTGTTGTACCCAAGCACGATCCGCATAATCGTATCGTATTTGTTGCTTCCGCAAAAATTGAAAGAGTTCTAGGTAATCACCCATGATGAATGGCATTGATGCATTTACAGACTAAAGAAAGAAATATCATTGATCAAAATAAGAAACTGGATAGTTGGATATAATGAAGAATTTAATAACTCACTCTACAAAAATCTCGTGCACTGAAAAAGTCCATGGGAGCACCAATGTATATGTAACAGGTGTCACCTACGAGATCCCACGCTGGTGGACACTTTCCATTCAGGACAGACTGATTGCTCATGTGGAAGGGTTGATAATCTACTTGTAATAACTCTGGAGAATCTCCTCTATCTCTGATTCTACCAGCCACTGCTAATGTTTCATTGTATCCCCACCAATTGTGTCGAGCATCTATGTGAGACCTCCACATTTCCAATTGTCTGTAAAATTATAAAGGATTACTATTATTCCGTATACTGCATTGTAATGGAAGACATAGAACATAATACAGACTGTGATCTGTTTGTTGTAAGCATTTCATAATCATTATCTGGATTGAAGAAGACGTTATCAACATATTGCTGGCCAGGAGTTCCAGCAACTATTGTACTGCGCCCATTACGATCCACTGCATAATTCCTAAAACAATTTTATATAATCAAAAATTCAATCTTTTATATTGAATATCGATTAAGGAAGACTCACTTGTAAAAGCCATTGTGGGATGTGCTCTGATAAATAGGCAATCGAACGCCTTCAAATCCAGAAATTTCTAAGAGATGAGCACCAAGATTAGCGTGCAAGTAATTCAAGGTCATATTGCTAACAACCTGTTTTAAGACAATGTTGTTATCATAAGGAGCATCATTTTTTGTGAAATAGTTTCTGAATATTGTAACTTCCTGGTATGGACTGCTCTGACGACCTTCTATATATCTGAAAGAGCATTGAATAAGTTCATTGTTTATTTTAACTTGAAAAATGAAATATGATTTACATACAAGGCAGGTTTATTGTAATTTTCTGCAAACAAATTATTGTGGATCCATCCTTCTAAAGAAGTTGCTGAGCCTCTGGAGTCAGCACGAATAGAAAGACCGCCTTGATTATGTCTAACTACGTTATTCTAAAATATTAAAAACAGTATTAGAAATGTATTTCATCAAAAGAGATTGTTCGATAATAATGATTTACCCTAAAGAACAAAGATTGAGTGTTTTGTACATCCAACCATAGAGCTGACTTGCAAGTAGAAAAATTGCCATAAAGTTTCTCACAGTTATTCGTGAATTGATTACGTTCAAGAGTCATTATCGCGTTCACTTCACCCGCGCTAGCATACTTGATCGCTCCTTCACGGCAGTTAGATATCACAGAATAAGAAATATTATGTTGGACATCACGATCTGAATACAGGAAAAGAAACAAGTAATATTTATCTCTACTCTGGAATTACTTCAAAATGATACTCACTGAATCCAATCGCAGAGATTGGCAGAGTAACAACTTCCGCAATAAAACCATGCACGTTGCTCGCACCGTTAGCAAATAGTCTTACACTAAGGCTGGGTCCCTGAGTTCTAAACAATTTCTTCTCGTCCAGACTATTAGCCTCTAAATGGCCTATACTCTTGGCAGTGATATTATAAATGTCTCCATCGTAGAGGATAATACTATCAGCACGACCAGGCTTCCCAGTAGAATTAAAAAGATTGAACTGTAAAAGTCTGAAACAAGTGAAATGAATATTAAACACCTGCAGCCAAACTACACAGACTGTTCAATATTTAGACTGATGAAAAATGCAGACCTGAATCCAAAAGGCTTTGCTCTGTAAGCACTACGGAATATCTTAACACAATTCACAGGATGATTGTCATATTTGTAATAAACAATCACACGTTCCTCAAGAGTGATTTCCTTTGTAGTATCACATATATCGATCATGCTGAACAAGTTATAAGGAATATTGAGGTCCTTGATAGGAGTAAATGAACTTTCATCTGCCTCTCGTCCTTCTCCAGTTATGGATAGAACATTCACACCATTTCCAAGCACGTTATTAATATTATTGAACAGCAGTTCGATCTACAAGATAAATAAAAGATCAATAAACAATCTGTAATTCAGTTGTCAATGATCGTAACTGGATACTAACTGTATGGGTTGGTGATATCACATTGATTCCATGATAAGCACTACGAGTTACATTGACATGCATTATAGTAGGAGATTTCATGATCGTTTGTAGAGCAGCTGATT
This sequence comes from Osmia lignaria lignaria, assembly GCF_051020975.1. Taxonomy (NCBI): domain Eukaryota; kingdom Metazoa; phylum Arthropoda; class Insecta; order Hymenoptera; family Megachilidae; genus Osmia; species Osmia lignaria. The sequence continues at coordinate 3,954,248 of NC_135037.1, read as the reverse complement.
TCTCAAAATGCAAAATTCCAGCACCAATGATATTAATATATTTCAAGACTGATTCAACACGTCTCACTGTTTCATGAGTAACCACGTCGTGAATACGATGCTCGTATAAATGATGTTCAAATTCGCTATTGGCGATACGTATTCCACCCCAGTAGTCACGAGTATCGTCCAGGTTTCGTTTTCCACAATTTATAAAGACGAATTGACTGTCCCATGGGCAGTCATATCGATGTCCATATAATTGACCGTTCAATCTGATCTGACAGTCTTCCAATTTTTCTTCTTTGCCAGTGCACTGAAAGATTGCGTGATACATTAAAAATTATACTCTTCGTTGCATGTTAAACGTTTCATGTTTGATAAATACCTGTAATGGTTCAGGCCAAGACCAAACGCGTATTAGAGAACCAGGATGAAGCTCGTATCGACGATCGTACGACACGTAGACATTAAGCGAATCGTGGCCCAATTGTCGACAGGCTACTTGTGCGTTTCTTTCAGTGAACCTTGTGTCGCACAAAGGTATCCATTGCAACGTGGTTTTATTGAAGAACTCCAAAAATCCTTCGTTATACAAAGAAGAACATCGTCCGTCTTTGCAAAGACGAATCGTCTCCTCGGACACAGAGATAATCTTCCCATTCCTTAATTTTGGATTCGTCGCCTCGTTATCGTGCTCCATAGGCTTCATTATAATCTCATGGTCGGGCGCACCAACAGCCTTCAAAGTACCAAGAACTAGGATCCCAACATTGGGAGCAAACTCCATAACGACATCCGGATAAATGTGCAAAGTGGCTTCAGGCATAATAGTGATATCTGAACGTATGACATAAGGTTTGTCTCTGGAGTGTATGGATAAGTTCTCTACTATTCGTCCACCTAAATTATCCAAGTCCACCTGCTGTGCGATTTGCCAGGATGCAGACACAGAAGAATCAAAAGAATCGCCGGTTAAGAAGGGTCGGTAATTAGCTACAGCGTGGTCATTCCAGTCGTCGAAATCAAAGATCCTTTGCCTGCAAATGAAAGATAATATAAGACATCTTGTAATAGGGGATGGTGGAATATACTTGTTGAAATACTAAATTACCTTATCTCAGTATCATTAAAGGTACCCCACCAATTTTCTGTCACATCAACCTCATTATTAATCTTGGCTGTTCTGATACCAGCCAGTAGCTCGTAATCCAAAGAATTCTCACCGAACAGGTTTTTCTTTATCTGTACCTTTTGTATACCATGGAAACCAACAACATAGCTTGGACCATCATCGATGCGACGTGGTCCCATACCAACCAAGTCGTAGCTATTTTTTTTAATCTCATTGAAATAGAAACGAGCATCCACATTTCCTAGAATCTCAGACTGGCTATCTGCTTTAAATTCCACCATGTACACACCAGTGTTGCTCTCAATATAATTATTATTAATCCTCATCTTCTTCTCCATTCCACGGATGGAGATCAAACCAGCTTTGCAACGGTTTCCTTCGAATCTGTTGTGAGAGATGTTCAAAGTAGCAAAATGTCCATCAACTATGAAGCTAAATAGCTCATTGTTCCTCCAGGTGTTATTGCCAAAGTACAAAGTGTGAGTGAAATTCTCGTTGTACTGCCAGACATCAGGTAACAGCACCTCGAAACCACCTTTTCTATTTCTTTCAATGGTACTGTCTTGCATTATCCAATGGAAAAGATTGTTGGAGTGTCTTGCATCACGACTGAACTGATATATACCTTTACCATTATCCGTGATCAGACTATCGTTTATATGAATTGCAATTTCGGACAAGTTCGTCCGGAAGATGTTCCAATGAGGGGAATGCACATAAATAGCTTCCTCTTGATTGTGAGACAATTCACAGCCAATTAATTGTATGGTTTCGTTCGCTTTTCGAAGGAAATGATCACCGATCTCGTCTAAGTATCTATTGTAGAACGAAGCAAGGATACCCTTCCTGTTGTTCTTGATTTTGGATTTAGTAACTAGAAGTGTTGGAATCGGACCTCTCACAGTATTGCTTCTTACGTCTTGTATCGGAGCTTGAAGAGCTGTGATGACGATAACCCCGCCTCCAAGTGCCTTTGCACCGCTATCATAGTCTAAACCTATGATAAAAGAGCTGGAGGTAACAGGGAATACTGCCAAGTCCCGTTTCAATTGCCAGATAATTTTACTGGTATCGATAAAGGTTATCTGCTCTGTGCTACGATTCTCAATGGGATTAAGCAGCTGAATACCAATAACGTATCCTGGTTTGCATCTAATACTGATACGTCGTTTAATAGGATCATCAATGACCTTAGCAGTGATTAAATACTTGGTTTCTTCATTAGCCAATTCTATATCTCTCATATAATGAGGTATGATTATTGGATTGTAAGAAGAGTCTATCATATCTGGCACACCTAAGAACCAGCCAGCGAATTCTCTTTGTTGAACGGCAGAAAGAGCAGGATTGTGCCTTATCCCTGCAACTTTATTGTTTTCAATCCTGGAATTGATAATCTCCATACCCAATTGTTTAAAGCTTATACCACTGCCACCGTTCTGAGAGAAATCACTGTTTCTGACTACGTTTACTGCATCCACAGAATATATATCAGAGTACAAAACACCTAAGCCATCTTGGAGATTGTCAATGACTCTAACGCTGTCCAGCGAGTGTCTTGCAAAGTCAATTTGCAAAGCTGGCTTGAACGAGTTCGTGGTGTAATCAAGTAAACCTGCCTTCTCTATCGTCACGAATTGAAGATCGCTTCTTTGCGCTAATGGCCCCAAACGAAGACCCGCCCATGCAGCTTCTGAACACCTAACACCAACATCATTCTCATGAGTGCAAGAATTCTCAAAGTTCTGTTCCGTTTCTGCTCGACACTTGGACAGATCATTGTCATTCTCAGTACACCTGACGTTACTGAGAACGATGTCCTCGTTGATGCCTGCATTTGGAATCTGAGAACGTTCCATCAGCCAGTTATCAGGGTCCAGGGTGAGACCTAATTGATGGCAAACGAGGGCTGCATCGCGTATCGTCCAGCCATAATTGCAAACAGTCCCCCATTTTTCTCCTACTTTCACCTGCAATCTTCCCTCAAGATTTGTTTTACCTCCGAGAAGTCGCACAGGGATGGAGTCGATTTCGTTCATCTGACTTAGACCTTCGTCCATCAGAGTGTCGTTATCCGAGTCCATCACCAGTTCTTCTTTCAAAGTGAACAAAATATCGCTGGGTCGTTTTCCACGAGCGTCCAATTTACCGGCGACCATCATCCCTACAGCTGGTGGGAAACGTAGAGTGACGCCAGGATGGAGAATCAATTTACCATCGGGCCGTACGTTGATATCACGCTCGACGATGTATTCGCCAGCGTTCAAGAATTCCAGACCATCGACTTCGCCACCGACTAAATTTGTACCTGGTGTAACGAATCGTGGAACAAAGGATGGATTTGCTATGATCGTATTAGCTCCAGGATTGCTGCTGTGCAATAGATAAGGCAGATACTCTATCTTGGCTAGATTGTATCTGTCCTTCCTGTGAAACAGCCTCTCGAATATCCTGTTCTCTTCAGCAAATCCAAGCCAATTGTAGGTGCAATTGATAACCTTACTCTGATCCTCCAAGTGGGAACCGATCTCGTATGGTGATTCAGGATTGTGCAAGATATTACGGTATACTTCCACGTTGCTCGAGGAAACGACCATGACAGCCGCGACTCTGGAACGAGGAATCAACCTGGATCTCATCGTATTGCCGTTGTCGAATAGCTCTCTAACACGATTGTCGCGCAAGAAGTTTCTGGTGAACAATAATTTTTGAACGTCACTGTATGGTGAAAGACCAACGTTCACTACGAAAGCACCACGATTGCTATAGAATTCATTGTGCTTTATGACGATATCAGCTGGCATTATATTGAACTCCTCGTAGAGAGGGTTCTTTATCAATATACATCCACTAGATTCTTCTCTGAAATGATTGTACTCAATGGTTGCTTCCAAGTTGAAAGCTGGGCTTAGTTTAATTCCAAACTTTGCGTTTTGTACAAAAGAATTGTGACCAATTTGGAGCCTCAACAAGCCTTCATTCTGTCTCCAACTAGATTCTACTTGTAACGCTGTGTCTGCGCTGCTGTTGAACCAGTTACCAGTCACATTTACATAAGAATCGCCTGTTGCATTGCCAACTAGTATACCGATATCCTTGTTTCGGAATATCTGGGAATACTCGACCACAGTGGTTTGATTGAAATATACGTATTCAGTGGAGGAGCTATCGTTCAACCACACTGCAAAACCGTAACCCTGATTCGAGGAAATGCTTGTCCGTGATATATTGCGATTTCCTCCCGTGACGGTGATGTTAACACCGTCTCCGGTGTTAAAAGAAATGCGACTACTGGTGATGTTCACATCCGCGGCACCACCTGACACATGCACACCTGCTACGTGCTTGTTACTGGATACTGAAGTTTCGTGTACGTGTAGAGCGGATCGCAACTTCTCTACTGCAATTCCTCTTCCGTTATTGCCGGCTATTACGCTTCCAGTTACGTTCAGATCATACGTTTTCTCTGGAACGACAAGTAGATTATGATTAATGACGCAAAAAAACTTTAAACAGTTTCAATTGCAATGGTTATTTGATTTCTTACTGTAACCCGAAGACAGTCGTACAAAAATGATCGTATTCGTCCGTGGATCGGCAATGAATTTCACGTACAAATTTTGACGAGTGGTAGTGACACTCTGAGGAAGTGTGCCATTCTCGACTCTCACTCTGGCTAGTAGTTTTTCGGTTTCGCTTATACCATCGTACACTTCTATGAATGCACTGTTATTTCTGCTAGTCTTCATTTGCAAGAAGTGCATGGTCAGCACGTGTCCCGGTCTCGTGAATATGTGCTAAAAATATGATTGTATTCAGACATGGTTTTAATATATTAATATTTTTAAGAATATTTACCTGTGGACAGCGTTTGGTATTTGGCGCATACTTGCTCTGTTCCATGGATATTATAACAGGGAAAGTTTGACCGGCAGTTGTTGGAAAGGTGCACAAATCAAACACTTCTGTACGATCTAATTTATCATCTGGTCTTTCATCAAAATGAATATACTTAATCCCATCAGCTCCATTATATAATATAGAGCAATTGTTAATGTACGCCATGCCGGAGGAACTGTTTACATAAACTCCATACCCTACAAATTGATAATAAGTAATAACTGTGAAATGTACCAAAGAGATAATTGTACCTAAACGATTACCTCTATTGTTCTGAATGGTGCAGTTGTTTATTACAACAGGAGCGTTTGGTGTGGTGACGTTAATGCCTGTAAAAGCAGCATGAAGGACTGAAATTGATTCCATTTGCGGTGGAACACCCTCGACATCGATCGCGGCTGTAACATTATATTCTCGGCCCGTTCCTGCGTGCCTTTTAACAGAAACAATGTTACCAAAAATCGAATATAGAGTCTTGAGGGTTTAATGGAAATACTTACTCTATTATAACGTTTCTTAAAAGTGACTTCGATTTCCTTATATAAAGAGTGTTCTCCTGGATCAGTGGACGATCGTACAAAGCCTCTTCGAAACGAATACCTCTCCAATGCTTGATCGCCTTTGTGGCCCCATCATGACGAGGCAAACACGATATTCCAAGATCAGGATGATAATCTGAAATCATCTTATTCCTTTACTTTCTCTGAGATATTACAATCTATATTATTCTAGCTTTGAAACTTACCACAGACACCACCACCCAGTTGTCTATCGGACCATCTTTCACAGCTGGTTAAAGATGTTTCCGTGCCTCTGCAGCCTGGTTGCTCATAAAGTAATCTTGGTTTCGCGGGCCATTGCCTGTCTATCCAAGACCACCATCGTCCTCCTTGGAATCCAAGCTGTCTACACGCTGTTTCTAGATCAGCTCTTGTCCAACTATAATATACAAAATGATGAAATTTGAGCTTCAGTGAATGAGTGATAAAGGAACACTTACTTTCTGGAATTCGTACAAACAGCTCTCCATTGTCCTCGATGGAAAAGCTCTAATCGACCCTCGGATGGAGTTGGCCCATCTACCAGTCGTATCGAAAGTGGAGATTCAACAGGATGAACCTGATTATTAGCTTCTGCTGCTGTTAATAAAATTGGCGCTTGTGGTTCTCCCTAAAGCAGAAAGTGCAAATGATATGTAAATCTATGCGTCTCGTTTAGTATTCGATACTTGAAACTATCATACAAATCATGATGCATTATTTAGATGTTACGATATAATTCCTCTATGACAAGATCATGAATGGTAGGATCGGTATAATTCCTGTACGCGTAGAAGGTGGAGCGTAAGAGGATTAGCGAGGTCAAAGGTTAACAGTTCAGGCCAAGAACCGCTGTTTGATCCGTGACCTGAAACGCACCGCGTGATGGAGGCGGTGCATGTAGAGCTGATTCACTCGTTCATTACTTTTACACTGTACACGCTCTTCGTATCTAGTTCTTAATCGAGCTATTAGTTGCCTCCACGTTGGGGCTTTCGTCGGGCTGCCCTCGCGGAAACACTCCGATTAGAATCCGTATACCCGTTTAAGTGGATTACTTCCAGCCGTTTTCCTTTAACCACCCTAAGACCATCTCTCTTTACACGAACAACAGCTATAAGCTCACGCAATTGTGCCTTTAATCCATTCATAATTCCTTGCAAGAATTTTCTAAATCTAGAATACTATCAGTCCATCAGTCGAAAAAATTTTGATCAAGGGCTTTGAGAACTTAGAACTTTCTTTGCCTTCCATGTTGCATACCTGCACGGAATTAGTTTGTATAGGATCTATACAAAACTTAGAAATCTAAATAGCCCTTTTCTGAGACTCCCTGTATATTGGAACCGTAATGCTTTGAGCAAATATTACCGTTCGCTACAATAGATTAGTGAAACAGTATGGAAAGACACGAAGTACAATCTTCACGATCGAAAGGTACATTTTCAGGTACTGGAATATTAATAATACTAATTCTGTGCAGCAATGCGTGTATTCCACAGGCACGATACGCTGACAGTACGTGATGCGAATAAAGCGACAATCAACACAGCTTGCGTGTTTCTGGAATTTCCGGTCATTCACCGTCCTTTGACAGAGGAGACATTCTGTCCCAATCCCTCTTCCCTTTACAGTTTCAGAGAATAAATTAGAAAATTCTCCTATATATTAGCAGATTTCGACTTCCATCTCTTCTTCCTCTGCAAAAATCCACCATTGCTCTCGTTTCGCAACAAGTTGTTACTTTCGAGCGCCTTTCCCGGAATCCATAGGAACGTAAATCATTCTTTGTTGTCCGTAAAGTCGTGAAACTTTTCTTTCTCAATAGACATCGAACCGTTGTTCTTCCGCGCGTTAAGAACCGCAATGAACAATGTTCGACTACGGGACTTAAGTAGCGCGTAACGAGAGGCGAAACGAACCTAAGGGTATTCGAGTGCCCTGGCTGATTCTAATTGCACCGGAAAGACAGATTTAAACCGGGGTATAGGGTTACTGCGTTTTTGCGGATGAAGTTTCGCGTACGTATCAGGGGTACCAGGACAATACCAGAAATCCTTTGGGTACCTGAGAGGGTGCGTACGAAAGGACAATGGCGGAATATTGGCGAATATTTCACTTCGCTGCCAATGAAAAATTCCTATAGAAGCACATTAAATCCTTGCTACTCCTGATATCATCTCCATAGAGATATTGATTCCAGGGGAAGTTTTATTCAACCACCGATAGATTCGCATTGTGATATCATAAATTGCGTAAAATTATATTATACTTCGATTTTCTTGCGCACTGTGACGAAATCTAAATGACCCTACAATTTTCTGGGAACTTGAATTATTACTGTCACTTCTGGCATGTCGTAGTAACACGTGCACAATCGTACGTCCGGATGAGTCATGTTCATTCAACGTTAGCATATACATAGATAAACGCTCATCCTTTCTGTGAATGTGTGATATATCTCTTGACTAATGTACACACATACAACTAAAAATATCCGCTCCAAAATCTCCACATTCCTACATGATAATTATTATTCTTTATTATCTAGTATTATACCAATGTAAATTTTCAAAGAATATGAAAATTCAATACCTTTTTCCTAAGTACCATTGCACCAACGTTTAATCAAACAGGTAAACGTTGGTTCTACTGTTTTTGGAATCATTACCTTCGCAGTGACGATCCCACGAACCGTGATTCCGATCATGGGACCAAACCGGATCTCCACCCCTGCTTCTATCACCAGCTCTCCCTCGCGTTCGACGAATAAATCTTCCCGCACCAGATAAGGGCTCTTCGATCTTTCCAATAATCGTTGGCCCCTAACAATTTGACCTCCGTGAAGTTCCGTAAGGCCCCCGTTTGCATTACTGTTGCTTGCATTGATGAAAGTCGGCTCGGTGTAATAAATAGAGGACTGGTCAAACCCCTCGTCCGACTGGCCATGAACGGTCAGAAAAATGAGAAACAGGCAGAGAACACGCATTTTGTCGTTACACGCTATATCTCGGTAAGATTATTTGTCGAACAGAATCCTGTACGAATCGATGATTTTTCGATTCCTTAATTCACTCGATGCCTCGCTTGATATTTTCGATGACACTTGTTGCAACATTTAGATAGATCAATATAATGTCGATTTCTAAAAAAAAGATAACGATGTTTATTTACCGATAAAACATCCACGAATGAACGATTTTTACCTCACAGGTTGAAACATGTATAATCGTCTGAGTTTTATAAATATTTCTTTATCAGATGCGTCACACGATGATTCGATCCGCAATGCGTAATCGGATCTATACTTTCACTGATTACGTTGATGTACCGATGATTACTTTCGGCGTGTCGCACGGAGAATGTCTGGACCGTGGTTCAAATATAAATTTTCGATAGTTTATTGAAATCGTCCATGCTCCATTGTAAAGATATTCTTCGGTGAATCGAGGATCACCTTTTACCACGGTTCAGTTGCATGTTTTTCAACTTAAATCACAGGCTTCACTCAAATATGCACGGGAGGATCTATGAATCCCGATCGAGACAGGCTTTCCAAGCGACAATATCCTCGCTGGCAGTACGCAAACGCGGAGGTGCACTGTATTTTAAATTCGAGCATTAACCTTTCTTCTCAACGTACTCCTTCACGCGCCAGAGATCCCAGCTCGACTGTAGCGACTCGGTTACACCGCTGCCGTTACTCTCCCGTCATGAAACCCTTTTACTAATAATCCAGAAGACGCTCCGTGTTTTTTTTACACGTTCATCTATACAGAAAGAATATGTATTCACCGTCAGATTGTTACTGAATCACTGCAATCACAATTCACAGAGGTATTTGTCTGTCTCCCAGCCAGTCAAGGTGGAAGCGTTTGCGTTACACCTCGGTGGACACTTCTCAATGGTACCAAATGATCTCTACGATTTATAGGATATTTGTAATGAGTAAAACAAAAACATGGATAGTTTTGTAGTGATTTGATGACCACCTGGCGTCACGTTGGGCGCGGTTTCACTGGTTCGACTCGTTATATTCCTGTCGTCTTTCCAGTGGACGCGCCTTACCTCGCGTCGTCCCGTAGGCCCACTACCGTACCTACCATAAAACACTATAGTATTGTTACTACTACTACTACCACCACCACCTACTAACGATGAAAGGTAAAACTTGTCACGTGACACGGTACTCGGTACGTCACGCAGGTTGTGAAACAGGTGAGTTTCCTCCTGAGAAACCTGCCTTTGTCGTTGCCACTTGGCGGTTTTGAAGTAGATTCATATTGATTCTAATAATGGTATCATGAAAATTGTACATATTAAAAATAAAGAGAATTTCGTGTCCCTAAAATCTTCTACATTGCATTAAAACAGTGGTATAGGTACCACTTTCAATCAATACTCACAATTATTAATACCTGCACATAAATGGAAACTTGTAATAATGATAGCAACATTATTGTTGATTAAGTTTTGAAGATAGTCACAGCATTATTTATTCATTTATACCTTTTAGTTCTACTTACGTTGAATAAAACACTTTATATATTATTTATTGGTCTATATTTTTACAAAAGCAATTTAAATCAATTTGTTTTACGATTCTGCTGAGTTAATATTCTGTTTTTTTATTCTAATAAATGATTTCGAAATGTGCAACGGTTAGAAATCAATTCCGATTGCAGCGCTATCTGAAAATAACGGATATCGTTTATCACTTACAACTGAGAGGACACAGTTTTGACTCTCTTTAGTTCTATTTTTTTTAAATTGGTCAAAATCAGCACAAGACTGAAAAATTATGAAATAGTTTGACAAACTTGTATTTTTAAAAAACCGCCATAAATTAAATATTTTTAAAATTCGACTCCAGCGCCATCTATACAAAAACTGCGGAAACTACTCATCAACTTACCGACCACTGGGGGACACTATCGCCATCTATTGGAAAATCGCGGAACCTACTTACTGACTAGTTTCTACAGTTTTCTGTTAGAGGCCGCTAGTATTCCCGTGTAGTCGGTAAGTTGTTGAGTAGTTTCCGCAGTTTTTGTATAGATGGCGCTGGAGTCGAATTTTAAAAATATTTAATTTATGGCGGTTTTTTAAAAATACAAGTTTGTCAAACAACTATAATAATAATTGTTCGGTCTTGTTCTGCTTTTGACTGATTTCTAAAAAAGAATAGAATCAAAGGAAGTGAAAGTTGAGTCTTTTCAGATATCAGTCTGAGGTGTGTTCTCTGTATGTAAACCTAAACTAATCTCATCTAGGGGTATCTGGGACCCCCTATGATCCCTCGAAAACAAAGTTATGTCCAGTTTTCTACAACTGTAGTCACTGAATAAAGCGTGAGAGGTTAAGTACTGGGCAATTTAGGTTATTTTTTATACTGGCAATTTTTAATTAAGTGTAATACGGTACTATTTAGTACTCAATTAGCAGTAAATTATATTAGGTGATTTGAATACAAGCACGATTACTTGAAATCAAAATGACATCTTTTGTAACTGATGTGCTGATCACAGCAGGTATATATACAAACTTCAAAACATGCAACAATACACTTAAATGTTTAAATAAATGATTATTTGTCTTTGTTTAATCATCTTTGTTTATCTTCTCTTCTTGGCCAGGGAAATTGGAGAAAGTTAATTTACACGAAAAAATATCAGAAATTCAAAAGGAAATAACAAAATTAAAATATGATGTTAAAGATTTTATGGACGATAATTATGTCAAATTTACGTCAAAACTCACGAGAGATCAACGTTTGGTATCGAAAGGTGAAAAATTACTCGAAGAGATGAATTCTTTACAAAGCAGAATAGATGATCAGGTACATAGTCAATTTACATTTGTGATTTTATGTGAATTATGAATTTTTTATAAATGTAATTTATTCGCTCCAGGTTAAGATAGAATTATCAGGATCTACAAAGGAGCTAAAGTCACTATCAGAAGCTCTAAAAGAATCAAACATGATGTTACAATTATCAAATCAACTTTTAACACTACATGAATGTATAAAATCTGTAAAAAGTTATCAGGAAGAAAAACGATATGTGGATGTAGCTAAGACATTATGCCATATGTATAGTATCCTAAATGATCCACAAACTGGTCTACGCGATCTTGATATTTACACAGCAATTGAGGCAGAATGTTTGAATTTGTATACTTCATTCTTATCTGACACATCATCATTGTTGTACGAGCGAATTTGTTGGACCGGCATCGACGAAAAAGACGGAAAGATCGTCAGATTAAGCGTAAAAGATGAATTCGATGATATGCAAGAATTGATTCAGGGTTTGCATTATATAGACAATCTCTCAAGTCATCTGCACAGATTCTCTACAATGCTTATGGACTACATCATCACTCCCATCATCAATGATGATTGTTCCGTGTACGTGGTCGACGAGAAGGTTTTCACCGTCGAAGTTCTGAACAAAAAGAAATCACCGAGCTACAAGAGCGTACTTTACAATTTAGAATTGCTATTCAAATTTCTTCATCAGTATTTCAGCGTGATTATATATGATGAGGAAACCTTCTTAAAGCAGATACAGCCTCATTTACTGGATCGATTATCAACTTCATTAACAGCCGACTGTATCTCGCGAATTATTCCAACTTCGAACGCTGATCTGAAAAATTTCACACCCATCGTTCAGGCAATTAATGATTTCCAATATTTCTTAGTTAAAATTGGTAGGGCCAATGTCTATTTTATTATAACATTTGTTCCTTTTAATTAAATTTAACAGTTCATGTTTGCTGTTTCAGGGTTTATCACGAACGATCAACTCTTCCTCTCAGAATACACGAAAAATATTGATCAGTTGTTCATTAACAAAGTTTGTCAAAATTTGTTAACGAAAGCTCGGAACATTATGAAGAAAGATTTACACGATTGTATCACGTATGAGCCCCAAGTAAGTTTTTCTTAAATCATTGTGTATTATTCAATTGAGGTTGATTTAATCGTTGTTCTAGGAACCACTTGAATTTCCAGACGTCACATATGATTATGAAAAATTAAAGATTAACAAACAATTAAGCGATAGTACGTTTCAACTTCCTAAGTGTCAAATAAGGTATAAATACGATTTAAAAAATTATGTTAAATGTATAAAGATTTGGAAACAATTTATTACATAAACTGTATTTTAGCAAGAATACAAAAGAGATATTAGATCTTGCACGAAATATTTTGGACGAAGCGTGTTATTGTTCAGATTCGTGCGCTGTCCGACTGTTTTATACGTGTAGGAATATTTTTGAAATGTATGCAGGTCTCGTGCCTGAACACCACAGAAAATTTTTAGAAACAATACCGCAACAAGTTGGTGAGAATCTAATTATATTTAAACTGAAATTGAAATCTGTATATAAATTTAAATAATTTATATTTTCATTTAGCGGTATTCCATAATAATTGTATGTATCTTGCACATCATCTTCTCACATTGGGGTACGAATATAGAGACAAATTACCGGAGGCGTTGAAAAAATCTAATTTAACTTTTGCTGATCAGATACTAGTATTAAGAGATGTAGGATCAACGTGCTTTTTAGAGCATATGAAGTATCAACGAAATATTATTTTTGATATTCTCAAAGAGTCTGGTTAGTAACATTAGTATGTTTCAGTGCATTCACTCATGATATACATAATATATAATTAAAATGTTTTATTTTGAAATAAGGTTTGTCAGCATTAGGTCAAACCTCTGATTTACATCCTAGCACTGAGCGTGCAATGAGGCAATGCATTAGACAATTGGAATTGTTAAAAACAGTTTGGCTAGATGTGTTGCCAGTAAATATATATTGTAGAGCTGTAGGATGCATTATGAATTCTATGGTCGAAGATCTAATAATTAGAGTAACATCCGTCGAAGACATTCCTGCTGATGTTGCAACTGAACTAGTAGCATTATTTAACATGATCGTTAAGCGTGCACCACAAATCTTTCCGGTAAGTTTAAGTTACAAAGATATGTATGTTTTAATATTTTAAGAACTTTTATTGCAGACTAAATTACATTTAAAAAATATGTACGTGATTATCACAGTAGAAGTTCTGTGAGATGTGCCTGTAAAAAATGATTAGAAAAAATTGCTGTTTTCAGGATCCTCAAAATATCCAACAACACGTACGAAAGTGGGAGAAGTTTTTAGAATTAATTCAAGTATTAGGTGCATCGCTGAAAGAAATTGAAATTAGGTGGGACGGCGGTAAAGGGCCGCTTGCGCGTGAATTTACAGTATCTCAAGTGAAACAATTAATTAGAGCGCTATTTCAAAACACCGAACGGAGGTCTATCTTATTAGCTTCTATAAAATAATATTAAAATTTATAAATCTGTACATGGAAGAAACCTTTTGCATTTATTCATCCTTATAGTTATGATTAATATTAACAGTATAATTGATATAAAAAATAGAAACATGCGTAGGTTTTTCGTATTGAATTATATAATACAAACGTTGGTTGATTATACTGCTAATATTAAAGTATTTCTTATTTACAATCTGATGTTTTTATTTGTATATTTATATTGCCATACTTACGTCGAAGTCCCATGTATTATTTAAAATGTTATGATCAACTGATTGTTATACTTCTAATACAGCATACAAATTTTAAATAACTATCAGCTACCTTTTTTGTAAATCCAAAAGAGTAGCAAAAATATTATTCGAATTTCCTTTCTATGAATTTAAACAAGAAACCAATATTAAAAGTTTGAAAAAAGTAGGCAAGCAGGCAGGCAGGGTGGCGGATAGTAGTGAGAGCAAATCATTTAATAGATATCCAATTCCATATCATTTACAGCAATGGCAAACATTACCATGTTTCGTTACTTTTCATTCAAGCATTCACAGCAACAAATGCTCAAAGGTTTCCAAATGCAATACTATTTCTGCACATATACTTCGAAATGCTTTAATTTAAATTATTTGTAACGAATCAATTTCGCAGCTTTTAAATCTTGACTTCATATGATATATAAAAAGTTTTAAGGCAAAGTTGCACAGTCAATCATATACGAGCAGTAGTGTGCATTTGGCTAAAATTGGCGATATTTTTTTTGCGTTTTCGTTTGTTTTTTTAAATAATAAGTATGTCCATAATAAGTGATACAAAATTATAGACAAAATTATATTGGAAATCTCTTAAAGCACATTAAACGTGAAAAAGAAAAAAACAGAAACTTATTTAATTATGAAGTATCTTATCTCGTATTTTTCTATAAACTATTTTAAATTTCTTTCGGTTATATTCTTTTCAGTTCTTCTATAAAAAAGAAACTAAAAAAAGGATACAAAAAATATATATGTAAAAAAAACTTAAAATTAAAAAATACATAATACCCCAAGTTTAAATAAGACAAAAGTCACATATATAAATACTTCAGACTAAGATTATATAGCTTGATTTCAATTTTCTTCATGATTCATTTTCATGTCATATAAAATTTCCAGTAATGTTTTTTTTCTTCATGAATAATGAGTAATGTTTTGAAAACGTTTACAAACTGCAGAACTAAAGTATACTATACAAATGGTATTGCACAACTTGATCTGCAATGGTAGATTCTTGTTTATATACAGGTCGCTGCGTAGATTGGATAGAAATGTAGTCATCAGGGTGGGCAGCTGATTGGCCCGCAGTTCAGATTGGCAATGCAGTAGTAGATCTTTTATGTGCATTCACGAAGATGACGATGACTGTGAACATGGAAGTGCAAAATAGAATGTAATATTACTTTTGCCTTCATTTGCCAGATAATTTTCATTACTTGAGTGCACATTTATAATTGTATAACGCATACAACAAATTTATTAATGCCTTTTCTATTTTCAACCTGGTTTATTGCTTTTGAAATCTAACCAGATAAAAAATTTAATAAAGCGATGTCATTGATTTCATGTTAAGTGTATTATAACTCAAGATTTAACAAAGGATTAGGTATTGTCAGTACCTGCCACGACCAGCTGGTGAGCGACTTCGGTACCTTGATGTACCAGTGCCTTTGTTGGTATAATAATCAGCATTGGACTCCCCACTATTATAGACATCTTGTGTATATCCATCTCGGGTAACATACCCACCAGCACGATTGATATAGGCTTCTCCATAGTAGTCTCTACCTCTACTTCCACCACCCTTGCCTGCATAATAACCTCCATAATCCGCATACATATTGTTTCCTCTGTAATTGAATGCAATAGAGGCAGCAGAGCCGTAACCTCTAGCAGCACCACCTCGATTTCCTCTGAATCCTCCCATACCACCCCTTCCTCCACCCCGACCTCTACCTCGTGAAATTTCTACCCTTAATTTAGCACCCATAATCTCTGTGCCATTCATACTGCTGCAAGCAAGTTCTGCTTCATTCATATTTAGGAATTCAATAAAAGCAAAACCTGGTGGATTGAATGCAATCCAAACTTTGTTTAGTTTGCCATATTTCTCAAACTCTGTTTGAAGATCTTCCTTTTTGATACTCTCGTTTAATCCACCCACATAAACGCGAGTATATCCTTCCGGCGTCATTTTGATCTAAAAATTTCAGATTAGGAGTCAAACAAAGGTTGTTTTCATTTTTCAATTTCTTTGTCCAAACAAAATCGAACGTGCACCAAAATTTATCACAATGTATATTGTTATTTCACTTTTACATATAATGAATTAATACAAACCAACAGCACAATTAAATCTTTGCAATAATCTTTTGTAATAATCCAAATTTGCAAAATAAATTTTGGTTACTACAACATCAAGTATATGTGCGCGCCAACGACTTCCAGAATAGTTATTAACTTCACTACGCTATACTTACTTAATTGTGTTCTAATTTTTCTGATAACTTTCAGTTTTTGCGTGAATTTCTTGAAAAACGGAATAGAAAAAGAATATTCACTACGCTGTTAGTACGACACAATCAATAGGCGAGAATCAACCGGGGTTCACAGTGCACAGAAACTGCATTCCATGTCTTCACGTCTCCAACCCAGACGCCAAATGTACGTACAGTCTGTTCACAAAAAGGTCTATTGGTGCAGAAAAAAATACTTGATCGATGAATTTTTAAATAATGGCAGATTTTGAGATAATAAATGTATAAATATGAAACTAAGTAGGCTGTCCTAGAAAAAAAGGCGTTACATGGAAAGCAAGAATTTTCAAAATCTTAATCTTTTGCGATATTAATATTAAAAGTGATTTAAAAACAAACTAATATACTTTTTAATTATTAAATACTATAAAATTTAGAGTACAATTACGAAATATGAATAATAACATACATATTAATTTAAATCTCCCGCGAATGGGAGGCCATAGACCTATATATATCGGGCCCTCTCCCCTACAATTGCCATTTTTACCGCAACCACCTCATCATCAGTGATGGAACGGTTGCCCTAGCGAAGGGGTAGCCTATGAAGTGGAGGGGCTTTCGCCATTTTCCTTGAGGAAGCCTACCATGCACGGCACTGTACGAGATATTTAATACTAAAATTTTTAATAAAGCTCAACATGTATATTTAAAGAATAAACTTCTTTGTTTATAAAATTTGTACAGGTTTTTATTTATAAGGATGTATTTACAGTACTATACATATAAAAGATTAAAATTAATCATCAGATACATTATCCGAGGAGTATGTACTTGTAGCAACCTGCTCCTATTGAATAAATAATCTTTCTGTGAATTAGGACTTTTAATATGAACTGATGATCATAAACTGAAATATCAATTAACCTTCAGTGATTTCATATAAACATCCAGTTCATCCTCATCCTCAATTTCATCTGTATTTTCAGTTGGAACTACAGTTTCAGGAGATTCTGAGTCAAAATATTTATCTTCTTCATCTTGTGATCTCAAGTCAATATTATCATATGCTTCATTATCGTCCACAGTGCTGAAAAAATGAACAGAAATGTATTTAAAACATATCAATAAATTAACAAAAAAAGTATTAGTTTTAAAATCTATTCCTCATCAATACCTGTAATCAAAATCTGCATCTTTTCCATCTAAAAAATGTTGATACATATTGCTCACAAATTCTTGTTTAAGTATTTGTTTCTCTGTTTGTGATATACTAGGCAGCCTTTTAGTTATTTCTTTTGATCTGCTCTGAGATTGTTCCTGGGATGATTCAGACATCTTTCCCCATTGTAAAGTTTCTTCTTCATCATGTTCTGAAACACAACTATTCTCTTCTTCTTCTTCTTCATCAGATTCAGTCTCTTCTAATACATTCTGTTCTTCTTCTTCTTGTAATTTCTGTTTCTTATTTATGTTGTCTCTATCAATACTTTCCATTAACAAATTTACAAAAGTAATATTCTTAGTATCTATATTATCTCTTATCTGTTTTTGCTTCTCAGTCATGTATTGCCCAACTAAATGATCATATAATAGTGGATTTCGTTTCATCATTTCAGTTTCACTAAAGTATTCTCCTTTGTCAATTAAAGTTTTCAAAGCTTGATATCGTCTATTTCTAATATCTCTCTGTCTTGTTGAATTATTAAAATACCTTTGTAATCTATTAATATGATGAGCAATTTCATAATTTTCATCTTTATCCTTATCAAAATACTTTAAGTGTTCTTCTTTTAAATAATATCCAAATTTGGATAAGAACAAACAATGACTTTTCTTAAAAGTATCACGGGCAATTGTTAATTTCTCTTCAAATGTTAAATCTGGATCATCCTTTTGTTGACTTTTAAATATTGCTTTGCTCTTAGCTACATGACTTAAGAGCTCTTCTTCAACATTCACATCTTCTTTCTTTTCATTTAAGAAATTCTCTTGTAAATTATTATCGTTATCTTTTTCATTAACAATCATTTCTGGTGCGTAAGTTTGCGTCACTTCTTCGTTACTCATGCCTAACCAAACTAACGTATTTTATACGTATATCAACAATTTTAACATCGTACTTTAATGTATATGACTGTTGATTTATTCATTAGCACGTTCTTGTAATTTATACTTTCATATTTATTGATAATTTAATGTACAAATACCTTGCACTTTGCTTTTAGTTTACTGTTTACTTTCTTTATACACATTGCAATTGATTGCAATCAAATACATCACTGATGTCAGCTGTCATTAGAGACATAACCAACAATTTTATTTCAATATAGAATTCACTGTAGAAGTGATGCATTGTGAAATATGTCATAAATATTATTGTTTGACAAATTAAAATTTATGTTTAACATGTAAGTGTGTTATAATATAATAAATCTATCATAAATTTATGACCTATATACAATGCTTGTTTTTTTTTTGTAATATGATAACAGTTGTTTTTCCTTGATAAGTTAAGTATATAGAAAGTATAATTTATTTTTTAAATGTAATATAATAGTCTCTGTAAGGTAAATGTTAAACTTTACATTTGTAAACACTACTATAACTTAAATTTTAATTTCTTTTTAAGCTATTCTTAGACATACTTTTTAATCATATTTAATGATTATTTTTTGTAGCTTTGAAATATGGATAACTGGACAAGTGATGGTGGTGAACACACATGGAAATGGAACTGGACAGAATTATGTGGTAATCATGGTGATATGAAACCAATAAATCCAGAGACACATGATCTTGATGTTTGCTTTCAACAACTATGTCTCCAGGTGCTTTAGTTAATCCTTTACATGCATAATCCATACATATTAGATATTCTACATTTAATACACATAATTTTTATAAATTTCAGATACCAGTTTTAGTTTGTATTGCAGTAATGTCTGCATATTACTGTGGAAAAAGAAATGCATATTCTATTCATCACTTTGATTCTAGTTATATTATAAATTGGAGAATTTTAATTACAGTGTGCCTTGTAATCATTCCAATAATTAGAGCATATATTATTCTTGCTAATACTGTTCTGGTTCCACAACATATTGATCCAGCTAATAATAATTTCTTAGTGCATGAACAGGTCATGACACCACATACAAATTTAGATACATTGGTAGACACATCAGATATAATACAACGGATCAAAGATGGATTAAATCATACTATTGATTTTACAAAATCAATTTTTTCCCCCAAAAATAGTACTCAAACTGTTACTGAGTCTTCTGTTACCACTAATATGCAGGATTATGATCCAGTATTAACTATAATTAAAGATAATATTACATCTGCCAAACCTATTGATTACCTAGTGGCAGGTACAGAAGGATTGGCATGGGTTGTTCATCTTTGTTTCATATTAAGTTTAAAGAAAGGAAGAGACATCAATCCAAGAGGTCCTGTGTTTATTCGGGCATTAGTGTTTTTACTAATTGTTATTTCTATATTATTACTAAGGAGTCACATCAAATATAATTCACAAGATGATGTTTTACCTAATTTATCATTGGGATTTAGTATCAGTGTAGTTATTCTACTAATACTCTATGCTGTAACACTGATACCAGGCCACAGCAGTTTAAGAGATATGAGATCATCCCAGTTTAATGAAGTAAGTTACTTTATACTTTTTACTTCTAATCTAATAGTTTATAATATTATCAGTGATTAGTATTTTCCTCATGCTTATCAGTTTAAGAGATTTCTAACATCTGTTACTAAATACTGTACATTTGCTGTTACCAAATTGGCTATGATATCTAAATCCATGGATTATTAAGCAAACAAAGATATTACAAATCAATGAAAAATGTGTTCTTAGATAGGAGAACGGACTGCTCTGTTGAGTACTCCTAATTCTTCTTATGTGAGATTCCCAGAGGAACAGGACCCAACTTACCTTGGGACTGCTATGGAAGATGCAACAATGACTTCTAAAATTATATTCCATTGGGTAAATCCATTAATGGAAAAAGGTATTCGGGGTTTGTTAAATCATTCAGATGATTTATTTGATTTACCAGAATACTTCAGTACTGGCTATATTAGTCAGAAGATTGATCATCATTTACAAACTATGGTAAATGCAATATTTTAGTTTATACTATTCTACTGACAGAAATAAATACTTTCGAAATAAATAATATTACAGTCCAGACAACCGAATAGTACAATGGAAAATGCTGAAAATTCAATGTTAGAAACACGTATTCAAATTATTAAAAACGAGAGAACACTGTTTCATTTATTACATAAATGTTTTGGTTGGGAATTTTACTCAGTTGGAATATTAAAATTCATTAGTAATTGTGCTTCATTTATGGGACCACTGTTATTAAACAAACTGATTGGTTTCATAGAAGACAAGGATGAACCTGTTTTGAATGGATACTTGTATGCATTATTATTATTTATTAGTGCATTAATAGGTAATGTTTAAATTTTTGTCAAACCTGTAATTAATTATGGGATTTACGAATTATAATAATTTTGTTATTTCAGGGGCCTTTTGTAATACTCATTTTACATTTTGGATGTCTATTGTTGGTTTAAAAATTCGTGCTACAATCATAACTTTATTGTATAGGAAAACCTTACATTCTTCAGGTATTCACTTGAGGCAACAATTTAATTTTGGTGAAATTGTTAATTTTATGAGTACAGACACTGACAGACTTGTTAACAGTTGTGCAAGTTTTCATGAATTTTGGAGCATACCATTACAGGTAATTTCTTATATTATTATATTATTATAAAGATATTCTAATACAAATTCTTAATTTTTTTTTTTTAGCTAGTCGTGACATTGTACCTTCTTCACGAACAAATAGGGATTTCATTCTTAGCAGGAGTTACTTTTGCAATAGTTCTTATACCTATAAACAAACTAATAGCAAATCATATTGGAAAGCTTAGTACAAAGTTAATGGAACGTAAAGATCAAAGAGTCAGACTTATAGGAGAAACATTGAAAGGAATTACAACAATTAAATTAAACGTGTGGGAAGATCATTTTTTACGAAACATTTTCAGTCAGTATACATTCATTTTTTGATGATTGATGTTCGTATACAACTTGCTAAAATTTCTTCTTTATTTAGAATTAAGAGAGAATGAAATCAAACATTTGCGAGGTAGAAAATATCTGGATGCACTATGTGTTTACTTTTGGGCTACAACACCAGTACTGATTTCGATATTAACTTTTACTGCATACGTACTGATTGGGAATGTACTTGATGCCAAGACGGTTTTTACTAGTATGGCTTTGTTGAATATGCTAATAGGTCCATTGAATGCGTTTCCATGGGTTCTAAATGGTCTTACCGAAGCTTGGGTGTCACTTAAGAGAATTCAGAAAATGTTAGATGTAAGTAGAAACTACAAGTTTTCTAATAAAAATAAAATCGGACAAAATTTTTAATATTAATACTATTTAATTAGTTGCCAGATGCAGATATGTCATCATATTATTCTGAATCTGTACCTGATCTAGACGTAGTGCTTCAAAATGTAGTATTGAATGTAAATTCACAACAACAATGTGTGCAACAAAATAGTGTTGACACACCTGAAAGTCTTTCAAGTCCATCTTCTAGTTCAGAGTCTAAAAAACTAGTTACTTTTAAAGATGATGGTATATTTACTATACATGATATTAACATTACAGTTCCAAAGGTAATAAAACAATATTATGTTTAGATTGATTCATGATTTATAAGCTGAACGAATTCTGTTTTAGGGTAACTTAATCGGTATTATGGGAGAAGTAGGTAGTGGAAAGTCGCTACTTTTAGATGGTATTTTGGGTGAAATTACTAAAGTTCGAGGTACAATATCAGTGAGTGATGTTGAAAAGGGTTTTGCATTTGTGAAGCAAAATCCTTGGTTACAGCGTGGTACTATTCGGGATAATATACTTTTCGGTAAATCTTACGATTACAGCAAGTACAAGTAAGTAGTGAATTAGACAATTCAAGGTCTCAAAATATTCTAATACAAGATGATTTATAACAGGAACATCTTAAAAGCATGTGCTCTTAGTGCTGACTTAAATTCTTTACCCAAAAAGGATTTAACACTCGTCGGAGAAGCGGGAAACACTTTGAGCGGTGGTCAAAAAACACGAATTTCTTTGGCGCGAGCTGTATATGCGGATAAAGATATCTACCTATTGGACGACATATTAGCGACTTTGGATCCGAAAGTTGCTAGTTATGTATTTGAACATGTCATTTTAGGGTTATTGAAAAACAAAACGAGATTGCTATGTACTCATCAAACTCAATATTTAATTCACGCGGATTTAGTTGTCGAAATGTCTAAAGGCAGGGTTGTTAATCAGGGTAAACCGAGTGATAATTTACCAGACTTAGAGGAATATTTATTATCTTCAGAATCTATAGATTCAGATTTGGACATTATGTCTGTAAGCGACCTACCAAAAGATTTCTATCAATCTGGTATAAATGAAAGGGATCCATTGCTTGATGAAGAATATAAAGAAAAAGGGACTGTACGACTTGGCGTATATAATTATTACATAAAAGCTGTTGGTCGTTATCTGGCAAT
The DNA here is from genome assembly GCF_051020975.1 of Osmia lignaria lignaria. Classification (NCBI taxonomy): domain Eukaryota; kingdom Metazoa; phylum Arthropoda; class Insecta; order Hymenoptera; family Megachilidae; genus Osmia; species Osmia lignaria. Next base: position 3,931,206 of record NC_135037.1, on the reverse strand, counting down.
TTCAATAGCTCTTTCTATGTTTCTAATGCAAAGTTCTAAGAATGTTACGGATTTATGGCTTTCTTATTGGGTTACTCATGTCAATACAACAGCAACTAATACTACAAATCACTCAACGCCTGTACAATTGCAATATTTCCTTGATGGCTATAATAATCCGACCACTGGTTATTATTTAACAGTATATGCTCTATTAGTTTTCTTCAACACAATTTTCACGTTAATGAGGGCATTTATGTTTGCGTATGGTGGAATCCAAGCTGCTATTACTATACATAAACAACTATTGAAGGTTGTTATACGGGTGTGTAACATTTAGCACATATGAATACTTAATGCGTTTATGTTAAAATAATGTAGCATATATTTTCAGGCTAAAGCTGTATTCTTTGAGATTCAACCATTTGGTAGAATTTTAAATAGATTCTCATCCGACACGTACACGATTGATGACAGTCTTCCCTTTATTGCTAATATATTATTCGCACAACTATTTGGCTTGTTTGCAACAATTATTGTCACAACTTATGGATTACCATGGATACTTTTAGTACTAGCTCCGCTTATACCAATTTATCATTGGATTCAAAACCATTATAGGTGTGTACCTCCTTACATCTTCAATTTTCAAATAAATATATCATTCTATAAATATCTTTCAGATTAACATCAAGAGAATTGAAGCGTTTATCCAGTACTGCCTTGTCACCATTGTATGCACACTTTAATGAAACTTTGCACGGATTATCTACTATCAGAGCATTTCGCACTGTGTCTCGTTTCAAACAAGAAAATGAACTTTTGTTAGAAGTCAGTCAAAAAACACAATTTGCATCTTTTGCAGTTGGCCAGTGGCTCGCGTTAAGACTTCAACTCATCGGAGTGGCACTTCTAGCAGGAGTGAGCACTATTGCAATTTTACAACATCAGTATGACATAGCTGATCCTGGTTTGATAGGTCTTGTTGTTACCTACACATTATCTATAACTGGTTTACTGTCTGGTGTTGTAAACGCATTTACCGAGACAGAAAGGGAAATGATCGCTGTCGAACGCGTGAAACAATATGTGGAGACTGTTCCAGTAGAAACGATAAAAGGAGATAATCCACCATATGCTTGGCCAAGTCAGGGTGTAGTTGAATTCAAGGAAGTCGTTTTGAAATACAGGTAATTGAAATGATTTTATTAGAAGCTGAATTGAATGTAATTGAATATCTAATATCTTATAGGGAACATTTGGTACCATCTTTGAACGGTGTATCATTCGTCACACGACCAGCAGAAAAAATTGGGATCGTTGGGCGTACAGGTGCTGGAAAGAGTTCACTCTTTGCTTCCTTGTTTAGAATGACAGAAATAACTTCTGGAAGTGTACTGATAGATAATGTTAATATACAAACTCTACAGTTACACGCGCTAAGGTAATATTTCTTAATAGTTTCAATTAATTAGGACATATTGTGCTGAATGTGAATCGTTTCAGATCACGATTAGCCATTATACCCCAAAATCCATTCCTCTTTTCGGGGACTGTCAGAGAAAATCTTGATCCACTAAATCAGTATCCAGATTTGCATATATACAAAGCACTGGAGAGGTGTAAGGTACATACGTTAGTGTATCGTCTGGGAGGACTTGGTGCTACTTTAGATGAAAACGGTAGCAATCTTAGCGCAGGACAGAGGCAATTGTTTTGCTTGGTTAGAGCAGTTTTACACAATGCCAAGGTATGGTCACTTTTGTTTAGAGTATTTTCAAAAAATGTTAAACTTTAAATTCTGCTTTGTAGATTGTCTGTATCGATGAAGCTACGGCTAACGTTGACCAGGAAACAGACAAATTTATTCAAACGACGATAAAGTCTTCCTTTCAGACTGCCACGGTTCTCACTATAGCGCATAGAATAAGGACGATCATGCACTGTGATAGGTATGGCAATTTTATTTATAAATTTCCATCGCGTATATTTGATGCGCGCTTTCGTTTTAGGATTCTTGTAATGGGCGACGGAGAAGTCCTAGAGTTTGACGAACCAAACTTGTTAATTCAGAATGCTGATTCTTATTTTTATCAGTTAGCGAATCAAGAATTTTCCAATAAGGAATAATATGTTTTCTGATCAGAAAGTATATTATAGCGTAAAGAAGCTGTATTATAAATCATGATTATTTTCATATGAAACTAGAATTATATTTTAATCTATAAGTATACCGCGATGATTTAGTAAATATTTCACGAGATTGTGATAAAATACAATACTATTATTTATTTATTTTACAGTTAAGTTACATTGTATAAGTCCGACTACCTCTATGTAAGTTCTTATACTGCCGGTAATACACGTGATAATTCATCGAACTCTATGTATCCTTTTTTATAACGATCTAGATTCTTGAATATCATTTGCCATACGGTTGATGGTACCATCAGATCAACAGATTTGCTTGCAGAATAGAAGTCATCCAAAATTAAATACCCTTTATCTAAAAATGTCCAAAATTACTATCAACTTGTTACACTTAATCTCACAAGTAGTATCTACATACAATGCTTATCTAACAGAGCAAATATTATTTCCGCGTTAATCTGCAAGTCACTGGTGAGACATTTTTTAAATATCCATCTTTCATACTCTTCATAAGAGACTCTATCAGTGGATTGAAAAACTTGTTTTACCTCCACCTAAAGTATGAACACTATTTTATAAACACTAATTGTTTCTTTTTCTTTCTTTCAAAGGGTTTACTTTATCCGGACGATATCCGAACACAGCCGCCATCGCTATTTTGTATTGTTGTTTGGTCAACGAACCCATGGAGTCTACGTCAGCGTAATCGAAAGCCTATGGCGTACAGAAAGCTTTGAGTCTCTTACAAGATTTTTCACATGGTCCCATTCGACTTTACCGTTCTGGCACGTTCCTTGTACACGCTTGGCGTCATCTCGCCCTCTGAATTCAGCTGGAAGGAAATTTCCTTGAACGACTTTACAAATGATGCGATTCGCAATGAAAGCAAGGTGTTGCAGGTCGCGTGACGCGAGAGATTGGTCTTTCACGCGAGTAACTCGACCGACACGCATTATATCGTAATTAAAGCGGTGCCTCTCCATTCAGCCGGCAGTATTTTGTAATATTCATCACGGAGCCAATTAACGCCGCCGCGGGACACATAGGTACACGCGTCTCAATGACATAACGTGTCTGCTGTATCCGGCATTCATTCGTCACATATTCGCGGACCCCTGTCATCGTTCTCCACCGCTGAAAACTAATGAGCTGTAACTCCGTCTGATTTTACTCGCTGTTTTTTTAATTACCCGCCATTTAAACTCGTTTATTACCGTCGCACGCGTGCGACAGAGGAGACGCGATATGAATTTTCTCACGCGTGTACCTACGTTTACTAATGATGTTCGTCGCGCCTGCAACGATGATTTAATCCAACTTACTAAATAGTTTTAGTCGACGAAACGATTAGTATTTCGACTTCAATCAGAATTTCACGGCAAACTAAACGACGGGGTTCGCGATGCTTTTCTGTCATCAGCTTTCCTCCGAATTTCGTTTCGAGGTTTCTGACTCTACGAAAGCGACGAATTAAGTAATTTTCATAATTTCTCGTCTGGTCGCAATTCTCAGGGCGACGCGACAAGCACAGATGGGGATCTGGCGCGGCACTGTTTTTCTTTTTCTTCATTCCCTTTGTGGAAGCGGCGAGAAGCCGCCTTTGAAACATGTGTGCTTCCGGCGTAAAGCACAGGCAATCTCGAGTGAAAAGCAGAGACTTACGGCGGCGTTATGTCATCGGCCGATACACTCCGACAGACCATAAAACGCGAAGGCAAGAAAACGTTATACTCCCGTCGTAAAGAATAAGTTTGCGGTATGGATATTTCTGTCCGTGTGAAATATGGGTTCGCGTCACGAACATTTGCTAGACAACAGTGCAAAGATCACCTAGAGAGCTTTCTCATTATTGCATGTCCTACTCTGAAAAAGATACTTTTCAAGATAAACGGTAACTACATATATATCTTTTTTAATTATACACTAAATTACTATATTTAATAATTTCCTAAATTTTTTATTCACAGTTCAAGTACACGTTAATTTGAAGCCTGTTACGTGTGGATTCCGCTTCGACATCGATCGGTCAATAAAAAAAGAAAGAAACGAGAGTTTCGAAATACTCTCAGCCGAAGCATTGCATTTTCCGTCGGTAGAGGAGGAATTTCTCGAGGGCTCGCGTGCACGGATTTTCTTAAAAAGAGGATTAAACGCACGGCGTGGAATATTTGAAATTTCATCTTGGATGTAGCTCGCCCCGTGACACAGCCGGTACGCAGCCCTTCGCTCTTGCGCGTCTCGGTGGCCACTCGAGGCTTGAAGCACAGTCACTAGCGTAGGGGGCTTGCCGGCTACCCCAAAAGTGCACCTATCAAGGGTTGGTTTCAACGAGCATACAACCCTAGAGACCCTTGCTATCGCGGAGACTGGTACGCGCCGCCCTTTGGAAACTAGTTCGCCGTTTGTTATTGAAGTCTTGGACGCAATTTCCTCGCGATAACGTGTCAGCCTCGAGTTAGATTCGATGGAAAATATGTATATTCCCAGGTTAATTTACCTGGATACCATTGCAATTTCTCATCATTTAGATTTACATACCTATATATGTTAATGAACCGTGCGTTGAATATTATCGGATTTACATAATTTTATTAATGTATAAAAATGGGACGCTGGATAATTTTACTACTCCATGATGGTGAAGGGTGTCTAGGCTTTCGTTCACCCTTGAAGTTACGCAGAAAATATGCCAATGTTGTTTGAACGAGGGGTTCCGGGGTGGATAAGGGACGCAGGTGGTGGCGCATGATTGCCAGCGAACACTATGAAAAAAACGTTAACTAGCGATCGCACGCCCCCGTTGAACGGTTTTTCGCGCTAGGAGAGGCGGTGAAACGCATAGCTGCCTAGCGGGTTTGCAGGATGTCAAGCGGGCGGGCTGATTATATGGCAACGGACCATATATTTGCATTAGGCCGCGAGTCACCATAACTCATTACCTCGACAATTCTCTCTTTCGTCAACCGTCGGTCGCATAAATCACAATTTGCCCTAGTGGCTCGCAGGTGGACACGGCTAGCGGGATACGAATCCAGAAAATCCACCGTGTAAAAGCAAAACGATAGTCAGCGGCGCGGTTTAAATTGACTCAGACGTTTTATCTCTGTCCCATGGTAATTACCGGGCCGTGATAACGATTATTCAACTTTGCAACGGTTCGAATTTAACCGTCATTTATTATCGGAGTTACGTGTACTTTTTGGCGGACGTCTGACAAAGAGATGAGAAAAGATTTTGACGTGTCGCGTTGACGGAACACCGGCCGTGTTTGTGGAACAATGTCCCCGCGGTATTACTAGAAATAAAAAAACCAGATAGACGTGTGTCACCAGACGAATGTAACGTCTCTCATATTTCCATTAAGTAAGGCAAGACACAGGACGGGTAACGGATACCAACGCGAACGAGCACCAGCTTTTACCGTGATTAGTGCAGGATGCAATGGGATGACTGGTGTAGGGTTAACGTTGATGCGTGGAAACCTTCCTTCTTGTACATATTCCACGCATATACAATAGTATAAATGCGTTTGCGATATTACGCTCTCTTTCGCATGGCCAGGGACTTCGAACTCTAGCTTCGTTCGTATCGGTTACCCGCCTCGGGGGAGAGAACTTCCGCTTCCCTCGCAAAATGTCTTCTCTATCATCTCGTTTCTTCCCGTCGTCGCACGCGTCGAATAAATGAAATCTTTTTCCCCGTTTCGGTTCTCGTCCGGTTCGTCACGAGGAGCGTTCTTAATAACGCGTTCGTGTTTCTTCAATAGAGAGGAGCTGGGTTTTCGAAGCGTGCCCACCCCAATCCGCGAGCTGTTTCGCACGCGTAAAACCCTTATCGCCTGTCTCGCGTTAGTATTATTACACTTTTCGCGAGAAACGAAGGGAGAAGAAGAAGAAAGAAAGAAACGTAACTTCTGAATTTCCGTCAAGGATCGTCGAGACGAGGTTTCGATATGAAACCTTCTCTATACGTGTGCGTTTTCCGTCGCGACACAGCCTACTCGCATTATACGGTCTGTCGCGACGAGAAATAGCAGAGACACGAAGGTGAGACGGGGTCTTCAACATTTACTTCTGTTCCGTAGAATCATTACTACCGTCCCGAGCTAAGCGAAGCGTGCGGACGCCTGTTGACTGCAGCCGTTGATGCGTTAAAGGGGCGAGAAGATAAGTTTTTTTTTCGCGAATTATGAAGGCGCTCATTCATTACGTGTCCCGTAATTGACGGGTTGAGAGGAGGAGGAGGAGGAGGAAGAGGATAGGAGACGTGTCTACCGTCAACAACGTTCTCTTCCCGTCCGGATCTTATCTATCGCTAATAATAATCATTGACGCAATTGAGTTATATTTCTTTTATAAAAAATAAAATTTCACGAACGATCGTTAAGCCGATGATGATTCTTTTGAAAAATATCGTTAATCAACGAACCAAGAGCGGAGAGATCATTTGGGGTAATTGGAATGGGAGAGAGGGAGGAAAAGTGTATTGGCGTGGCAAATGTTGCCAGAGTCGGATTCGATTTCGTAATTCATTAGCATAGAATTTCCGGACAGCTATGCTTTGTTCGTTCGACATTATAATAATTTAGCCGGGTACTATCCGGCTGCGGAGGGAAGGAGGGATCGCGATTGGCTTTGCCTGCACAATTGGCTTTCACCTGATGCGAAATAGATGCAGCTACGAGAGGATGGAATTCGTATCCCGCCAAATACGATGCACAGGTAGTATGTAATTGAATTTCTCCCTTCGTATAATCGTCGTGTGTGGTTTACAGTAAAAAGTTCAACATACAGGGTGATACGAAAATAGGTAGCCAAATGTACTCTTAAGGATGAAAAATGGTTGTATAAATATCAATCTGGAAACGGTATGGTGATTCAGAATCATAAGTGATGTTTCGCACGTGTCAGCTAATGTGATAATTACTAAAGATACGTGTGCAGTATAAATTCTACGTCAAATAATAATTTATTACGTGTTCACTGTACAGAAATACTGTTTTATTTGGAATGTACCTATATCAGCCGGCGTACATCTGCGCAATTATTAAACAGAGATAAATGGAGATCGGGCGTTTAATAAGCGCTTATATTTACAAACTGCAGTGGAAAATTTCAGTACGTTAACTTGTAATTACAGTAAAAATAATTAATACAGCGAAACGTCCATTAAAAAGAGTTAACCATGTGTTCAGTTCAATTTTATCCCTTTTACTTTACACGGTATTTTGCCCTTTGGTAAGCGTTCGAAAAGCCTTGACGGGCTTCGTTTCGTGCACTGATTACAATCGCCATGCTACAATGTTATCCCTTTACCTAAAGGGCCCACTAATTAAAAGCCGGGTTAAAGTCGATCGATCTTTCGCGCGACGTTCTTGAAACAGTATATCCGTTTCCTCGATTCCACGTATACCGAATGAAGCATGTACATACGGTGGTTTCAAGCGTCGACAGGGGGCTTCTTTCTCAAGCAAACACTTACTCGTTTACAGAACACCCTTTCCTTCTCCTCTTTTAATCTTTCCTAGCCTCCTCGCCGTATCTTGTTTCACCTCGTTCACCCTACGCTAACGTTTCGTGTTAAATGAGAGCTGACAAAAACACGTGTAACTTTCAATTGGCTGAGCAGTCGCTCGAAGATTCTCAACGGGGTTCCTTAATTGGGTTAAATAAATTCGGCTGGGTACCATGTGTGTACACAGGGAAACGATCACCGTCTTCGTGTGAGTTCACACGATAAGCCTTTGGACAGGCACCGTTGCTCGGACCAACGGTAAGACGAACCTTGGGGCGTGTTCGTGTTGTTGCAAAGGGTTGAAATTGAACGGGGGTGCGCGCCCACGTCTAGGAATTCGATAAATGAACCGCTCGAAAATTTATTTACCAAAGCCGCTCGATTTTGCACGTGATATTGAATGGGCGACGGTGAAGCAGATGTCAAAATAGCTGTAAATTGAATCCGAGACGATATTTTCGATCCCGTTAATGCAACGAGGCCCGTATTGAACCCTCCTTGGTATCGGCGATGGCAACAGGCTGTCACGATGAAAAAGAAAAAGGAAGAAAAAACGATGCAACGACGAAAGGGAAGCGAGCGACCGTCTGGTTGACGGAGTTTCCTCTCGAAACCAAGGACTCCCCGTTTTAATGGAATAAAGAGCGCTCTCCTCCCGTGGGATCTCGCTTGTAAACGATATTATTACGAGGTCGTGTTAAAATATTGCGACGTTCACGTGGCGGCACGAGGATGTTGCATTTAGTTCGACGATACGGAAAAGGATAGAAGGGATGTTTTGGTCTTTCGTCGAACGCAATCTCTTTCGTCAACCGAAGCGATGCACCGCGTCTGCGTGCATAAAAAGCGACACACGCAACGAGGGTGGAGTGTCGTGAAACGCATGCTATGGTGTACACGATCGTTTTAACACTTTGACGGTCGCAAGCTTCGGTGGATTTACGACCTCTATAATTATATTTAATTGTTTATATTTAAAGAGAATATCTTTTATAATATATTATCTGAAAGTTGAAAGTTCACTAAAAACGTCCATTAGCAAATATCCAATTTCAGATGTTTTTCCATTGCTACGTAGCACCACCTCCCATATCGACGAAAAATGTAATTGATTTCAAGCATCGTTGTCAATCCGTGATTACCATCCATCCAAACCTCACCATTTTGAGTGATGTCCACGGGGAACAAGAAAGCTTTCAAAAAGATCAAGAAAATCACCGAGAAGGATAAACGTATGGCACAATTAGAAAAGGAGATCGCGAGACTGGAACAGGAGAATGGTAAATTAAAACGCGACAGCGTGGAATATAAGAATCGTCTAGCTGCCTTCGACGGTACGACCCGTTTCGATCCGGACTTTTCCAAATTGAATCCCAGACCGCAGTCTGTCGTGGGCAATCGGTTTACACCTAAATCCCGTGAAAATTTCGAGGCTGCCTCCCCTTCGAAGAACGTCGCGGGTAATGGAATTTTCAAGAAGAAACTACGCGGAAAGACGATAAAGAATTTGAAGAAAACCGAGTTTAAGTGACAACGGGAAGCGTCTTGTTCTCCGTGGACTCGCTCTACGTAAAAATTCCAAAGAAGAAACCGTGCACCATATTCATATGAAACGCCATTTTGAATAGCGGATACGTTCAGACGATGGACGTTCAGTTCAGCCATCAAACATCGTAACCATGCGTCAAATTTAAATCAGAAGAACTGAAATTTCTAAATTGAAGGGACCAGGAAGGCGATGACAACAAATGGAGAGATAATATCTTGCCCAGGAAAGCAAGTGATCAAGAAGTGCGTTCGTGAAGTGCCAGTGCCCTGTCCTCAAGTGCAATGTAAGAGAAAGCAAGATGTCTCGTGTCCAGGAATGCAAATACAATGCAGGAGACGTCCTGAGAAGGAAACTGGATGCAGGAGGCCTCCAAAGTGTGTGAAGCGTCCTCAGAAGTTCATCGAAATATGTCCAGCAGGAAACGTGCACTCAACGTCCGCGAACGGGTGTCCGAAATGCGAAGAAAATCGAATCCAAAAATTAGAATGCGAAGTGGGATATAATATTCGTTTGAATTGACCGGTTGACTGACTTCTTTGCGAATCCCACCGTCGATTCGGTGAAACGTTTCCGTTGAACCGTGCAAAACGTAACCGATTGTGAATCGTTTATTAACCATTATTGTCGATCAGTCAATCGGTCGAATGGAGCTGGGTATATCTGTTAAAATATAACGTCCGTAGGTGTTCGAGTTGCGACGGGAGATAGAGCACATGAAACACGAGCGGAAGGAAGCTGATAAAGCGTTGCAAAAGGCTATTCTTCGTGGCGCGTGTGCTCTCAGTGGAGGATACAAAACGCACGTGCCAGAATCGGTCGAAAAGCTTCTGAACAGTTGCGACAGTAACGTCTCGACTTCATCGTCGTATTCGGTCACGTTATGCTCCACGAAACCCCCGAGTGCAAGCTGCGGTAGACCGAAGAAGAGGCATGAATTCGCTTGTTGCCTCGACTAACCACGTCCCACGTATTACTTTCGAATTTTAATTTCAACCCCGGCAACGTTTGCAATAAAAACAAAAACCGAATACTGTACATTCAATATTGATTGTAATTAATTACTCTGACGAGCGTATGAATGTAAAATAAACGACGAATGAAACGTCAGGATGTCGTTGTCGCGGGCCAGACGGTTTTATCGCGTGGTAATAATTTCCTACAGTGTTACGCGTTAATTAATAAACGGGCAAGAGCGACGAGTGGACCTGGCGTCGATTTAATTACACGTAACCGTACGTGTACACGTGTTAACATACGCACTAACCGTGTTCTACTCGCGTAGAGTTGGCGCGGCTTCGCCATCAAAATGGCATCGTTAACATCGATAAATATTTTCTGAAACGAGGCTGAACCTACTCGAGTTAAAGGAAACGCCTGGGAAGCCTGGCCGTGTGCCTCGTTACACAAAGTGCAACGATACGTATATAATTAACGGAATAATAAGGAAACGTGTATATTATATTTATCGGAGGGACTCGTTAGGGTTTCGAACGATTTACAAAATCTCTCTGCGACAACAATGTCGCGCGATCGGATTAATCGTGTAGCGGGACGGTATCGTTGTATAAATTATAGAGAATTAATGATACGACGTGAAACATTACGGTTAAACGTTATATCTGGCGGCGATGAATCGAAGTAAATTGTTCGTTGTTTATCGGCAACGATGCAGCGTCATTGTATTTGTCGACGGTGATTATCGACGATGAGTTTTGATATTCAATCCGTAAATGCGATGATGGACCGAATGTATCATGGTTCGTCGTTCGATTCTGATCGCTTTCCAATGATCCCCGAAAAAGCGTGGATAAACGGACGAATACCGTTTATAAAGTTTCATGGAAAATACACGTTCCACCCTACGATTTAGGGAAGGGAGAAATCGGGCTAATCTGTTACGCGTGAAATTTTCAATCGACGATTCCGGTGACAAACCAAAAGCTCGACAGAGAGAGAGGAAAAATAACGAGGAAAGGACACAGAAGGAGCTTTTGGTTAATTCGTGGAAAAATGAAAACACTGGTTTCGATGGTGGATGAAAATAACAGTCGCGAGAGCGGTATAAACCATAAAATTGGCTCTCTATTTGAGCAAACAATCGGGGTGCGGTCGATAAGATCCGTTTTGCGTTAGTTGACCAGAACGAGGTAGTAAAACCTGTCGCGGCTCGGTCGTGGAGGGTCGTATTGTAAATTGATAGCGATAAAATCTGCTCATCTCTCGGTTTATTCGGCGAGTCGAGTACCACCGGCTCTGTCCGTGGTATTATGCAGCGTGTACCAGCGAAATGGCAAGATTATTTTAAGGCGTATCTCGTTCTTACACGATTTCGTCTGCCTCCTCTCAACTTCTTCTTCTTCTTCTTCTTCTGTCTCGGTAGAGTTTTTCACGTTTAAACGTGGAAGTATAAGTTAGGCCTCTCGTGGAAACAGGTACTCCTCTGACCGGCCGAGAAAAGCAAGCAGGAAGAAAGAAAGAAAGAAAGAAAGAAGCGAGTGTCTGCTGATGGTTCCTTTGCGATATCGTTCTTGGCAAATATTAGGTAGTTCCGTCGACTGGAAGACGGTCCAATGTTTTCATTTAATATCCTGTGAATGTCGAGCTGACTCGCAACCGGCATTCAGGGAAAAGATTGCGAGAGCCATTTCCCGTGACTAGTGAGCGATGTCGTCTTTGAGATAAAGCAGCCTGAACTTTCTTCTCTCTGTATAAGACGCGGGCCGGACAAGACGCGTCCTACGAGTTAAAAGGGTTGTTGCGTCTTACCTTCTGTTACTTTTTTAATTGCAACGAATTCAGAGCGAAGAGTCGTTGCATTTTCCTCTCGGCTTGTTATTATTATCGTTATTTGAACGGGATAGAAAGCTGCGTACCGCAGTTAGCTACACGAAAAACCAGGGTATACGTCGGACGCGATAAATTAACAACGATCGCCAGGATGATATCGCTAATTGAAGTTTATCGCGACGACCTTATCTATGAGAGCTGCTCGTTTGAAAGCGCGTTTGAATGGCAGCAACAGAAATTGGACGGGGCCGCGTTGGAAAGCGCACTAATTCAGATCAAATGCCATGAATTCCAGCCTCCTCTATCAAAACCGAGAGAGCGCGCGCGTTAACGGATTCGCCACGTGTTAACGCGGTATCGCGATAAACGCGTGATAATGATGATTAAAGACGAGGAAACACAGACGTCTGTACGAGGGAAAAACGACCGCGATGGAAATCGGTTTCTCATTAACGATAAAATATTTCCACGATGAGATTGAAACGTCGACTGGGCGGGGTAAAAACGATTGAAACACAGTCTCGTCGAGATACGTATTTCCACGGTATAATAACGTCCAAAGGAAATCACGTGCCAGGATGGATCGAGTTTGTAATAATTCCTGTTTCACGATAAAGTTTCGCGATCGTCGAGCCGTTTCGCTTCAAAGCGGAACTCCACGGGAAAGAGGATGTTTGATGGTAAAAAAAGGAATCTGATCGTCGATGCGGCGATGAAGGTAAAAGCGAAGTAAATATCCGTTAATAGTTCATTATTAAAATAAGAGAGGCAGACGAGTGGTTAGACCGATTGTGGCTAAAAGTGTATCCAGTCTGATGGATAATCGAACGTAAACCAATGAAACACGAAGCGTAATAAGCTTACTCTCTTTTCTTTTCTTTTCCTCATTACTTTCTTTATTGATATCTCGGTCAGAAGTTTCAGTGTTTTATCCCGTTCCTTAACGAAGGGATTAGAAGCTTTGCCTTATACTCAATAAGCTCACGGATTAACGCGATTACACGATGATTAAAAATAGATCGACTGGAGGATTCAATTTATGCGAAATCAGCCTCGTTCCGAATGCGATCTATGCGAAACGAGACAGTTAAGGAGAAATGACAAATTCGTGTTTACGAGGGTATAATGTCTCAGACACGCCTGTTGGATCAGAGCCAGGAGCTACAGCTGTATTCGGACATGGTGATTCGATCGTGGTAACATTTAGCTATCCGCTAGACACCAGGAGCGAGTTAATTAAGCGTCCGTTCGTTTTTCCTTTTCGTTCTCTCGAGCATGCCAAAACTTTTCTCCTTGTCCCGTGAATTTCACGCGATTTCGTAAACCTGGCACCGACCGAAATGGATTAAAACGAGCGTTGATAGTGGACAATAAAACGAACGGATTTAAAACGTCGATTGTCGTAAAGTATCAATCGCGGAACGATCAAAGTTAAAAGTGGTTGATTTACAAAAATAGCAGGTGACGGCAGAGGATAGGAATGGCTCTCTGTTACGACGGTAGCGAAACAGCTGAATTACAGGTGAAATACGGTCTGGTTAAAAGGGATTCTCGCCGTTCGTATACGCTCAGCACTTTTAAATTTAACCTGTAATCGTTTCTTTCGTATGCAGAGGTATTCCACCTGTCGCGGACTTTATTGTCATCCAGCTTGTATTTTCCTCGCCCGAGCAATACGAATTGTCGCGTTCGCGCACGGCCAGCGGTAGATTATCCTCAACGGTGCAGCAATTCTTGCAGCCTGACACGGTGTAATATTTCAACGCCGTCTTGACAATATTTTTCACCGTTCCCGGCCACCGCGGTGGGTATATCACGAGAGAAGGAAATATCAACGGATGACTGTAACCTTATGTGCCGTTCTGACATGATTGCTGGAAGATCGCGATAGCGTCGCGTCGTGCCACGTTGAACTTCACCGTTAACCTATGTTAACTTTCTTCCTGGAAAAATCATGATCGCGACCGTTATCAAACGGGGCGTTGCTCGACGTGTCTAATGTTGTTGGATACCCGTAACAGCAAGTCCATTTATCGCCAACTCGATCCGTGGAAGATAATAAAAAGGCTCGATCAATTAACGATGTCTTTGAATGAAACGTTTGAAATTTGTATTCCATTCAGCGGGGAAAAAATCACGAAACAGATAAGGAATGGGGTACCTGGCAAGATGTAGTCGTCAGGCGCGTTCCTGATTGCGCGACACGCAGGGGATCCTTCTTTCAGGTTTCTCGAAAAGAAAAAAAAAGAACGACGACCCTTGCAAGAACGGAAAAGCCATCAGCGCTGATAAATAAAATGTTAGCGCTGCACCCGTCGCACCGACTGTCTGCTCTGGCGCGTATTCTTATTAAACGCGCCTGTATACGTATATGCATGTACACTTGAACCCCCTGCTTTTCGCCTGGGGTGCGTCAGGGGGTGTGTGGACGATGTGGCTCGGTGAAGCACACGTATACAACACGCGTACACTGATCCAGCCACCCTGAATCTCTCTCCTGCCGCTACCACCATCCCTGCTACCGGTGAAACGCGTACACTCCAACCAAACAAAGGCGACCTGCGCTACCCCGCAACCCCTTACCAACCTCGTCCGCCAGCTTTGAACCTCTCTTACGCAATGCTCCGACTTATGTCTACCTATACTGGGATTGATCGAGCTTACACGACCCCGTAAACGCATAACCCTTTCGAGTGGGAAGGAAAATTAGCGAAACGAACGCCATTCGGCCTTCTCGTTTCGTCCTTCGTTCGTCGCGTTCAGTAGAAACGATTAGGGACCCGTATGTCCTACTTATAACAATAGTCTTTGTACGATTTATATAAAGCATGAAAGGGTTAAAGGTGACACAGTTTGCAAGACAATTTTTTTTCATTGTCACGATTTAACGAGAAAGAATCTATTTTTTCACTCTACCCAAGCAAAAAGCTTCTGGAAATCGTCGCCGTCTTGCACAGCATCACAATAGCGAAATCGTGTTCTTGTTCGTTGCGGAGGCGTTGACATTTCCAGGCGACACCTTTTTCAGACGTCGCCCAGAGGAAAGAGGTAGGAAGGTTCTTTTTCTTCTTTAGCAAGAAGAATCGCGACGTCGACGCTCCGACGCATCGTTTGCACCTTCAATAATACGTTGAGTGCGCTCGCGAAGCCGATGCCAATGGCCAGCAAGTCCCCCGTCCTGCCGCGACATTTTTTTCTTCCGCATCGTTATACCGGACGGGACAAAGACTTTCGTTGACGGATTTTCTTTTAAACACGCCATCCCTCGTCGTTCACTAGGGCAAAGTGAACCACCGTCCGTAATTATTGTCCCGCATTCGAAGTGAGCGCGATATCGTGTAAATTCGCCCGAGTTTACAACCACGGAATATGGAAACTTATCGTCATTAATGACAGGTCGCGAATGTGTACGGTACCGGTATTCCTTTCGACCCGCACCCTTCTCGACGTTAAAGCGGTAAGAAACCGTGACACAGCGGAGCGGGGTTTATTATATGGAATGCAGGATGAAGTGGTGCATAATTTATACGAGAGAGAAACTCGACTCGATCTTTATGATTGAATCGTTCGCTTCTCAGCTGGTTTTTTCAGCACGCGTGCGCTTAATTGCAACCCCTAATGCTTTGGTTCTCGTTAGAAACTATGCATTAAGCTGGTTGCAGTTTCATTTTTCCGCTTCAGTAAAATGACTGCGCTATTCGCGTTCTAACGAGATAAAAAAATAATTTTTCACCGGACCCCTGACATTATAAATGAATCTTTTTAATTTTTCACCTTTTATCTTCGTGCCTCAAAATGAGTTTCTGTCTCGGGTTAACAAAACAATTTTATTTCTCCGCGCCCTCGGACACCGTGTTTCCTTCGGATCCCGGCGCGACCAAAGCAGCGGGATGACAACTGGACAATCCCCGTAACGAAACTCGTTTAAACGCGCCGTGACTTGATGCACGAACCCGTGAATGTATTCACGCTCGCAAGCGACGCATCGAGAATGCTTGGATACAGGAACGATGAAAAATCGAAGAATCGTGTGCGCGCGGTTTAGCCGACAGGGAACGAAACGAATCGCGATGAAAAAGAAAAGAAAAATCGGCACGAGGAAGGAATCTTTTGTGAACGACCTCGTATGCTGGATGGTTCGCGATGTTCCTCCTTGCATCCGTCGCGCGTCGAACTTTAATTGATTCCCACTATAGCGCGTTAACGAGGTTCGTATGATATACAGGCGTATTGCCAGAGGATCGCAAGAGTTTCTAATTCTGTATCCTTTTCTTCCCTAGCCTGGCATTACCTTCTTGAACTTGGGTGTTTCTGTCTCGGGGCGAGGAAAACAAGTGGCACGATACGTTCCGCTGCCCGTAAACACGAGAAAATGATCGTAAATCGGGGTAAAAGATGTCGGTAACAATATAACGCCAGATTTCTCGTTGTTTACCGTTCGCGAATGCTCGTTGAAAAACTGACGTCGTCTGTTCGTTAGCAAGAAATTTTTTTTCAATTACTTTCTCCACGAGCTCTTGTTCGCTTATCGTTGCATCGAGACGTTAACGTCATGTTTCGAAAATGACGAAGGGGAATTTCTTTCGATGGCCGGATGGCTTCGGGCTTCGAACAAGATCCGTTTAATATCGAGACAGGGGTGTGGATCGATCGAAAATCGATCGCGTGGGCGCGAAACAAGATCAATGTTAAAAAAAAAATACAGTGTGCATACAGAAAGACAGAAGATGCGAAACAATAGCCGGCGAAATGGGAAGGGGTAAGATGCGGGGTCGCAGAATGCAGACTAAAGGTGCCAGATATAACGTGATGTATGGGATCGATTTGAATCCAGCGTTTAAGAGCTGCGAGCCATAATTCATTCGATCTCGATCGTTTTCTTTTGTGTTCCATCTTTCTACTTCTGTTGGCCTCTCCTTCTTTGGATGGTTCATGTAATACCCCTCAAGGGCACGTTCGATATATACTTAGGTACATTCGTGCTACTCTGATACTACCTGGTGCATCGTATAATGTATACGCGTATCACGAATCGTTGATGCCTTAAACTTCTCGTTTGCACCGTATTTTCATTGATGGAGATATATGGAAGCGTTCTTTGCCTCCTACGCGAAACAGATTCACGGCTATCTTTGCATTCAGGATATTTTCGAGGCTGTAAATCATTTACCAATTCTAAAATTGAAGTGTACAAGATTCAATTTAACTCAGGTTTTAAAATTTAGCCAGAGGCTAAAAGTGACCTGAAATCGACACGCCGAACCGACTCTTGGAGGGTTCGTCTATTAAAATTGCAACCAACGATACGAGTGTAAAATTGCTCCAATTTTAAATAACACGCAAATTCATTAGGGATTCAAAGAGGGTAGCAATAAGAAGACGCGCGTTTGAAGATGCGTTACACGCTCGGTGACACTCAAGCCTCGTATCGCACACGTATTCGCCTTTATGCAGGAACGTACATACGTGTAAGTACGTGTGTCGAGTTGTCTGGGTCGGGGCACATAAGAGACGAAGAGCCGACGACGTTGAGAGAGGGATTCCGAGGGTAGAGCTGTCAGGGTTCCGAAATAAGGTAATTAATATTAATGCAGATATATGCTGATGAACCGTGAAATTCGAATGGATCTCTATTTGTAATCCCGATGTTAATTAAAAATTCTTTCGCTACAAATTAATGTCGATGTCCTTACGGAACACTTGGCGCATCCTTGGAAACGTCTGAACATGTATCGTGTTACAATTGCATATTCATAAGATCATTTATGTTGAAATTGATAATTTAAAAAAAAAAACTCGCGTTTAAAGATTGAGACCTGTCTCTAAATGGTAATCCCTTTAAAACTGGTGAATCATGTTGCATCTTCCTTTTAAACATTTCCCGCTTAAAATTCAATACCCTGTTAGCCAATCACAGTCTCTGTTACAGCCTCCTAATAAATGGCAAAAGTTACAACCATGATGCTCCGAAGCGAACTCGAGCCACGCAAAAAGCTCGTGCAATTCGAGTCGGTAATCAAGCTAATAATAAACGAGGCAAAAAGAAGGAAAATCTCTCCTTCTGTTTATAGGAATATTATCATGTCCAAGGACACAATGTCCAGCTGGTACATATACATATATACCCACCGATTCTCGGTACGGTGTTTGCGCTTAGCGGAGTAGGGACTGACTCCTCGATAGTGTGGCACAGGGGATTTCGAGTTCAAGAGAAAGAGAAAAAGGACGAAACGAGTGGAGAAAGGGGGAAGGACATAACGAAAGAAAGAGATAGAAATAACGAGAAAGGGAGACATGGGGTCCCGTCGTTTCTGCAGAAGAAGACGACGAGTAGAATGAGCGAGGGTGGGGGGGAGTCGGAACGGGAACCGCGCGGGCAGTGCACGCGCAGCCGCCGGGACGCGCGCATCCCGTGTGCATTCGCGCTCTTCCAAACGCCGCAGGAGGAGCCCGCGAAATCTCGATTAACGGCGGCACTGTGCAACGTGCCTCGCGACAGTGATCACGACGCGATACATATTCGAATCGTTTTATATCTTTCTTTAATTTGTTCATTGATTTGTATTCGAAAACGCGAACGCGTGAAAATGACGGAAACGAACGGCGAAGGCGACCGTAGCGACACGAAGTCGACGACGACGAAGTACGAAACCGGCCGATATTTGACGAACTTCACGTACGTCGAGCGCGGCAATCGTGACAGGATAATCGGAGTAGTGTTCGTTTAATCGCGTCCTATTATCAACGAATTCGTAGAATCTTTGAAAGGAAACAATTCTCTGAGAGGAATCGTACCTTAAGAGGATTTCGTCGGCTATTCATCGAGCAAAGGTAAACAAAACCGACGAAGCGCCGGCCGGCCGTCTCGCATTCTTTCGAAGGACGTTCAGTGTGTCGTTTGACGTCGGAGCATTCGGTTGTTGGACGGGATCGTGTCGCGTATAGATATCGAAGTCATCGACGCGTTGTAAAAGCCGGTTTTACCACGTGGTTTTCGTTCTTCCCATGCACTCTGCGAATCGGAGTAAACGTTATTTCGGTCCTCGGTTAATCGTGGCGAGTGAATAATACGCGAGTGTCACCGACGCGACGTCGAGATTATCCTGGTGAAAACTGTCGTTCGCGTTAGAAAGTCGTTCGCGAAAAGAATATTTCGTGGAATTCCGGAGAGTATCGAGAAGTGGAACCGGTTATATCCTGGCATCCGTGGTGGTTCAAGGGTCCACGCCGAAAGAAAGGAGGCGATTCTCGAAGAAAATTTTTATAAAACGAACGCCACGAGTCGACGACGATTCGGTGTTCGGTTTTGCGCGGCAATGACGCGAAAGATGGCGCAACAGGAATTTCACGATTGTGTATAAAATGTGACGACAAAGTGCATTGGAAAACGGAAACGGAGCCGCTTCGTTTTTTCGACAACGATGGGGCAACCAACAGTGATCTTCCTTCGTCACGAATAAGCTGTGTTCCTAACTGCGACTGGTGAGTCTCTTAATTAACAATTTTATAAAATTACAAAATATATCGAAAGCTACTTTCCAAGTGATATAAAATCGATGGGTCAGCCAAGGTCTTTTTAATGATAAGGAGTATCACAAGCACTATTTTTCCCTATAATCTCGTTACACGATTAGAATAGATAACAGATATTTGCAATTTTATGCTTTTACCGTTAAGATAGAGTCGTAGTTAAGTGCGGATAACCGAAAATAAATCTAAAATAAAATTTAACCTAGAAATGCATATAACCTCAACGGTACCGAGGTGGAGGGTTGAAATACTTCTCTTCTTTCACAAGAGCATATCGCAATCGTGTACTTGATCACATTCTCTGTTCTTCTTTAACTTTCCCACTCGGTGATGGTTCTTTCTTCTTCTGTGAAGGGAGTCGGCGAGTAGCGAGAATTAACCTCGAGAGCACAAGGGATTTCGAATCAGTAGCTATTTCCGCTATTGCTGTGGTTGCGCGTGTTCTCTTTGTGTCCCCTCTTGTCGTTCCCTCCTCTTTCCACATCTCGAACGCGATTTTTACATCGAGATACATCGGGAACAATACCAGAGGGGCGGCATTTAATATCCAACCGTGTAATTATTGAACGATAGCGACTAATAGAGCGCACTGTACTCGCGGTGGGAAACGTAAAGGGGACAAAAAAGGGGTAACAAAGGGAGGACGCGAGGGAAATCCGTTCGAGGAAGATGGTACGATGAACTTGTCGCGAATCTCGAAGGGTATTACTCTAATTTCAGCGATGGGTACAGCCTCTTCGTCGTCCATCACCTTCGTTTCTCGCGATCTTTGCGCCGGTCGAAAATAAAAAGGTAACGTCGGCAAACAGAGAGACGAGATGATCTGATGCACTCTCGCGTGTACCAGCCTCGATGGAAAGAGGTACAAGACGAAACAGAGACGAATAGCTTGTTCTCCGCTCGCTTCCTTTCCTTCGGCTTGTCGTGAGATAAGTGCGCGAGAGAGATGAGAGGGTAGGAAAAACAGAATTACCAGTTCGCACGTTTCTGCCTAGACGTGTGGTGTACGTTCAAAGAGAACCGCGAGACGTACTGGAATTAGAATCGTTACATTCTATCCGCGAGCTAAGTCTTAAACAACACTTACCGCGCGTACTCCCCAGACTTTCCGTCTCGCTTTGTCACACTTAACACTAATACACTTAACACTTTGACATTTAACAACAGCTAGGCTTCCGGGTGTAAAATGTTCCCTGTTTTTCATCGACATTGTAACAAGTATACTAGTGGAATTAATTCGGGACACTTTTAAATTTTTACTCCAAATTTTATTCAAATTATTTGATATCAATTTAGCATAGCAGAATATACATTTTCTGCACAAATATGAAATAAAGAATATTTTTATTCAAAGTGTCCAGAATTAATTCCACCAGTGTAACTTCGTTAGGTGTCCGAAGGGTGGATCGAGTGAAACTTTCTTAAGTCCTAACAGCATATCTTAGAAATCAGGTTAAATCACGAATGGCAACGAAAAATGGTCAAATATGAACGGGCCACGAGCGACAAGTTTACCGATCGCATGAATGAATAAGCTTAGACGATCGATGCGTGACCGTTTAGCCAAACGAAGGGACCTCGGTGTCCGAACTCCATTACGTATAAAACAATATTAGTTCGGTCGCGTCAATGGTATCGGCTGTTTATAAATAATTATCGTCGGCTAGCGAGGGATAGGTTGGTACAGAGAGACGGATTGGTCGTAGTACGAATAACATTCAGGTGGACGAGCGGTGGAGAGAGGGTGAATTAGATGATGAAGGGGGAAGAGGTCTGTGGCAGGGAGTTTCATTTTGAACGAGCAGCATTCTCTGTGCTCGTCCGGGTCCGATCTAAACGGGCAATATTAGCTATTGACTTTGGCTCATGGGGTTTGTCGATGGGTCGGCCTAAGTGATGGCGTTGGTTCGAACTGTTTGGTACAGGGGAATTTCGATCGTGTCTGAACGACGCGATTGGTCGTTCGCAAGCAAGCGAAAGTTGGCTAATTTTCCTCGTAAATAAAACCGACACACGACTGGGACGATCTCTCATTTTTCCTTCGGCCACCCTCGAATTTTCTCTCACCCTTCGATTTGCCATTACGATCGTCGTTACAGCTGTCGACCTGTCTCGGTTTCGCGTATCCGGCGCCGTTCACCGATGTTTCGTGACCTATCCGCCAAGCTTCCCGTTGGGGTTCACGGACGCTCGTAAAACTTGCCGTCGTGGGTAGGTGCTCGTGCGCGTTTTCATGTTCTTACTCCTAGCAGTTTGTCTCTTTCGAATGGCATCTGGTATAAATGGAAGTTTCTTTCCGAACAGACTTTTGTCCTGGACTTTCGTATTCATCGTATACGCACCGTCAGGGAGATAACTTTGTGCGTTATGGAGAAAAGATTTCGATAAAATCGCGCCTCTATCCCTCTTACATTTATTTAGTCGCGAATCAACGATTGGGGGAGTGATACCAGTATAATCGTCTAATAGTTTTAGAGATGGCTTGAATTTCAATTTCTAATCAATTCGAATTGAAAGTTCGCAAGAGGGTACTTTGAACATCCCTCGGTAGGCGTGAGAGAAAGATTCGATGCAAAGCCAACTTTATATTTTTCCATGTCACTGATTTTCTCAAGCGGGTTTTCAATGGGACAGAAATCAGGGTTCTTAGATTCCTTGCGATACAAATCTTGGGTATTTATTTTGAGCCGCTTGAATCGGTTCGCAATGATTATTTCACAGTGGTCCCGTATTTGAACGTAGCTAAATAAGCGACATCGCGTAGCATTCTGAAGGCAGAGAACGGATGAAAGTCCAATGAAAATTGCTCGATTCCTTCAGGAGAAATCCCAGTTTCCCGTGAGTTTCATTCAACCTTTCATTCAACGATAATTTATTCTTGGTGCACCAATTGTCGAGCTTAAAAAAGATTCCTCGTGGATGCACAATGAGGATCGTCAGGAGACGTTGCCTCCTGATTGCAACAATAGTACGGGATGAAAATGAATTTCCCTGGGGATATGTCCTCGGGATTGCATCTGCGTACTTTCAAAAATTTACTTGAAAATAAAGCGACGAGAGTTTGGTTGAAATTTTGGGGTTCAAACACGTGGAAAACGATGATGGTACAATATGGTACCGGGAGAAGGGTGTCTCTCGTATTTCCATTCCTGATAATTATTCATTTTCCTGCACGTAATTTGGCTTAATTTAATTGCAAACGATGCCTGTGTCGTACGCGTTCCCGGAGATCTCGCTCCGTTCCCCTCCTGTCGGTTTATCTCGAACGGTAATAACCCTTTATGGATTCCGCAGACTGGCTTGATATAAACTGCTATTTAATTGCCGAGCTGTTCGATAAATCATGCATCGGCTATAAATTTTCCAGAGCACTTCGTTACCAAGCTAACCAGACTTGTTCCGTCAACAATGAAAGCAATGGGATCTTAGCTCCTTTCTCCCCTGTCCATTGTATATCAACTTCCAGAAGATAAATTCTCTTACCTAAAGTAGAAAAATTTTCTCGGGAAACTGGATAAAACATGGAAGTCAATTTTCGCCGGCGAAATGAACCGCGAGAATCCTCGATTTGGCACGTCATCGTGACGTTGGGGAAACTCTGGTTACACGGTAATCGTTGATACGATTCCAAATCCTTGGTTCGTTCGATTATTCAGCAGTGGCTGTAATTACCGAGTCACGTACGCTTCTCTCGCGTCATTAAATTTATCCACCGGGCATCGATGTAACTTCGCTCTCCTCCTGTTCCGAGATCAGCAAGCCGTTGTTCGTTCTCTCTCTCTTTGGTCAGGATTAATTTCAATTTCTATCACCGCTCGGTTCGTACCTATCCGTAATTCACCTAAATACTCGTGCCGGTATCTCTGGTAATCCATTGCAAGAAGAGTTTCGCGATCGAGGATCGAATCGATGAAAAGTGGTAAGCAGGGTGAAACAGGTCGTAAATAAAAGAGAAAAGATGGGGAGGAGCGAGAGAAAAAGGCATACCGCAGATTCTAGATCTATCTGGCCTCCAGCTAGGCAACAAGCATCACCGTGAATATTGGGGTGGTGCTCGATCGAGCGTCCTCGAGAGGGATTTCTTCGGTGAAAAACGCGCTAGCTGTGCCAGGCCGTCGACCTCGAGCTACTTGGCGTTCGCGGTTTGAAAAACAGCTTCGAGAGTAGGTTCGTTGTTAATTAAGAAGGCCTAGAGGAATAGCGGCAAGCTAGAGTGCGCGCAGCAATCGTTTCCGCAGCCGTTTCGCGATCCCGCTGCGTCGAAGATCGCCGGCTATGCCTCGTAATCCTTAATGCCTCCCAGATACTCTCTCTCTCGCTTTAGAAAGTGCTATCGTTATCGTTAACACCTCATCCCACCCTCAGGGAGTATGGCCGCTATTCTAGCCGTGAAAATAATAGTCGCAGACGGCGCGCGATAGGGGTGGGATCAGAAGGAATAGAGAAAAAGTTCAGGGTTCTATTTTTTATCGAGCTATTTGGGTTAACTTTAAACTATTCATAGATACCGTAACCATCAATTTCGAGCAGGGTAAGACAGAGGTCTGGAGGTCGGGTAGTTTCGCGGCTTCGTAACGGACGATTAGGCAGATGCGATTCTTATTGTTGCACTCCAACACCAGGCGAAATAACACTCCAGAGAGGATATAAAAGAGTGAACTCCAACGAATCGACACCATCTGGTGAACCTGAGTGGCTGCTGCATTACCCTTGAAAGCTCACCGCTCTCGAGTGACGCGGCTCCTCTATGCCGCGGGTGCATTCATCGCGTAATTAACGTCTCGTAATTATGGCCGCGGAAGAGAGAGTCTGGACGTCTCGTGGCCGGTTCGCTCGCTCTCGTTGCTCCTGAATATTATGAGCTTTCATGGGGCTCCACGTGAATAAGGCGCTTGGCGTTTCTGAAGAGGGTGTTACGGGCATTATGGACCCTCTCGACGATGGACCCGAGTGTTGGTCAACGAGCCGAGAGCCGTTCATCGTTCGTTCAAGGTGCAACGCGTCTTAGCCTCTCTTTCACGATCAACCCCCCCCGTCTGTTCCCTGTATTTTCTTTTTTTTTGTTTCCTTCCTCGGCAACTTCGTTTCACACTCCTCGTATGGGGAGACCTAAATCCCTATCTCTCTAGTCGTCGCTATTCGATGCGTGTCTTTCAGATTCAACCTCGCGTTGCACGATGCATGCCACGAATACGGCAACTGTTTCACCAGGAATCCGTTAAGCCGACGTTGAGCTAGATCGTCTGAAGGAAAACCAATGCCAGCGATCCTTCTTCGAGTTTCCACTTAGAATCAGGTGTCTTCACTCTTGAAATAGAAGGATTTTCGTTTTCTTAAAGTTTTGAGACTGGCTTCATTAAGGGGGGTTGAAAACGTGCTACAGTTTTTCCAGGGTTAATAGCCACTTCCCACCATCCACTAACGTTCAATGTCGATTCTTTTTCTTGAAACGGTTGCTATTCTTACCCTTTCTCTTACGCGATCCTGCAGGTAATCGTACGGAAGTCGAAGTAGGCGATTTATCTCGTCCACGAAGCTTTTTCTCTTGGAATAGCACATACCTCTTCGCTTTAATTCCAAGAAGAAAAAAGAAACGAATCTCAAGTTCTGAGGGTGGAGGGATCGATATCGGATATTTTCTCGAATCCGTTCGCGTAACAGTGCAATCTGTTAGACGGTTGCGGAAAAACGAGACCGGCAAGCTGTTTGGAATCGTAGGAAGAGAGAGATAACCGAGGCGAAAGGGGTTGGAAGAAGGAGAATAATAATGGTCGGGTGTACAGAGTAGGGGGCTAGTAACGCGAATAATGTCGAAAGTTAGTTCGGGGCCGACCGACGTCGACGTTATGCACGGCGCTCACCTCTGACCTTGCGGTCGGACGAGCGAACGGAAGTTATGCGTCTGGATCGTTTCGCGGAACAAGCAGGAAATGCAGTCCAGCCCGTACAAACCGTTACGAGCGGTGAGGGAATCATTACCACTCGGTGGATCGCGAAACCTTGAGAATCATAGACGCGGTGCTACCCTCCCCGAGGACACGCACGACCTCCACCCTCTATAATCCTGTCACGCGCCTCTCCGGCTCTTCGTTCACTGCTCCATTGTTCCAGGAGAGAAGAAAAAATTCAATAACATTAGATGTTGCTCGCGGCTGATGGTCAAGGGTCAGCTTTACCTGATTTAAATTTAAATTGCTACTAAATTACCGTGCCGCCTCTCGGTACTACCCTTTGATCTCGTTTAATTTAACCGGACGAATAACATAATTCAGATTTTTCTCAGCCCGAGGGTGATCGTCCGATTTCGATCCGATGCAGCAAGAGGTTTGCTCGGAAAATTCCAAATGTACCGTGTTCATTTAAATACGCTTCTTTTAAATGAAATTTTATTGATGAACTATGGCGTGCGCGGGCGTTGTTCCTTCGTGTTCTCTAATTGCATCGAATACCAAGCGAACTAACAAAACACCCGGTCCCACTTTTGTCAGACCTCGTAGGGACAGAGGGAAGGCACGAGTCCTCTCCATTCGCTTGTAAAATTGGTCACGTGGCTGGAAATGTTTTGAACGCGTGTACAAGCGTTCTTTGTGAACGAGGCAAGGGCGAAACTCTGCCTTCGATCGAGCTGACGATTTGTTACGTAAGCGAATGTGCTCTCGGTATTATGGCACTCGTGTTCGTCACGCTACCCGAAATCCTTGTCACGTGTGCACGCGAGAACAGAGAGAACTCGATTGGACAACCGCGACTCGGGGAAAAGTTTCTTCGTTATAGAATTTCTTATAGTTTGCAGAAAAATTTCAACGAGCTAACGTGCTCTTTCGAAAACGTTTTATGGTCAAGTCGATGGAAAATAAATGAAAGATCGCAGGTTGCTGTAATTGGCAAACAGCTATCGCGTGTTAAGAATGTCGATAAAACGTTTTCTGTAGAAAATCGGAAGCAATATTCGAAGTTTTCAATTCGTTTTCGATGATCTGAAAATGGAAAGGGAAGCGGTAGACAACGGTAGCCCGGATACGATATCAATCGTTGTAAAATATCGTCAATCGTGGAGCAATTTCATCTCGCGTCGGTCGCCTCTTTTCCGAGGAGCCACAAAGCTGTTTCGTTATTACACCGAGGTCGAGGAGGTGAGCCCGACGAGAGAATCATGAAAAGAATCACGATCGTTCCGGAGTATCGGAACCGAACAATAAATTGTTGGTTTCGCGAATACAACGAGTCTCCGAAAAAACGATCAACGGATATTACCATCGCAATTATATTCCGATTCGTTCCGGTATTATTACGAGGATTCTTTTCGTCCGAGTGGTAATAAAAGGACAGCACATTCTCGTGGAATGTCTTGGAGGAATAATAAATGTGCTGGTCGGTCACGGTGTCGAATGTTTGAGCCTCCGGTTCGGCACGAAACATTCCCTCTTCTCGCTATTGCTTCCGGACGATCGCTGGATTTTACGGGGAATTAAAAATTTTTCATCCTCCTCTCGTCGACCGATCGACGATGAATAAAACATCGCTCAGCGTGGCCGAGTCTCATTATTTACGCAGTTACGTGCTCACCTGGGCAATCCAAAATCAATGTAGCCACGGCACGTAAATATCGGCTGATGCAGTTGCCAGCCACGACTGTACACGCGTTTCATCCGTGACATCCACGAAAAATCAATACTTTCCACCGCGTTGATATGTTCGATAGATTTTTCCACGAATTTACCATTTTTCACCCTGTCGATCGATCTGTCCGAAACAAGATATACAAAAATCCGTCCGATTGTACTCGATGCGAGATTTGACCCGCAAGCACGAGGTGATCGATCTATTATGTTGATTCAATCATCATTGTCAAGGTCGTCGAAGGGTGTTTTACCTCGAATATCGTTGCTTCAACCCCCGTACGATGTAGATAGCATTTCTGGAGCATGTCGAGGGGTGAGCGACGTTGCCCGTTCGAATTTCGTACGCACGCGTTACTCGGCCACGTGGCCCTGGCTTCCTGGGGGACCTCCGTTCCCGTGTTTCGTTCGCTCACCGATCAGCCCGTGAAATCGTGTTTAGAATCGTTTCACGGAACCGAAAGATTGATAGCGACACGCGTTCGTTGGCCTCGCACGATACAGTCGTGCGAATTCCCTGCGACTTTGGATTAGAAGAACGATTCGTTTCGCTTGTTACATTCTGGTCTGTAATGATCAAACGGTTCCTTTCGAGCTTTTCTAGGGAATAATAGGTTGCACGTAGGGAAACGTATTGTTATATTTAACAACGTTTCCGCCTAACATTGATATTTTTCTGTACCACAGAAATAAATTAGCTTCGTTTGGCAGCAAATTAACGAACGCGATAAAAAGAGAATCTATTAATTGAAAGAAGAGGCGCGTTCGTTAACGGTGCGTATAGGTAGGAGAACAGAGGGGGTTCGATTTCAGAGAAAGAAATAATTACACATTATACCAGTCGAACGTTTGTTACCGTAATGATGCTTTCGTACAACCCTCTCTTTATTGAAAACCGAATAATTCCACGCTATCGTTAGATGTTTCAGTTAATAATATACGATAGAAACGATGCTAATTCGAGGCTCTCCTTTAGGTACATTCGTGCAAGTAAGACGATATCAAAATAACACCGGTTTTCGTTCTCTCTATTCGTATCCAAAGCCTGGTAAAATTTACTCGAATAAATTTGATTCGTAGACTCGCCGGTATATGATCATTCGCAATTCAATGAACTATGAGAATTTGAGATTGAATGAGGGTAATCGAGAGAATGTTTTCCGGAGTTTCCGCTAAAGAGTCGCAGAAGGAAGAAAAATAATTCTCTCGGGGGGTACGAAACGAGCTGCGGTGAATAGCGTTCGTTGAATCTACCCTTTTACGGCTACATCTACGGCATACTTGCAGCTATATTGAGGCAGAATTTCCGCTTGGTGTCTGGCTTGCCGTTGCTCGCGTAGACAATGCCTAATTATACGCAATCGCCGTGCGAGAGGTTTACAAACTCTGGTTTAGCCGGTGATCTCAGGGATAAACTCGTCCTCGGAGAATGGTTTGGTAAATCGTGGCCCGAGCTCGGCCGAGACAAAGCGCGGAACATCGGGGTGGAGGAAGAAGAGATGAGATTCGGGAATTCGCTTCAGACTTTTCTCTACTTTCTATAGGGTGACGGAATGAATAAGACAGTCGTTGGTCCCATTCAGGAATTGAATCGAACGCGTGTTTGCTCGAGGGCTCGAGTTGACTCTTCTTTTTTTCTTCTTTTTTTTATCATTAGAATCATCCTCGTCGTCATCGTCGCACAGAATCGTCGGGAGCTATTTATACGCGGCTGATCATTGGATTTCTCCCTTTCAATTCTTCCTCTTTCTCTCATCAACTTTTGCCCTTTTCTGGTGTCTCCATGCTCGAGTTAACACGGCAACAACTTCCTCTCTCTCAGTTTCAAGGGATTTTCGTAACCACTTCCACCTCTGTGTAATTTACTTCACGTTAAGGGATGAACGGATGCACTCGCGAGACCCCGATTCAAATCTCGATCCCAGGATTCCCATTTTATTATTTGCCAGGTTAAGCAGATATTTTCTTTTCCTCCGCGACTCCCCCGTCCCTTTTTTACCTCCATTTTCTCTCGGGCGTTTTCCAGGAAACGTCGAAGGAAAAACAGGCTCTATACGTATGTAAGGTAAATCGGTGGTTCCAGCTTGCTGTTTACGCAGTCCCTGTATCTCCGCGTTTTATTATGTACTCATCTCCATTCTGATCTTAAAGCCCTTAAATATTGATCGTTGCTCCGTTAGAAACGATACCGTACCTACTATGTTTCTAGACCCTTAAACGTCGAGCACGGATTGCATAGAGGTCTGAGAGGGGGGGACTCGATGCTATCGAGGGATAGTGATTAGGCTGAGAGTCTTTCCTGGTTCTCTTCTGTTGCTCTCAATCGAGCTACTCTATAGTCGTCTGGATTATTAAGTGTCCCCCTTCTTCTTCGCTTTAGTTACAACCAGAGAGCTATCGTCTTGTCGAGCGTTTTTACAATCTCGAGAAGCAAACATCGATCGCTTAATCGTATTCTCAACTCGATTATATCGTTCGAATCAATTGTTCCCGCAAATTAAACGAAACTTCCCATCCAGCGATCAGCACCTCTTCCTTTTAAAAGCGAAACTTCCCAGTAAATTTAAGAAAATAAATATTAGAGAATGGAATTTTTCTTGAATACGTCCATCGTTCTGTACCATCAGTTTCTGTTTTTCTTACAAAGAGTGCGAAACGCGTGGAAACGAGTAAAAACATGTACCACCGACGAGCGGTACCGTAATGACGCCAGAATTTCTACTTTGCGTTCACGCAAATCGAAGGAATATTCATTGAAGGGATCTATAGAGGTCCTCTCGACACGACGTCGAAAGCCACTCTGGATACTGCCGGCAGCCAATATACAGCGATACATATCCGTTTTCCCTGGGAAAACCAACCTAGTCGAAAGGACTTGCCTTATTGAAAGCGGAGAAGGTCGTAGCTGAGGGCTGAAGCTCGCTAAGAGAGGGTTTATTGAAGCCCACCCACACCACCGTATTTATGATTCGAGCATCGTCTCTCGATAACGTTCAGCTACCAGCTATCCAACTATCTAACCGTACATACACGGACGAGGTGCTGATTTATTTAATAAATGCCACGACGTCGGCATTCATATTGGACGCAGGGGCTAGGAGGGTGATTTTGTGCGTAAGGGGAGAGGAATTACACCGGAGGAATTATTCTCTTCGATTCGTTGAAAAAACAAATCTCATTTTCTAATGCGATTGTATCCCTCTGGGGTCTTCGGATTTACACAAAAACAGTTGGAAACTATCGGTTTCCAGTGGAACCGCGTAAAATAGAATTACAAATCACGAGGACGTTTTAACGTGGCGCAACATTGCTACAGCTCTATTCAGAAACGTTCTGAGAGCCTCTGGCCTGGCAAGCAATAAAGACCAGCCTCTCAATCTAAACATCCTGTCTTCGTTCGTTCGTGTTTCCATTCGCGCGACGTTAGGTTATACATCACCCGAAAGGTCTATAGCGAAACGTGTGCCTTTCATTTCTTCCAGGTTTTCGAAATCGACGCGTATCTTACTTCGAAACGTCGATTCCGTTTTCAATACCCTATATAATTTGCAAGCTGCTACGCGAAATTAAGCAGCATTGATTTCGAACCCCACTCGTATCTTATTATTAATTATTACATCGTTGCGGGTGATAATTAAATTACGTTTAATTGGCTCGAACGTAATACAATACTTTGGTCAATGTTCCACGTTCAATTACTTTTAGTTGATTAAATTGTACGATCCAATCAAATTGGTTTATTCGATAAAAGCTAACGCGTGGTTAACGGTTGGCGCGTGCACCAAGTCTGTTTAGGTTCTGAAACATTTCCATCGTGGATACTGGCCGGATTTCCATTACATTTCGACTGTTAATTTTACCTCTATGAAATTGGAATATCGCTTCGAGCGTAAACACGGAACGGAAAATACCCTTCTCTTTTCACGAACCATCGCGTATGGTTATTGTTATTTTCCCGCGAATAAAATGGAGTATTTTTTTTTACCCGTGAGTGGAAGGGGAGCGAGAAAGCGTGCAATGAAACAACCCTCGCACGGGTCTGTAGACGACACCTTGTCGTTTCATCCTCTGGCATACTGGCCCTTATCTCTGAACCCTTCACGGTTCTAGTTACTTTCGTTTGACCGCTCACGAATAGTTAGAGAGGAAAGAAAAAAAAAAAAAGATGTTCTCTTAAATTTTGTCCGTGTCTGATTAACGTAGAGACGCGTCAGAGGAAGTTTTATGTAAATTATCCAGCGGCGTCTTGAAGGAGGGAGGGACGGCAACGTTTCGTCCTAATTGCAAAAGGATGACAGCGAAAACGTTTCAGTCCCAAACGTTTTATTAGCTTTCATTAGCGCACGCTTGTGGCCGATCTCAAATATTTACCTTGTCTGCGAAGTTTTTCTTGAAATCCGGAAATGCTCTTAAATTAACGAGGCGCATCGGAACTTTTCCGGTCGGGAGTACGAGCGGATGCGAAAACTAGGTATACCATAGAGATGGTATGGTTAAAGTAATCGCGATAAATCTCCATTGTATGTGGGAATAGAACAATCTCTCGGCCATGAAAGTTTTTTTCACCAGACTGAACCAGAGAACGTTCTCTTGCATTTTTATTTTTTTTTTCAACGTTCGACCAACCATTAACTAATGCCTAGGGAACTTGACTGTCAAACAAGCTCTCTTTCGTCAGAAACTCTATATTATCGGATGGTAAAGTTTGCTCGCCAGAGTTCGAACTTGTTAATTCTCCCTCGACTCGAATTTCTAACTTCGCTGATCGTCTAAACGGGAAGACGAATATTATTTTAAGTAAAATTTCGAGTCGGTTTATCGGCTGCGATTCGTTGCGATTTCTCACGCGTAGCATCGGAGGGGTGGCGAGATCACGAGCGAAAGGATTAATACCGCAAAACACGCGTATGCGTCGTTTGCATTCGCCATCAGTTGCCGCCGAAATCACCGCGCCGTGGTTGAAGAAGAGATGGGCCATTTCCGATAAGATACGAGCAATAAATGACTCGCATCGCGACGATATATATCCCCGGATGTTTCGCATAGGTTTCCAGCTAGAGTGTGACGATGTTATCGCGCCCCGGTGAAGGGGAAATTTTGCTGAAAGGACGAGAGAAAAAAAGGAAAAGAGGGACGCGTCGATGGGGTTTCGTAACGTCGTTCGAAAATTTACGTCGATCGATTCCCGCCGCCGATTAATCGACCAATAAGAATGATTCTCGTGCGTGCGACAAACGGTACGCGAGACAAAGCCGGCCATTATTTTTCCAAAGTACGCCTTGTATTTCGCGCACTTTATTCCCACCCCCTCGCTTTGGCCCGTGGGCGAGCCTTTACGAGATGACCAGCTAAAACCAACACCGAGAAGATGATGATGACGAAGAGGAAGACGGAGAGAAAGTCCCGTGGATAAACGGGGCGGTTTCAGGGAAACGAGCTACGAGAAGAAAACAAAGAGCCAAAGACGAGAGAAAATACGGGAGAACGAGCACGACCGGGACCGACTGAACAAAAAGTACACGAACCGTACCCACCGACAGCTTTACCGCTCGGAGAAGATGAAAAATCTGTTGAACTGACGTTCATTGGGAAATTGCAGTCAGCCACCTTTGCGACAGGATGATTAATGGAACCTAGACACTTCGCTATATTCATCGACATACCGGCTCGAAGTTTCGGCAATCTTTCCCGAAGCAAACTAGAGGAGCAAACTTTTCCTCTTTGGTTAATCTTTCGTGTCTACGTCGGTGTGACTGGTAGCATCTTATCTCTACCGATGGGATCAAGTTCAGTTCGGTTTTATTTTTTTACTCCTAGGTACTTATGTACCATTAAAAACAAACCTACTCGCAATATATTGTATTTCGATGCTATCTCTACTTATCGGCTCGAAACTCTCTGGACCGTTGCATTTCCGCTGGAAGGTTTACGTTTTCGTTATCTGTACGGGTTCTGCGTCTCGTCGCTCGTTAATCGGTGTATACGATCGAAATTTTCATCATAGATATACGGCGTCACGTTTCTCCTCCATTCAAAGACGAGAAACAGAAGTGGTCGATGGTTGAAATGTTTGTTTAATTACGTTGATCGTTCAGACGTGGCGGATGATGAGACGAGATTCGATGAGCACCGCTGTTAAACGGCACGATTATCTGTCTCGTACTTTATTTGCTGCTCGTTGCTCGAGTTCTACATAGCTCTCCGTCTCCGTTCCGCTCTTGTGCCAGGACTCAAGCATCGACTCGAGAGGGTTTTTGCACGGTGAAGAGGTCGGCAACTCGTGCACCCCGGGGGAGGAGGTAGGATGGGGTAGGTCCTTAAAAACAGATCCATTAAAGTTTTTCCGGCACTTTCCGAGGTGGTAGTAGTTACTCGGCAAGTAGCGGGTAAGATTGCGCATTTCTCCTATTCACGTGATACCCGTTCAACGTTCTACACGGCCCTCGCCACGCGGTAACCATTTGCCACCGGATACTTTTCACCGGGCCTTTTCCGTTTCATCCATTTTATATTCCCTCTCTTCTTCCGTCTTATCTACGATCGTAATAATTATTTTTTCAACCGTTTCACTCTTTCCGTTTCTCCTACCCTAGCGATTCATTTATTTCCGGTCGAGTGGACAATCGACCTAAATTATAATAAACGCCATTGTTCGACGTCCCCTCTTGTCTTGCTGATCAGCGTTAATTAACGAGTACCGGATAATTATTCGTCATTGTCGAGGGAAGTTGACGTTCGCGAATAGTTTCCCTACCTCTCCGGATTCCTTGAGTATACTCCGGGGTAGTTACTTCGTGTTGCTTCGTATGGCCAATATCGAAAAGTCCCGGGGATCGAATGGTGAACTTTGAAAAGTGAATTTTCAATTCGTACGAGTTTGAGAAATCGGAGTGGAAAGTTTGCCGATCCATCGAGAGGCGCCGAGTTAACACGTTCGCTACGAATTGAAGATTGGATGAAAGAAATAAGTCAAAGTAATATTAACGATATTAATTGCATATCGCTTTTATAAATTCTCTATTGACGAAGATTTCAAGCTCTGTTTGAGAAACCTTCGTTCTGGAATAATGCCTACAAAGCTTTTGCATCGTTTCATATGCAGGTTATAGAAAGATTTTCACAGTTCAGATCCGATCCACACGAGCGGGATCGCGCAATCATTTGCGAGTCAGGTCGTTTGAAACGCGACCATTTTCCTACCTGACGTCTACCAGGTATAACGAGTCTTTTTCGTTCATAACGAGAAGGCGCTTCACCGGTTTCTCTGAGAGGGAAACGAGAACAGAAGAAAAGGGTATTTCTCTTTGGACGAACGAGAAAATCTGTTCGTCGAGCGATTTAGACGATGGCAACTGGAGATGCGTCTTGGCTTACCCTCTTTCATCGTGAATTATTGTTTCGACATTTTTTCGTCGTCTACGTTGCCGTAGGTCGTCTAGACGCGTCTTGATATCGAAGGGGAAACTCGGGTAAGAAAGGAGGAGGGTGAAGTTGAACGGTGGCTAGGGAGATCGCATTCTTGCCCGTAAATTGCGCATCTACACCCTCGAGTGGCGGTAAAAGTGGGTTAGGGTCTTCCGTAAATTGGGTTACCGCTTTCATTCAAGGAGAACGAATTGTTCTCGAGTCATTCCCTAACGACTTGCAGTCTCGTTCGCTCGAACGAGAAGTAGAATTGTTATTTATTTTAAAGCGGATAATGCTTTTTAAGTAACGCGCCGAATTTATGTTCCGCGAAATGTTATGAAAGGCGGTAAAGAAAATAATGAAATTCCCGGGGCATCAGGATCTTAGTGTCGCGTGAATAATTCAGGAGAATGCTTTTAAGTGGACGGACCTCTCTCCGAGAGGAAGGACAGAAAAGGGATTAGATTCTCTGAAACACGTAACGGCGGGTCTTGGTTTACCCTTGTCAATAATCGCGAGGAATGCTTTTAGTTTTAAACCCATGGCCGTCTAAGACTTTGTGGCCCGTCCGTGGCTTGCTGCGCGTCATCGTTAATGGCCACCACGAAAGGATTTTCAAGTCCAGCTTCACCGTCGTCTACGTCGACGGACGTTCCTCCTTCCCTTCCGTTTTCTAGAATATCCATGCGTTTGCCAACTGACCCTTCGAGTCGCCCTTCGACAGGGAAAATGTCTCGCATCGATTTCAACCGAAATGGACTCGTCTCCGTTCGTTGAAATAATTTCGACCGCGGGAGACTGGAAAATCAGTCGGAGACAGCGCGTGAAAACGTGAGTCGCGGGTGGAAATAAATCCTTTAGGGCGGACGGTTCTCGCGTCGCCGGCTTCACGCGCAGGAAATCCCGAATAAATCCAAACAAACGCGGCCACAGCAGAAGGATCAGACCTCGCCACCTACGATTTCGAAAGGGACGAGGTTTTATTTATAGGTGGCTTTGGCCACGGCACATGGCGCGGCACGCGCGGAATCACGCGTCTTCCCTGCGAGAGCTAGGTGCATCCATCCAAGTAAATTATTTGGACAAGTCGGTTACACTGCTCCCGTTCCTCGAACCATCGAATTTCTGTCCCTTTGAAGGAAGAAAAGAATATTTAACCCAGATTATTTTTCCAAAAAAAAGGAGTACCTTCTTTATCGTACATAGTTAATTCGAAAGTCGTCGAAACTCCGAGATTCTTGGTGGCCTTCCAAAAGAGAAATCGAACCTTTCGATGTGTTCCATGGTGTTTAAACTACGCGACAGGGCGGATTTGCTTTTTTTTTTTTCTGTCTCCTCGCTTATACGAGTGCTTTCGATAGCTCGTTCGTTTAATGGCCAGCTAAATATTGACTCCCGGTTATTCGGTTTGCCTGCGCGACCTGGTCATCGGTGTTTCGTTGACCGTAAACCTGTCTGCCTAGAATAGGTAGAAAATGATGTGTACAGAGGTGTACACACCTGTGGCTGTGAATCTCTTAACGACCCCACCAATTGTCCGACGATCCAGCCTTACTTCGAGTCGAATTTCTGATTTTATCATTCGTACGATCTTCGTCTCTTTTAACCCCGTTGACAAATTTCTGTAAACAATTTCGAGTTTTACAACTTTCAAAAATATCCCATCGTCACTTTCTGCCCGGTGAAACACTCGGAGATTTATTTAACGAGGATGCCATGTGTCTCGTAAGCTTATTCTACCGGATGCAAAGAGTAATGCACATACTGCGGGCGAAACGATTGATCGTTGTCTCGCGGGAGGACGTTTTCGTCCGGTTGATCATTCGAGTGCGGCTGGTGAGCGATCGGCGTCGAAGCGATATCGTAACGAGCGCCGCGACGCCTGCTACGCTTCTCTTTCAAGCCTTCCCCTCGTGTCAGCTGGCCGGTGGGCTGGCCAAATAAAACCAACGGGTTTTTAATGGACCGCGGACAAACGCGTGTTCTCCCCGCGTTCTGCACGCTTCTCTCCGGTACTTACCCGCTCGATACGTACGCACGCACCGCGAGTACTTGTGTGCGATAGCCCGCTTCGCGATTCGAAACGAAAATATATTCGCAGCCTGGAGACGATTCGTTATGCGAAAACCTTTTACATTCACTTTGCATTAATTACCTTGATCCTTGAATACTATGAAAGGGTCAGACTTTATTGCTTTTTCATTTAAAAAACGCTTCAATTTATATTTGTTGAATTTCATGCCCTTTTAGCACTCGAAAAAAATATTTTGCACGTATTTTTTTTTTTATTGACAATCATCTACTCTGGAAGGGTGCAAATAGCCATTGAAATTGGAGTTGAAAATCGTATTGTCGAATATCGCGGAAGCTGTTATAGGGAAAAAATTGAAAAAAAAAAAAAAAGAAAATACAATCTCTGTATTTTCTAGTGGCAAGTTTTTAATTTATTTACAAAATGTATCAACTAGCACAGTGTGAAATTCTCCTTTACTCCTATGCCAGACGTTCATAAACTGAGGAATCGTCGTTTTCGATCGTCCGTGGCGGTCGCTAGCAATCGTCGAATCAATACGCTCGTACCCCGCAGAGTGGGAAACAAAACGAGGAAAGAAAAAAAGTTGGAAAGAAGAAAAAGAATTAATTGAAATCAAATAGTTGGGGCAAACTGGGAATCGGGCGGGGAAACGGATCGCGTTCAATTTCTGACCGGTCGAGTTTATTTCGCGCACCGGCTATTTCGCGCGGAAGTAAAATCGTGTCGACAGGAAAAATTCAGCGACTCTCTGTCGCGCGTTCACCCCCTCGTATCCCGGATTTCTAGCAACAAGTAACGCGTACTCCCGATACTTTCTTCTTTTACCCGGCTCTTTTCCTTTTCTTTGTCCCTTGGTGTCCGTTGTCGTTTCCACGAATACGTCTCGCGCGTCGTTTTAGCATTTTCGCCGGCATCCGACTCTTCTTCTCCCTTTGTGTCTCCGCGTCGCGACGCGTCGCGTCGTTTTGCTTGCAAGCGTTTCACTTTATAACGAACCGAGTTGCTCGCTGAACGATCGTGCAAGCGAGTCAAAGGGTTTCCTCGCGATTCCAAGACGTAATCGATAATAACTCTTCCTCTCTTTTTCCCACCCCCGTCTTTATTCCGTTTCATCGTTAATTCGCGGCCGCGTTCGTTTGACTGTAATTCGTGCGTTTCGACGGGTTCGTCTGCACACTTTGTTCCCGACGATCAGGAAGGAAGTGTGTAGCGGAGACGGGCGAAGAAGAGAGACATGGACAGAGGGTAGACAAAGAGGAAACGAAGAGGATTTAAGCCGATGCGACGTCGCGTGCAAAGCGGAGAAGGAGAGGAGTTAATGGATCCTGCGGGATGCTAATGGGTTACAGCCGTGCGCTCGCGCTCTGTTTACAGGCAAAGCCAATTACAGTTAATTCGACGGCTATTTATTAGCCGATTAGTTGGATGTATTCCGAGAGACCACCCTTCGAGGACGTCTTTATGAACGATCCTTGGAACCGCGGTAATCGAGAGAACATCGATGATTTCCCACTCCTTTTTCTCCCGTATAATGATATTTTTATCTAAAAAGATTGTGGAAAAATTAGGTCCCACCTTTTCCTCCGCGCCCCTTTGCATAGGTAAACTTTTAGTAATTAAATACGTTTTTCACCCTTTTGATGGCTAGTTATGGTTTTTGGATTTGAACTATACGCATCTTGTTCTGAAATATAAACGCTATTTATACCTCGATGACAGCAGTCATGAATAGTATTCAACGGTAGTATCACAGCGTGCTCTTATAGTTACCCTTAGCGATGAAAGGGTTGAATATGAATGCGTACACTATGCGTTTCGAGGCGCAATCAAGAAACATGAAAGACCCAAGTAGAAATTTTATCATGTACATTTTTAATCAGGCTGTACTTTGTTCTTTCTGTTTTTCCTCTTTCGAAAAAGTATTTCGCTGAATGGTAATTCAGTCACGATTATAAGCCGCGCCGAAAGTATTGTTTTCTTAAGAAAGGGCATCTAATTAAACGAAGTTGCTGTGTAATTAAGGCGAAGTACGGTGCTCAAGAAAATTTTAATGTCGTTGAAAATACTTGTTGAAAATAATTCAACCGGGTTCAGATCCTTTTGAATCGTACAGGGGCTGGTTGTAAATGTTAATAGGTTTCAAGACTTTCGAATAACGATATCAGCGCTGGGTGGTAGCTCGACGATTTGTTCCTGTTCCTGTCCTTTTATTTTTCTACTTTCTTTTTGTTAACAAACGCGAGCTACCACGGACAATGGTAGCAAAACAATGCAATTAGTCGGACGATTATCGCTTTTCTACCCTCGAATCGATCTACCCGGCCGCGGGTTGCTTTGAAACAGAAGCATCGAAACACTGGATTGTCGTTTTTTCGGTTCCTTTGAACGCTTTGTTGCATTTTCATGAATTTCATTCCGGGAACGTTTGAAGTCTCCCATCGGCTCGTAGCTTAATCGGCCTCGGTTTGTTCTCTTCCCGTATCTCTTCGTTCCTTCTGGCTTTTATGTACGTTCAATTAACGTGTAAAAGTCACAAGGAAATCGTAGATAACCGATCGCTGGACGAGTTGAGAATCGTTGCTCCCGATCTCGAGGCTCAATTATAAAAGGTGATTGCATTCTTGCGCTTCGAATAAAGGAATCGCGGGTCATAGACTTTTTTGTTCTTCAGTTTCTTCCGTAGTTCCTTCTCAGTCGCTTCCGATACTCGTGGGAATTTCCTAGAAAAGGGATGAAACTGCGAAGAGAGAAAGGAAAGCTTTTCCACCCTCTCGATTCCGATACGATTGGATACCACTAACGATAAATTGGTACTTCGATAATTTAACGCTCCTTTACCCTTGTTAACTAGCAGCATCCTTGATTTCCGCAAATAAACTGGAAACGTCTTTTCTGTTCTGCGATGACGTTTCTGTCTTTTATATTTATTACCGCGTTAATCCTAGTGAGAGTTAATTACCGTGTTAAATAATTACGTCGTTTAAGAGGATTACATAGAAAAACGTAAGTGTTGTATTCCGAGTAATTGCAATTATATGCCGCGCTACATACGCTCGTTTTTCACTGCTCCATTCAACGTGTTAATTACACTTGTCTTGAGTATTCTCCTGAAGTGTGTTCTTGCCGGGGATAAGAAAAAAAAAAAAAAGAAGACTTAACCTAAAGCGGAGGAGAATTTTCAATGGGATGAGGGGTGGTTCATCGGCCTGGAAAAAATCGTCTTTTATTGTTTTCGTTAGCTTTCCCTTCTCTGCTTTCTGTAGCTGGCTTCTCCTCGTTTTTTGGAGCTTTTCATCGGGGGAAAAAGCGGAAGAAAATGAAGGGAAAGAGGTAACAGGAAAAACGAAGAGCGACGGTAGTGGATATTGAATAATAAAGGGCAGCATCCCGGGAAAATCGCTTTGGCCTTTCTTATTCCCGTCTAAGCCGATGCTAAGAGGAAATTAAAAAATGTTTGCGCCTCATCGAGACGTTCCCTGGATTCTACCTCGTCATCCGCGATTTAATCGGGAAACAATAGCGCGCGTTCTTCCGGTGCCATTACTTGCGAAACGATTGTTCCATTCCTTATTTTAAAGCATTTAATGTCATATTAGACCTTCTATGCTTCGAAATTTATTTGACACGCGACAACATAATATCAGCCGAGAACAAAATTGTCTTCCCATAAAATTTTCTTCTGCCATAGCGAATTTTCCAGGATATCTGGTCACGGTAGGAAGTCAACGATATATCCTTGTAAAACCGTGTATGAATATACGTGGAACGGGACGTAGAAGGAACGAACGATGTAGATACGTCTTTCGAATTTAATCAGCCTCCGCGTAGCTCGTAAACTTGTCCATATCGAAATGAATCTCGTGCAGATGTAACATACGACCGTTCGCCGACGTCGAGAATAGAAGTGCATAAACATTTGCATATTCGATCCGCAATATATTTTCTTAATCGTAAATCGATGGCTGGTTGGAAACGGTCCCGATTGCCCTTACGTTGTGGATCTTGTAACGCAACGTGTCACGAGTGAGCGTACGCCCCTTTCAACGAACATAAAGGGACCAAAACTATCCCCCTATAGAGGTGTTTGCATAGGCCAGCTGTTGACGGCTAGCCTCGAGGCCGCAAAAGTTTTTAAGCTTCTCTTCTATTGATTTCGGTCTTGTTTACCAAAATTAAAAAAAGATTCGAGATCATTTTTTATCAGCCTATACACTTCCATTAGCATACGAGCTCTATTGTAATTTAGATTTCAAATTAATTTTAAAACGACTTCTCGAAAATGATCGTGCAATGTAGACCGAAGCGATATTCGACGCGGCGAGCATCAGATCACTTCCTGTCTAATTAGGCACGTGCGTAGGTATGCTGGAATATGTTCGGCAGGCGTGCGCGCGTTTAACAATAGGTAATCCATGCATTCATGGCGCTCTGCGGCTGTTAGAGAGTGGATTCCCGGCTGTGCATGTGTGCCCCATGGAAAGTACACCCGATAGAAGTGTATACGTGGATACACAGGTACTTGTGCGTACCCTATAGGTTGGCGGATAAAGGAAGCCAGCAGCCATATGGCGCCACAGCCAAGTCCTTACTCTCCCTTTCGTATGCACCTACAAGCGACTCTTTCCCCCGCCTGCTATTTCTCTCCTGCCTCGATACATACAACTAGATTCTCTAACGGCTTTGTACACGCTGATTACGCTGCTCGTGTATGCACGTGGGTGGACACGCGTGCGATGTAATCGGGAGCGCGGACCTATCGGCACCCCCCTAGGCGGCTCGAACATCTCGAGCATCACTTCCGGCGGACGATCGTACTTCGTCATTAGGCTATGACACTATTTCGCTCTTCCAATGTCTCGAAGTCTTTTGTTTAAAAATTAGAGTACCAATTGGCTCGAGGTTTGAAACAGAGGAGTAGATAAACTATCTAGTGGTTAAAACTGGTAGACAGGGAAAAGGAAGGAAGAAACGGTAAAGGACTTGGTTGAGATTAGGGATGAAAGTACATCCGAGTAATGGACGCAGTCGTACGACCGTAATTCCTCCGTCGTTAAGTAGTTGTTCCTGTAGAGAGAGGCAAGGAAACAGGCCAGACGTGACTATTTCATGGCTGCATTTTGTCTTTTCAGCATGGCAAACTTCCGCGCTCTGACGGGCTTCCTATTCTATCGTAGCCTCTTCTTCTGTCTAATCCGCAAAGTTTCGGCCGTAGCCTCGTCACAATGGACCCTTTTCGATGGTTTTATTATTCATAAATCTGTGCCTGTTGTCGGTGTAGATAAATTTCCTGTTATCAAAGCGTGTCGCAGTTGACGTAGCAACAAAATTTCCCGTGAATCGTTCACTGTATTGTGGTCCGAGTGTAAATGAATTAACGGGGTTAGAACGGGTCGATGTTTAACCATAGTCGAGCCAGGCATTTACTTGAAGGGCATTACGCACGAGAAATCAATGGGAACGTTAATTCCATTAGCGAATTCTCTCTTTCTGACCGCAAAACGTACATATTCTACTCGGTATACGTACAAGTTTCACCGACACATTAATATACAGGGTGCACCATAATATATGGCCATAATTTCAATGTTGGATTCATCACGTGTGGATAATAAAAAAATTTATACGAAAGTCTGTCGTATCTGATTTTCTTTCCGAATTATCAACCCTGAATCCATAATAAAAATTATGTCTACATATTATAAAATAGCCTATATCCGTGATAGAAAAATAAAGCGGCGCGAAACTATTGTTATTTACGGGCCGATCAAGCGTGCAGACAACACGTGGATATATCGCAAATAACGATTAGCCGAGGGTGTTGGTGTACGTTCGAGACGACTTATAAATGCGGCATAACGATTCACCAACGACACCTCTATGGCGGTTGAAGTTTTTCAACCATTTCCGTCTCACTCAATTAGTACCGTTTTCCTCGTTCTCCTTCTCGTCGTCGGCGCAGGCAGCACTCTGGCTGACGTCGGGCGTCGTTATTTTTCATTTTTCCTCCTTGATAGACGCCTTAACGAGTTCCTCTACGATTGAGAGAAAAATCAGTGCCGACACCGCGCGGAGTGGCCGCGGGAATACTTTGCGAATCGGATCGAAATAATCCGAGTAGCGTGAAAAATCGATCGCTAATTTTTCATTTTCCTTCGAACCCGTGTTACGGGGTTAATTTCCCGACTTTTCCGAAATGGCAATCGAAACGGCGCGACATCGGAAACAACGACGTATCGTTAGTTCGATCCTCGAGTTCCATTGATTCGTGGAATTCGATCGATGTACTCGTCCAGCCGATCCAATTTCTTTTTTCATTCGTCGCGAATCATTCGAGCCGCGTATCGAAAACATTTCGATGAATTTGAAATTCGATCACGTTCGATGGCTGCGGACACGCGGGGGCGCGTATGCAACCCCGGGTGCTGTTATCGTGGGCGCGAGCGAAACGGTAGCGGTGCATATTTATGCGTCGATACGTCCAAGTCGTCATCGCCGGCAAATGAACGGGATGACGCTACCCGTCCGTAACGCTAGTCATCAATATTTCATATTCGGCTCGTCGCTGGAACCAGCAAGGAACGTCCCAGAGGGGTAGACATTTTTTTGTCGATCATATGAATCGAAATCCCTTCGTCGGAATCAACTTCGAATTTTCAATCGCTCCCCCTCTTCCTCGCATTCCTTATTTTATTGCCACGATTCACATCCATCCGTGGCGATGATTCATTCGCGCTTAACCGGATTTCAAATTTCCCGCTAGAAGAAGCCACGGACATACCGAAGGGTCGTAAATTCCGAACGGTTGAACATCGCGAGGAGATAACGAAGGCACGACGTTTGGTGCGTGACAACAGATACCGTGAAATTTATTGGGCAATAAGTTGGAGAAAGACGCGAGAATATCGCGTCATTTTACCGGCAATAAAGACTACTTTGTAGCTGACGCGAGGCTATTGGTCCGAGAAGGTGTAATCGAAACGGAGCCGACCGAGCTGCTTGTCGTTCTTTGAATTTCAAGGATCCTTTAATATCCTGTACCGTGTACATACAACGTATGATGACACGTATCAGCCGATATATTTTCTTCAGCACCTATCAACGTATTCATATCGGATTGAAATTTAGGAGATGGCCCCGGTGAATGGTTGTGTAAACTCGGTTTCGAGAACGCTCGATTCTCTTGTACATTTTTGCCCGATGCCTTCAAATTCTTTTTATTTCAACAAGACGTTGCTAGGGTTGGACCACACATTTATGCTGACACAGTCTATTTCCTAGAACGGTAGTTTGTATTCATGTTTAGGGACATTGCAAGTGAAGCGAAATGCAGCTGTTGAATTAAAGTCTAGTTTACATTCATAAAGTAAATGGTAGGAGTAAATACCTGAGCAAGCGGTTAATAGAGTACTAAAGCCACCAAAAATGGGAGCTGTACTTGAGTTCGCGTATTCCAGCAAATGTAAACTAGACTTTACGATGCAACAGGGAGCTAGGTAGCCGGAGATCGTTCCGCGATTCGACGTATGCAGCAGACAGAAGTCTCG
Organism: Osmia lignaria lignaria; assembly: GCF_051020975.1. Classification (NCBI taxonomy): domain Eukaryota; kingdom Metazoa; phylum Arthropoda; class Insecta; order Hymenoptera; family Megachilidae; genus Osmia; species Osmia lignaria. The sequence goes on along the minus strand of NC_135037.1, from coordinate 3,887,091 downwards.
GCTAGTTTGTCTGAGGTGTACGTTTCGTTATGCGTGTTTACAATCCCGTGATTCGTGGCAGGCAGCCGATCGACTCGACTTTATCCCCCTTAAAATACACCGACCGGATCAATTCCTCTCTTCTCTCAACCCCTGTGCAACACGCTTCCTTACCATTTCTCGCTCGTTTTCCATCGTTTCGGTCTCTGCGTCGGCTGCGCGATTTAACGAGCCGTGAGTTAATGCCGCGCCGCGTTCCATGCGTTTATAAAGCTGATGTGAAAATAAATTACGTACCGTCGCAGACGTTACTCGGAATCGCGACAATCAAACGCTGTAATTTCCGTAGTTGCTCTCAGATTTGACATAGCGTTCTTGCTAATTTGCTGTTTCCTTCGCGGCGGGGTTGTTTATCGCGACACGGCGCGGGGTAAATATACCCCATAAATATAGACGAGATTCGCGATAAGTTTGATTCCCTTCACGGCAGACAACGCGACAGGAATAATGGAAGACGGTGATTCGTAGGTCTTACTTCCCTGGCCGGGGTATATCCCGAGATTTATTCAGCCGACAAAGTGGAGGACGTGGATCCGGCAGTTTTTAAATTCCCACACGTACCGATCCATTTTTCCGGACCGCGCCCGACTTCTCCTCAAAGGACAAATAACGTCTGGGGAAATCATCGCGAACGCGCGACACAAGCGTGGAATTTAATATGAAAAAGTGTGAATTCCAAGGGTACACGGTTAACCGGACGAATGTTGCTCGAATTCGTGGCTGATGGTATATACTCGGAATTTATTTTTCGCCATTTATATTCGTCGTGTTTCAAGTTTTTCGCTTATCAACCATACCCATCATATATATTTTCTCGTTATTCACCGTGCGTACCGCCTTTTTTACCCCATCAAGTTTACATCTACGTCCGTTTGCTCTTTGTGAATATTTTCCCGAAGAAAACTCGGGGAAGACGCTTATTTCTTTGTCTTTGATCAAATACCGTAGCCTCTCGCGACGAACGCCGTCTCTACCTGGCCGATTCGACGAGCAAGAAACATCTTTGCCCGCGTAGCTTCAGCCAATTAAAACGTCGCGAAAGTTATACGTAAAATGCACCGTCTACTCGCTCGTTTCCTTTACGATCTTACCTCGTTATCTGCTCTTTTACCTAAATGCCGTGCGATCTTTCCAAACAAGATTCTATTTTCGAAACAATTTTACTTTAACCCAACTCCTGTCTCTGCTCTACCGAATGTTTAAAATCGTCGCGCGTAAGAGAAAGAATCCCTTTTTCTACGTAGAGTTTCTACGTTTATGAAGGAAAAGATCGCGTTAGAGGGTTTCCGGGTCTCGAATCGCATTTCAAGAAGTTCAGCCGGCGCAGGCGAGGTAAAATCTGGAGCACAGTCGAAAGATGAGAACGCACTAGACGAAAGCAAGAGAAAGAGACGCGTAAGAACTCTCGGTGCAGTTACGTAGCGTCTCAAGGGTGTACTTGAATTGCGTGGAAAGGATGGGGTATGTGCAAGCGTACGAACGTCGATGACACCGACGGACGATGACGGTCTTTGACGCGACGTAGTCGACGATGATGGTTTCCAGGATAATGTACGGTGACCGGTCGACGAGAATCAGGTGTAAGCACAGCGAAGAGCATGCGAGACATTGTCGTAAATTCCAACCACTGCCAGCAGTTCTACCCTCCTTTCAACCTGCTCTCCTCTCGTTGTCTAGTGATTGCTTGCTTTGATCTCTCTAATCATCAAACCCCCTCCACCCTCTGCAACGGGGTGGCCATCGTTCGACTTAAGTTCTCGTCACCTTGTTCGGCCTTGTCCCTTCCGCTTCCTCCTTTTCGGTCTGCTCGTCACTCGAAGCTTTTTGTCAGAGAATAACGCCTCTTGACTCGTGATAATCAATGGTAATCGGAAGTGTGCGCGAAATTGCGTACCGAGTAGGAAATTTAATTTGGCTACGGGTCGGGATGCTGAAAGTTTAGAAACAACTTGATTCTCAGGTACGCGCGATCCCAAAAATCTACTAACATCCTTGATGATAACAGAGTCGTTGAAAGTCAGCGACGAGGGTCGTTAAATGTTTCAAACGATCTTAATCTCTCCTAGCCGAACGCATAGTTTTGTTTCGAGCAATTTATGCGCTGCAATTAGGTTAACGAGGTTGCTTTGCAAATGTTATTCGACTTGAAAAGAGAGAATGTCGTTTAGTTCCGACGATTTGCGGCTCTGTAGCTGAAGTTGAAGTATTTTAATTTGTTTCATTCGAACATTAGCCAGCTCGATGAGTTTTACTTCAATGAATCTCATTCGCTGTGAAGAGTCTCGAGGAAACGAATGTAGGCCAGGATGGATATCGTCTGAAAGCTCTTGTGTTTCGCAGAGGACGATTTCTACATATTTGTTAAATTAGTTGGTTTGTATCGGGCCGAGTTACCTTTAGCGACGCTGAATCCGACAATGGCCGGGAACGCTGAATGAAACGGAGAAATAATATTCATTTATTAACCGTTCGTTGTCGGCTCGAATTTCGAATGGAATGAAATTTTCCGATTTTCCCTGGAACGTCGAATTCTCCTCGTTCGCGCACGCCTTGCACGCTCGTAATTGCCACTTTCGGGGAAGGTTAATTAATTATGCAGTTTCGCTCGTTCATTAAATCAAGCACCGATTATCGTTAATTTACATGAACAATTCGCACGAACGAGGGATATCTTCGTCGAAACGGTCCATTATCTCTGCCTCTTTGCTTACGCCGATCTCGATGGTCCATTGTCGTATAAAAAATATATAATTAATTGAACGCGTACGGTGGAGCGTCGGGCTGAAAGCGAGCCGCGAATAAATGAATAATTAATTAAGCCCAAGGAAATGGGGCCAGGGTATCGAAGGTAATGGACGGGCTTAGGAAAGAGAGGGTAACCGGAAGGGGTTGGAACGACAACAAAACGTTGAAACTCGCGGGCTGAGGAAAACACGAGGACGCGTTAGAATCGCGCGAATCGGCATATAGAGGGCAATTTAAATGCAGATCGAGGTTTAAACGCGACCAACGGTTCGAACACATGAGTCCATCGGCACCCTCGCTACCCTGCCGCTCTTCTCCACCACCGCATCCTGTTACCACCGTAATGCCACCGCTGGGATTTTAATCGTGAATTTCCAGCCGGTGCTCGCAGTTTTCCGCGCACTGATCCCGCACCGACTCTATTTTATTTTCTCCGCGGTAATTGCGACATCGTTGCTTTCCTTCGAATTTTCTAAACGTCGCCCATTTTCAACGCGAAAAGCATTCTGTCTGCCGGCAAGGGTCAACGATTCCTTGCGAGTCCTTTCAATCGGTCCGACAAATTGAAAGGATGGACGAGGGGCATTGATTACGCGAGGGACGCGTATAAGGGTGACGAGGTGTCGCTTATGAATATTCAGAAATCGTGCGTGTCGTCGCTACGTGACGCATATATTCTACGGCAGCTGACACGTACGTAGGAAGAGACGAACGGAATAAAGGCGGACGATACGACACGGAGCGGGGTATATCGGAAAACGGTGGATGGGTAGAAGGGCGATGATAGTAGATAAGGGTCGCGTCTTGCCTATCGGTTGTCTCGCGTTACAGGAAGAAGGGGGAGTACCGATAATCCGCTTAGACTCGACAGACAGATAAACTGTTTATTATTACTCTGATCGGGCTGGCGGTAAGCGGAGGCTCGAGGAACCGGTCGATAGGAGATTCTTCGATATCAGTCAGTCAGTCAGCGAGTCAGCCGTTCTTAACCCCTCCCCGTGGGTACCATAAAATCCATTTTCCTCCTTCTGGAAGGGACGAGATTCGAACACGAACATCGAAGGGCTCCGAGGATTCGTCGCGTAATCCAGTTTTATTACTTTTCAGTCAGCCCGGCCGAATGAAAGAGATATTTCCCACTTATCCCGGATTATTTCGAAGTTAATATCTAACGAAGGAAAAATAATCGTTGTACACTCGTCGCTTCGCCACTAGTCGTTTACAATTCGACGTCTTCCTCGTGTGTTCGATCGTTTGTTTTCACGAGATAATCCGCGCCACGTCGAACGCAGAGGTTTTCATTCCTCGGTTAATTGACGCTGGTTGAAGTCCGTCTCGCGACTGTTATCGAGGGAGATAGGTGTTCTTGGAATTTCGAGGATAAGTTAAATATAGAAAAGATAGAATTTTAAGAATTGGTAAAGATAATTCTAGGCAGAATATCCAGAGAGTTGAACGATGATGAAGCACGGGAAATGCATCGACACGAATTAGTAGGGGGAGGAGACAGTGTAGGTAATCGATGAGTGGTCGCGCCTGCATATCGCTTCTATCTCCGTTATTGGTTAATCAAATAGTAGATTCTCTTGATTAGCCCGTGGATGCACTTGGCGTCTATCTAATAATACCTGCCAGATGGTCGGACAGATTTCTCTGCTCGGATTACATCGGGATCTTCCGTAGCGTGTCTAATTCGAGGGACATTATTAGCTGGAACGTGGAATATCCTGGGTCGTTCGTAAATCTGCTGAAAGAGACAGCGATTCAAATGAATTTTACGAGCTTCCAACCCTTTCGTTGCCGCGTATCTTGTGTAATAGTCGCGGATCTAAAAGCTGTTAAATAATTTCTGTATTATTTTTTATGCCCTTGTGGTTAAGTTAAAAACCGATTGTTGACGAAATAAAAGGATTAACGAGCATTGGAACTCGGTCAGCGCAACATTTGCTTTCATCCGTAGGCGAAAATATATTCCACGCAGGGCACAAACGAATCACGGGGCTGGCATGAAAGTGTTGCAATTAAATTATCTTCCATTTATCTCTTAATAAGCGGCCAGGGCTATGGAAACGGTTTCTTTGACGCTGAAACGACGCATTTCACTCGAGTCTCTGCGAGCTGTTCATAAGGATTTGCCCGATTCACGTCCACGTTAGCGCGTGTAGCCGACGATAGAGTTATAATGCGATGAGCTAATGGGCGACATCGTGATTAAATGCAACGCGCAGACCCATAACATCCATGTTTGCCAGAGAATACCGACAATGAGTTACATGGCTGTAAGACGATTGAGATTTCATCGTACAATGTACATAAGTCGAGTACACTTTTCAACGCAAAGTGGCATTTTCCATGAAGAATGAAATACATAATTTAAAGGGGAAAGATCATGGAACGTCGAATGGACATCTCTGTTGAAATTTTTTCAGACTAACAATAAAGATTAAATTTGAAATATAAATGGAAAGATAGGAAGTAATAAAACTCTGAATGACCAGAACATCCATCAAAGGATTATGGAAATAAATGAACGATTTCTTCGAAGAGAAATTAATAGAAGCTTTCTGGGATAAGGTTATTTATTACATCTCTCGGAAATCTTCCTCTTGACCCTTAATACTTAGAAATGATTACCGGTCGTAATTTCAACTTTAATGACCATTTTTACGGTCGTTTCGAAAGATTTTAAAAGTCGTGGAAAGAGTAATCGTGGAAGAAACACGAGTGATTCTGTTTAATACAACAATTACGAGACATTTGATACCGACAAAGACACGAGGGGTGACGATTCGACACGGTGTCCGATCCACGGAGATAAAGAAGAAGCAAGGGAGCAGGGAACGAACGGGTTGAAACAGTGTGTACCACATGCTCGACGAGCAACGAATAAGAAGAGAGAAGCGGATCGTTTAATGGGTCGAGGAACTGACAGAAATGCGATTAGATGTTTTCACCGCGAAGAGGTCCACGATCTGGCTGGAACCTGTTGACAAGCGCGAAAAAGGCTTGTTTCTTTTATTCCTCTCTCGACTCTTCTTTTTCATCCATTCCTCCCGAGGCTGTTGACAAGCGAGAAAACCGCTCGGTAGATTGCTATCCCGTCTCGTGACCGATTCATTATTCTCCTCGACGCGAAAGTCTTTTTTGATTTCATTGAAAACGGTCCTAGATTCGTTACACGCGAGCTGGTATAAAGGATCGTGACGCGTTGAAAAGATGCACGCTCGTGCTAACGCATCGCGAGCCTTTCTAATTAAGTCGAGCTTTCAAACAGAACGAGCTTGGCAAACCGGAAGAAGCGCGATCATCACGGCAGATGGTTAAGCGAGCATCGTTAATTCTTGCCTTCTACGCCGTTGAAGACGCGAGCGGGGAAACGTCTGGAACCGTGATCCGACACGACGAAATAATATTGTAAAAGGTAGACGAAACGGAAAAACGGCGGGAAAAGAGTGGCGCAGGTTCTTTCAGCCTAGATTCACCGGCCTAGCCGAGTGCCATGGAAATGGTACGATAGGGGGGTTGATGGCGAGTGACTTCTTCCGAGACGACTCGCAAGCGAACACCCCGGCAGGGAAAAAGAGAAACCGGTGAAGACGGGAAAAATGGACAGGTGGCTGGTGTCTGTTGGGTGCTTTGAGTTAAGTGGTACTGTTTATTGTTTGAGCGGCAGAACGCGTGGGTCTTCATTAGTAAGAGTTGCAGCGAGACTTCTTCAAGGGTTGCAACACCGGCGACGAATATAACAAAGAACAGACGTTGAAACCTGCCTACTTCCGGCATCTCGTTTAATTAATTAAATTAAGACTTCTAAACGGCAACAGCATCGTCGTTTCCCTTGAACGGGAATTAATTGCGCGACGCCAAAGAAGCGGTGTCACTTGTTTTTTACCATCTGATAAAAGTTTTACTCGAGCGACGTTTCTATCGAATTGCCTCGTACTATTTTTCATTATTCGAGCCAATGCCCACGGGCAATGCAGTACAGACGATTAGCAATTCCGCCTGCGCGATGCCCTTCGCGCTATTGTGATCGGTGCAGCCCCGATTTTCTATATTTCGCACCCCCGTGGACCCCCACCGGTTGTGAGTCAGAAGTCATACACGCGAGACGAGGGTGTTGTCCGATCGGCGAGGGGGGCGAGAGTAAAGGCTGATTTTGGCGGTGTTACGGCGCCCCGTCAGTTGAGTTATGGCATCCATAACTAGCACCTACGTCTTTCATTAACCCCGGCATTGTCGCGCGTACTGCGACCGCCTCGTTAAAGGGGGAACCGAAAGGATCGTCAGGGGCTAGGGAACATAGAGAGACACCTATTTGTTTTTCCTTTCCTCCTATTTGCCTGCCATATGTCCCACTTATCGAATCGTCTGCTCTCGTACAATCGATTCCTTTCTTTTGTCTCTCGGCTAGATAAAATCTACGGATTAAGGGGTGTTCCCATTCGGAAGGGTGATTTTTTGTCAACGCAGTCAATGGTAGATAGGAAACGAAAATTTCTTGAAAAATCATTTCATCGATCCTTTCAACTTGAAATATCCTCTTAAGCCGCGTTGCACCCCTTGCATCGAGGACAAACAACATCAATCAGCGTATTAGATAGTCGGCGACATCTTGGCTAATGGATAAGAGGCAAAGCGAATGCTCGAGTGGAAGAGGAAGAAAATCCTGATCGATGGGCGATCAAGAGATGCGTTCGTACAATGCGGATACTGTATCAGCGTGTGAATATCAGTGACGAAACGCATTGCATATCGTGTAGCATACGGTGCGAACCCGCTCGAGCTTTTAAGCTAATCCTTTTTTTTTTCGGGACGAGCGTAAAATATCGCATGCACCAGAGGAACGGAATTAATCGCGGCGACCTTCCTACCGATACGAATAAAAAGATGAAAATCCCACCTGCGCTCACGCTGTGCGATATCTAGATAGTTGGTGCAGTTTCAGCGATCTTTTTTTTTCTCATTCCTTTATCTACCTGGTAGCAGGGTAGTGCATTTATTAAAATGTTTATCCGACGATGTTGAAATCCCTTCGGTTCTGTTTTTCAAATTGGATGCGGCTTCTCCGAACAGCTATAGTTAAACGCGTACTGCCCGAAGCCAAGTTATTCGCAGAAATAAAATAAAAAATTGAAAATATACATACGAGTGGTGCGCGGTAACTTTTTTTCCGCGTTGCCAGTAAATTACTTCTTTGCCTCGCATTTTTGCATCAGCGATGCGTGGCTTTGCCGTCGATGCGAATGCATCGCAGGGTAAACAGAGGAAAGGGAAATCTATAGTCGGTCTGTTCGTGTAAAAAATTCAACGAAAAGCGATTCTCGAATTCATCGTTCCGCGATCTCTGTGAAAAATTAATCGAAAAACTGGGGGAGGGGGTCGTTTGGGGAATATCGCCTGGGCATTTGTTGAAACGTAGCTCGTGGCGTGATTTGAAAAACGAACGGAAGAGGAAGAAGAAAGAAGCGCGCCTGGCTTGCGAGGGTGTCGCGACGAGGAACGCGTTGTATTATATTTTTACCGGAACCTGGGTGGGCCGACTGCTTTTTTAGCGTCTACTAAACACCGACCAAAGATAAACTAATTTGTCCCGAATTTATAAAGTCCGTCCCGTCCGTCCTTCTCGTTCCGTGAAAGTGATACACAGATCGTTTATACGTTTCAACAAACATCGAGTAGATCAGAACCGCGTGGGTAAATATTGTCACATCATGTTTGACGTTCTTTCTCCGTACTATCGATCAAAGTTCATTATTTTAGGGCCGGTTAATTGAAATGTTGCGTACGAATATCGGTGATCGAAAATTACCTTTTCGATTGATATTTCGGTCGTTTACTAATCCATTGTTTATTTATCCATTGCGCGAGTAAACATTCGATATGATAGGTGATCTGCGAGTTAATTTATTTGTTGCAAAGGTATCTGTTATCGATTTCTCGTTCGGTGTTACGTTCGTCACCGATTCGCTACCGATCGCGAGTTACCGTGCAGAAGGCCTAGAGAAACTCCCCCGGATTTTATTCGCTATCTGTACGAATCCGTGTGACGTTGCACAGGTGATTAATAGGAATCGACAGATCCGACTGCAGCGGAACGAAATATCGGCGATAAATTTCCAGCAAGCTCAGCTAACGTATTCGCGGACAAGGAAATATTTTTTTGCCCTCGGATATCTTTCCCCTCGCTTAGAGCCATCCACGTTCGCAACAGTGTAACAAATGGCACTGGAAGCTCAATGGGAACATAGATTCGCTGCCGTTATATCGAACGAAATGAAATCAATATGTCCACAAAGAACAGACAGAAATTTTCGAACACTCGATCGCACGAATCGGGTGAATAAAATTCGCCGGACGCGAATAAAAAATACATGGACATTGGGAGGTATATTATGAACGCGACCGTAAATTCCTACCGAAAACAGTTTCCTCGCGCGAACGGAAGCGTGAAACGATGAATACAAGCCGTGCGATTTTCATAATTTCAATAACTCGCAACTTTCTCGCGGACTTAATATACCGTGAAAATAATTACTGTCGCGGAAATGGATTCAGGAAACGATGGCGGAGCGGAGTTGGGAAGAAAACGCGATACCGTGGAAGGGTATTCATCCAGATCCTGGCATCGTCCTAAAGTAGAAGGGTGACCCTGGGTTACAAGTTGATTTTAAATCATATAAAACAAGTATATTTCTGCAGTTGGGAATATACTGTTAGGCATTTTATTTTACGGATTCCATCTTTAACGATAGATGCACGAGCACGAACTTTCGTACGCGATACATTGTTTTCACGATGTACCTCGAGGAATACGTCGCTTCATTTTTCCCCTGCACTCCTCATCCATCCGGCTCTTCGTGCCTGCACAAGCGTTATTTTCCCTTATTCCTATCCAGAGGCGGGTTCGGCCTGTCCTCGCCGGGTTGGAACGCGTTTGTAGGGCCTCGAGTAGGCGTTATTGTGTTACGGGATACGCGACAGCTTTCGAGATGCCTCTGTTCGCGTATCACGGATCCTGGGCAAACGTGATTATTTTTCGCAATTTGCTAAGCAGATGCCCCTATTGTGCGAATCTCAGCCGTGGCATGAGATTTGTTCTCTATCCACCCTATGCGCGAGCTTCCACCCCTTTTCTCCTTTTCCTCGGGCCCTCCAGCCTCGATGTGTCGACTAGCGACAGGATTTTTTCCTTCCTTTTCTTTTTTTTTTCTTTTTTTTTTTCACCTGTGTACACATCGACGCGCGCTACGCGTTTCGCGTTTATTTGTCGAATACAAACGACGAGTCTCGCCACTTTTCCCCTCTCTTACTCTCATCTTGAGCGTTGATACAGGGAGAGAAAAGGCGCGAATCCACGCACGCCGGGGGCTGCATATTTTAACCAACTTGCCTACGCGTATTGTCTTCCCAACGTTCCCCGTCTCGTCGTGTTTCTCTACCAGGAGTGAAATAATGATCGTACCCAACAGCCAGCATCCTGTTTCTCGGTCTATTCTTTGCGACATACAGAGAGCAAAGCGTGCGTGACAACAATGTTGCGAGCGAGGCTCGAGAGATTGCGCGAAACGTGTCCTTTTTCTTGCTTCGATTGTCTTCCCAACCCCTTCCGCCGATGGGTAGGGTTAACGCGGGAATCGCTGCCAGGCTTCTTCCAACGCGGTATCCTCCTTCTATTTACCCCGAAATGTTTCGTTGTTACGTACACGCAACGGGTTCTCGTTTGTTTCGACTGACGGGCGATTCGTTCGGTCGAGTTAGCCGAATGCAACCGGTCGTCCATCGATGCGAAGCAACGGTGATTAAAAACGATAATTTCGAGTCGAGACGGAATTTTATTGAAAGCCGATACGATGATTTTACCGCTCGTCTGCGGACACGAATTTTTTCTTCCTTCTATTGCTCGTTATCGTTATACAATATCGCGTCCACTCTATTAATTTCAATGAGAATTGTTTAACATTTATTTGATTGAAATGCAAGGAGATGAAATTGCAAGGAGAATCCATGAAAGACGTCCAGAAGCGAATTGGTATCGCGTAATTGATTCGTATTCAAGCTTAATGAGCTCATTGTACTCGCGCGGGTACAGTTCGTCGAAGCGTGCCGAAGCAATCGATAGGATCGACGTGACAGTTGAATTGGCCCTGTCACGAGTTCGATATTCCGATTGTTCCAGCCTCGAAGCTCGCTGGGAATCAAGGTCCCCGATTGAACGGACACACCTGTTTGCGTCTTCCTGTTCAATTGAAACACGCGAATTACTTTCCACTCGTAAATCCTGTCTAAAAGACAAGCGGTAACGCAAAGTTATGACACGCTTGATTCGAATATCCTGTTGCTTAAGCAACGCGGAAGCTCGTTTCCTTTCGTTCCTCTACCACGGCCACGGTGACACTAATTCGACCAACATGATTTGTCTTGCGTGAATTTATGGTTCATTGATGTTTAACTGGAACAACGAGCAGCATTCCACTCTTGGAAATAAATTCAGTCGTTGTTCGATAACCGAAGCGTGTATTCAGGTCACGGGCTGATCTCGCGTCTCTTTCACATCATTCGATGTTTATTCTTCATTTTTAACACAAGTTGATGTTGGAATAACAAAGTAACGAACGCTTACATCTTCCGCGTTCTTAACGATGCGCATCGCGCCGGAAAAAGCTTTGGGAAAGTTTCGCGAAGCATTCGCCACTTGTTACGGCAGAGCGATCATTTTGCGGAAGCAACGAATTTCGAAGAATGGATCTGACGAGAGAAGAGTGCCAGGAGCATCAGTCACGCCGCTTGCGTTCTGAAGGGTTTGCCCTTTTTTCGACTCGTCTTCGGCATCGGCATCCCTGCCGCTCGCGATACATTATGTTTCCCCGAACGCATGCACGACTTTCGCATCGGCAAGGGCTCCGAAAGTGCGCAACCTACAAGTTTAACCCCTTTTTTTTTTCTTCCTCGCCTTCTGTTCTCGAGGATCTTTCGAGGCTTAGCGGTTGAGAAGCTCCGCGAGTATACCTTCGAACGTCGTCCTCCCTTCTTTTCGCTATTGGTTTTCCGTGTTTGAACCACCACCCTCCTCGAGCTTCCTCTTCCCTTGACTTTCCAAACTTTCCAACTAATATAGAAAGTGATCGTTTCAAAATATCTCCTCTCTTCGATCTCTTCTTTCTGTTTGGACTAACCAAGAACTACGTACCTCGAAGATTTCATCAACAGATTGAACTTTGTCCCTCCAATATCTCTAAAATCAACTCGTCGAAGTTGTGTTTGTTTCGAATCGCGAGTAAATATTGATAAAGGAAAAAGGAAAATAGACGAATTATATCAACTAGATGTCTTTCGGGATCACCTTGACCGGATAAGGGTTAAGGGAGGAGGCGTTCGGGAAAAATGGCAGGGAAACGGAGAGAATGATGGAGGAAAAAAAAAAGGTGACGAGGATAGGAGAGGACTGGCTGGCGTCACTTTGGTAGCAACGTGCTCTGAAAGCGCTCATTGAAATGGCTCGCGGCTGTCTGATGTACGCGAGCGGATCATTAATTGAAATTCCGTTACGCAAATGCTACGTGCAACGCACGTTCCCGTCGCGGTTGCAACACCAGGGATACAGAGAACGTCTCTCGGATATGCTCGAGTACCAGTATGCAGACTAGATTCTATCGTTTTTATCGGGCTAAATTAGCGGGGGTATGCGCTTAATTAGGAACACACTCTCGCGTTTATTTTTTTTTTCCCTCCACGGAAAATGCTTGTTTTTACCTCTTTCGTGGTCGAAATAATTGGACCCGGCCACATTGTTGCACACCGACTAACGGCGGATAGGAAAACTCGGGACGTTTCGATGTGGCAACAGAGTGAATTAACGATAGGTGCATACGTTTAAATAAAACGACGATTACGAAAGTGACGATGGTATTATGGTCGAGTGTAACACAAAGGGCTTCGAGCACGGTTCACCCGTTGTTTCGTCTCGCAATTATCGGCTAAAGCTGTTCAGAAAGTAATTAAAACTCCTGTGTAAAGAGATCAAATAGCATTCGACGAAGGCAGCTAGGAAAAAATTGAACGGGTGCTCTTAGCAGTGTAATAACGGTGTAATTTCTTTTTAAAAGGCTCGAACTTCTCTGGAAATATTGCATTTTTCTGCGCGATGCTATTTATAAAAAAATGTAATCTCTACTTTCCGCAAGCGGTATCGCGGATGATCAGTCATTAACCGAGAGGGTTGGAATACTTTTGCAGCTCATCCCGCGACTGTGCACGACTTTCGGGATCGCTCTTTCGAAGTTCACCGCAATCTCTGTGATGTCTGGACGGCCTTGCGAGCACAAGAGAAAATGGCACTTTTGTGTCCCGGTTACTAATGCGTCCCCGTAATAATTTCGTTTTTCTTTTCTTTTTCACCCGACTACCTTTTTACGCGACTCGTTTCCTCGTCGCTATTTCTAGATCGCTCGACCCTTCCGTCCGTTCTCGTCCACCCTCTTTTCGCAAAGAGAGAAACGAGCGAGGGAAAAGGAAAAAAAAAAAGGGTTGGGCGGACGTGAAAATCAGTCGACAGAGGGAAAAGAAGAAACCGCGAATCTTTTATTCTTCGGTTGACTGACAACGGAACGTTTCGGATTTTTATTTTTTAGAAACGACGACGATGGAAGTACGGACAGAAAGACCCCGAATGGCTGGCCGGATAGCACCGACCGGACGCGTTACTCCGACCATACATCAAACAGGTGGAGGAAGAAGAAAAGCGATACCGGTCCCGCCGCCGAGGGTGCCAACCCCTATGCCCACTGCCAACAATAATCAACAAAAGTGAGTAAATTATGTTATCTCGATATATTCTCTTTATCATCAAAACGTTAACGAATAAAAAGTGACGCGATTAGAAGTTTATCGATGTCTATTAAATTACTTGTATCAATCTCTATTTCAACGTTTCGATGCAACGTTTGAATTGGAGTTGTCGGTCGCGTCGAATCTACGGAATAGACATCATTAAGTAAGTGAGATTAGGCGTGAGTCGAGTTTGGTCTCGACTGATCAAAGTTTACCCGAAACCACCGGACACTCGGTATTCCCGACCAATTTCAAGATGTTCTACTGTACACCGTATTTCGTGTAGTTTCGACGAGAATGGTATCTGCTAATACCTTGCCGAGTTCAATTACATTAGAAAGGGGCTATTGTGCGAGCGTTAGATTGCACTTTTCAGGATCTACGCTTTAGAGCTTTTCCATTAACGAACAGTGGAAAAGGATTCGAAGGAGTATTCCATCTTTGCATAAATCTTTTAGAAGTATTTTTGTTAATTTTATTTTTCTACCAATCACTCGGTCGATCATTAACGCGAATACGGTAAAGTGATCCGATTATTTATCAAAAGTAGGTTACGTACTCTGAATAGCATGAAAAAGCATTCGATGGAGAATAAACACTTAGTTAGCCAGGAGTACCCGGTCATTCTATACAACTTTATCTTGCGGTTTTCGGGGGATTTTGCGCGAGTTGCCCGGCTACATCGAGGATAGGCTCCATTAAGTAGGAGGCAGCATCGAAATACGGTATAGTTCGGTCGGTCTGATTAAAGTTCACGAAACACGAGACCACCGGCCACTTTACCGATCTCTTCCACCAATCTGCCTCGACCACACGTTGAATTCGCTCGGTAGCAGGATTTGCCACTGCCTACCGTGGTATTAACTCTCGGATACACAAACGTCTCTTGTCTGTTTCCGTCTCGGTCGATCGTTATTTCCGCCGGCAACAGATTAACAAGTCGGATTCCGTAGTCTTTAAAAGCTCGTTAACTAATGCGGATTATTAAAGGAACGTTATTCGTGGAAGGTAACAGGGTGGAATGGGAACTGGCTGGCTCCGGTCGGACTCGTTATTCCGTGACTACCGGCGAATGCAATAGAGCCATAAAATTTATAGCATCGCATCGTTGGACCACTTACCGTGCAACTTCTGTTTCCTAACGCATTCGAGCCACGTAGAAGGCTTAACGGACCATCCAACCCATCGGACAAGCAGCGAATTCATTTCCCAGACGTCTTTTCTCCGCGTCCACCATTCCTCGTAAATTCTACAGTTTCGTTGTGTCAGGTGAAAATTGGCTCGTTTAGCTGATTGCTAAATAGCCGATTGCAGTTTTTTATAATTCAATCAAATTTCTATGACACGTCCCGATTATAAACGTTTTGCCTCCCGGTTCTGTATACGATTCGTCTCGAGTTAGAATAACACGAGAGGGATCTTGTTAGTCAGGATAGGAAATAAAAAATTCAGTAATTCAGGTATTCCGGCGTTGGGGATCGATGGTCGGCCGGTTGTTCAAATTTTTAACGAGTCTCGTAGCACCGCGAAATTAATTACTTAACGGCTGGAGTTTTTTTCCACAGTTGGAAATGAAACCACCGCTCTCTCCATTTCCGCGGGTTCATTCTCCTCTATTCCTGCGCGCAACGTATGGTATATCAACAGTGCTTTTGTGTCTTCGGCGATACGTCGTTAAAATACACGATAAGTGTCGTTACTTGTTGAACGCCGTCTGTTAAATGATTTTTTTTTTCCCTCCATTCACGTACTTGATATACCTGGAGCGCGAAAAACCGAGAAATACGTGTTTTTCATTTTTATAAATCAATTAAAGTAATGAAATTTAGACGAATTTAGGCGATGATGAATATATGCGAATAATACACCGTTTTCGCGGTAGCCTTTCACGAATTTAATCAGGAACCACTGAAAATTCACCGCGATCCTCGTACGAAATATTCGACGAACGGTCGACGAGGGGTCTTAATCCGGGACCGCTGGTTTAACGAGAGAAAGAGGGAAGAAGGATCGAGATTCCTGCGGTAGAGCGAAGGAAAAAGAGCGAAAGAGGAGATTAGAGATCTACAACTTATCTCGAAAAGTGGTTTCCATCGTTGTAGAAGAGGCCGTAAGCGGCTTATGGGGCGCATTCATGCGATTTCGGTGCGTGTCTAGCGCGACTTTAATACGCCGCTAAACCCACGTTCTATTAATTACAGATTCTTACGTTCTCTCGTGTATTTCACCGATTTCAACCATTTGCGGATATAAGCTTTCGTTTTCTCTTTTTTATGGACATTTTTCGGTGATTATAACGAAAACGTGCGGCGGAGACGTCGTAAAGTTTGAAGCCCAATGTCCGTGGTATTTCGAGGGGTTGGAGGGACAATTATCGGAATTGTCCGGGACCGGGCGAATTTTTCGTCCAGGATTTTAATTAATTAGCGTCTGAGCCGGGATGCTCCGAGTCGATCCCTCGAACGGTGTACGGGAACACCGGTGGTAGAGGCGAAGGTTCATTAGATCCTTGCACAGGCTGAAATTCTGTCGACCACAGGGCAAATAGTTCGCCTGGCGCTTTATGTAAAACAGAGAAAGAGAAGGCGGGGGAGGGCTTTGTATCAAAGAGGTACCCGTATGTATTCATTAGGGGGTATTTAGCATAGTTCCAATAAGCAGAGGAGAAACGAAGGGAATTGTAGGTGTATATACGCTCGCATTTCGGTACAGAAGAATTGTCGATGTGAATCGGAATCACGGCGCTGCTGCATCGTCTGCTTCTCGCGCGAGACGAAGCGGGCCGGAATCGTGCGCGCGACCAAAACAGGCATTTAATTATTTCAAGCCGGCCTCGTTATAAGGCTAACGTTAACCAACCGAGCCAGTTCGAGGAAGACTTAAAATTTTACCGAGATAACGGAAGTAGCTTGGATAAAGACTGATTTATACTATTCGTTTAAACTTGCAGCGTCTATGTCCTTCTTTGAGGTCCGTCCTCTCTTTTCGCGTTTCTTTTTTTTTTTTCGCGTTAATTAAACCGTCGTCTGTGTTGCACCACTTTAATTTTATCGTAGACGAAACAATTTTTTTGCATTTCAAATTGGCTCAGCTTTAAAATATAAGTTTGTAATTTTGTGAAGTCTTCCACGAGCACTTGAAATCTAAACGAATGTAAATTGGCTTTAAAACAAGCAGAAAGCATTACAAGCTGAGATAAAATATTTTTCTCGAGGTGGACAGGTTGGTAACCAGTAAGGAAAGTCGAAAGCCCATAACGTCCCGAGTAAAAGGATTCAAAAATTGACCGCAGCTCTAATTAACGAATATCGATAACATCGATTCCGCATTAACTCGAGCGCGACGAAAAGGACAAAGACGAACGATTGTCGAAGTTCGATCGGTATCGGAGAAAATTGTGGTGAAACTGGCGCGAAATCTCCTCGGTGAAGCTTTTGACTCGCAGACGGCGAATGTTACAAGGCCGACCGTGTTTCGTGGTGGAAAAAGTTTACCGGTCGGTTCGTTAATGAAGCGATATACTGGCGAACCTTTATTACTATTTACTGTGACAAGCGGAACGGAACTTAAACTCGCTCTTTCGTTGGCCAGCTACGTTTCCTCTTCCCGTCAAAGGATCAAAGCGCTTTCTGTCCCAGGATCGAGCGTGCGTATTCATTTTTTCGAGTGCGCTCATTCGGTCTGCGGGAAAGCCGAAAAGAGATACAGAGAAATGGACCGAAAGGCAAAGGCAACCTGGACAACTAGAATCAAAATCCTACCTCGTATATCCAATCTTGCGTATCGATGTTTTTCCCTACACAGCTTTTCTCGTTACGTAAAGTTAATCCGAAAAAGAGAGTGTCTTTATTTGAATACGATCCACCGATCCTTCCTTTTGGGGTGTGTTCCAAAACCTGGCCGACGATGAACACCATCATATGAAATTATAAAATAATACTTCAAATAATGTTATTTTACAAGTGCTCAATTCTGTACTTTCAACAAGATTTTTTTTCCACGACCTGATATTACAATTGCATCGACGATTTATTCTCGTTTACTTGAGTGCTCATTAGCGGCGATAAGGATCGAACTAACCAGCTTTATAAACGTCTAGGCGTATAACGATTCTTGCTGAATAATTCAACCGTTTATCGTTCGAACGGATCGATCTTTAGGAGGTTGAATAAAATTTCTCATCTTATCGTTGGATAGAAGTGAAAAAAGGGGGATGGCGTTAGGGCGAGGATGAAATTTCCCTCGGAATGTTGCTTACCCTCTAATCTGTTTACATTTAATATATTCATTATCGAGGGGTTCGCGGCGAGAGGATTTGATTTCTTGACGCGTGCAAATGCATCGGGATCCGAGGAGCGAGGTAAAGGGCTCGCCACACCGAGTCGGCATAGCATAGCTTTTCGAATAGAAAGGCGTGCGAACGCGCCATCTCGAAATACGTCAAGCGATTTAATGAGCCGGATTTCACGGGATCGACGTCGAATGGGGAAAGCGGGGAATCTTCCTATGGGAAGTCAGTGGCGTATGAGCCGATCGGTGGTATAGGGTATCGGGGAAACGAAATGCACCCACGAAAATGGCGAGCGAGTGGAAGGTCTGAGTTGGGTGTACGCGGAAAACTGGGGTCAAAAGCCCGCAGAAATTTTCAACAAAGCCGCTCATTGTGTTGGCGAGCTGCAAAAGGGGTGGCAAGCCGCGTATATGATGTTCCCTGGCAAACGCCGCCGCTTTCTTTCTCTCTTCTCTCTATGTTCACGCACCGATTGCGTGTACCTGTCGTAAAAAAAAAAAAAAAATTGCAGGTAAACCACTCCACACCATTACCGAGCTCGTCTCTTTTTCGTATTTCTCCGATCCCCCTTTCACCTTCTCGTCGTCCATCGACGGTACTCGTCGTTCGATTGTCACTCGCACGACGCGACTTTGATAGGAACGCTATTGCCATCGCGCTCCACTAATTTGACGCGTGTAATATCTGACGGCGCTCCGGTGTATTTTACGCGGGTGATCGATCCCGCTGATCGCCAATAATTGCCGCTACATGCCAGGAAAAATGTTTCCCTCCGCGTCTGCTGAACGATCCAAATGGAAAATTAGAGTCACGAAATAGTGGTATCATTTTTGAAAAATAATTAAAATTCAACCGAACATTTCCTGATGTTGAAATAAAAATCAAAAAGGGGTCGGGGGATGAGAAACTAAGTATCAGAAACGACTCGTGCGACAAAGCCTTTGAAATTGATTTTTCTTTCTTTTTTCGAAAGACACTGTTTGACGGATGCCCCGTGATCCGTGCTACCCTCGTTACGAGCCTTCAATCGTTCCGAATCAACGGGGTCGCCGATTTCACCCCTTTCCGTGCAATTTTTTTCCTTCCTCCCTTTCTGTCACCCTCTGTCGCGCTTTTCGGGGCTTTAGAAAGCTGTGAACGCGTGATAATCGGGCACGTCGCTTCGATTGCCGCGATCTTTCGCACCTTTGTCGACTGTCGAACCGTTATGCTATAACGAGTCAGCGACGGTTTAAGTTGGTTAAAGTGGCTGCTTGTTAAAGAGAACTCTCGTTCTCTGTTTTTCCCGCGGATTCCTAGATCCGCGATTGCCATCAATCGAACTGGATCATCCACTCGTGTTGTCTGCTGGTATGACTCGACGATACTCGTATAGAAGATATAAAAATAGATTGATACTTGTGTACCACCTTCTCGATTTCCACGTATCCCTTTCTCTTTCTTCTTTTCCCATCAACCGAGCCGTGTATTCACCGCGTTTCTCATGCTTCTTTTCGCAATCTTTCCCAGGGAACACGATCGATCCCCATTAAAAAATTGACAGATTTATTCCCGACACGAATTCCTTCAGGAGTATTGAAATCCATGGCATCGAACGCTTGTGCAACTCAATTTACCGTAATTAGCATAATTGATTCGATCGGAGATTTATAGCCGGATCAACGATCCTGTTTTATCGGCGCGCGATATACCCAGTGTCGCGATTAGAAGCAAAGTCGCATCTCGATCTGGTGGCAGCCCCGGGAAACAGGGACGTCGGGACGCCTATTGCTTCCAGGCGTCTCCGTTGGCTGGCGCCACCCTACACTTACGGGGTAGTTCGAACTGTGTATTTTCAACCCCTAGTTTACACGAGGATATTGTATCTGAAGATTCTCTCTTAATAATTTGCAAACATTATTTCTTTGTATTATAATTTCTTTTACTAATAGCCTGTATCCGAAACAAATAAAGGTAATTGAAATATTATACTTACTGAACAACCTGTAATTAGCGCTCTTCCGTCGCGCAATCTGTAATTAGGACTGTAATTACAGCCTAACACGATTCAGTTTTTTTTCACGCTTGAACTTTAATGACCGTTAACTCGATATTACAAGAGGTGAATCGTTCCGTCAATTGGCTGAATCAGAATCCAATTCAGAATCTGCCATTTGTCAGACGACTGGTCTAGCCAATTGAGCTATTCAGGTCGTGGACAGATTGCCTGTTGCATTAGTTCGCCATTAAGCTACCGTCTATGATATACCGTTCTCATTCTTTTCTCCTTCTTTCTTTTTTATTTATTAAGATTGCTCGTTCGAGTGTGTTGCATGTCGAGCGTCGATGAGAAATTACCAGATATACTAGCGGAGATAGGGAGCGCGTTGATGGACGCTCGTGCGAATGGAATCGAGTCGAGTCTCAAGTCGAGTCGTCTAGAAACGCGAATTTATGACTCTCAATCTCCGTTCGGTAGTTACTCTCGAAACGTTCTCGCAGACGATAGTCGAAGCGTGCGCGGGGAATCGCGTCGCAATTATCCGCATGGTGAATAGTTTATCAGCCGTAGGGTCGTTAACCTAATGGAAACGGCGTTAAGGCGAGGATCGATATGGTGCACTTGGTCGTCGACATCCTTGCCGTGGCCAATCGCGAGAAAACGAGCGACTAGGACCTCAGAAGCGAGAAAATCTGCGGCACCCGCAGCGCACTGCTCTAATAGCCGTTGAATATATTTAATGGAGTCATTTGAATTATAATGGCGCGATCGAGATGCCGATTGGCAGTTGCCATCCGGACAGATCTTGGCTTGTTTCTCGGCTGCCTAATCTTTTTCCGTGATTAGAAACCGGTACGCTTCGAACGTAGTCCCGTTATCGAACCATTACCGGCTTTTAGAGTTCCTTCAGATTAAGATCGTGCTCGGTTAATGCGAGCTTTCGATCCTCGCCGATTGAAAAGCAAGATTCTTTTTCTAGTAAACGTGAATATTTGTCTTACTCATTTCGATTATGATAATTCTCGAACCTGTCCATCAATTTATTTCATCCGAACGAAAAAAAAAGATCGATCCGAAACGCCAAGTTTCCAATCGCTTGTCAACCTAGTGAAAAGAAAAAAAAAGAAAAAAGAAACATCGTCGTTTAGTCGCAACGATAGAAGAACTTGCGGAACGCTCGTTAACCCGCGATTAAATCGGACAGATTCGATTCCGCGAGTTCGCCCGTGGGGAGAACGTATCGGAATAAATATTCCCAGGACTTTCGGCGAGGACAGTTGCAGGGAAGTTGAGGGAAGAGCGCGAGACTGAAATCGATAACGTAAATGTAGCCAAGCGTCGCCACCGCTGTTGGCTAGGATGGTCGTTAACGCCGTCGAACATAATTATTTATAATTTATTTAATATCCATGTTTTAACGATGTTAATTACACGGTGAGAGAGGCAAGGCGACGTCGGGCCAGCGTAATCACCCCTCAGGACCGCGCTCGAATCTCTGCCGTCCTTTAAAACGTTCGCTCCTTCTTCTTCTTCTTCTTCTCCTCTGTGTCCTGATAATCACTTCGTTCCACTTCGACGCGACACGTTGACAATCCGTGTTACCTCGTTTACCAAACGCATCTCTTCTTCGTTTTTATCATCGCTAGAATGATTACGAACAGTCATAATTTAGAGCTCGTCGATGGAAGGTTTCTCATACGCGACAGCGAAATTCTTGTCTTCGATTTTCGACGCTCGATAAAGTCGCGTGTTTATTGCAATCCTTCGAGAGGAACGTTATTGACGAACGTCGCTCGTTTTAGTTATCTATAATGACGGTGAATTACCATTCCTGTGTGAGGGACGGTGAGAATCTGGACGCGTGGGTGGATGAGGTAACCCTGGGTCCTTTGTAAACGAGCGGACTTCGATGATGGCTCGTGTTGCATTTAATATTCTCCGTTGCAAACTTTCAAGCTCATTCGATCAGTATAGAATTTCAAATTTCGCTTTCAAAGTTTTATTCATAAATGGAAACGAGGAATTGTGAAAGATATGCAGAACTTTTTAGACCCTTCAAAAGTTTCGAAATTCGAATGATATACGAGGTGGTCGTTAGCCTAACCGTTCGCAGAGATGCACGTGGACACTAGTGTCCAGTAAATCGTCGAGTTAGCTACACCATGGCAGAACGATTCCCTCTGAATAATCGACACCCGCGTTCACTCGTGTTTACTTAGCTCGGTGGGTGTACAGGTGGGTGGCGTGCGTGGATCACAGGATAATCTTGTCCGTAGTGGATGTCGTGTACCGAGGATCATCCGGTATTGTCTGCACCGTGAGACTCGATAGTTCCACGAAAGAAAAAAAGGATTCCTAGCTTCGAAAGATGATTTTCCCCGATCCTGTGTCTCGTCGCGAATTAAATCGACGTTGGATCGTGTCCGATAAGACGTGGGTGTGATTGGTGCAATAACTTCCTACCACAGTATCCGCTCGAACAACACGCTTACTGTAAAATTCCGTGATTTATCGAACGGATCATCGATTTTCTCGACCGATATAAATCGTGTATCGCCAAGATCGGGGAGAAATATTCGCGCGATCGGCTTTCCTTCTATTTATTACTCGATTTGTTTCTTTCTTGATCCGCGTGAAACTGGATCAAAAACGAGAGGATAACTTGGTATACTTAACGAGCGACGAGTAGTTGTAACGACAAATAACCACGCTTCAGCTTATCCACTAGCATTCGTTTCGCGTCCGCTTCATTATCGCCCGTGACGCTTTGCTTGCATCTCTAAACGAACTACACGTCGACAGATAATGAAGCAAATGAAATCGTTAAGGACTTGCGCGTGGATCGAGTTGTAAATAAGGATTCTCCGAGGACTTTGCGAATTTCTTCGAATTTGCCTAAACACTTGTACAGCCCTGGCTTAAACGGAGAAAGGCGTTCACGTGTAAAAGGACGTAGCAACACGTACTTCCGATTCGAACGTGGACCAGGATAATATATCTATCTGCCAGGTGTAGCGCGTGCCTGGCAAGATACTCTCGGCAGATATACAATAGCCGTATTTTCTCTATATTGTCTCTTACCGGGTTTCCGTGTAGTAAGAAATAATCGGGCAAACGTGAGCCACTCACCTTACACACTCGCACACGTTTAAGTATAACCGAGAAGATAATGCGCGCGCTTTTAAGCGTTCTTCACGGTAAATTATTCTTATCTGAGGTCCTGCGGGGTTCGTATCGGTCCAGCGCAGCGAATACCTGTCGGCTCGATGACAAACGCGCGTTTGTTCATTATTTTATCGGCGTGAAAAGCGCCGTTTCGAAATGTCCCTCGATCGGCGTCACATTGTTTTCGCGTCGATGCTGCCCGCTCGACCTTACAACCGCGATATTGTGGGAACGAACGAGACGGCTTTTGCCGATCGTCCGCAATAAAATCCCAGGCTCCGCGATTCTTTCCTCGATGTATATATGTGTATTTATCGCCGGCGAGATTACAAGCGGGTAAATAAACCGTAAATTATCGCGAGAAACGCGTGGCGCAATCGAGACGCGGTATCTCGTCGATCCGTGAAACCGATTCGTAATTTACGCTCTTCGTTTGGCTCGGTTAAAAGAAAGCCTTTCGTCTCGGGCCACGAGTGTCCTCGACGTTTTCGAGGAGAAAATGGTGTACTTGCGCGGTGGAAACGCAGCCATCGAAGCGGTTAGGCGCGAGAAAACTCTGGGCACAGAGGGAAACACGAAAAAAGAGAGGCACGGGAGAAGATAGAAATAGACACGCGCATTGTATCAGCTCGACGAGGCGGATGAAACGCACAAATGTCGTGTGACGAGGATCTGGCGAACCTCGTGCGTCGTTAAAGAAGAGGGTAGGAACCGCGAGCACGGAGGGTTGTGTTCTCTTCTGTGCGAACGATTGTACGAGGATATCGTGTACAAAGTTAGGCATCCTCTGGTAAAGGGAAAGCGTAGAGGAAGAAGCACCCTATTTTTCCTTAAAAAAGAATCGAACTCGTTAATTTTTCCTACGTTACGCTTCTTCTCTTGACTATGGCGCTTCCTCGAGGAACGAGTTCTTTCTCGAGCATCATCTCGCGCGATGATCGATGGGATCCTGTTTCGTAGTCAGGAATTCCCTTTAAAGCGTTACTCGCTCGGAGCTAAAGCCCGTTGTCTCGAAGAAAGATGATTCGATCTAGACACGCTTGTAGAGTGACGGAATCGAAGGCGCGAGAGGAAAAAGAAAAATGCTTTTGCCTTGCTGGAAGAAAAATCGTTTAGGTTGTTAGAGGCCTCTTTACGGTTCCGAGGTGACCGTAAATCTTGCTCGACAGTCGCGATTCGACCTGATGTCGCGAGATCCCGTCCTGGTCCCGCGGATGTAACGGTTTACCAGTGAACGATCCGCGTGAAAACATCTAGTCTAACCGGAGAACGCGTGTTTCGGTCTCTGATGTTGATGGATAAGCGGCTCGTGGCTCGCTGATGCTCGATTTGTCATCGTACAATGGATACACACGCTGCGAGATAGCGCTCCTTTTCAAATCTGTATCTTTGTACCGCCGAGGACACGTTCCATGGTATTGTCCAGAAAGCGGTGCCCTGTGGAGCAATGGGACCATAAGGTTCAGGGATTCTCCGCTTCTGATTCAATCTCGATCTTTTACCTTGTAATTTAATTAAATCGACCTTATAATTTGGTTAGAAAAATCCTCAGTTGCAAAAGATACTCCTTTCTATCATCTCCAAGAGTAAAAAAGAAATATTATACATCTGTTCTCGCCATTT
This sequence comes from Osmia lignaria lignaria, assembly GCF_051020975.1. Taxonomy (NCBI): domain Eukaryota; kingdom Metazoa; phylum Arthropoda; class Insecta; order Hymenoptera; family Megachilidae; genus Osmia; species Osmia lignaria. The sequence goes on along the minus strand of NC_135037.1, from coordinate 3,862,417 downwards.
CATAAAACAAATAACATTTTATTTCTGGTAGTAAAATCAAACGAGCTGAATCCCTGAAAAAAAAGAAGCGATCTCCTATCATAAAAAGAAGAAGAAAAAAAAAAGGAACTATCGGATAAATGAAATCTCGGTAAATTTATTCGGCAACAAGGCTAAGCTCGCATCTCGTTTTTCCCACGGAGCAATGTTTGCGATCCACCGAGTTCTCCGGAAGGCTCCGCCATTTCCTTTGTCCTGGCCGCGGTCTTGTAACGATCGCGCGTAAAGCTATTCGCGCGCACGTCGTCCGCTCGGAATCCGGCGCGCCAGTGAAATATCCTAAAATTATGCGGTAATATCTGGCAACGACACACGCGGCCTCCCGAAGGGTGCACCATAGCACCGTCACCTGCGAGAAAAGGAACAGAGAGGCGGATACGACATAGGGACGCCCTTCGGGATCTCTCTGGCAGCCGTTTTGGCCTCCGGTTTCCTCACCTCCTGCGGCGAACATTTTCATAAACTCCCTTATAAAGCATATTCGTATTCTTGCGTCGGTATTCTCGCCCAAGCCAGACAACCACCAGGCGGCTGATATTAATTATACACGAAGAAACGCGTGGTCCGATCGTTTAAATGGCCGCTCGCGGTGTGTGTCTTCCTAATGGTCCTACCAAAGTCTCGTAAGCTTGGATCCGTTGTATTTGAATAGTCAAGCTGGCTAGAAATGACATATTTCGATAATTATTCCTTTGGAAATGGAGGAATTGCACATTTTCGCTTAGCAATCATTCATGCATTATACATAACTGCTTTTATCGTAGCAATAAACGCGTCAATTAGCACTGAATATTTTATGATAATTCAGTTCGCTTACATTAAAGATATCATAGGTACGATCTGTACGTTGAAAGCAATATTCCTTTTCCATTATCAAACTTGTATTCTCTTACAAATGAACGGCTATTTCGTCACACATCGAATTAGCACCTCGTGTAAGTGTTCAGCTCGCCAAAAAATCAGCTCGCCCGGTAGATTGGAGAATGTTCGTCTGATTGGTTTTCTGTTCGAGAACGAGGGAGGAGGAACGTGGTCTGAGAGTCAACGTAAACAGTTGATCGATAGGAACCGTGTCAGAGAATTAATTCGTTCGTGACGGACGTGAAAAAGGAACGTCTCTGTCTCCTCTCGTGGACGATTCCATCTCGTAAGCAGTCGATGAATATGGATGAACGCGAGCTTTGTTCCGTTCCCCAATTCGCACGATCACGATCTTCGGATCCTGCTCTTCATCGTCGCGATCATCGTAACATTTACCTCTTACCATTTATTCGTCGCCACGTTTGTTCCTTGCTATTATAAAAACGACAACGCTCAATTTTCGAACGATTTCCCACCCCTCTTTATTCAATTTATTGCTGAATATTTCGACCGGTTGTAATATCAGGGTACTCGTACTGCTTGGTCGGAGAATATGTTGCATAAAAATTTCCACAGACTCTTCTTACGATCGTCGTTCGACGGGTTTATGGGTGCTAACGGTTACGGCTTAGAGGGGCTGAATTCGTCCGAACGACCTAATGAAATGTCGTGCCTAAGACGTTATTGGACGACAAGACAACGCACTTATGGGATCCACGGAGTATGAGAAGGCAGAACGAACGAGCACCAGCGTCTTTGTATTCACAGGGTGGCTTCTAAACATTCGTATACAATTTCTCGTATATTATTCCCTTTCTTCTCGAACTGCTGCAAATTCGTGCATTTCGATTCGTTTTCCTTTGTCACGATGGTTCTTGGATGAGAATTCTGGGTAACAGGCGGGAAAACGACGAGAAAAGTAGTTGTCAGCGAGCGTTAACGTCTTCTTGGCCAATGGGTTGACCACCCCTTGGAGGAAGCATTTTCCAACGGTGAAATTCTCAGATCCACGCGAACAAAGGGTCGGATCTTCCTAAACTTTCCACACGAAAGAGAACAGAAATCGTATCTCTTCGTGCTTACGAAGCATTACGTAAGCAGAAAAATAGAATCGAAAAGAATAATAACGGTGAAAAATTTTTTCCTTAAAAATCAACCTCGTCAATGATTCCATCACTTAAACCATTCCGTCGTGCGATAATCAGGTAGTGGGTGTCAAAGGCAGACGGGTATCTTAGCTGCCGCGGTGATTAACCAAATTGCCGAGTAATTAATCGGTGGAAACCTTCCACGCATCGAGAAGTCTGCTCCTTCCATCGTCTAGCTTTTAACCACTGTCACTCAGCCATTCGCCGTCAATTTCTATCCGTCGTTCCATCATCTCGAGGCTAAAGTGTCGATCGAATTACATTATGGCTTGTAGGCCGAGGAATGACGCGTTCGTTGCCCTCGTCGTTGGTGCTCTCTTAAGAAAAGCCCCATTGCATATGAATATAAGTGTATTATCATAATATCGCGACTAGGGTGGTGGCCCTTCTTCTGGTTCGCTGCTAGGGGCTCGAAATGCCTTCGTACGAGGGAGAGAGAGAAGCCACTCTTACGAGGATGCCTATGGACGATGAAATCCTGATAAGTATCTCGTGGAATGTATGGATCGCTGTCTCGAAAAGAGATTCAGCAAAATAAGCGTCGATTTATATGTATCATCTGAGCGCATGCTTAGTACGTCAGATTTATTTCTAAAGAAGAACACTCGTATCGAGAGGAATAATGAAAAGAAATGGAGTAGTAAGAGAAAAGAAAATTATAATGATTCAGTGTAAAGGGTGAGTTGGAAATTGATAAAAACGATTGGTCATCGAACAGTGATACGAGTCAGCGGCACAAAGGACTAATTTAATTTCCAACGTCGATACGACAGCGAACATAACGCGTACGAGTGGAATAGTCGAGTAGGAGATTGATTATCTTTTCTCCACGGGAAGCATTTGTTCGACAGCCGAGAAACTTTCCAAGACAATACGATCCTCGTCTCGATAGGATGTCTATATTTATCCCAGTCAGCTCCCACACCTGCATTTATTCGTCAATTAACGTCCGCGCCTTAATTAACGCCGTCTCTACGAGCCAACCCAAGCTAATCCGGATAAAATGTCAAAGGATGCCCCTTCCCTCTAGTCGTTGGAACTCTGAAAAAGACAGACGCTCTTTGGCCTTTTACGAAGCGGCTACTTAAATTCGCGTAATCCGACAGGAACGAGAGGATATCTCGTCCCGGCGATTCAACATGTCGTATGGGTCCAGTTAGGCCTAGACAATATGCAGATAAAAGAAGGAGATCGTTCCTCTAATGGAATAAATAATGCGAAACAGAGGGAAAGAGAGAGCAGTTGCCTTAACTGCTCCATTGTGTTGGATCGAGTTCGCAGGAATCGAGTTAATCGTTTTATTATGTCCTCTTCCGTCTTTAAGACCGCTTCGAGGAGATCGAGAGGAGAAAGGATCCCCGTCCGGAGAAATCTTCGCTTCGACGAGGGAATTGAACGGACTTTAATTATGGTGGAAAGGACAACGATGATCGACGATCGCGATAGATTTCGACGAGGACTTCCTTGTATCTCGCTGTATACAATTGATTCGCGAACAATAGGTGGACCTTTGCTCGAAACGTTTCGGAGGTTATTCTACTTGCTTTTATTCTGATCATCCATTTCTACTTAACGCGTTGAAAGTGGGCTATTATTCTTTTTAATTTCTAAGTATCTACATAAAACTTCGGGTGTTCGCGAAAGGGTTAATTAACAACCCTGTTCTCAAGTATCCGGAATGCTCCAAGTACCTTTTACAAAGCGATCTAACGATATCGTCGAACAAACGGGAACGTTGTTACGCCAGAATATATCTTAACGAGTGTTTCGGCTTGTCTCCGCATTTACGCGGTGTCGAAGTCGAACACGGTGGCAAAAACCTATCGCAGCCGTGTCTTTGGCGAACGCGTTTTGCACCGAGTGGCGGGTAAATCGATGGCCATTAGTTGGATAGTCGAGTTTTTACTAGGGGTCCTTTGGTTGGCCCTACCACAGGCTGTCGACGGTTCGGCTACCGGCTCGTGGAGAACAATGGGTCACAAATCACCGCTGGTACCAGCTAAATCTCGTTTCGCCAACTCCAACGGCCAACGTAAGTTCTAACGATACGTGGAATAAAAGAAGGTTCCTTCGACTCGTCTCCAGCGGGTACGGTTTCGCACCTTTTTTCACCGCTCGAAAGGAGAATCAATCCGAACGAATAAATTCAAAGGTTCTTTTGTACCACGAATCGACTTCTTTCTCGTGTTCGCTTGCCTCGAAAGCCGCGCTATTTCTGCCGCTTTCTTTTGTTTCTCTGATCCTACTTTGTCTGGTTAGAGGATAAAATAATAGTAACACTATTTTCATCGCAGAATATTTATTATACGATACATTAATGTAGGAAATTAAAAATACCCATCAGACGACCATGTCATAAATCAAGATAAGTCATCTTGTCTTGCCGTGACTTATTTGAAGTCCACTCTCGTCCGACCGTAGATTACCTTGTTCGCTGCTTCTACTTGCTTTCGGACCCAGATGTCGGCCAGAAGCAACCCAGTTCGAGTCTCTTTGATCGAGGATAAACGTCGCCTGACTCGTAGTCCAGCTTTCCTGTCCCGTGGTCCTGGTAAAACCCTTCGCGCCGGAGATCATCTCCTCGTCGAGCAGAAAGACCGAGGGGAAAATGGAAATTGTCGTTGGAAGTTTTCAGAAAATGTCTCGCTCGTTTCCCTGGAATTTCAACGAAGCTAGTTTGTCGCGAGATGGTTCGAAGTGTAAAAGAAGTACAACGAGGGGGGGAGAGAGAACGGTGGCGTCGAAGATAAAAACGGAATGGAGTATCCCGCCCGATTATCGTTATCATCGACGAGCACACGATGCTGGCAAACTGTACGAGTACCTACTTACAACCACGATACTCGGATATTACAGGTATTTCTTCGATAGGATAGCGGCCGACGTGTGGCAGACTGCAGACGGGAAAAGAAGGGAAGAGACGTAGGGATGGAAAGGGTGGAGAAAAGCAGGCTAAGGGGAGAGAAGCCTTGGGGATGCTGGCGTGCCGATACGATCTGATAGTCTATTTATCATTCGTCGCGCTTACCTTCGTTTGGTTTTCATGGGATCTTTACCTGAACGCTCTTCGGCTCGTTCGCGCGTAACCAGGATCTTGAATGAAATAAATTCATATCAAACCGATGGGAGCCACAACGATTTCCAAGTTATTTCTATCGTGACTTAGGTCGCGAGTCGTTGGTTTGTCCGTGCGATGAATACGAGAGGAGAAGGAAAAGAGAGAAAGAAAGGGATACGTGTGTTTGACGAGTGGACCCGATTGTATCGTATAGTCGAGTATGGTTCGTCCAATGGCAGATCGATATCGTGCTTCTTAACGGATTTACGAGCCGTCTTATCTCTCAAAGGCACCGACGACCACGCACCGCGATCGTTCGGATACTATCGCTTAACGATTTCGTTCGGTACTTTACCTGTACTCCCTTCAATGCCAACGATTGTCCGATCGGTGGTCGGTTCGAACGCGTGCGCGACAGTGCTCGGAACGGAAACGATATCGTTCACTGTGTAAGCTTTCGACGTTCGATCGACAACCGACCACGCGACCTCTTTTCTTCCATTGCAACGCGACAAGCACCAGCAAACGTTCGACGTATGTCCAAAGAGATCTCGTTCCGTGCCGTTCAGACAGCATTTCCTTTAGAGGAGCCACAGCTCGTCGAACCAATAATCAAACTCTAACCCGTCAACGGATAACAGGTTTCTTTCCGAGGCTGGATGAATTAAGGCGTAGGGTGAAAAGGGTTCGAGGTTGGTTCCTTTCGTTTGACGGACAATCGGCCTCCCTCGGGGGCTGATATTAGGCAGTCCATCAAATGAACGGTTTCGGTTGGAATCATATTCTTAGGATGATTTTTATGTGGGATTAGTTAGGAAATTATTATTGATCATTGACGAAAGGAAAACATTTTTAAATTAGAAGTTCCTTAATCAACATTAGGAAAGATAAGTAGAATTCTTCAAACGCCGCTGAATGTATACCTGGGAAGTCAGACTTATAGGAAGGTCGGAGTAAATTGAGTTTGTTACACCGGATACGTGGTTCGGTCGGAATCTTTCGGAATTGCCAGGACTTGGCTGGAGGTGTATGTTAGCGGGGCGAAGAGGAAGGGCGTTGAAATTACGAGCACGGAAGCTGCGGGAATCGATAGGAGGAAAGCGTCTCGTTAGCTGGCAATAGCCGTGCCGGGTAACGCGTGAACGAGCTACAAAGACGAGGCAAGATCTCGACGATTTGTACGCGGATATGGGTTCGTTGCGGATCCGCTTGCGAAACCGCGTATTATCGAGCATTACGCGGCGCGTACTCGCGCGGTCTGCTCGCATAATCGGGATCGTTTACCGCGGCTATACCGTCGCGTCGTGCCGCGCCGGCAGGCTCGATTAATACACTCCTCCACGATTAGGCTGCGAGTTAGCGAGAAACCGTAGAAGACGCGGCTAGCTAACGCCGTTGCGCCGAATGCTCGACGCCAATTTGCATATCGTGCGTGTCTGCTTGTCTTGAAGCATTTGCCAGCATCGACTCGCATTATCGCGGAAACCCGGCTGCCTGTTACTTCGACGCGAAACATACACCTGCAGGGAGATTATTCGATAGCACGCTTGCTGCTTCTAGGAATTGTTCCCCCTCTTCAAGTGTTTTATGTTACGAGCAAATGGACATTGCTTTGAAACGAAATTTAAGGAGCATCGTAATAATATCAAAACGATCCTCGTTTTTTAATTCCATTTTCGTGGCATCGATCACTGTTTATAGGTTTTTCGATCATCTCGGTCACCGCGGAGGCCGTACACGGTATTGCACTCACCTGCTGCGTTTAGCGGCTGCCTGTTGCCTTAACGACGCTTCGAGGACAGGTAGTGAGCGAGAGTGGCCGTTAAATTATCCAGTTTATCGTTTGGAGGATCGTAAAATCTGCGAGGAAGATCCTCGCGGACTCCCGAGTCCGCCGCCAACCTCCTGACAGGATGAATTGTGACCGAGACCGAAATCAACTCGGCCTCTCTTTTTATCATCGTTCTCCCGGTCGAAATACATAAACCGTGGTTGCTAGATTTTTATCGCGACTCGACTCGCTACGATTTTCTTCATCCACCGGAGAGAAACTTCTGCCACGATTTATCATTTCAGCGCGGATAACTTCTCGCCAAGTCGATCGAAACTTTCCGCGGTTTTCGTGCACTCGCTCCCATGTAACCTGCAACACCTGCGCCTCGAACGGCGTGAATTTTTCTTCAAAGACGCGTGAATTTCCGTGAGAAAATCGGCTGCGATTCGGGACAGCTGCGGTAGCGGTCAACAATAGGCGAGAGATAGCCGGAGTCGAGATTTATCTTGGACACGACTTTGCGAATCTCGAGAAGCACCTGTTTAGCCACCGAGATTATCTCGAAACTGGTCCGTTCCTCGATATCCTCGTCTGAACGGGTCGACTTTGGCCCATTGATGTGTAAATGCACCTTAACGCATTGAATGCTGCGTGGTCAGACACGTTACAGTTGCAATTATTCATAATGGAGTCGCTCCATTTTTCAATTTCAACTTTCTCCTGATGATATCTTGCGTAAGTGATATATTAATGCTACTTTTTAACTTCGTTCATTTCCTTGCTACTCCATCGTTGCCCTCCGCATTCAACGCGTTTATCCATCGGCAACGTGCTCCCTTCGTGTCTCTTATTAGCGCACAGATTGCTGCACCTTTTTTTCTTCCCTCTGTTATTAACTATTCTACGCGTTGATCTCGGTACACCGGTTGAAAGGATAAAACACGGACGACCGGAGCCTGGTAATTAGCGTTCGCTGTGGATACGCGCGTTTGTAGGAATATAATTAGTCCAAGTGCTGGGGGGCACGCTTGAAATGCAGAGCCTCGACAGGTGAACGACAAAGAACGAATTCGTACGATGCTGCTCGACTAGCCAGCTACCTGTTCTACCACGAGACATCGAGATCAAAGCATGTCGCTGAAGTTGTTTACCGTATTTGCCGCGGAGAGGGAAACGAACGTGAATCGCATCGGCAAAGGCACCTTGCTCCTTCAGCGAATTATGCATTATATTTCGTTACCCGTTCGCAGTCCTTTTCATCGGCGCGTAATTCGAGCAAAGGAAAGCTTTGTTTTCAATTATAATTTTTGGAGGATTTACGTTTGATTCGGCAATTAAATCCTAAAATTGAGGATACGCAAATTTTCGCCAGGGTAGAACGAACGATTCTCATTAATTCGTAGGGCATTGTTGACGATAGACGAGACGAGGGGTAGCCCAGGCGTCGATCCGTGGAAGGGCCAATAATTTCAACGGTTTGCAGGCATCTCGAGCGCGGTTCGAGCAACTTAAGCTTTAAAGCGACAGCTGTGCCTCGACGGCAACAACAGACACGGGACCGCAGAGTCACGATAAACTCTCATAATTCACTTAGGCGATATCTGGCTGTAGGAGAGCCGTTGGTAAAGCGCTAGTCGGGGAAATTCCTCCATTGAATGCGAGAATAATATTCGTTTCGTAACATTTGTATACGCGCGCGTACACGATTATTCATACGGCTGGCCATTGTACGTGCTCACGCGGATCTATCCTACTCGGGCTGGACAGACAGATGAACGTTTTCATACAAGACGCTGGTCTAATGAAATCCACGTGCGTGAAATTTCATGAAGAAAACCTTGAACAGAATCGCCACGAATTTACGAGGCTACTAATAAATAAGGAATAACAATAAAGTGGGATTAAGAGGAATCCAGGCGTCTATGTTTCGCGGTTACTCATAAAAGTGTCCAATACATGTGATCGATGGGGTCGTATTTATTTAAGAACAGCCCGAGATTTTCAATGTGGATGAAAGAAAAATTCGTTAGCTCAGCGAACAAAAATCCGATTTTGATTACGTTTAGGCAAACATAGGAGATATCTCGTACGATAATCAACGACCGAACGACGAAGCGTAATGATCTTGCTTGTATTGTCGCCGGTTGCCTAATTGCGAACTGTTTCAGCTGGCGATAAGCGCGGCCTGGCGTTGATCGTGGTCTTTGGTTAGGCGGCGGTGACGGTTTACGGCGGTCGCACAATAGATTCGGTTTGATGCATAGCCAGAACACGGGAGACCGTTAATTTCGCGTCCTCGTGGCCCACAACGGTCCCGTGCGCGGATTGCCGTTCTCCGTCAAACGTCGTTCGCGTTAATAACTCATCGAAGTAAATAATAGCATTTGCCAAAGTGGAGCGTCGAGCGTCACTGGTCCCCCCCGTCGGTTTGTCATCTATCGAGATCACGTCGTATCGATCGATTTCTCTCGTTAATACGCGTCCCGTTATACGTATCTCGTTAATACGCCCCGGCACGTCGATCTATTGTTATGAATTTATACGCGACAGCCCTACCGTTGCCGTCGATCGGCTTTGCGAATCGTAAGATGATGGATGAACCACCGGCAGTTTAATGGAGTGTCCGAGAACGAAATTTCAAATGGACGAATGTGTCTTGGTTGGAAATGATTTCTTCTGAAAAATATTTATTAGGAATAATTGTTATTAATTCGTGCGTTTTGTTTCAGGAACAATGTCAACGTCGATCCTCCGCCGCCCGTAGTACCCGCGGCGAGGAAAGAACCGCACGAAAACATCGCCCGGATAGCAAAACGGTATCTCGACGATAACATGCAGCAGGCGTGGATCAATCCTCGTCTGATATCGATGGTGAGTGAATATAAATGCATCGATTATACGGTACGTTAGCTGACCGTCGTAGCCGAGGTTCTCACGTTCCCTGCCGAGATATCCATTATCCTTCTAGCGTTCAGACACGCGCGAAGGGCTGTAATTTCAACCGGACAACAAATTAATTCATACTGGAAGCCGGTTTTTGACTCAATTCGGTTGATTGGCAAACTATCGTTACGAATCGCGGAATTCAATTATTGCAGAGTGATTGAAAGAACACGCAAATGTTTCTTTTCGATAATAATATATTCTTCACTCTGGGGTGCGTGTATCACGCAACGGTATGACTTGTCGGATGAAGAATTTATTTTCTTACATACGATTTCAGCGATTTTTCTACTTTTTACACGCGACTCTAACGACTCAGTTTATTTTCGCGAGACCTACTCCTAAAGATTCGAATAAAAGGAGTCGTTGAAGTAACGAGAGCGAGCGTCGGATAAGATAGTTGGCTACCTAATTTCCATTTTTCGCGTATTCCTGCGTTATTAATTCCGACTGTCGCCTGGTAGCTTCGTTTCTCTATCTAATATAGCCTCGTTTACGTCCCTCAAAACGCTTAAACGGCTGCGTAAATACGGAATACAGGTGGAAGTAACGAGTAGTAGGCGTTCGGAATATCAGGCGAATAAAACTTGCCTCGAGCCAAGCTACGATCCCTCTCATTAGAGTCGCGACTAAAGCGGAGTCGACTTGTCGGACTGAACAGGTCCTGGGATTAAGATGTGCACTTTCGAGACGTTTAATCGCTTGCGTGCACCTTGCAACGCGATACGTGTTCATTCGCCTTTTCGTGTTATTACCTCGTTCGAGCAGTTTAGAAGGAAACCACGATTGATCGGGTACTGTTTCGAAGTTCCTGATTGAAAATTTATTATCAGCCTTCCGGGTGTAAGTCGGGTTAATACTGCAATCAATTTCATTAACCGGCTACTGTGTCGTGTTTGTAATTACAAGTGACAAGTTCTAATTAGGACAATCGAGGAATTTCCAATAAGAAGAGCAATAGAGTCATCGTCCCATTTTGAGAGTGATTCGCGCGACTCATTCGCGAATAACCATTGAAATATCTCTTTCACTTTGCACGCGATACTATATTGGAACGGCGACGCGCGTTCTACGCGTACAAATTCTCTGAACCGTGTTGCATCGACGTTCGAATATCGACGCATGGTAGAGCACGCTGTAGACAGGTAGAACGTGTGGACGAGTTATTAAACGAGCCAATAACAAACTCGTGATCCACATAACCCTTCGTTATGTTGGCGGCAGCTATTGGCCCATGCGAGGCAGCAATCATCGCTGCCAGCAACGAGCAGCCGTTTCGTAATCCCCGACAACTTGGCGCGAACTCGTTATTTTCTTTCCTCCGTTCTTTCTCCTCTTAGGGTACTCCTTGCCCACGACCTTACGTAACATCTTCAAACGCGTTTCCCTCGGTTTCCCGGCCTCCCGGTTGCTCCGATAATTTCACCCACCGGCTCGCACACCTGCGTGCTCCTCGTACAATGGCGTAATCGAGTGCATCTCTTTCTTCATCGAGATTTTCTCGCAGCGTCGAGCAAACGAGCTGAGTTTGTTAAATCTGGACGTGAAAGGAGCGGATTTTTAGACGCGTTGAATCGAAGAGCTCGTTGATTGTACCGCGATAGGGTAGACAAATTTAATAGAAAAGGAACCGGGTTATCGTTGACAGAGTCTTGTCAGCCGGGTACAAAGTTGCGCGTCATGGGAAAAGGAGATATCTCGGTGGCTGACAGTCGACGAGTTACGAGCACGAAACGAACGAATATTGCTCGAACCCGTTCGCCAGGATTGTATCGTGTATTTGTCAAATCGCTTGAAACGCTCCGCGGGTCCCCGAGCGAGTTTCTGCACCGCGGTTACGCTACTGTCGTTGCATTTGCGCGCTCGCCATCGTGTTCGCTAGTCCCTGGTCAGGATTTACGATCGTTCCAGGTTACTTATAGCTGCCGGCTTTATTAGCATGATCGGTCCCTCGGAGGATAGATTACCCCGTGAAACCGGATCATCCTTGGACCAGCAATCCGATCGTCCGGCAGCTACGTAGCTCCGGAGAGGACTCGTTTCGAGGCGTGCAACCAGGACGGTAGTCGTGCTTCCGTCATACCTCGACGATGCCATTTGTAATTTGCTACAAGGGTGCCTCGTTACGACCGGTTCTAAATTGCTACGACTCTACTGTTGTCCCGCGACTCGCGTTCACTTGCTCGCTGGAATCTCGGTATCTGGGAAAGAGGTGGGATTCGATCGGTATCGGAGCTGTTCGATACTTTGAAATCGAACGAAGTATTCGCTATTATTTTCGTAGCAAATAAATAACGAAATCGCGCAGCTGCAGACTAACGTTTCAAAGTGACGAAGAGAGCCATATTTTGTATGGCACATTTGCTAAGACGATTGATTGCCGGGAGGAAAGTTAATTAAGGAACGGGCGAAACAAGATTCGTTCGCAGTCTAGTCAGAGATCAGCCATTTAATAATCTCGAAAATTCTGACGATTAGGAGACGAGAAAACGTTCGTTTTACACGTGTGCGTAACAGTCTACGCGTTTCCTATATCTATGTATACACAGAGGAGCTATCCCGTATATCTCGACGCGATTCCCCGAGTGCCCTGCACTCAGTTCCTCTAATAACAATAATAATAAGAAGGGATGGAGGCCCGTTTTAATCAGAGGGTCTGCCTGCCTGACGTGATTAACTCGAAGAGCCCTGGGAAGACGAGAGACGGTAGAAGGAGAGGAGGGAAAAGGGGAAAGACGTCGGTTGGATGTCGCTGTCATTTTCGGTGTTTATCATATCAGCGAGCTGGGAGGGGCTTTCCTTTCGTCGCCCCCGGGGTAAAAGGATGGGGTTAAATCTTGGATTTCACGCCCGATTTGTGCCTCCTTCTACTACTTTTTTTCCCCGTGGTCACGCCGATCTTGCCCCTTCGTCGTTACCGAACCGTTCGAGCGTAGAAAATGCTTCAACAGACAGCGCTTGTTCCCCTTTCGTATTCATTGTGCCCGTTTTCCGAACGAACAGATAGCACGAGTATATTACGTAATACCACGTACGGTCCGTAGGCTTTATCGGGCGGTCATAAATCGGCCTGGAGCGCGAGGCGCGCGACGACGGCGAGTAATAAGGGAAAAAGCGGATAATTAAGCCCTGTCTCGACAGATAAATCATATATCCGATACGTTGAATATGCTGGGTACAGAGAAAATGTGAAACGTAGAAGGTAGAGTGTAAAGTGAAAGGTGTAGGAAGCAGAGGGTTATTCTACCAATGGTTCTCCACCGTAGATCCCCATAGATTCTCTAGAATTTGATTCACGTAACACGCTATTAAACCGGTCGCGTCTATTGTTCGCGATTTTCCCGTGGACAATTTAAAAAAGAAGACCCAAAGATGAATGCTATTATGCGTTCCATTCAAGCCGATGGAAAAGCAGCGCTCCTCTTCCTCCATCTCGAAGGTACAGAGAAGGATTTTACTTCGGTAGACGTCGCTCTTCTTGCCGGAATTAAAGTCACGTCTATGGGGTCCCGACATTGAGAACGTCTCCGCTATTTCTCTTCTCTTCTCAGCCGTTGCCTTGCGTCTCGCGTTTTACTTTGGACGTCTAATTAACAAGGTTTTCCTGAGGGTTTTCAAGGCGTCTTGCCGCCGACAAGTAACCGACGAGGCAGTAAATAGCGTCGCGCAAGGTACATCGGTTCTCTTTCTCTCGCGCGAATCCACTATCTCCCTCGCCGGAATCGAGCCACCCGATAACGGTTCGAATTTTTCGATAGAACACCTCTTTAGACGCTTCCTCTCCCACGATTCATCGCGCGGATCGAGGCAGATATCGGCCCGTCGCGTCGGCTTCGACGCCGTGGAAGAAACTGGTTTCTTTCGAATCCGAAGAATCCGCCGAGTCAGCCCGCGGAGAAATTACAAGCCGAGGGACGATGACTTCTTAAGTAGTATCGCTATTTTCGAGCGGGCAAAGTTGCCTCGTAACGTTCGAGGAAGTGTCTTGAAAGATTTTTTTACCCCCTTCTTTGAATACCACTTCAATTTTAACCCTTTCAGAACGGGGCAACTAACCGTCCCGTATGACCGAGGCAAGAAATACCCGATAGTACTCGGAAGGGTTAATAAGGAGGAAAATCAACGCACAACGTGCAAAGGATTAGGTTCTGCGAACGAAAATTGGTACGCAAGAGTTAGGTATCGATCGCAAAGTTGAACGTTACACTGGATGCGAACCGCGTAGTCTTCGTCGGGGGGTGGTAGAGATAAGGGAAGAAGGATAGGAGGTTGGTTGCTTTAATATTCCGTTTTGCTCGCTTCATTAGCGCGGTACAAAAGTGGCTTAAAATAATTGAGTCTACGCCGAGTATAATGGCCATTCTGATATCCCATTGTCAACCAACTCGGACTCTTGATTCCAGGCGTTATCAATGGCTGCTTATTTCCTTCATTGTGATCGCGCACGCACCCTTTGTTTTTGTTTAATTTTTCAACCCCTCCGATATCTCTCGCCCACCATAGACGCTTCTCCCGATCCACCATCCCTGTTTGCTCAAGTCTCGTCGGATCGACGAAAAATTCTTTTTTGATTTATTACCAAATGCCCGAAGTTCGTATCGCATCGTGTCTTTCATAAATTCTCAATGTCGTATCTTACGGGACAAGAAAAAGCACACTAGTTGGTGGGAAAACGTAGAATCGGAATTCTAAATTAAATAAAGCATTCATAAATTCTCGGCAAGTGGCAGCGTCGTACGGTGGTGGCGATGGGGTTGCAATTTTTTTTCCCCGTTTCAGAAGAAAGTACACGAGGCAGCATTTTAATTCCTCTGTTCCCCTTCGCAACCCTCTCTTTCGCTTCCTTTCTTACCCCTGCAGCCTAATATTCTTATCCAGTAGCGCACGGTACCCGCGGTTCGCATTTCTCGCGCTTCTTCCGGTAATATCCGGCTACTTTCCCTCCATAAACCTCTAAGTTTATGGTAAATTGGCCAGAGGATTCTTGTACCTCCTTTTTTCCCCGACGATGTTTCTTTTTCTACGTGCCGTTCTCCTTCCACGCGAACGTTTTCCCTCTGTCTCGCGACGCATTGTTTCGTTCGCGTTTTCCATGCGATATCCGCGTTTAAAGACGGCCGGAACAGCAGTTTCTTTTTCTCCACGACGTTTCTTTCCTTTTATTCATTCTTTCTATACGCTCGCGATGCAATGCTATCTTTGACAGAAATTCCAAAGCGTGGTGTACTGTAGTATCTTTGGTATTTACTTAATGTACCTGAGACAAGTTTGAAAAATTTCCATTTACACGGTGAAGAATGCACGAGTTTTCTGGAGAATTCATTCTTTCAAACAGCGAGTATGTTGACGAGAATACTCTTGGGATTCTCGAGGAGATTTTCGAAGTTTCATTCGCACCCCGGCTTAGTCTTCGACGCCGAGGAAGCGGTAAGGGTTTAAGCTGCCACCCTAAACCCGTGTACACGACTTCTCGTTATTAATTACTCGAAAACTCGAGGCCCGTCCGCCGCGTAGAACCCATCAAAACAACGCACCGACACGAATCTCGAGCTCTCGAGCACGGATTCGCGTCGAGTGGATCCGAGCCCCGGTTCAATCATTTTTCAAACGCGTCCTGATAATTTTTCAATCCTCGACCAGGTGTCCGGAACCCTTCGCGTAGTGACTCACGGTTAAAAAATTTTTATCGCCACCAATTGCGTTTCTTTTCAACCGTTCAATCAAACATCCGCGAAAGATTGCGAGCTTGCGGCTCGTAACGGAGGGACGCGGTTCGATGGTTCGCCAGAGGGGTTAGAATTCGAATGGTGGAAAACGCTGACTGCGAAATAACCGGCGTCGCTTTTTTTATGTGACACAAAGTAGCACTTTGCCAAATGACCCGAGCCTTTTTTAGGGTGCTACCTTCGACATCCACGTCGAAGAAATCGCGACACGGTTCGACCGGAAATTTCCTTCCTTCGGGATTGAAATCACCCTCCGTTGCTTCGTTGCAACCGGTCTTCTCGTCAATAATATTGCTAATACTATATTCTGCACGCGTATCGTTTCATCAGCCTTCGATTTCCATAATTGGGGATAAAGTCGAAGACAATTGTACGTCGCATCGTTGTCCAGAATCAATTTCTGTCCGGCTCGGTTGCGACGTCTCGCGGCACAAAGGTTGCAGGTACGCGACGATATATCTGGTTTATAAATATTAAACCGAGGGAATCACGGCTCCTCGAGAAGGTATCATAACCTTAAGACGTCGGACTGTGCATTGAAGGGGGATCAAAGGGATTTGCGGAAGGTATCCCTCGTTTCACGATATTACCCCTTATACTCCGAAGACTTATGCTTCCGAGCAACGTACACACTGCGAGCATCTACACGTACACGGTACGCTATCCATAAAATTATGACGTTGCTACGTTTATGACGTCTGCAGAATCTTGTGTTTCCTACGAGCAAGTCGCGGCGTCGATTGATTTCCGCTGCTGACTTACGGACCTTTTTTCTCTTCGTGGCTCATCGACCAACGACAAAAGTTACGAGGGTGTTCAAAAACTACTAATGCTCTCTGCGAACGACTTGCTTCGGACACGTGCTGTATTAATCATCGTGTCGTATCGCAATTTATTTCAAACTATTTCTTCCCCCCTTTTTTCGTTGCTTCACCGAAAGAATATTAGTTAATTTACATTCGGACAATTAAACTGGAAAGGAAGAAGGGGTTGGATCGGTGAATCGACAAAGGCAATCTGGCCAGGGTAAAGGAGAATTGTGATTTCGAATCTCGGTCCAGTGAACCGTACCAAGGATCCCCTTTTTCCTTACGAATTGTTGTCGGAAGACGGAGAAAAAGGAAAGGAAAGGAGGTTGGATAGGTGTCGGGGTTTGTGCACGCTCGAAATATCATCGGTGTCGTTCGCGCGCTGGAAACGGCAATAAAAGATAAGAAGACGGTTACCCGAACCGAGTTGCAATGGATCGTAAAAGATTAACTTTCACGTGCCCGATTTGCATAACCTTCTATACCTATCTATTTCCTTCAGATACTTGTGCATAAAAAAACAATTTACCCTGCAGCTTTCGTTAAATAAAAACGTTCATCGGCGAAGCATCAAGAGGGATGAGGAATAAGTTTGCGAAATTTCCAGTGGTTCGAACTGCATTATTGTTTCGAGACTGTAATTACACGGCAAAAAAGTGGATAAGGATGAATTCGTTATCTCCCCTTCTATTCTTCCAGCCTACCCTTGGAATGTTGAAAACTCGCAGGCAGAGTTTTCTGAAGTTTTCCGAGCGAACGGTAGCTGGTTGTTGTAAGAAGATAAAAAAAAAGTGATCGGGTAACAGCTTAATCGGTTCGGAAATGTGTAATGCGTAGTCCGGGGCAATAAGTTAGCCGTGGCGAGGGAAAAAGATTGTCGACGCACTATGGTGGTCGAGGATGGATGGAGAAGCGGGAGTATGTCGAGGTGGTGAATCAGGGATAAGAGATGGCGAAGGTAGGGGGTGGTTAGCGATGGACGGGGCCGAGGGGCAGACAGGCCGTCGAGCGTCGTTAATTTATGGACTTATTTTTCCCGGCGTGCGGTCGCAATTAATCCTGCGCTTTAATTGCTTCGTAACGCGCCCCACGAAAGGATCTTTCGATTTGATTAATCGGATTTGACGGATGTCGCCGCGCAGTCCCGACCAAAGGGACGAATCGTTATATACCGGAAAAGAAAAGGAATCTATCCTCTTTTCTTTGTCTTTGAGGTAATATTTGTCACAGCGACGACTTCGTTTTTTTGCTCTATTATCTGTCGCGCGAGAGTTATTTTGTATTATAACTCAATGTTCCGAAATATTCACCGCGTCTACGCGCTGCAATATCATAGGATTAACGATGGTTGTTGATGGACAAAACCCAATGGAACGTGGCGACAGGATGAATACGGGAGATCCGGTAGATACGGGACGGATGGTGCGATATTTTCAGAAGAAATAATCCAAATATTTAGAGGTACGCCGGTGTTCTATAAAATTCCATCAAATTCCCGACACATCAAACCCCACGAAAACCGGCTGTAAATTAATCCACGAACGTATGGACTACAGCGAACATCAACCCCGCAACTCCGCGTATCGAACATTTAAATCGTTGAAATACCAAAACCGGAGACGACTAGGTTTTATACCTCGTATAGAAATATCGGGAATGTTATAAAAAATTAAACGTCGCCGGGTTTTATAATTTCATCGATGAAATCGTTATTGAAGCGATGTTTTTTCTCCCCTTTTTGTTTCCCGATTCTGAAAATAATTACTCTCTTCCGCGCCGGGGAACTATGTAAAAATATCTCTCTCTTTTGTTTTCGTTTCGCCAATTTTCCCATGAAAATTTTCGAAAAATTCGCGAGAAACGCGGGAAAGTTATATGGAGTCGAATTTTCCACTCGTCGACGAATAAATCGAATCAGGGAACGAGCTGGGGCGTGGAAATCCACGGAAAGTTACATCGTTTGTTTCCTCGGTTTCCGATGTATGCGTGTACACTTGTAATATGGACAAAGCCAATGGAAAACGGAGAATTTGTCATGGTTCGCTTGTCGTCAACATTTTCCACCTGCACGTGCGCGTTAGGTGTTTCTACTTTCTTTTTCCGGGTAGCTAGGCGTTCGACACCTGCTAGCTAAATTATTGCTCCGCGAGCTGTAAACGGTGGGAAGGATTCACGGTGGTTTGCTTGCGCGAGTGTATCAAGTTTTTAAAAAACATAATTTATCTCGATGGAAATTAATGTTAATACGATTCGATGCCTTTAATTCGTAATAATTACAAAATATCTAAATTGAAATTTCTAATTATCAGTTTCTCCTTACTAATTTACTAATGTATCGGTTAATTAATTCTCAATTACTTAACGATCGTGTTGGAGGATTATTACGAAAACGTTAGTGGAAGTAAGAACTTTGCTAATCGCAGGTTGTTCCTCTGACCTTTGCTCCGCAGCAAACCGTTCGTTTCAACTGCAATGTAATATTCTCCTTCAGAAATAACAGCCTCCTAATGCACTTAACGATCTCTGCACGGTATCGTTCGCCGTTTCACGGTCATTTCTCTTCGACCCCGAAATTAGTGGGGCGGAAAGATACGCGATTCCCGGATATTCCCTGTAAGTAGTGGGCAGCAGCCTAAATACTCGTACGCTTCTGAAATAGGATCGTACAGCGGGCAATCTACAGGTCTGGTAAAAGGGATTTACGATCACTTTATTTCTCATCAGACGATGAAAAAGGAAAAAATGACTCCGCCAGTCGAGTTTCTACGTTTTCAGACCGCTCTTCCGTTAGTCCGAAAATTTATCTTCTAATTTATTAGTCTCTTGGCTTCGTGCATAGTTCAGTTTAGTAGACACGCGGGTGCAATGCGAGGAATATTTGATCGGTGAGGGCGCCCTTGGGTGCCCTCGAAACACCTTTATTTTCGTTTCGCCTTGGTACAAAAGAAAACGAAAGAAAGTAGGTGTTTTCATTCGATTCCATTGAATTTCTTGTTTTCTAGACGAGATAAGTATTGTCACATACCCTGTAAAAACGAAGGAAATTGGTAATGAAATTGGTAATTAAAGTTCCTCGTTAGATCCATACGTTGCACTTGCTGATTTATCAAAATTTCTGTAATTCATTATTTGTTTGACAAACTTGAAAGAGTGTACGCGACAAGTGTACCGAGTTGTTCTCAGATTTCCAACCGTGACAAGAAGTCTCGTTTCCCGCGAGATCGCCTCCCTCTTCTTATAAATCATACTTCTACTCGGTTGGTTAACCTTATGGGGGATGGAGGGAGGTAGGAGCCCCATAGTCCTTTGCAGAGTCTCGTTCCACAGGCTGTGGCTATGTTTATGTGCCATTTGCCGGGGAAAGTGAAATAATCGTCGTCGACGTCGTTATAGCCGTTGTCGACGCCGGCGTCGTCGTTATCGTGGATCAGCCCGCGAAATTTTCCAGCGTTCCTACAGGAAGGAAGAAATAATCGGTGCTGGTAATTCGTGGAAAATTCGACGAGCGTTAAAATGTATCCGCGGACACTGGCCGGAGGATTTCGAGCGGAAACAGCGTCGAAACACGCGATTAAACGATGCATGCCATTAATATATAATTTAATGACGACCACGCGGCGCGTTCGTAATATTTCGAATTGCGATTGGATTAGCGAACATCATATCGCGAATTCATCGTTATGCACGCGTGGCTGTCGATGACGAGATTCTTTCTATCGGTAAACCAATCGTTGAACGGAACTGCCTTAAATCTACAACCCCCACCGACTGGTTATTATATAGAGGGTAATGCTTGATTTTAAAAGTGTTAATCGCCCTGCTGCGGCGGATATTAAAGCTCTGGACCGGACGTGTATCGGAATTCGTTATAGGTTCCGGGGGGGGGAAACGCGCGTCGCTATCGACAAAACTTCCTCGTCGTTGGCGGAATGAACGAGACGGGCCTTCGGACACAGAGCGTATATTGTGGTCGGATCGACGTGTGCTAACCGTCGATTTCCATATTCAGGAATTTCGTAGGAATTCGTCGGCTGTCTCGTTCAACCTGATTTCACTGAAACGTACATCCTTTTTTTTCTAAATACCTTCTCGACGTATTCCCGATTGCGAATAAACAGAGAACATAGACGATTCTTAAAAAATTTAGGAGAGATCATCGAAAACTCGTCGCTAATCCCAACGATAAATCTTTTTTTCTTCCTTTCTGTTTTTCCACCGCGTACTCCGCGACTTATCTGGTAGGCGACACGATGCTGTTCGACGCCGCTAGAAATCGGGGCTCGAAACCGATATCGTACACGAGGGTGCGCGAATAATTTTCATCGGAGGGAATCGATCGGGAAAATTGAATATTCTCGTTAAGAAAATATTTCCACAGGCCCGACCGGTCGGATTAAGCCGGCTTTGAATTTCGCCGTTTCCCGGTTACCCTTCAATCCTACGCTGCCTCGTCAACCGTCTCGTCTACGTCGAGGACAGACATTTCGAAAATCTTTCGAACGCTCGGACGCGAAGTCGCAATTAAAATAATTATTTTTAGAGAGGACGCCGTAGACGAGTGTATTTATCGACGATTACTTGATTGACGAACTCTCTGGAGGAGGAAGATAAAAGTCCTCGCCGTTTCTGTGGATAAAACGATCAAAAAGTTTATATTTCTTTTCATCAATTCAATGCACCATTTCGGGAGTATTGAGCTTGTTCCTAAAACAAAATTGTACTTGATTCTATTGTTAAGAGTAGCGGAGATTCTTCGGCCGATAATGTGGACCAGCCGAAAATGTGTGTGTGTGTGTTCGTGTTGAGGAATTTCACAACGTTTCCGTCGAGGGTACTTGTGGCCCGCAGGGTTCCACCCTCTCGCGACCGCGGACTTGACGGCTGATTGAAAAGTTACTGCGCCCCCAATCTAGAAGATGAGCCCCCGAAATTAAATCACTGCTTTCGACGGGGTAGCTGCGCGAGGGATTGAAACGATGGACCTAGTAACGGGATCGTTCTGCCGTTTGTTTCACGGACTATTAAGTCACGTTTGAGGTTTATTTGCAGGAGAAATATCAAAGAAATTTTCACGATGGATCTCTTCCATTCGATGACGCGAAGAATCAACAGGATGATAACTGTGCGTGTCACGGTACAATTTACCGGAAAGGGACTCGAATCGCAACAGAGGGGACCAGCGCATTAACGACATTTTTACGTGATACCACAGTGGGTAGAGGGGAAAAAATTTGGTGAAAAAGCAGGGACAGAGGTCGGTAAAAAGCGCGGAAACTATGGGAAGGTATTTAATTAATCAGATTAGAGATGTAATTACCGGATCCAGAAATTGGAGCGCCATGGATGTACAGTCTAGCATGATCACGCGGGTAATTAGAGATCGCAATTCGTTAATTAGACGCATTAACGAAGCATTAACGTGGCATCGAGACAAACCTTGATGGATCCATGGATCGCGTGGGCGAACCGTCGCGTTGCTAGATAATTAATTATTGGGAGAAGAGAAAAACATTTGCTGTCGTTGCTTCTGTCAGAGGAAATTCCTGCGATGGCAACGGAACTGATGATAATAAACTAAGAGGTATTCTTCTGCTTTCTTAGATACTATTTTGTCATTTCTTTGCGCGGGAAAAGATATTCTCCGTAATTGCTTTAACCATTAAGCAATCCAGGATGCAGGGCAATATTCTGCCCTTAAATTTTTTAAATCTCAAATTATCTCAACGCACCCCTTCGTTCGCCCCATTTCCAGTCAATGTCTCGTTACCATGATTACAAAGACTCTTTGTTGAAAAACTGATTCGTATAAAAGCACGGTTTCTTACAACGCCTTGCTGTTTTCTCGATAATCTCAAAGCTCTCTGGACCTCTTGGTGGTCGAAAAGGAACGGTACGATCGCGAGTACTGGAAGGTCGCTTCTTTCCGTAATTAAAATCCGCTCGGTCTTTTTCCATTAGGCGGGAACGAGTGTAGCGGGGACGAGGAGCAGCTCGTTACAAGAGTTGTCCGCACGTGGAGGCCGAGAAAGGGAGGACATTCGGTCTCCATTATGCAAGGGTCACGCGTGTTAGGCCAACATAATATGCGACCGAGGTCTGTTCTTTTATATAGTTGCTGACTGCTCTTCTGTCTCCATCTCGAGCACCGCGAAAGGAACTGTCGTAATGCGAGGTAGGATAAATGAAAAACCGTCTTTAGAGCTGGCTAGATCGCTACGACGACTTCTAACCGAAACGAGAACCAAGGGAAGAAAAGATGGACGGTGTATCTTGGTTCGCGACAATCGCGACAGCCATACGCCTCGGGGTTGTTAAGTAAAGTAACCTACGACCTCGTTATCTTTCTTTCTTGAAAATGTCGGAACAGAAGTTTCTGTTCCTAGCGAAAGTATATTGTAGAGAACGCGGGAATGATTTAGGAATCGAAATGAAAAGGATTTAGAAACTTTTTCTTTAGTCTATATGTCCCAAGAATTTGTCCAGAAAGTGGGCGACCCACGGTACTTGGTCTCTTGTCCCTCTATCTCGAAACTTATCTTTATCTTTCTAATCTCGATCGACCGAAGATTACTGGAGGCAATTCCTTCTATTGTGACGTGAAAGACGTAAACCATTCTGACACTCCTGACAAATATTGACCAGAAACAGCAAACAGACCATCTCGCACGGCGGTGCGCTTTAATCAATGCTAACGATCCGTTTATTATTCGAGGGTCGGTCAAAACTTGGGGACAGGGATGACCTTTCGTGGACTTGCGAGGGTCAGTTCCCTCCCGCGCGTTGATGAAATTGCATTACCGCGTTCAATTGACGCCCAGACTAACTTCGCCGATCTCCCCTCGGGTTCATCTTCGGAGAAACACCAGACTGTGGATTAAAATTGCTTCCAGTAGCAATTCATTGACAATGGCCGACGATTGGCACTGTGTATCTTACGTTTATTGATCAGAAGCCGTCGCAGAGGATGATTACTTACAATGATACGTACTTTTATGACTTTCCGGCGAATTATTCTTGTAATTTGCAAGGAGGATCCGCTTGTTCCTTTTATATACACTCTGTCGAATGACTTCTTTTAGAAGATGCTCCTTCGAGGAAGCCGGGCTGCAAGAAAATTGGAACAGGGCCACTCGTTCGAATGCAATTAAAGTTCCAATGCGGCTACCGCTGATTTATGGATCGTAAAGAAGATTCGTTACTCGTCCCTTATAGATCCCTTCATTTTAAATAGCGTCTGCTTTTTTTTTTGCACAACTTCTTTTCCTTCGGGAATTACTTTTTACTACTTTTATATCTTCTAGGATATTTTCAAGTATTTATCAAGCGAGTTACATTGTCCCGGCTCGTTCCATGCACGATGAAACAATTGTACAGGATTATTGCCCGCGATAACATCAAGCGACGTATCCTCTTTGCGCGTACAATCGGATGATGAATGCACGCCCGACGGCGAGTGCACTTTTCGAGCAGCGCGCGACCCACAAAGACGCCGCGGTTTTAATTACAATGCAATTTTCATTGCGCAGCACGTCCCTTTGAAAGTGTTTCCACTCGAATACACGAAGCAATCACGTGCTCTCGTAGAGGAGCCGGGCGATGGTCGATCGTCTCGTGGCGACGCTCCGCGTCGTTTCGATCCGCGAAGATTAAAGGGTTCTCCCACCACCCTTACCCGCTCTTTTCTCTTGCCAGTATCGCGATGTTACGCACCCCTTGCGTTAGAGTTTGCCGCGTCTACCGCAACCGTGTAAATATCCCAAAGTCCCGCAACTGTTCCGCCACGATCTCGACTGTACGATTGAGATTTCGTACAACGTTTCGAGTTTAACAAAAAGATTCATTCTCCTCGTTATTTTTCCCACCCTTCAGCGATGCTTCATCACACGGTCATCGCTTTCACAACAGGCAACTTCTCGTATTCACCCTCGGCCCGTCGAAATTCCGTATGAACCCCCATTTACGATCCAATTCGGCTTGATAAATTCCAGAAAACGCACGAGTCACCGGAGGAACGAGTATCTGGCCGGGGAGGATGCAAGAACTATAATGGATTATCGGTCGAGGGAGGCGGATCTGTAATCGAATATCAGTCAGGGGTTAAAATCCATCAAGTCTTCCTTGATCGACGCGACAGGTTACTCTCTATCCGTTCATCTCCCTCCCAGAAAAACTAACTGCAGTATCATCCTTAATATTTCGACCCTTAAGAGCGTTGGAAACCTAGATTTTGGAAAGCCAAGTGATTTCTTGGCCGTCTAGCAGTCATATTTCTTGGATATAAATCAAACCGACCACTTAGGGGTGGCGTGTTTCAACGGATGGCTGCTTTTGTCGTAGCCAAGTGGTCCCTCCTTTTTCGCTTCTTTCTAATACTTTATGTTTCATCGAAAAATACTTAAAATCCTGTCGTACATCGTATATTTTATTTCGTTAAATGAATGACTATTTTTCAAAGGGGTACCGATTACCAGAATATGATCGATGACGATGAAAAGTTGGCGAGGGAAGTGGACAACGTTGGGAAAATGAAACATTCGTAACGTTATTGTTCGTTGGTAGCCGGTTGCAACGAGTGACGTACCCATCCGTCATGATGTCGTCGGGCATCCAGCGGGCTTTCAGTCCCCATAGAGGCGCCATCAGCGGAAAACCCCATGTGCGAGTAGCGCGAGCGTAATCGTGCACCAGGTGTCTCGCTAACGTCTCTTAACGAAGGACACCAACCCCCTGTCGTGCTTTTCCTCCTTTTCCATTCACCTGTCCCTCCCTTACCGCTCTTCTTTCCTCTCCTTTTTTTTCCACCATACAACCAAGAGACACTCGGAGAGGAGCCTTCTCTTAACAAGCATCGAGCAACTCTCTCTCGGTACTCAGGACGTAAAAGAGATTTTTTGCTTGTTAGATTGTTTGCTTCTTCTCGAACGGGGAGAGGGCAAGAGGATTCGAGGTTTTTCAACGGCGTTCGTCTTCTTCTCGAGGAACTAGGAGTTTTTGTCGATTTTCTTCGAACGATCAGAGGTCACTGGAGATCGTGAGATACCTCGATGAATATCACGTTCCTAGATATCGTTATCGCCTTTCTGAAATGTTCAGATAAAAAGTATCCAAAAGATAAAGGATCTTTAGAACAATATTTTTACACGTCTGTTTGTTAGGCGGCTTGCCTTTGATCTAGCTGAAAGTAATCGATATCACCTTGAAAATAATTGTTAATAATTTTGTTCGGATAGAAATCGACATGGAAAGCGTTTCCAACTGGTACTTTAAACCAATCGCCAGCGATAACCGCGTACTCTTCCGTCCCTTTCCTCCGGCTGAGACAATATTGGTTCATTCTACCGAGAAACTTAAATCAATGAGACCGTTTTATTCCTTTGCCCGTTCTACTTGCCGATACATTCAACGAGCGGCCTAAGTATCCACACGGATATCTCTACAGATTTTACAAATCCTTTGGCCAAACAAGTGGCGAGGATCTGGCAGGTGCCATTTGCCATTGAAATCCTGCTGCCATTAGAGACGTCCGATCTAAATCCCGCTGGCATTTGCGCACCGGATTGTCGTCTTATCCTGCCGTTTCTCTTTCTTCCTTTAGCCTGCCATCCTCTGGCTTCCTCCAGGACACGCGCAACCTTCCGCCCTCCTCTTACCCCTACGGGTCGAACCCTCTTCGTGCATTTCGCTCTTGTTATTTCACTGGTCGTCCCTTCGCGGCGCGGCGGCCGGTTGCTCGCCAGCCTCGAATCTCTCTCTCCTCTGGACCGTTTCTGGCAGCGAACGTTACCCTGTTAAGATCCACAAAGCAAACAGCGGCCAGGAGATAAGAGTGTCCTTCGGGAGGCCGCCAAGGATAACAGAGAGCTTTAAAAGGTTCGTGGGGAGCGTTCCTTCTCGCGCGAACGTTTTTCAAATTCGATTTCCCTGCTGCTGCTCGTTCGACGAGTGCTCTTCTACGTTCACCGCTGTTTCAATTTGTTCCTCCCTCTTATTCTTTTTTTAATATTCCGCTGGTTTTTTGGTGTCGCAAGTTGCGCGTGACGTGTGCCGAAAATATTGACACGCTGCAGCTATTCGTTGCTTTCATGTTTCTTTATTTCAAACTTTTTTGTAATTTTTCAATTTGTATTCTTTTACGCGTTGCCACGGTAGAATAGACCGTGTGTGCCGCGGCACGTTTCAATAATAATTAATAACACGTCGATTGTCGCAGTAGAAAAGTCGGCGCACAGTCAGACACGCCGTAACAGGGAATATTTAAAATTTTACCGCGCGTTATTAATCTAATATTAACGTTATTGAAAATATTTTCCCTTTAAAAATATTCCATCATATTAAATTCGATGCGCCGCTTACCGATAATCCCATGACCAGGAACGTTATTAACCAACGAATTGATTTCTCCATTTGCCCGGTGCATGAAATTTTTCACGGTCGTGTTCGCATAAACACGAGCAGATCCAATCGGTAGACGCACGCACGATTTCCTCCCCATTCATCCTCGAAGCCCGTTCATTCAATTTCCAGAACGAACGCCGACTCTCTTTCCAGCCTCGACTGGCGCCCCATTGACAACAGTGCTTTTCAATTCGGCTTCTTGTTACGTATTCAATTAATCCGCGGAATCTTGCGCATCGCCCCGAACCGAATATCATCCTGTTTCCTCTCTACGGATCCAAGAAAGACGAGAATAAGAGGTCGGCTGCAGCGAAGTTGGCAAAATACGGGAATAATTTAAATCTTTATCAACGTTGAGCACGGGAAGCCTCTTCGTTCGGATGGAACCGCATTAAAGATATTAGTTGGCTTGCCATCGTTGCACGGATCCACTGAATCCACTAAGGATTGAATACAAAAAAATTGTACATTTATCAAATTTGTTGCTCAGAGGAGGTCGATTTCTTTTATGCATTTTCCCGTTGTTCGATTTCGTGGTTATAGATCGTTGGAGAGAAGAACGGTATCTTCTAACGAAAGAAAAATAACCGAGGCCACAGATGGCGAAACGTTATCCACGAGGGTGTAATATGCACGATCATCCGCCTAATCTATTAATTACGTGATTTTCCATGGACCGAGAGGCGGGATTAGCTTGTAAGTCCGGTAAATTGTTGCTGCGGGGTGATAAAACGTCGCTTAAGGAAGATTTACGATTGCATGACGAGTGTTTCGCGATGGTATTTCGGATGGATTTACAAGTGATCAGCAGAGTTATCGAAAACATATTTTTCAACTTTTATATCAACATTCCGAGTAACTTGGGAGATACGCATAGAAATTCAGAGAGGGTACTCGACACATAATCTCAACTTTGAAAATGTTCCTCTACAAGCCTGAACTATGAGATTCAGGTCGGCAAAGGGTTAATTGGATGACTTTGAAGTTCTCGTTATGATTGAACATTAATTACCTCCTCGTTCTACATTCATAGAATTCCATCGGGCATCAAAAGTGAGCCTTCCTTCTACGCCTAGAAACAGCGTTGTAAAACCACGTCTGTACGTGAAATCAGCCAGACAAATCCTCTGTTTTTAGGAACGAAACGATTTTAGCCATCGCAGGACCTCTATCAACGTCCAATGCACTCGCGTCACCCGTTGAAAATCCAGCTGCCCTCCTTCGTCTGGTATTCGCTCGCGAAGGACTTCCTCATTTTCGTAGATGCGATGACGCGAGAATGATGCACGCCTGTCCCACGATGATTATTCGGAGTGATCGGGGAAGATTCTCCGCGCGGGACAAACTCGACCGTAAGAGATTACTCTCTGCCCGGTGCTTTCCCGGTCGCGGCCGTTGTCCTCGAGTTTTCCCTTTGTCTGGCCCTTTCACCCGGTTCCCCTTTACCGTGCCGTGTCAGTCAGTCAATCAGCGGAATCTAGCGGTTCTACGCGCCCTTCAAAAGCCCCCGCCGCCGTCTATATTAAAAGACCCGTCCCTTTCCAATCGACCCTCTGTGTCACTTTCTCCCGGAGAAATATCCTTTTTGTTTGCGACTTCTTTTACTCGCGAAAAATTGCAAAATATTTGGGACACCGATGCATCAATCCCGGAGGGCGCAATTATCTCTAAAGAGGCGCTGTACGGTTTCGAAGGGTTAACG
Organism: Osmia lignaria lignaria; assembly: GCF_051020975.1. NCBI lineage: Eukaryota > Metazoa > Arthropoda > Insecta > Hymenoptera > Megachilidae > Osmia > Osmia lignaria. The sequence continues at coordinate 3,833,962 of NC_135037.1, read as the reverse complement.
AGGGTATATCGGCTCGAAATTGCACCTTGGCGATAATACACGGTTGTTTTATCTCGGAACAAAGCGAACGCGGGAAAACGAGTGAAGATTTTCATTCGACCAGCCAATCGGCCCGTTTCTAATTCGATTGTTGCAGTCGCCGGGGTAGATGGCATTGAGACAGCTCGGTCCACCGTGAAAATTGGATATTCCGACGACCCCCTGATACCCTCTCCCAGGATATTGAAAATCTGGTTATGATTTTGTGCCAGCAGAGGCATGCCTTGTTTTTCACTCGGTGGTTAACTTCGAACAACACTTGCCTCGCTGTTTCGTTAATAGCTGCTCGGTCCGAAAACCGATTGGCGAACGTGCACAATAAACGAACGGTAAATCCGATTTTCGAACAATTACCGGCGTAATAGTTTCGTTGTACCGTGCATTTAATTCTATTTTGTACTAGTTGTTTTCTCCAGAACAATTCGTAACGATGTAAGAACATTGTTGCATATTTTTACGATGCATTGTGTTTTCTTCTTTTGAAAATTGCAATAATAGAGTACGATTTTTTGTAAAGCGGATATTTTTTATGAAGTCTGTTGTTCGGTGAATCAATTAAAGAAACTCTGTAAACAGGTTGGAGATGCTTTAATGCCTCGCATTGTACGCAACAAAGATCTCGTTCCCTCTCGGTCTCTCGGAGGGACACAAAAACTTCTACTTCCGGCCGCTCTGTTTGCACGTTTCGAGACGACAGGCAGAAGGGTCAGAACGTGCCAGCAACTAAACGATAGTCACTCGTTTCTTTTCCGATAATATTTTCCTCCTGGGACGTTGCACTTGGCGAGCTCAACGAGCGGAATCAAGTTTGTTACCTGCCTTTATTTCATAATTGGACGCGGAACTTTGTTCACGTACGCGTTTGTAGTTCCGTGGTAACCATCAATGTCGTGCCAGCTCGTTCCGTGCTTCTCTCAACCCCTATTCGTCTTTTCTTCCTCCTTCCTCGTTCTACTCAGTTACAGTGCGTTTAGAAAATCTCAGAGACAAGATGACTCGCAACACTATCTCGCGAAATTGCTATTCAAATCCCAATCTTGTCGGGATATAGAGACCGTTAAGAAATTACAAAGAGGCCATTACATTACTACGAATGGACTTTTCGAAGTCAGTGTAGTTTCTACGTTTCCGTATGCCTCTGTTGGCTCGGTTCTTGGCGGGTTCTCGCTCGACTCCGGGGAAAATATTAGCCGCGGGCGCAGTAGCGTTAAAGGGGAATGGCTAAATTAATAATTCGCAAATTGCCCAGAGAAATGCTGCTCGTACCAAGGCACTGGCTCTCCCGTTTTCTCTTGTTGCTCCTTTACGCCGCAATTCGCGGCCCGTTTCCAACGTTCAACACGGACCGCAGCTTGTAGACCTTAAACGGCTACTTTCAACAACTACCGCCGATTAAATAGCCAATTAGTCTCGCGAACAAGATTCGTCGGCATTCTTCGTTACGTTCAAGCTACATTACGTGGCTCCCATTGGTCCTCAGCCGAGCTTTTCCCCGTGCATTTCGAGTGTTTCTTGAAAATACCTGCTCGTCCTGCGAGCAGAGACTAATTATCTTCGCGCACGGCGTTATTAAGCGGGCCGCTCGATTTCTCTTTTGTCGTGGACGACGATTATCGCCCGACGGTGTACTCTGTAATCAATATTTGTCCTTTTTTCTTTCGCGAGGATACGGAATTTCGATGGCCAGCGATAAATTCCCGGCCCGCAACACGTGTACCGTTTCGACGAGATGGGTAAAATAAAAAAAATGAAAGAAAGGAAGAAGAAGAGGGTGAAACGGGACGAGCTTTTACCGATTTCGCCTAGCCTCACGCTAATAATACTAATCGATGAACGGGAAGGTGGTCGTTTCCTCTCGAGACACCCCGTGTATCGCGCGAAACCGATTGCCAGGATAATTTTAGTGGCAAGCGTAATTACGGGGCCCCGTTCGCAGACACGGCACGGGCCCGCATCCATCCAGCAACCAGACTTATTATTCCCTACGCAAACAACCTTATTATCGTCTTCCGGAATGGAACTTTCGAAAAAAATCTATCAATATTTATACTCGCGGATATATTATTGAGACCGGTGAGAAAGTCGCCTTGCTTTTCCGCTAATTTCACCTTAACGCGTTTGCTACCAGCATTGGAATGGTGTTACATTACTGCTTCTATCGTATAGATCATTATTTTCAATTACCCAAGTTATATTGTTAGGTTGACGACTAAATTCACCACCTTTGAGTTTAATAATTTGACTCTTTTGAAGTCAATATAAGAAAGAATATATTTTTTCAAAAGGGGAGCACTTATTGCAGATGCAAATAGAAAGCAATATGAAATAGTGGTTTTCATAGGAAATCATTGGGACGCAAAGAGTTAATTACTTTATTACGGGAGGGCGCAACCCTATGGAAATTTGAAAAGTAAATTTATTTTTTTGCTCACTTACTATGATCCATAAAGTTATAATACCACGATGTTTGAGGGTTGTAACTTTGAAAGGGACTATAAATGGTAATAGAAAACATACAAATTTTCCTCGAGAAAATTCCTATCCCCAAAGATGGTAAAATAGACTTTATCGTGGATGGAACGGAATAACCGTCTCGCAGTTTAATCGAACGGTGCTCGAAATACAGGATCGAAGGGCTATCACTCTCGTCGCGTGTACTTTAGAAAACACGAGTAGAGGAGGCTGGTTTTATTTCTGAACGGTGTGCTACGAGCACGTGTACACGGGAAATTGAGGGATGAAGATAAATGAGAATTGTGACGCGAACGACTATCAATATTGGCCGCGTATCGCGCAGTCGGGGACACGTTGTCCGAGCCTCGAATACCGTGATTCTCATTTGCAAGGAACTTCCGGCCGCGTTGTTGCGCGACGAGTTTTCACCTCGTCCCGATTAAATCCGGCGAATTATCCGATCGGCGTGAACATGATTGAACGAAACACGCGTTCGCAAGGTACTCTCGTCGTGTATCCCGCGATATCGCTCTCCGGTCTTCGACAGCCTTTCTCTTTAATTATATTTAATAATGGCAGGCAGCTTTCAGCCGAGAAAAGTTGATTCACCGCGCTCTGTATTCGGGTCAGTCGCTCCTTGAAAATCGCTCGATCCTTTAGTAAGTTTTTTCATTTCTTCCCAATCTAGGAATCTCGGAGATCTATATTAAATTCATCCCAACGATTTACGAGATTTTCGCGTACGTATATAATATTTCGGAAGAGCACGAAGTGAACAGTAAAAGGGAGAATAAGAAAAGAGATTGCGGGTTAAGAATCCAGACACGCTTTAACGAGGCGTACGAGGTAACGAGACCGGAGTACAGTGCCCCGCAACCCTTTCTTTGTCGGCGTTGGGCAAAAGGATGGTCGCGGTTCCGAGACCTCGGGCACCTTTTCAACATGTTAATTGTATATTTGAGGCGAGGCGATAAACAAGCCTGAGCTCGGTAGCTCGCTGCCGTGGAGTCTTCATTACGGCTGGTAATATATAACCGTGCCACCCCGAGGGCCATTCTCTCGGTATTCTAGAAAGAAATTATGAAGTCCGATACATATATACATACCTGGTGACCCGATCGTACCTCTCGGGACATTCTCTCGAAGTAAGATGCTCGATCAGCTGAATTTGATTTCAGGTCAAAAAGATGGCCATCGAGGCTCCAGGGTGAGAGACCGATTTCAGGAATAATCGATTGACAAGCATTTTTTTCTTAATACCACCCTCCTCGCGGCGATCCCTACTTGAATATTTTAATTTACAGTTATCGGGGACGAATCGAAACGACGAGGATCAGTGAAATATTAGGTAATTAGGAAATGCTGGAAAATAATTCTTATTTATATTTGACCGATCTACCTAGATCGTTCGCGGGAGCACGCGATCAGCAGCGGATTTTTGCCAGCTCGACTCGCAGTCTAATCGCGGTCATGCATCTCGGTGCTCTGGTCGTGCCTCGCAGCGTATTCCGTATAAAAGAGCTTGAACACGGGAGAAAGAGGAGGTGGAGATAAAAAAAAGGAGTAAAAAAAAAAATGAAGAAGAGGTACACGCGTGATCTCGGGCTCATCGTGAAAGCAACCCGCGACGGGTACACATACAGGCGCAATCGATTGGCCTTCGGGTGCAGAGGTGCGAACCGGTTCCTCGAGCACGACTCGATTTTCGACGTGGAATTCGGCGCTGACCAGCCAGCTTCCTGCTGCCGCTGCAAGAGCAACCCCTTCCAAAGGTTCTCGAGCAGGGTTCCGTTTCGTTTCGGAACGGCAGAGTGGATGCAACAGAGCGGCGCTTTATCCGCGAAACAGAGGCAGACAGAGGCACGCCCCCTTGGTGTCAGATTTTATTTATCGTGCCGTGGCTTTTTGTTTCACGGTAAATACCCCGGGCATTTAAGAGTAAGACGTTCCCCGATTTATGGTCCACCCTGGCCCGACTCGAGTCCCTCTTTCTTATTCCTTTCTACCGTGGAACGCCCTTGACTCTACTTTTCTCCTCTCCACTCGATTACCCTCTTGGAAAGCCTCTCTCTCTCTCTGTACATACCCACTGTCTTCGACTACTCGTGCAACTTATCTTTCGCTGACTTCATATTCCTTCGAGTGTTTGGTCCAGATGCTTGGATAATTGATCAGCATTCGCGTGTAACGCTTCTACCTTCCCCTTTATTGTTCCAGATAAATATGGAGGCGGTCACGTCGACCGACTACGACTCGTCGAACCTCAGCAGAAACTTTAATCAAGTGGGTTTCAATACGTACAATTACTCGCAGTTCGAGGAGAAGTACAAGCCCCGACAGGTTTTCAAGTACGGCGACGAGTATCTGGAGTACGGTCGTAACTCGGTCAGGCTAGGACCGAACGAGAGGTTCGCGAGATTATCGTCGAGGCATCAAGAAGCGATCGGGAAGCCGGATCAGAGGTACACCCGTAGTCATTCGCAACCGGAGAGACAGCAACACCCGTGCCAGGAGATCCGTTCGAAGTCGCAGGACTCGCGGGAGTTAACATTCTATCAGATAGATCCGCCCGTCAAGGTGGAGAACGTTCAGCACCATCCGAAGCCGCATCGTTCCGCGATCGAGAAGAATCAGAACAAAAAGGAGCTGACTTTCTACGAGATCGATGGGCCTGGCTCGCAGGAGAAGACGAAGGACGGCAAGTCGGAGGGTGGCAAGGAGAGGGAGGAGAAACGGGACAAGTGTCACGGTGGTCAGGAAAAAACGAACGCGACCACGAAGCACGGGAAACAGAGCCATCAGGAACAGAAGGCGAATCCTCCGCCGCATTATCATCAGTTGAACAGATCCCAGTCCGATCTCACCGAGTGTCAGCTACCGAATTATTATAGGCATCAGAACAACCCTTACATCGATCCACCCAAGTACAGGCAATTTGATAAACCACCGAAATATCAGGAAACCCCACCAAAGTCTGAACCTCCTCCGAAGTATTCAGAAGTAGCCAGGAAACAGGACGATTACAAACGAATACAGGTAAGAAAACTTATATTTGCGTTTGACGAATCTTTTGGTGAACCCAACTATCCGAACCGAACCTCTTTCCCTTTCACCTTCGAATCGTGTCCACTTCCGGTCCCAGTCGATCTCGAAAGCAGAGGATCGTCGACGAATCTTACCGATTAGCGGTTAACAGGTAACATTATCAATTCGACAGGAGGAGAGGGGCAAGCGACAAGGTGGCAACGGTGGTGGTGGAGGAGCAGGTGGTGGCGGAGGAGGGAGTATAGGTACCGGCACCAACAGCGGTGGTGGAGGCGGCGGTGGTGGTAACTCCAGCAAGGGGACCGGCGGCACTCATGGCGCCGAGACGCCCTCTAATCTGGCCAGTATCACGCCAACCGCGCGAGAAGCAACACGCGCTCCTTCGTCGCGGTCTCGGCTACCGTACAAGTCGTGTGACACGCGTTGCTCGAACAGTAACGGTAACAATAACAACGTGAACAAAGATGATTCTTATCAAGATGGCATTGACGAGCCGGAAGTGATATCGTCGAGGTGTCATCCCGACGCGTCGAAGTCGTCCCATCATCATCAGACACGTTCGTCCGGCATCGGTGGTGGTAACGGAGGTAGTGGTTGCGGTGCCGTTTCCGGTAATGTCTGCCACGGTGGTAGCGGTGTGCCGTGCGAGCCATCGACGTGCGACAGGTACAAGGGTGCCGTGGATTCTCTGTTGAAGGCCAGCGAGGCGGTGCAAGGTCGTCTGTGCGAGAGATCGATGTTGAAGATCGAGAAGCCGTCGACGAAGGCGATTCTTCACGGTATCGAGACCGTTGGGAAGTGCGGGGATAGGATGAAATCGGTCCAGGAACTGGGCTACGGCAAACACGAGACCGGCAAGTCGAAGGGTCACGAGGTTGGTCACGGTTTCAAGGTGGAGAATATCAAGTACTACGGGGAATTGAAGGGGTACGACTTCAAGTCTTACGGGACCATCGACAAGCCGGCCGTCTCGTCTGCCCACGAGAAGTCGCACTCGCACGGGCCCGAGAAGAACGGTCACGAGAAATGTCACTCGAAGACGTCGTCCTCCTCGGCCGCGATGCAGAATTACGGCCTGTCCAAGGTCGCCGGTGAACGTTCCACGGAGAAGAACGCCGTGTACGCCGATCATTATTATCACCGATCGTCCCATTCGAAGCCGCAAAGCGCGTATCAAGTGTACCAGGAGACCAAGTACTCGTACAACGTGAGCGGGGTGCCCGGGACACCGGCGCAGGCCAGCGCAGCCGCAGCTTTCTTCGCAAGGTCAGTTACTCGATCTACTATATATGTACTACTCGGGATCACGCGCCTCCACCTGTTTCCGCTCAGATTTACGACTATGCCTTTCATTCTCTTCTCGAAACGGCAGTCATTGTTTCTACCGGCTATCTGTAATTGTCCGACTTAGCCTGCCGTTTGTTTACGTGACGCCTACTTCAAACCGACGCGACGTTGACTCGTTCCTCTCGGCGAACACTTTATCGTGTACCATCGAACAGAGTACATTGTTCTGACACACGTGACGTTCGGATAAACCGTTTAACCCCGACAAGTTAATCCTTCAATCTCCATTTTTATAGCGCTAACCAGAGAACTTTATTTTCTTAAAAGCTCATCCAAAAATGTCATTTTTCACAATCTAACGCTTCTAATATTCGCGCACTATTATCAATTTGCATAGAACAATTTCAAAGGTGGTTTCAAATAGGAAAAGGGTTGGTAGGTATATGAATTTCTTGAGACGCGTAGGGCTTTGATCTCCACGCGTTTTCGACGCGGCACCGAAACTCGTGCAGGCTGGTTCGCGTGAGAGCGTTCAGTCGGGCATAAATCGCGTGCGGTTTACGCGGCAGGATAAAGCTCCTCGCAACTATCCCTTGTTTTCCCTTTAGCCCCTTCCCCGCGTGTTTAATAGACCAATGTTGCGAAATCCAACGGCATTCTTCGGGGTATTCGCGCACGATGCACGAGCGTCTGCGAGCACGAGTTATTAGTCTCGAGTAATTACGAGCGGTACGCTTTAATAACGATCTGTCGCGAAATCCTAGCTCTCTCGATTACGGTCATTAACACCGATCCGCGAGAGAAGGCGACTTCGCTGACTAGTTTTTCTCTTTTTTCTCGAGGAAAAAATCGCTTATTGGAATGCTCGCAAGAGCGGAGCGTTAATGAACGGTGAAGTCGCGATTACGAACGGAATTCCAGATCGCGGAGCGGGAATAATCACGGGTAAAACTATACTGGAATTCGCCGACTCGATTCGCGATCGTCGCTTGAAAGAAACGGGCGAATAACGTGTCGCTAATGGATAGCTGCGTTACCGATCGTGACCCGGCTGCGGAACGCGCTCGTCCCGCGAGAGTGTGGCGCCTCGCGCCTTTCTTCCTCCTCGTTTCACCGAGCTTCCACGTATCCTCTGCGTCTGCCGTTTCGGATTCTTTGAAATGAACGCTTACGGTCTGTCGTAGGAAGTTGTCGCGCGACAAGAATTGAAATTAATCGCGCCTCGACGAACGCGTGTACCTGCTTCTCCTTTGTGTACGACTACTGGTTTCACGGCTGGTATATTCCGCACTCGAGCGAACCCGGAGACAATCGTCAGTTGGAAATGCCTTTGCTGAATTTATTTCGGGTACACGCTCGCGATACTTGTCTCGTTCCCTCAACGAGCCTCATTCTCCTTCGATGTTTCTTTCTTTGATCGCGACCCGTGTTGTCTCGAAGGGTTATATCCGTTTCTTGCATCCAGAGATCCCTGTCGAACTTCTCGGTGCATGATACCAGCATCGTCCCGTTACTTTTCGAACTTCATGAATATTCGCCGAACCTTCGATGCAACTTTCCAACATTTTTTCTTTCGAAGCACTTCGCTTTCTTACGGGAAGGAGCGTTATTATGCATAAGGCGTGCAAATGACAAAGTTTCATTGCGTTAACTCGGCTCGATGACGTTTTCGAGAGGGTAATATTATAGCGGAACGTGGTGAAGTCGGAATTTCGAAATAGCAATCGGGAGGACAAATGAAATTGACCAGGGTGCGTTCACGGAAGGGAGGCGAGAAGATGGCGGGCCAACTCGGTGCCCGTATTGTTAACCGTCGTGATTTTATTGGCCTTTTATATTGCCTTCACGCTTCTCCGTCGTTTCTCGGCTCGATGTTCGACTGTTCCTCTCGCCTGGGGGCCTTTCTTTATTCCCTTGTTCTTTATTTTAACCGGGCTCTGTCTCTCAACGCTGGAGAACGCTGCTCCGGTTGCCTCGCGCGAGAACGATTTTTACGAGACGACTCCTCCTCGTTCCTGCGTAATCGAGCCTCGAAAAATAATGTCGGGCACACGGTTGCACGGTAAACAAAGTCGCTTCATTCTCTTTCTACACTTTTACGAACCGAGCACCATTCTTCCGCCTTTTATTTAACTTTTTCTCTTCGACGTTTTACAGCGACCGATAAAAACTTGTAGAATTACATCCATTTTATTCCGAGATCCGTTTGTAACCATTATCTGTGATAGCCGAAGCCGAAATTTCGTCTAAGAAGCTTTTATCCGAGTCGTAACTTCTACTCTGTTTAACTACGAGCTGTCTGATGAGCGTATAATCAGGCAAGTACCCCCGGAGCTATGTCCGATAGGGCAAGACGTTGAAAGGGAACGAAGGAAAAAGGAGGGAAACATCCGGAGTTCTCTTAGCTTGAACGACGCGCGTTATCCCATACATATTTATGGCGGCGACGACTTTGTCACGGTTTCGTAGAATGGAACCGTGCGGGTTAGCCGCGCGCGCGTGGAGATCGTATCGCGGATAGGAAAGTGGTCCTTAATTGGACAGGTGACATTTCCTCCTCAGTTTCCTCGCGTAGGTCTTCTGACTTCTGGGATCTTACGAGTACTTCTACAAATATCATAGATATTTTGATAGATGAAGGATTTAATCTTAATACGCTTCGGTATTTAATAGATTTTATATAAAAAGGAATGGCTCCGGATATAAAAAGGAAGGTAAAGTTGCAGGAATCATAGATCCAATAAAACATCGAAGTATTAAAAGAGAAAAAAAGCAATGCAGGGTTAACGAATCTTGGCGGAGGTCATGGAAGATGTGAATGGGATATGACCAGAGATGTCCTGGTAGCGCCTGGGCGCCGGGGCGCCGGTCCAGAGAGGCCGAATACATCCCGTAGGTCAGCGTGGGTTTGAACTCGCCGTTCAACAGGTAGCGCTCTCGTAGTCCTGAGTTTGCCAGCGACCCGGCCCTCTCCATTATATTCATATCATGTAAATGCGCCCTACCGCTCCGACTGTCTCCCATTTTCCACCCTTGTGCCAGGCCAGACGCCGAGCTGTACCAAACGAAAAGGAGAGAGAGAGAGAGAGAGAGAGCTGACGAACGAGGAGAAAATCAGTCTGTGTGAAAGACGAGGAAGCGGAGAGGAACAGAGACAGAGAAAGAGTACATCGAGATGGTAGAAGTCAACTCTGCTTTGCATTTATTCTAATGGGATAATACTCGGTGTCTTGGCACCCGATCGTGGCAGCTCGTTTAGTATAATAATTCTCGAGGGAATGCCTGGCGATACGTTCGATTATCATCGTCGAAAGGACGTGGTTCTCTTTTTTTCTTGTTTCCCGGTGTCGCGTCTGGTGGCGAGGGTGCGTACACAGGTAGACGCGTGGGCGACACGCACGTAGGCCTGTCCGTCTTCTTTTATAACGCCGGACCGTGTTAACGCATCGACTATTAAGTTAAGCGAGGTCCGTATGTCATTGTAAATACCAACACGCCTCGGCCGGGCTATAAAGGATCACCGAAATCACGTTAAAAGGTTCCCAGGAATTAATCTGCCGTTCGAACGAACGTTTACACGGCACCGGGTTTCACGATCGGCCAAAGATTTAAGGGTTAAAGTTTCTCCGGATTGCTGGACGAAAGCGTCGGTCGCGTCTCGGTAACGAGACATTTATCACCGTTGACGCGTTGATAAGTTAGCCGCGTTCCGTTTCCAATTTGTTCCTCTGTTACGAGAATGCTTCATTTTCGGCGATCCGGTTTCGCGCGCGATCCCTCCCCTCGATTGAGACCTCGATTTCGCCAATTAGAAGAGAAACGCGTGTATTACGTCGATTAACCGACGGAGAATCTTAACGAGTTTCACGAGCGATTATTAAAAGCCGATAGCTCTCGGAGCGAGCAACGTTGCTCGATGCAGTGTCGTGCTCGGAGAAGGAGGACAAGGGGGGAAACGGGGACGGGGTTTGTAATTATCTTGCCGGACGTAGCGAGCGAATACGAGCGAGCAATTATGTCACACTTTGGTAGCGATATTACTTTTCAATTTGATACCATGAAAGTCGTGATGGAACGATCCGTGCGTTCGATGTCGCGCGATCCAGCTTTTCCTTCCTTACGCTTCATCTTGCTCGATTTGTTCGACGCGTTCCCGTTCATCATTCAGCTCTTCTCGCGAGGCCAATTAACGTACGGCAAGGTGCACGCGGCGGACACCTGTGATTAGCTGGTTAAAAGCGGCGCGATGCGGATATTGAAATCGCACGTTGCTGTAATTGCGAAAAAGGAGCAGCTGCTCCGACGATCTTGGCCTAAATTATAACGCGACGCTAAGTACCTTCTATTCCGTTTATTATTTATGGAATAATAACGGCAAAGTGATTCGCTGCGCTAGACTGGATCGACGATGGTTCGAGTGCCATCGTTTCGTTTTCACGAAAAAAATCATATAAACTGTTCGAAGCTAAGAATGATATATATACAGAAGGAGCTAATGAAGCATTCGTCTCATTTATCTCTCCCGCAGCGTGGTGGCAATAGAAGATCGCGATTAAAATCCGATTTAAACGACTCACCGTGGTATTACTGCAACCTACGGTGCATCCTACGTGACCGTGAGCTCTCCTACCTGTCGTGATATCAGGGCCGCGCTAGAATCATTAGTTATCCAACATTACGGCCGAGGAACGATTCGAATCAATTTGGAGGTTCGTAACCCCTGCTACGTGGGGTTCGTGGCCGCTCCATATATCACTCGAAGCCTGCAGACCAGAGGGCAGACTGAAAGAGAGATTGAAATTTTCTTCGAACAGCGAGATTTCTTTGCCAAAAGGTCAGCCTGTAATTTTCTTCGGTCAATTCGTACGTCAGGGGCTCAACGTCAAAACTTCGATTGTTCTCTAACAATTCTTTCACTTTAATCGAACGTCACAAAATAAATTTCACCCTACATGTCACGTATAATTTATAAAAATTGAAGAACATTATGGCGTCCTTTATTCAAGCGAGACATCACGTTGCTGTACAAAGTTGACTGGGAAGAATATTGCAGCAAGATTTGCATGCATGTATATTGTCCACGGGGACGGTTTTATTAGCGCGCTGTAATTATCAATTATATTCAGCGTTGTCTTAGCGACGTTAATTTAATCTGGCGACCTTAACGGCGCGTACCAGCCAACCTTTCAGCCTTATCTCGTCGGGATCGAAGGAATTCATTACGTAATTACTTTCACGAATTAACCTGTTGTTGAATATAAATCCTGAATGAAATTTTGACTTTCCGACCTGTGTTTCGATGTAACGTATCGTCCCGGCGTTTCCCGGTAAAATTAATCATTTGCTGGTCAGTAACATCGTATCGAATTCTTTTTCTTTCACTGGCCCCCCCTTCGGACGATGTTATTATACAAATAAGTCACGGTTAAGAAGCTATCAAGCGATCATGTCAGGTAGACGAGGAGAATTTAAACGACAGCCAACCATTTAGACGGCCGAATCACGTTCGCGAGGAATTTTTCGCGTCAGGCTCGTGTCTACGATTTTCTCATGACCGTCTGCTTGCCTCCGTCGCGGGATCACGGGAGTATAATATAAAGATGAAGAGAGATTGAAAATGAATTTTCCGGAACACGAGCGCCGGTACAAGCGGGTGAGACTGATATTTAATTAGCACGGGGCAGCGGAAAAGGAGACAGACACGAAACCCTGGGCTTTGTTTACGAATACTCGGTGCCGGAAGGAGCTTTATGAAAATACACCCGACAATGGAACTAATAACGCGCCACGCAATATGCTTTGTACAGAAGGATGGAATTAACCGGCAGACGGGCAAAGGGGTCGAAAGTTATCGTCCATAAAGTCGCACGGTAAATTTCAGCCGAATAAAACTGTTGGTGGTTTTAGTTCGCCAAAAATTGTTCCCTTGTAATTTCTCCCTACGCTGTGTGCGCGAAAATAAATAACTCGAAAGTAGCTGCTTTTTAATTATTTCGCTCGTTACGATCGTAGTAGGTCGTATATTGATAAATTTGATAACAGTACGAAGCGTTGCGACATTTTAGGTGGTGCCATACACGGCGGGGAATATTTTTGACGCCTTTTGTTATAGCATTTTCTAGATTCAATTATAGATCGTAGGCTACGCCCAGGAAAAAGGTCGGTCGCGTTGATAAATCAGCGCGGCGGGAACGTTCGTGCCCGTTACGGAGTCTTGGCTTGTTTCACCTTCTTGGTTCCAAGTGTCACGATTCTAGATTCACAGCTTCGTGCCGTGAATAATTGAAAAAGATGAGGAAACCAGTTTTCGTCGATTGATTGCCGTTTAGGTACATACCTTTCAATTAACTGTCAGTTTTCGACAAGGTTCATCTACCCTGCTTGTAGAAGCGTGGGACCATCTTATTGAAAGTTACTCTTTAATTATCCTCGTTCACCTTTAAATTATTCATTGAATCATTAAAGATCTGATAACGTCATCCTTAAGTTAAATTATTCAAGTAATCAGTAAATATTTCTTCATGCAACTCCTCGACGTTCAAACGATTGCGATCTGAAAATAAATAATTTTTATTCTTGTTAATTACCCTTCGTCTCTGATTGATAGCCCACGGTTGTAGATATGAATTCCCTTACAGTCCGTTCGTTTTTTCTTACCTTTCTTTTTATATCCAGAGCAACAAGATAGCGTAACTTGTGACGATAAAGAAGCCCGTTCGAGGCAGCAGGCCGGGAATCGCCAAGACAAAATAACGAACAGCTCAATTAAGCGCGTCGTAAGATGCAAATGTATGCGCGTGCCGGCTTCGAACGTGCTAGGCAAGCTTTTCTTGCGTGAACCTGGACACGTGTTTCGAGTGGCGATACGAAGAAGCCACTATTGCAGCTTGTCTTGAATTTGCTATTCGCCTCGCGAACTCGGACCTGGTATTCGAGGGGTCTTTGAATTTTTCTGAACATCAGGAGAAGTGCAATGCTTTCTTCCCACTTCCGCGATATTTCAATTTCGATGCCAGTGATGGGTTTGATAGGTTGGAAATAAACACTGTAACAGTGTGCTATATTGTAAATTAATTTTATCGGACCCGTGGAGTAGGTGCCATTTCTTCAATATGAAAGTCGAACGGCAAGTGAAGCCAGTGGGACTCGTGAAAAAAAGAATATTTAGTAACCGCGAATAATGGTTAGAGAGGATATTAAAATTTCACGGTTACCGGTTCCTTTGAAAATGCTCATGTATCGAGTGGCCATCGTGGCACACGTGTACCCGCGCGTACGAATCAACGTGTAGCGTAGGTAGAAAAGTCGTTCATCCGTAACCAAACGGATGTAATAACTTTAATTGTTAATTAGCGTCGGCTTTGTGTCGAATACCGAGGAAGGCCCGGCACGAATATTGCTTTACTACTCTTTGTTCTTTGGCCGTGGAAAACTCTTTGCGATTCAAATGTCATTTCCTAAGTTTCGCGTTACGAAGGTAATTAATACCCTCGAATTTAATAACACCCAAGCCTTTTGGCTACCTAGCCACGAATGGAGATTTATGTTTTTAATTAGCGTCGCTCTGACTTCTGTCGTTTAATTATAATCCCTGGAACCCCGGTAGCTTTGAATTTCCCGCTATCCCCCCTCCGTTTCAACTGTTATCCGTCCAAGGGAAATCCACTTTTCTCTTTGGTGCGACTCTTGTTTAAACCTGACTAGTTCCACTGACGATCAACCGAGCGTCGCTTCTGTTTATCTCCCTTCTAATTGGCTCGTTCTCACTTCGTTTGTACTCCCGTAAATACTTCATCGATCGATAATCCTCTTTCCGAACGTCGAAAGAAATAAAATAGACTAGAAAGTTGTTTGAAAGATTGTAATGGAAGCGTCGGAATCTTTGTACCATCGAAAAGTCCCTCAGGTAGGATTTGTCAATCGAGCTACCGCCTAGAGTAGGCAAACTCATAGAATTCGCGTAGAGTAACTTTTTTACGTAATCCGATGGTCGATTCATCATCCTGGCCTCACTCGATCAACACATTGCAGACGTTACGAAGATGCTAGGAAAGAGGATGTAGATGATGAAGTCGTTCGATCAGAATTCTCATGGAATTCTTACATATTTCCCTTTCAAGCAGAATATGTCCTCTCGTGATGTACATGGCGGGATAGGAGCTTTCTGTATTGAAAGATAAGTCGAAAATATGGAATGAAGTTTTTATTATTAAAATAATTACATAGATCGTATCGAATAAAAAGGTATAAATCGATTATACCGGGGGGCAAAAGATTTCTTCCGTCAAATAAACGACAATATTTCACGCGGGTTT
Source organism: Osmia lignaria lignaria (assembly GCF_051020975.1). NCBI lineage: Eukaryota > Metazoa > Arthropoda > Insecta > Hymenoptera > Megachilidae > Osmia > Osmia lignaria. The sequence goes on along the minus strand of NC_135037.1, from coordinate 3,818,822 downwards.
TCGATTAAAGCTTCAAACCGAGAAGGGGAAAAAAGTTAGCTTTTTTTTTTTTCTCTTCGACGTTTGTCCGTCAATCTTCGTCGCGAGTACGGCATTAGTACGCCAGTCAGGTAGCGTCGTTTATACGATCCTGCTGCACGGTGTCACAAGATCGGGCGAAGATAGAGAGAAGCGATTGGCCGATGGCCAGAGATGTATTAAGATCGCATTTGGGGATGGATCGGTATCCTGATGGATTGCTTGTCGATTACGTGGTCTAATCCGACTTCTATGACTACGGTAAACTAGGGTCACCGGGACATAATTTGTCATTCCAGTCTTGTTCGACGTTCCTCGATTGCCTCGTCGACTTCGATCGAGTCACCGTCGCGGTTAAGAAAACGCTTTTGCTTTCTTTACCCCGCGCGAGAAAAATGATCCCGACAGTTTTCTCCTCTCCGCCACCCCTCTTTCTCCTCATTCGGAGCATCGGAAGCGGATACGTTCGTTCGTTACGCCTGAAAGTTATCACGGAAGCGGATATACAATGCGTGTATCCGAAGCTATCCCGATGTAGGAATTCATACGAGCTCTTGTGAGCGATGCTAGCAATTCCGAGATTATTTCTCCTAGCATTAAGATTGCATATACTTTGCGGAGTCTGCTCCTCGTCTTCTGAACACGTAATTCAACGCATCGTTCTATCACGACGGATAACATACAGAGGAAAAGCTTTTTCGAATCGTAAAAGTCTCCGATCCGTTTCAAAGACGCACACGAAATTCCGAAATTTCTAACGACGGAAACGATCGAACTGGCGTACCATTCGACGCGTCGTAAAAACGATAAAAAGCCTCCGTGAAGGTAATGCAATAAATTCAGCGACGAAATAAACGGAAAGAATGTTATTCCCGATACCGTTCTCGCGATGGAAGCTACGGAACGTTAAAGGGGGACGTTAACTCGTAACGTTAAGAGATGCACCCGAGTATGGTCCATTAAACGGGGGAAATATTTCGTACGTGAGTTGCCAGAACGGTGGCCGTTTTTCGAGCCGCGTATCTCGAGATGTCGGCTTTCGATACGAGCGGTAATATTACGGACAGCTTCGAATGCGACCGCCCTTGTTGAATACAGAATGCAACACAGAGGACGTGTGTCGAATCGGCGGTCGCGATCCAACCGGCATCCGGTCGAATCTCTCGTTGTTTCAGGGGAATAGTTTTGAGATTCTCCCGATCGTAGACGGGCCGCCAGGAAATTATCGAACGCGATATCGGGGAACGTCGTGCAACACTGTCGTGGAAATGCCTTCGATCGAATGGTAGCTTCGGGCAATCGTTGGCACGGTTATAGCCGGATAACGTTTAGTAGATGCGGCTACGTATCTTTAGATAGGCTTTTAAAGCCGGAGCACGAGAGATTAGATCGATGTATAGGGGTTTTACGAGGTTCCCGTGACCGGGCTCAGCTTGGAATGATCTAGGAAATGACACTGGAAGACGTTTCTCGACCGAGGTGAGAATGATTAATGATAGTTGAAGAAAGGAATAGATAGGAATTGTCTTCTTTGAGATTAGAGGAGTGTCACGATAGCATTAGGTATTTAGTAATAGATATGTTAATTAGAAATCTCGGGCGGTAGCGATAATCGTCGATGCTACTACTTAATGCCATTTACCATTACGCGCTTCTACTACTGCTACTCCGAAAGCAAGTGTCTCTCCTTGAAGAGTTACCCGCATCTTTGCAGCGACAAGAAAAATAGTTACATCCTGTACGAGATTTTTCATCGAGATTGGAATTGAGATATCCCCGTTCGGATAAACGTGTTTGCTTCGATGATTGAAATTTTGCCGGAGGATGGTGATCCGAGGTAGATCGTGCAAAGATATCGGTGCAGTGTCGAATATACTTCCGTAATGGATGGTTACCGCACAAAGGTGACACCGTCGATGATAACCAAAGTACAGAGTTCACCGTCGATATTTACATCTCCGGACGGAATGAAGAGCAGGTTATAAAATTATGGAAATAAGGAGCATCGGTTGATGATGAACGGTTGAAATTTCAAGAAGCTTGTGTGCGAGAAAAAAATTCGAGAAGATGGTTTTATCTTGGAAAAATTCATCTCGCAAAATAACAAGGTTGGAAGTAATCTCTCCGCGAAGATCGAAATCTGATACGAAACACGGCTACGTTAAACGAAGGGAAAAGGTATCCAGCTCGCGTGGATGTCAATGATGGAGGATAAATAATGCCCGAGGATTCGGTCGGATCTACGCACATATTCAACGGTAGTCACGGGGCAAGGATAAATCCATTTTCCCTACCGTCTTGGAATAAGATATAAGTGTTATGTCACCGCGGTCCCCTCGAGCGTGTCTTCTTCAACGAACCTTCCGTTGAAAACCCTCCGGTAAAACGTTGGAATCGCGCTTGTTCGAGATTTCGAGGGTCAGAGATGGCCGCGCGAAAGGTTGGGAATATTTAAGAGCAGGGTTGTAACTCGTAAGAACTCGCCTCCCCTTCCTTTTTTCATTCGAAACGGTGAAAGTCTGCGAGACAGAAAGAGGATTCCGGTCTGAAAATGACAAATGTTCCGCGGTTGTTATTATAAATGAGATACGAAGACTTCGAGACGAATGAAGAAGTATAACAGAAGACATCATGTACGTTTCTGATGCAATTGAAACTTCCATGCCGCACGATAACTTGATAATATCGCGCTGAGCAATGACAGGAAGTCGATAGAGCGAAGTTAAAGCGGTAGATCAAGTAGAATTTCTCTTCGTTTTTAATCCCTTCTACTATTTCTGAGACCTCGAAGTTTCTTACATGAGATGACATTTAAAGGATTAAAATAGCGAACTTTGACAAGGGATGTTCCTGTCTCCTCTAACTCTTTCCACCTATCTAACGAAAGGATCACCAAATCCGAAACTCGACGGCTTAACGAGCAATTAAATCGATCAGCTTTCAAGACACGTAAGCCAGCGTCGCGACGCGTGGTCAAGAGTATCCGATCGGAAAGTGCAACAGCAAACTGCTTGTTTACATCGGAGAGGGAACGAAGCGAGTAAATAAAGTTAATGGTCGTAGCGAGTCTCTGGGTGTGCGCCGGCAGAGAACTGGCAATTAATTACAGGGAAAAGAGAAAGGGGTGGAGGTAGGTTAAAGGTGAACATCGTAGTAGACGCACCACGATGGTTTCTTCTAGTCGAAGCTGGTTGCGGTGGCCGCGACGTTATCACGACATGGTGTAATCTTGTAATTATATTGCTGTTCGTCACGACAAGCAGCGTGGCGTAGCGATAGAAAAAAAGGGAAGAGAGAAAGAAAAAAAATGGAAACGGTCAGCCACGTTTCGTCCTGGTGAATGACGGCCACGCTTAGTCGATTACTCGTTTTCCAGGTCGAGCGTGACTTAGCTTGCGTCCTCCTCCTACGCCTGGGCGACCTTACACTCGAACGATTCGCAATCGTTGGAAACGCCTTCCACTGTTGCGTGAAATAACGAAACTGACCCGAACCGCTCGCCCGTGATATCGTTTCTCCTTGCTAGCTATATCCGGAACGTTGCTTATCACCGACGAACGATAGTGCTAATGGGAAGGGTTGTTCACAGAAAAAGGGGAGACGTTCGCGCTGGACGGATGTCCGGATCAACGTCTTTCGACACGAAACGGAATGTTTCGTGCGAGCTTATCGTACCTGAATATTGTCTTTTCTCGTCAGACCTCCTTTTATTTGAATTCTAAGTTTCGAAAATCTTGAAAATGAAAATCATCCAACAGTAAGCTAATTAATCAACTGGGAAGTATGATTGAACGCAACGTCAGCGAATCGGGCAAAGTTGTGCAACAACTTGGCTGCAGGATTTCTCGACTTCTCTGTTCGACAAGTTGCCGTTAATAAAGTGTTAATTACTCGGTAGCAGGGTGTACCGTGTCATGCAACTTGTCCCATCAACGTCGCCTGTGTTTCGAGCTCGAGCCATCGACGTTGCACAACGCATCTCGTCTCGATAGTTTACTGCTCGTCAGCTGCAGCCATTTCGATATTAGAATCGACAGAAAGAAAGCTGCAAATGACCCGAATAGCTGAATTGACAAAGTACTCTGCGATCGCTCTATTTCTCCCCTTTTCCCTTTCTCTGTGAACATGGCATTTTTTTTTTTTTTTTGCCTTTAATTCGTGTCGTTCGCATTTGTCGGGATGACGAAGCAACGGATAACAGCCATTTCGATATTAGGATCGGTTTGAAAGAACCCGTCTCTTATTCGCTAAACAAAAGGATCATGGGTTTTTGATCGTGTCACCATTCACCGCGATCCGATGCTGTTTCTCAATGCGAGCTTTCGATTATGCACTTGATACTTTGTCGTTAGGCTTTGACACCATTTTGTTAATTACAAGGCAGGAGGGTTTATTTTCAATATAAAATAAACGCGTATCAAGCATTTCACGGGTTAACCGATCGGCTGGTCGACTTTTATCTGAGATGGAAACTCGAAAGGCTCGAGTTGACATTGTTATGGATCACCAGGGTGCGTGCGTTTGCCGAGTGCGTGCATTACACGTGCGTGCTCGGTTAGCGGTGTAGTCAGTCGCGTATAACGCTCGGTCAGCCCTTCGTCGCGTCGCGTCGTCCTTCTTCGAGCAACTCCTCCCACGATCCCTTTTGGGAGCGCAGGGTGCCGCCACTAGGTCAAACGGAACGAGCACGCTCGATATATCTTGCAATGTGCCGCGTGGAACAGATCCGGCCTCGCGGTCACTCGGCTGCTGCTCGTAGCCCGAAAATTAGTTCTTTGTCTTCGCGCAAGTTGGGTCAGCTCCTTCTCGCATCGATTCTTCCCTTCCGGAACGAATCGACCGCTATAAACTTTCCGACTTTAACTGCGGATCGTTTGTTACCGGATGTGCTCTGTGGTGGTTCAAGGAAATCGGTCGGCTTCTCGAAGTTTGACTCGTTTTTGAAACAGCGTTTAAAAACGTAGGAATTCTAACACGATTTGATGAAATTAAATTGGTATTTTTAAAACACCTTGTATATTATAATCGCAGATTTCTTCTTGCGTTTCCGTGCAACTTTCAGTCACGCTGTTATCGATGCTGGTAGCGTGATCGCGCGTATTTGTCATCCCCCTTGCAAACGAAACAGCGAAGCACCTGGTAGAGTTAGCGAATGGTTAAAGTGTCGATTGACGAGAACGGGGGTTGTCTCTCAGCTTCCTGGATAACAGCGGGAACGGAAGCTTCCTCGACGCGGTTTCCATCGCAGTGTGTCATCGTTTGTAAGTACACGCGTGCCAGCCGGCGTGCAGTTGAATATTCGTACGCGCGGGCTCAGCCATTCGGCATTGTTATATTGCTTGCTAACACGACATTAATACATCGCGAGAGAATTATGAGGCCGCGACATGGCAGAAGCAAGGGCAGGAAGGTGGAGACTTTGAAAAATCGTCTCATGCGCTAAAAGCATCAGGGATTAAAATTAAATCCGGTCGTGCCACCCCCTGCTCTCTCGATACCACCCTCTTCAACGTGCTGCGTGCACGGGACTCGGTATATTTCTCCCCCATGCCAACAGTCGAGGGTTCCAGGCGATTTTTTGTTGATAATTAAACGACGATAAATTACGCCCGCTAATCTCGCTCCATCGAATTCCAAAGCGAGAATTTTTCATCGAATATTTCAATTTAATCTCCTACCTCCTCCTCGAACAACTTTCGGCCGTTTTGCGTGTACGCAATTCCCGTGGGTAAAAATGGTCGAATTGTGCGGTGGAAAGAATTACTTCCTAATACGTGAATTGTGTCCGTGTCTCGCGTGACTTTTTATCCGTTCGAGCTTCGTTAAATTTATATTTAGAAAAGTAGGAAACTGGATAGATTCGATCTGGTTCACCCGAGAGGTGAACAGAAAAATCGTTGCTCCAATGACACGATTCGGCACGCAACAGCGTCCCGAACGAAGGGGAACCGGTAGCTTCGGGTATCGACAGTTTTCGGGTCTTTGAAAAACGAGCCTCCCGCGAATTTATTTGCTCCGGTTTGGCGAGTCAAGCGTGCAGAACCAGCCGCGATCTTTTTGCCGGTAGCCGGCCGAAGGTTTTTTGACAGACCGGGTAAAGTCGTTTGGAATTTAATTATACCGTGACTGGATTTTCGGGTGAGTGACCGGGCTGAATTTAGTCGCGGCGGCGCGGTTAAGCCGAAATTGCCATCGCGCGAGCCGATAATTGAAATGCATTTTTTCACCGGCTGGAAAAGTACCGCGAACCGGTGTATTTAACTCACGATTTTTTCTCCAACGAAAAACGAGTTTTTGATCCCAATTTGCTAGCTAAAACGCTTTTCTGTTTTAGACATTTTCTGTGATCTTTCAATAACGTGGGTTAACTTTTTTCATTAAAGCGAAGGTTGTTTAGTGATTGAAATCAGAAATAGGTAGTACACTTTTTATCGAGACACCCGGTATGTACATCGATTGCATCGCTGCAGTTTCCTACGGTTATCGTCCGTGCTGGACCCACGTCGTTTTCTACGTTCGGAAAGAAGGTGGCGTTAGCGTACCATTTTAGCGGAAAGAAATAATTTCCTTTGAATTTTAAACGCTAAATACATTTACTTTCGTAATTAAATGACGCTTTTGACTTTTAAAAGGAAGAGTAGAATTTTATTTCATTTTTTCAGTTAGGTCTGTGAACTTTATAAATAAATTATAAAGCTTAGAAAATCGATGTTTTAAAGAAAATACTATTAAAAAACTAACCCGATAGAAATTAAAAAAATTACAAGAAACGTCCTTTCAAATATTCACCGAATCAATAACCCTGTGCAGTACAGGGGCAAACGTGAACTAGTATAGTTCAGTAGATTTGTCTACTTTGTAAAGACGTTAAGGTTTTCGTTTGGCTGGAACGATTTCGCAAGATGTCATTCCTCGAGGAATTCGATTGGCGGAAAGCCGCTCCGTCAGATTCCACGGACGGGCAGAATCTATTCGATGAGCCATTAAGAGACGAGTGGGGCATCGATTGCACAGGAAGATACTGTTCTTCCTTCCAATTCCGACGTTTCCGTAATTGCCAGTTCCTGTCGGCGAATCTCGACCGAAGAAGGGGGGTTGGGAATACGAACGGAAGATCGAGAGATCAGCCGTGGCAAAGGAAGCAAAAAGAGCAGCTAAAGGAAAAGAGGAGATGGAGACGGACTAATCCTCCCTCAAGATAATTCGGCGCGAAAACAAATTAAAGATGATAATGCCCGGATAATGGGTTTTTGAGCATCGGCCTGCTTCTGACTGCTCGTCGAACAGGCAATTTCGGTTTTCGTCGCTGCGATTCGGCGCCCCTGATCGTCGCGGTCAGAGAAGAAGAAAAAATGAAATAATGGGGGATGATAAAGATTCGAGCCGCACTATCCCTTTCCAGAAGACCAAAATTATAATAGAACCTTGATAATTGCATTCTGTCAAAAATTAAGCAGTGAAAATTTCATATCGAGCACTGATCGCCTCCAATTTCGCGGAAATCATCCGCAAAGACAATCGAAGACTCATCGATAATATATGCGAGGCACGGTTTAAGCTGGCTTGTACACAGGAGAATAGGCCGGCAGACGTCGAGGACGCACAATGGACGATCCATCGCTTTATTTCGATTCTTCGAGCCTTTGGTTTCGCGGAAGATATAGCATTCTCGAGGGGTGCATCGAGAATGCGGCCAAGGGGTTGAACGATCGGGCTAAGATTCCCTTGTGGGCTCGCGTCTATTCAGACGATTGGAGCTGCTAGCAGTTACCGCCAAAAATATCTCAACTATTCGGGCCCATTAGTGAGAAGGGACCAAATCCCGGGATAGTCCTTCTACCTGCGGACAATCACTGTCTCGCCGACGTACGAACATCGAGGATAGGGTGACCCACGAAATTCTGTTGTTATTTTAATTATTATTAGGAACCAAGATTATTCGATTCTCTTTTCATTGTAAATGAAACTTTATTTATGGACTTTGTGAGAAATTCACATACACAGAAATTCACGTCTGCGCCTCTTTGATTGTTATGTTAATTTGACAAATTTTGTATGCTATTATATCAAACAGACAGAGATATTTATTACTAACAAATATTCCTTTGGCGCGCAGCAGATACTTTCAAGTATTTAATAAAATTATTCTTCATGAAGCGTGGAATTCGTGCGTCAGACACGGACGGTAACCATCAGTCGCGTTAAAATATCGTCGAAATTATTCTGTATTAAAGTAATTTAATACAATGACGGCTAAACAAAAAATAAAACATCATCGTTCCTCTTTTCCATTCATCCTAATTAACGGTTAGTTCCTCGTAAGCATAAACAAAAGCGAGGGAATAAATTATGCCGTTACGTTTACATAAATCCAGATGGTTTCACGGCGCGCAACAATATGTCATTGCACGAACGTCGAATCATTAACGAGCGAAAATTTCAACAATGTATTCAAATAAATAACACACGCGGTACGATCTCTTTGAAAATATGGATTTTGCTTTACACCGTGTATAATTAACGATCAATGGTGCACGAGGTGCAAGGATATTTTTCGCAATTAAGACGAGAATACCGGTGCTCGTACAATAAAGTGGCGAGATTCACGCTTTCGCGAGTTGACGCGTTTAAACGACCCCCTCGAAGCTGAATAAACGCGTGCCCGCTCGCGGACGGAAAAATATTTTAACCACCCCCGTTGGCACGGTCAGAGGGAGATCTACGAGAATTCCAGAGGGTGGAGAGAGAGTGGTCGTGGACAGAAAAAAAAGAGGAGAGAGAAAAAAAAAAAAGAAAAATTGTGAAAGCAGCCGGGCAGCGGCGCTTTGATATTCATTATCGGTGGCAGGCTGTCAGCGAACGAAACATAATTACGCCAGCGGTTGATCCACGAGCTGGCTTCACTGACGGCTTCCTCCGCGTGTATCCTGTCCGACCGGTATCTCCCTCTTTGCCAGCAAATTATATTCATATTTGGGGGATTACGTCGACGATCCCTCTGGATCAGGAGCCTTAAAGGGACGCTAGCCGTGCTAATTATTTCCCGACGGTCTTCCGCTCAGATTGAATTTCGCCACGACGGACACGGACAAGACGATGGGAATATTGCTCTCCTTGCACCAACATCTCAGGAGTCCCGTACTAATTACCCTGCTTACTCGCTACTCGTGTTACTCCTCGGACACTGAAACGTCAGGCTAAAGATTTGAATTATTAGTCGAGGGGATTTGACGAATATTCGATATCATTTGAACAAGCTTCCTTGTTAGCTGCGAAATCGCTTAGAATTAATGTATTGGACGCGTTAGATGAAAAAATGAAATATTTTTAATTTCAACTTCCATTCCAAGCTTCTTCCTCTTTTATTATATTTTCTAATATTCCAGCGAGCGAGCAACGAAAACGTCGCCGTCGTTATTAAAATATAAACACGTTGTCGGTATGCATTTCGTAGGGAATCTGGTGTTCGCAATTCCGGCATGGAAATCCTCTAGCTCGGGCTAGACGATGGCGAGATTTTCTCATTGACGCGGATCATTTACTATTCGCGTGCTGCAGCACGAACGAATCTCGCCGCGAAAATGCTTTTAATAATCACATTTGTATTCGCTTCGTGACGAAGCCGACCCTACCGAGTGTTCCACTTCCCGAAGGAGCCGCAACATCCTTCGAGGATTCCTATCCTCACGTACTCGGAACACTGGCAACGGGTGTGTATCGAAACAATATGTTAAATGATGAGGGTACTGGAAACAGACGCGAGGAAAATTTATTGTTAGGGTTTCCCCGAGATTTTGTTAAGAGGGACATGGTTCGAAAGGTATTGAAATTGAAAATATATGAAGCTTCGAATAGATAACTGCTAATAATATCTTAATGACCTTACTATTATACTAACTTAAAACTAATGATTCCCTCGACGACCCTCCAACGATTCCTCAGCGACCCCTAAACGATCCCTCTGCGACCAAAACTTACATACTAACTTAATATTAATTACAAGGGTTCTACATGCTACTTATTACCTCAAGATTGCTCTTCAGAGTATTAAATAAGAAAAACATACACGTCTCTACCAGTTGTGCTGAAAATTAATAGGAAAACGTGTCCGAGAGTTTACACAAGGGGTTGGTAATGCAGATGATTTTGTCGCTTGAAGGATATTTACGGCCAGTACTATATTCCGTGTACTTTTTATCCCGTCTGTTCGTATCCTGCCACGCGAAGAAGTACCGAAGCACGGGGGGAACATACGCTGGCCGTTTCTTTCGCAACTTTTTCTTTCGGTCCCGTCGAACGACGTTCGCTCAACCCTTTCCGCTTCGCATATTTCGAACGGTAGCTAGTCACGAACAAATTTACATTTCGCGGTTTCCTGTGAACCAACGCGACGTCTCGAATCGTTGAACGTGACAATCGTTCGCGACTCGTCTTCCCGCACTGGAGACAATTACGCGACGAGACGAATTTACATTCGCCACGTCTTCCTCGCGTCAACCTCTAATTAGCTGTATCTTCTTGTTAAGCGGAATTTTCGTCTGCCATGACTAACATATCTCCTGTGTTTTCGTAACCGTCACTCGTATAAGAAATTTTAATTAATTTACAAACCCGTAACCCGCAAGATTAACGTTTCTCTTAAAGAATGCTCAAGTACCGTGAAACTGAAAACCCCTCCGCAAACGAGCGATTTCCCGGAACACGAAACAGTCGATTCTCTTCCCTCGAGGAAAAAGAGCAACAAAGGGGACGGTGAAACGTTAGGGTACACGCAATTCGTTATCCTAAATCCGTGGAAACTTCCTGTATCCGCGAATGATCAGTCCCTGGGTTTCTCTGGTGCGAGTGTCTTTAAATTGCTCACGCAGAGACGAGACGAACACGCGTGCGGTGAATGAAAGCGAGACCGAAGGGAGATGTGGGGGGATCGACAACGAGCTCGTTTGAGCGTGCTAAACCGCCGAGGTTAAACCGCAGTCCGTCGTCACGGACGAGGCTCGTAGAATCCGAGACAGGGGAGGATTCCGATAGACAATGGGGGTGGTATCGTGGAATCGCGTCCTGGCACGCATTGTGCCAGCACCCCCTAACGACGCACGATTACTATCCCCTCCGTTCTCCACGGTACTTCGTTTCGTAGGGTCGTCGAAAACGGTACTGCGCGATCTCTCGAATTGAACTGCCATCCTTGTTCCCTTCGGTGGATGCTCGCTTCTAACAGCCCCGTGAGGAAATCGTATCGAAAACGCGTAAGTTCGCGCGAACGGAATATTTGACCCACGCGAACAGCCTCGAAGATGGTTACTTCTCGTTTAAGGGGGTTTAAGAGGGATCGATGTGGAAGGGTTGAAGGTGGACACGAAAATGGATTCGGTGGTCGGTCGACGACACTCTGGTCAAAAATCTTGATTCATGGTACGCGAACGTCGATGTCGGGATTTATGGTCCTCTTTTCACCGTAAGTTATGTCCTCTTCCAGCTCAAGTTTTGCGGAGAACCGCGTAACACATGCGAATTTACCGTAAACGATGAATCTTGGATTTGGACGGTTCTTCTCGCGAGAGCAGAAGGAAATAAATAAACACGATTGTGTTTTTCATTCCTAACGACAGTTGAATGGTTGTAACAGATTTATAGAGAATATGCTGTGATAAATGTTAGCAATTTTCTAGCGAAGGATTAACGTCTTTTTATTTTACAAAAGAAGCACTTTTTCTCTTCTCGAAGGTACCACTTTCGGCAATCTCGGCCCGATTTACGGCAATCTCGGTCGATCGTCGCAAATCGCTGCTCGATTTTTCCGCTCACGTGTCGTGCAGCCGGTTTAGCCCGCTGCGAACGGGCTGTCTTTCGCGAGTTATCTCGCGGCGGGAACGCGAGGAATTTCCCTCTGACCCGGTGGTTTCGTACGTGCTCGATTTCAGGCGTCGACGAGGACCCGGGACGAAGTTGGGGGGAAAAAGAGCAACAGGGAAGGAACTGGCTAGACAGAGATTTTTTTTCACACGGCACATCCAGCCGGGCGAAAATTCCAATTTATACGGGGACGCGATAATTAGCCGGCAGGAAACGGGGCTGCGGGGCGGGACGGTTTTTGCTCGCTCTTTATCGCGATCAAACGAATCGTCGAGTATAAAACGATCGTTATTGGCGCGATTATTATGGTGGCGGCCGTTTAATATAGAGCAACGAGGCGAGCTGACATCGCCGCCGGCCAGGATAAGCCAATATACGAGGCGCAGGCTTACGGTTAATCCGGCGATTTTTAAATTATCCTCACGAAATTGCGTCCCGGTAGGATAGAACGCGTCGCAACTTCTGAAACTGCTAGATAGCGGCAGCCAGTGCTCGCTTCGTGTTGCCAACTCCTGCCCAGACAGGATCACGTTTGATCCTTTTGGGTATACACCGCTCCCCCGAACGCGCTGTGTCTCACTGTTGCCCTCTCGACGTTACACGATCCGTGGACTCCAACAAGTCATCTTCCCCGTTTAATTTCGAAACGGTTGCATCCTCCAAAAGTGTTTATAAGGAGTTGAAATCCTTTGCAACGGATCGTCATTGTCGAAGAAAGTGGCAACAGGAGGCTGCTTTCCGGTGATTCGATTTGCCTTCCATAGACGCGAGTTCTAACTTTGTCAGCCAGATGCGAATCCGAGAGAAGTACTCGGAGACGACGATAAGAGGGAAACGAGTTGGGTGTGCAAAGAAAAAGGAACGGCATCGAGTAGTGGCAGATATTTCAGAGAGTGTAAGAGGAAGGAAGGCGGCGGGGGTGGAAGTCTCGTTTGCATCGAAGGAAAAGCTGGTCGCAGACGAAAGAAACGGAAGGGGATGCCTTCTGGCTCGACCGCAAACACCTCACGTAGCATCGCGTAGATTAAAGCCCGGCCCGGCGTGGCAGTTGTGTGCGTGCCACTCTGCGTGCGGAAAGCCATGGCGAAAACACACGGGAAATCTAGCGGGTTCACGGAAGCGGAGACAAGAAACGTACGTACACGCGCGGTAACAGCGACGCGGAAAGATATAAGGGCGAAGAAAAATCAAGCAGAGACACGGCTAGGGTCGGACACGCGTTACGAAGGGACTTAGTTTCGTAAGCCAGCACTTTTTTTTCGGGATCAACGCGCCTCAGAACAGAGAGGGTCCGACCGAAACTTTTCCAATTATCTTGTATTAAAAGGTGACGCGATCGAGATCGAACTTCTCGTCGACGTACATTTTTTTGCTATCGACAATCTGTGAGTCGAAAAGTGCCACTTCTCACCAGGTTTTTTATGAAAGGGAGATTCTTGGAATTTGAAATTATCTGGGAGCATATTTAATTTTGCGAAGACAACTCAGCAGAAGACGTTTTTAATTACACCAAGGGAATTCCGGTGTTTTTACGATCATGATTCATCTATGACGTTTACTATCGAGCATCCCTCTAAATTTAATTATCCTCTATTATTTATATGGATAAGATGATTCTAGATACGAGAATTAAAAACGAGATATTGTAATTTCGTTTAGCAGAAACATTGTCAGTAGACGGAAACGTCCTAGGATATGAATTTCTGGTTGACCAGAAGGTGGCGCGACGTTGAAGGCCATAAACGCGTGGAGGGTCGCGCGGCTGTAATTTTCAGCCGTAAAAGAGAGCTATAGGCCGAGGGGTGACTTAGGCTGACGGTGTGGTAGCCTAGTCGTTATTATTTTAGTGGCTCTAAACGGCTAGCATCGAATACGTGACAGAGATACGAGAATCGGCCAGTGGGAGCTCGTTTAACTTTGAAGAAACGAGGATGAACATTGAACATGTAATCTACAGGAGAATTTTTCATTACGTTAACAGTCTCGTTAAAGGATAAAGTATGTACGTGCTCAAGAAAAGAATGCGTATTTTTCCTTGAATACAGGAACGACAGATTCGCTGGATGGGTCGTAAATAAAATGTCGTTGGTGATCGAAACGTGTGGATATATCAGCGAAGGAAAGGGTAGTTTTATCGAAGCCAGGAAAGCGCCCACGAGGCGTAGGCGAAGGAAAGAAACGATCCGGCTTAATCCTCGTACGCACTTACAGTAGAACGTGGCGTGAAAAGCATCCAACGATGGAGGCTGGTCAGAGGCTGGATCAAGCTCCTCCGTCTGGATATAATGCTCGCGAAATGGTCGCTTTAGTATGATATACGTATCACTTACGCGGGGCGATAATGAAAAGATTTGCTGGCTCTTTATGACTTCCGTGGCCGCTAACGGGCCTCTCTCATTCCCGCTTTCTCCTTACTCCAGTTTCTTCCTCGCTTCTAAATTTCACCGGCTTTTCTCTCGTACATTAACGCATCCAGCTATCGTTCTCGTTGCACTTACAAGACTTCCGGGCTTCCTATTAATTTTTCATTAGCCCCTCTCATTCGACGTAATTAACCGCGTCTGTTCCTACGCTCGCGCTCTACCAGAGGCGAAATTTTTCTTATCTAAAGAAATTGATATTACTCTGCGCTCTCTCAGTGTATTTCAAAGTTGATCACCTTTTCTTTACAAAATGCCAAACAAACTATATCTCGTCGTTAGCGTACGTTTGTCGTTTTTATCGAATGAATATTTTTGCGCGATTCTGATCCTACAATACCGTCCAAACAACGCGTAACGTGTCCGAATGAAGTCGTAAAATGGTGAAAATGCAGGGTTGTTTGCAGTGGCCGCACAGGTGGAACGGGTCGCGCGTAATTTCTCAGGGATGCACGACAAATCCGGCGCGACAAATCTCGCGGCGAGCTTCCGCGGCTCTTGAAGTAGACGTTTTGGGAATCGTGCGGAGTAAGCGTGCCGCGTATCAGCCAGCGGTTAGCGGATGAACGATGCTGGGAAAACAGGGTGCACTCTCGCCCGCCATTATTTCCCCGCTCACGCTAAATCATACTTAAAGCACGACTGTCTCCCCTTCCGGCTGGTATACACACATCCGCGAAGGTAGTTCTCCCCCGTCGAGCTTCCACTCTATTTCCACGCTAGCTTTTACTCTCGGTAACGAGGCCTCGGATCGAGGAAAAATTGGATTCCTAAAATTTCGAGGCTGGAATTTTTTAATACGCGCCTCTCGCAAATGTTGCGTCTGTCGGGGCACGTTCGAATGCCCTTCTTCGAGCAACTTCAAAGAGGAACCAGAGGCTGAGAATTCCTGTCAGACGTGCCTCGACACACAGACAGCTTCTACGCGGTTTAATCGAGGAACCGCGAACGATCCGCGCGAGTTTCGCTCCGCGATTGCCTTCAAAGACGGCGAACGTTAATAATATTCTCATCGAGCTGATCGTTCCGCTTACGAGTTGGAATATTCGGCGTGGCAGGTGTGTACGACTTGCCGTTTCGAAAGAGTAGACGTCGCGAATTTATCAGAGGAAAAAGCTTCCTCCCCTTGCCAACGTGGTCCGCAAACATCGTTTAGCACTCTTGCGCCGCGCGAATTCCCCGCGAACCGAGTATCGCCGTTCGAAGCCACGATGCGTTTCCAAGTAACTCGAATAAACAAAGAACAAGGGGTGTGGGGAGATAGACTCGTCAACCCTCTCTTTACACTGCATTTCAACCGATGGGACAATTATTCAGAGTTTGATTTATGGAACAACAGCTTACACTTTATTGAGCAAAAGAGAATACATTGTCTAATAATTTCCTTACAACAAAAAAATAAATTCGTTGCAAAAGAGGCAAGAATGAGCTTTGGACGATGGTTCACCGTTGGGGCGCGAAAATTCCAGCGTTAAAAGCTCGTTCTCCCCGGCTAATATCGGTGTCGGTTGCCGGCTGAAAAGCATCCCGTGCTGGGGACATTTTTCTCCGGTCAATTTAAACGCTGTCTACGAATCCTCGCGACGAGGCGCGTCGACACGTCGTTTCTTCCGCTCGTTTCGTTTTCTCTTCTCTTTCTCCCCTTGGTGAATTTTATTTATCGCGGGATACCTCAGCCACTGGAGCGTGAATAAATTCGCCGTGCCTTCGAAGCGAATCGGTGCGCGGTCGAAAATAAAGCCGAGTGACACCTACGTTTTATTCTTGCACCGATCCCTCGCGAGGCGGATTCTCCGGAGGCCTCGTTCAGCTTGCGCAGGGTTAAAGGTCCGGACACGGTTGAACGACTCGATTCCTTCTTGCTCTGACATCGCTGTTTGTCGCGCTTTAATCAATTTCCAGTCTAAGACTAAGACGGCCAAGGAAGAGAAAAATTTTCAAGTTTCTCTTTACTCTTATTTTCTGCCATCTTCTTGTTAAACGAAGCTTCGTTAACCACGCACAATACCGCAAGGACCTGTTCCGAAACCATTGGCACTTCTCCAACACCCGTTAGCATAACCAGACTTGTCGTCCCGTGTAATGCACGAGCGAATGCAAGATATACGACACGAGTAATTTGACAAAGCGAAGATTTAATCGTACCCATGGACAGAGTATCCTTTAACAGCCGAGGATATTCGTCTTCCGTAATATCATACGGTTCGAAGGTGAGAATGAAACGTCGAAGCAATTGGCGGCGTCACCTGCACACCGGGGTTACAACGGTCCTCTCCGAACGATGTCGATGGGGTCTCGAAAGGATCGATCGATTTCTCTTGAATCATGCGGGTGTCTGGTGCGAACCACGCGGAATATTTCAGCGTGCCCGGTCCGCCAGGACGAACGAAAGAGCTGCACTTAGGTGGGGGGTAATATACGTCGCCGAGGGCGGTAACTGTCCCCGTATATTATGTCCCGCGTGTCCACGGGGACATACATTCCAGCCGGCTGTATCCACGGTAAACAATGTTCCGAGAGTCGTGCCTAAACGATTCCTCGTGTCTGCAGTTATTTTGGCAATTAATCGCCGGGCCCCCGCCGCTGATATATCGCGTTTCTTGCCCCGCCTGCCAGTTTTTCATTCCCTTTTGCCCTCTGCGCTTTCGCTCTCCTTCTTTCTCACCCTTCGACCACATCCACTCGAACTTCTTCGAGACGAGGATGACGAAGGCTTTTAACGATCGTTATGCTTCTCACCGAGCCTGGTACCGCGAAAATTTTTTCGTCGTTCAGCTTTTTTCTTCGATAGAGACGATCGCGATCCTCTCGCTGCCATTTTTCTGTTGCATTGTTCGTTCTTCTACTCTTCAGGGAGAAATATGTTAACACGTTTTATTCAAAGTTCGAACGTAAAAATAGGAAACAGTATTTCGATAGAATCAATGTTTCAAAGGAATTACACCCTCGTCGGTCTCATATTTAAAATTTAACTAATCCGTGGCATCGTGGTACGATCAATCTTACTTCTGAACTCGACCCCTGCTTTCCATCGAGCCGTCTTCCAATAAAACGATACCAGCGATAAAGCTTTCGAAGCCAATTAGAGGCTAATTGATTTTAACTGTAAATCTATGGAATCACGCTACCTTTTCCTCGACCGACTCCATGGGATTGCGGTTAAGACGGAGCCGAGGATCTCTGCCAAGCAGCCAGTTGTTCCCGATAAATTTACGATGACTGCCCTCTCGTTTCTTACGCTCCACGTTCGCTTTCTTCCGTTTTTCGCGTTAACGAGACCCGATCGTATCGCGCCATCCGTCTCACCGTACGTCCTTTTTCTCTCTGTGAAAATCTTTCCCACTTATCCGCATCGATACCTTTTTCTATAGGGAGCAGGATGTTAAATTATATTACAAAAATGTGTAATGCTGGTAATTATTTTATTATCGAAAGTGCATCAAGTACAGGTTGTTTTACTATAGAGTTATATTCTCGGTTGTTGCATTACTGAACTTTGCTAGCCAAGTGATTCATGCTGGAATGTTTTTGCAAGGTGGGGTTCTTCCGGTGTCCCCTAACTGTAGAGGAAACACGATACAGTTTTCCGCGGTCAAAGTGTCTACAAGATTTTACGAATACTCACTGCATCCTAGATAAGGGACGCAAAGCTTTCCCGCGGAACAGTCGCTGTCTTTTTTACAGGAGTCATTAGCTGCCCGCTTGCGACGGCTGTCCGGGATGTGCAAGGTTACGACCTCCGACTCGTCCTGCGATAAATCAAATGGAATTTCAAATATGTCCTTAAACAGTTTTTAAGCTCTCTGGTTCACAATTTCCTAAGACAAATATACGATAATAATTTGAAAGTAAACAGTCTGAGATTCCGGAAAATCTTGAAATTTTCTCTACTTTCGTTACATTTCATCTAAAGTATATAGCGAAGCTCTTTGATACCGCGAGACAGAATGATTTACTACAAAAGGTTCGAAAGAAAAGCCGCTTTTACTCACTGACTCTCCACTGCTGCGATCCCCTAAGCGGATCACGTGAACCTCTGGCTCGTCCTGCGGACGAAGGACGAAGGACGATTAGAACATGATCACGATTTATCAAAAACGATTGAACTACGCGTTTGTTCGGTAGAACAAGCTCGTATCTTCGTACCTTGTCGTCTCTGATGATGCATCGTGTGGCGGAAACGACGTACACGAAAAGTAGAACTAGTAACAGTTTCATCGTGAATTTTCGTTGATATTCAGAGACACACTGACAATGATCCTCTCGGAAAATTCTCTTTATATACGATGAAAAAGTTGCAACATCGAGTTTATCTTTATCGTAAACCTGTATGCGTTATCGTCGCTGACACAAATTGGTTAAACGAATTAGTTGTAACTTTATGGCTGTTAACCGTGACTGTTAAACTCGAAACAATTTGCGTAAGTAGCGCTGGTTTAACGATACTTCCAGTGGAATTAGTTGGAGCTAATTCACGGAAGAGAAACGACGGGCAGCGTCGTAAACCTTGCTAGCAAAACTGGTCTCGATCATTTTCGCGAGCGATCTTAATCTAAATTGAAAAAAAAAAAAAGAAAAATAGAACGGTCGATAAAAGCTGGGAATTGTAGCGGCCAGGTTATTGCTTTCCACCGTTTACGAGTTGTCAGGCTCGTAAAAACAGAGATCATATGCGTCCATTGCGTGTCATCATTCGCGATATCGTTGTAATTCGCACGTTTTATTGTATTCCGTACGACTGAATGGACTCTGAAACAGGCATCAAGTATAGAAGAATATTCGTAGTAGGGTGTAAATTAAATTTCATGTCAGAAATTTAATTCGATCATGCTAGTCCTGTATCAAAAGGGAAGAATTTTCAAAAACAAATGGAAAAAGACGTACGGAAGAAGTATAGGAAACCATCAATCCTCTTCAGTTCGCATAAAAAGCGGGATACATTAGAAAATTGCCAGATAGACGTGCGTTCACCTTTACCTTTTTTTACCGTCTCGCGAGCACATTCGGTTCCCTCGAAACGCTCCATTTCGTCCGGCCATTTTCATATCAGCCAGCGACTTTTCGTAAGGGCATAAAAATTCCTCTCCCCAGTCCCGTCACGGGAGTACTCGTTTTTACGTCGCTCTTTACAGCCTGATGTCTCTGTGGCGTGAAATTAATTATGCATACCCTGGATGTATTATTCGTCGTCGGTGGTCGTTCGTCGACGGTATACGACGAGCCCGCCCACCAACGTCGACGGTACTCCCGGGTAATAGTTTCGTTATTGGAAACTCGACGGTCCATTTCGAGATGGTCATGAACGAGGAACGTAGGTCGGATTCGAGGAGAAGCAGAGCGAGAGGAAGACGAGCGCGTTTGCATAGCCGCGAAAGGAGACGTCGAAGTTGCGGACGACTGGAAACTAAAGGTCCTACGATGGACACTCGACGGGACCGGAGGTCCTTTGTCCGTTTGATTACTAAACCACCCTGGAAACTGGTCATTAGCTTAGTAAACAGACGAGTCCGGTACGCGGCCGCGATCTTCCGCCTCGAGCGGATATCCGCGACGCGTTCTTGCCTTGTTAACTAATTGAACAGCGTTAATTTCCTCGCGCAATTTCGCGTTCGTTACGTATCATATCTTTCCATTTTTTCTCTTTCCAACTTTGAACTCACGGATCAAGGGTGAAAAGCAGCCTCGCCAAGAGGTATTTAAAGTAACCAGTAGAAATGGCGATTAGACGCAATTCCAGAGGCGTGAATCTAAAAGCGTCGTCAGGTCGACGAAAGAGTTGGACAAACAGGCGAGTGCCGGTCGCGTTAATCCCGGCGTCCCGGAAAAAAGAAGGCGTCGCGGGGAAACGGTGCACGGGACAGGTCAAACGACGCTTAGCGATACAACTGGTAGGCGTCGGACACGCGTGAAAATAAATGGAAGGAAAACGCGTCGAATTCAGCGAGATCGTTCGTCAGTCGCGTATATTTAGACCGTGACTATGACTCTCGAGCCTCTGCTACTTATTCGTTTCTCTTTTCTATCCCATTTACTCGGCGTTCAGGATTTTCGTTACGAAATAACAAGCATCAACGCACCGATCGCTGTATCACGACTAGCCCTGTTTAAAACTCCTAATCCGTGCTCGATGAAATTCATTGTGAACGGGACTGGTCCGCGAATTAATATTCCAAATCATCCGCGAACTTTATTCGCGGCGTAATCGAATAACGGGTTACAATTTCCATTCGATCGACGGGCCATAAGCCGGTTCGCCCAAAGGGGATTATAAGTTAAAATTTGACAGACTGATTACCAGCGGCAGAAGGTAGGAAATTATTTAATATCGATACGCCATCGGGGGTGGTAGAAATGAAAATGACGGAACGTCCAGGGAAGAAGAGGAGCCATTATTGATATTGATTTCGTTCGAATCGTGGGAAAAGCGGCTTAATTGGGACGATTATCTGGCCGGTCAAAGAGATAGCGGCCCAGCATTTCGTGATGCGGCTACGGTAACGATTATACAGAGGGCATAGACCGTGAGGATACGTTCGAGACATGTCGTTAACGATGAACCTATAATGCGGGATGAAGATTGGCTGACTTGCCTCTATACGATTCCCTCATCACGTTTGAAGCGGTATGTGTGCCCATTTGCGCTCGATATATCTACTCCCTCTAATATCGAGGTGGTCGCTATATCTTATGGTTTATCGATACATCGCGTTTAAAGAACACCGTAATCGTCCTTAATCTGTATTACGTTATTAAATCGATTAGGACCGTAACCGGTCGATCGGATCGCGACTGGTCCTGATAATTGATAACATCAGCTCCTTTCCAATCTAAGAACATTTACGATAAGCGATTCTCGCGTTCAGAAGATACTCTTCTTTTTCGGTAATTAGAGAGGAGTTCGAACACCGTTACGCATTTCTCGTCGCATTTTTAGGCGATAAGGAAACTTGTTCTTGTAGCGTAAATGCTGCAAAGAATTTGTATGAAATCTAATCTTTTTTTTAAATTATTGATTTTAAGATTGTCGGTCGAAGAGCATACGTCTTCTATCGTCGACGGGACGTCACTTTTCGAAAACAAACTATACGCGTTTGGAAAGGCGTTCACCACCCTCGTGTCTCTCGTTCACCAGATATAGACTAATTTCGACGAGCGTCCCTCGCGAGGTCTCGCGGGAGCAATAGAGGGACTCGAACGAAAGCGTACGCATTGAATACCGTCCGTTTATTCGACTGGTCCGCAGAGACGAGCCGCAAAGCTTCTAATTTTCCCATACGGCGCGTTTTCCTTAATCGTTGCCGCCTTCGAATTGCCATCATTTATCGACACCTTATCGGAGTACCTCTGGTGTGTCCTAACGACTTCATCCCCTTACAGGTATATTGATTCGAATGGAAGAAAATATTTAATCAACTACTTTTTTTTATCACAAAAGTTACATTGCTGTCCGAGTGTTCGTAACGCAATGTCGAAGCATTTAATCGGGAAATAGCTATTCGTTTCGTGACGGTCGAACGCTGGCGAAACCGTCATTGTTGCGAATTCCCATAGATCACGTGTACACGTACCACGGGGCACCATGGAACACTCAGAGGTACCATAAATATACGCGTGTACCATAGCCATGTGCCGTGGAGAGTTCGTGACTTAATCTGCAAGGGTATCTAGGCCGCGTGTACGGCCCTGTTACGTTGTTCCTGAATTTATGAGCCGATTCTGGTCTCGTGCTTTCTGATCTTTACTCCCCCTCTCCCTCTCTCTCTCTCTTGTGCCCGCTCTTTCAATATCGCGATTCGGTTGCGTAATATCCGCGATGCATCGATACCCCATGGCGCATTTGCGTAATTGCGTGCGCCCTTCCATTTTATTCGTCGATTTTTCGCAAACCGCGCCGCGTTCGACAGCCGTTTCTGACTACCGATTCGAAATAAATACACAATAGAATAGCTGGCAGAGTAATCGCGAGAATGGTTGTAATATCGGAATCGACGCACTGTTGCAGCGTTCGAGCTCTTCCCTTTGATGCTCTCTCAAAAGATTTTCAAACATCGATTACAATTAACAAATGATTATTAATCGCTGCTGCTAATGTCTATGGAACATTCTGGGATCGAAAGTGTCCGATAGTTTGGATGGAAAAGTTTGCAATCCCCGAGGAAAAACTAGCCTGATACGTTTGTCTATAAGCTTCGAAACTTTTTTGAAGGTATCGAAAGACACCGGAACACGGCACTCCACTTTGGAAATCTGACCGATTTTACCGTGTGCGGAAATCGTAAGAGCCTTTAAGTCGTTGAAATATATCCGCAGTCGTATAGTTTTCTGGCTTTTCTCGAGCCGCGAAAATCCCCTGATGGTTTCCATCGAAACGTTTCACGGGAAACGATTCTCGCGTTTCGTTGGAAGAGAAGGTCGATTCGGAATTTGAATGGAAATCGATGCTCGTAAAATTCATAAAATATAACGTGTACCGATTTGAATGATTCATGTATCGAGAAAAGAAATGTTTCGCCCTCTTGTACAAATATCCAGGGGATAAATACCAGTTTCTCGAGTGAAAGAATTAACAGGAAAAGCGAAAATCCTGTGGTCAATTTCTCGTCTGAAACGCAGACCCGTTGGGTTTATCCTCGTCATTTTTTCTTTCATTTTTTCTCTCTCTCTGAAGAGAGGTTCAGACCTGTAAGTTAACGGCATTCCACGGCTCTTTCTTCCTTAATTGGGCCACGTATTAATCCCCTTCAAGCTTCTGACCACGACGATTTATTCGAGAAGCTCTCCCGGGATGCGAGGGGGTAGAAGGGGAAGATAAGCGAGACGGAGAAAAGGAACGGAAGGACGCGCAGGATTACCAGGACTTAACTAAACGGACAGTGTCAGACGAGAGGATATCTCTCCTGACGTTTTATCATGGCACACGTTGCTCCTGTGTGCCGTCGGCCGATCGGATTAAGTCTCGTCGCGGAAATTATTTGAAACGCTAAATATCATCGTGCGCGATCCTGTTAATATACAGTGTGAGATTTCTTTAACCCTAGAAAAAATAAACAGGAAATCTTCTCAAGCCACCCTTTAGAAATTTTTAATTTACAAAAAATGATTTATGCCATTGGACAAGCAAATTAATTTAATAGGCTATTTCGAATATTCCAACCCCCTAGCGACGCAAGGAGGATGCTTTTGTAACGACGACGATATCGGATAATTGGAACAGTCGACGCCACGAGCGTGGCTTCTATATATTAATAATTGGTAATTATTTAATAAAGCCGAAGGGATGATAGGCGCATTGTTCCGATTGTAGAATTGGCATGGAGCAGCGGCTCATGCAGAATCGACAGAGAATATTCAAATATAATTAATGCCTGCGACACCTTGACGTTTTATCCGTTTCCGGTGCCGCCGCGCCGGCCTCGGTTAATTAATAATAAGCGCTTAATTAAGCGAATGGATGAGCTCTTTCGCTGATTGCGTTCATGATACCGGTGCACA
Source organism: Osmia lignaria lignaria (assembly GCF_051020975.1). Lineage (NCBI taxonomy): Eukaryota > Metazoa > Arthropoda > Insecta > Hymenoptera > Megachilidae > Osmia > Osmia lignaria. The sequence continues at coordinate 3,795,036 of NC_135037.1, read as the reverse complement.
TGTACGGGGTGGATATACTTAAGTGTATATCTTTGTATCAATCATTCTCAATCGTCTATATCAACCTTTTATTTTAAATTCAAATATATCTCCTTCAGATTTGATAATGTAAAGTGTACGTAGGTTAATATATTAGCTTGCTGGAAAAGATGGCACGTCTACGTTCGGTGATTCAATTATGTACCGCGGAGTGTTAATCTAAAGTCAGAGTAATTAATCTTTCTGTCCTATCACGTTCGTGGTAATTCTGGTTGAGATGAAAGTAGCGAAACTTCGAGATTGCAGCAAGAAAGAAAAATTGATTTCAATTATTATTACACGTTTTGAATGAATTTAAACGTGACACCCTGTATCGGTAGGAGCATTCGAGTGCCCATTCGTGGTGCGTTTTCACGCAGCCTCGCGTCGATGCGTTCCGTCCGGGCGTCGCGACGCGACGATTCGACCGGCAGCAGCTCGTGTCACTGTCACAATGCAATCCACCGTTGAAACATATCGTTCAATTATTCCTAAACTAATATTTATCACCGTCCCTGCCTGGCTGCCTACCCATCGGTCGACTGGCGAGCTTTTATTGTAACTCCGTTCGCGAATCACCCCTCCGTACGCGTTCACCCCTCTGAAATATGAACGAGAAACGTTACGACTTCGCGAGATTTTACGAGCCGTCGTAATTCTGCGGGACGTTATAGTTCGCGGCGGGAGGAATCGTAAGAGAATTATAAAACGTTTCGCTGTTTTCGAGCCTGCTTCGAAAAATACGAGTAACGGGGTGATTTCAAGGGGGGGTTTGACGTTACGCGTGCCACTCGAGGGTAAACGTCGAGCAGTGAAACACTGTTAGTATCCGTCTTAATTTTCTACACGGTTCGTAAATAAGTTTCCGATCCCCTTTTGTGTTGAAAAGAGGGGGGCACGTCTAACTGAATTATGGGAATTAGCGAGCCTGTGATTTGGCGGGGGCGTCGAAGATTAATGAAAGATGTTCGTGAACGATTGAAATCGTTCGGTTGTCGTCAACAAGTTGCTCTTTGCTCTAAGAGGGTTCTGTTTCGTTCACTTTCAAACTAAGAGGTGTCGCTTCCTTACCTGGGAGTGGGGGGGTCTCGCGTGGAGCTTCGCGTGACGAGCTGCGTGCGGATAGAGGGATCTGCCGGAAACGCGGAATGGCGCGGATAGTGTCATCAGTAGTCATTTTAAAAGTATTTTAAAATCGCGTTTGTGTCAAAACGGTCGATTCCGAGAAGAAATCAAGAAAGTTAACGAAGTGGAGGAGACGACGACGAATCGCCTAGAGAAACCCCTTCACGTAGGAGACGAAAACGAGCACCAGCCTAGACAACGACGAAAGCTGTTCTCTGCCAAAAAATTGTAAGTGTTATCCGGCGTCTAATTCATGTCATTAATAAGCGCGAAAGAGTCCTCGTTGTATAAACGACAAAAAGGGTACGGTTCCGTGTTTCACCGCCCCCAAAATAGGACAATATTATATTCTAAAAGGACTCGGCGAGTCCTGTCGAATGAGCCTAGAAAAAATTAACCTAACCTAACTTAATTAAATCGGGAGAGGAAATGCGATTGAGCTTTGTATGGTTACGATCTTCGGAACAAAATTTTTTTTTGCTTCTCGGGAATTCGAACTCCTGGTCGCGCTGTAGAAAAACGAGTACCTTATTACAAATAGGAACAGGGGGCATATCTTAATTTTGGTTCTACGGGCGGTGAAACATGGAACTACAGTCGACAAAAATATATATAACATATATTATAAACCGTCAACTGAAATCTTGATATCGTATCGAGGATTTTTCATGGTTTCCGAACCGAGAGGTAAGATAAAGGAAAAGGATCGGTGATAGGAGTTTTACAAACGACGGTGTCGTGCGTATTCGCGCTGGTGTTCGTGCTTTCCTGCCGATTTCGATCTCTCGATTAAGATCGAATTTCGCTCTTCCTTCCTCGCTCTTCGTGCGATAATTAATAAACAAACTCATAGATATGCGATAGCTTGACAGGGCGAGCGGGTCGCGTGAGATTTTACCAAGGGCTCTCCCTTTGCTTGTCGACGATTAGAAATGCAAAAGCTCACCCAACTACGATGTTCTTCGATCGTGATGTTCGACCCTTAACCACCCCTTCTCAAACCTCTCTCCGGTCGCTCTTCTCTTTCTTTCTCTTTTATTTCCGTTTCGATTCGAAAGCGCTACACCACTTAAGGGATGAAAAGGTTTTAACGGGAAAAGTAAGGAGAAAAAGGGAAAGTGCTCGAACGCGCGGAGACGAAATTCGCGGTAAAAGTCTAGTTGTATCGGGCAAAAACAAGGGTGAGTTACGAGCCGAGGGTCTGCTAGTCCTCTCGCCTTTTGCTCAGCCTTCCTATCCTTACCGACTCGATAATTCGAGCGATACATTTGAATTTCCCACCATTATCCACTGTGTCTCCTGCACTATCCACCCTCTTCAACTTCTTGGCCATCAGGAATTTCCATTAGCTAATTACCGGCTCGACGGATAGGCAGCTCAACGTTTTTGTCTCTTTCAACCCTCTCGATGTTCTCGGGGGCGTAGATTCCTTCGCGTGGACCTCGTAAGAAAGAGCGTTCCAAGGTCGAAGTAATTAGGACTTAATTAGATCAAAGTTTCAAGAAAATGTCCAAATTCATCGTTCGATAGGGAAAGGAAAACGACTCAACGGTGGTTTATTAATTATTTACCGTTTCTTTTCACTTATCGTTCGGGGGAGAGTATCGCGACCATGGCCAGGAGAGCATTTAATTTTCGCCTTGTTTCTGCGATTATCGCGACCGCACGAATCCAGCTCCGACCGAACGAAGGCCAGGTTTTATCATTTACACCCGTAATTAACGCACGTGCAACAATTAGCCGCGATTAAAGCGAAATCGCATGGAATATATTACACCGTTGAAATCAACGGCGGAAGTTCGTGCAGAGTATGCCTTTCTCTATATCTCTAATTTATTGTCACGTACATTTTATTGTGTCACTTGAATCGCTAAATTATTTCTCTAATTATTTTCATATTTTTATGTTGCAGGTAAGTGGGACAATGGAGGTGCCTAAAATTCATTACTTTATTGGATGCAAAGGTGAACTCTGTGGTAAGTACAATGATTTATACAACTTTTTGACAAAAATAAGTAATCTTTATCTTGATACAAAAAGAAATTTAATCGTTAAGAATGGTAACTGGTACGATCGGGTGTATCAGAGGTGAAGGGGATGAAAATAAAACGGAAAAGAAGAATCGGTAGCAGCAAGGGGCTAAGTGGGTAATGTAATGGGTCTCGGTTAACGCGAAAGCGTCCAAAGCTGCGAAGGGTGGCGGCGACGGAATTTTAGCTATTTCCTACGGATTGTCTCAGGGACGTATTTCTCGAAGGGTGACTTTGTCGCCGGAGAATGGACGGCCGGGAACCCACGATTTCCAGTAACCTTATTTGCAATATATTTCGTCTTGGAGGGGGTAGAAAAAACTGCTTCTTAATTCGTGTAGGGGTTGCAAACCCGGTCAAAATCTCGTCTCGTGGAATTCCATTGAAAAATTGATGATCCTTTTAACATATTCGTTGATGAAGCTCGACTCGACGGTATATTTTTATTTTTCTAAATGTTTTCCGGTTAAAATCTTACAGCCTAGTGTCACCACAGCAAAAGCCATGACTTTTACTGTCACGTGAATGCGTACCCTTGCAATGTTTCGTGCTCGACGTATGCACGATCCTCTCGTCGACGCGAGGGTTGTAAACGTCCTCCCCTACCCGTTCTGTCCCTCACGTATCGTTCGACGGACGTACGCTCGATAAATTATTTTTCTTTTTTTCGTTGCTTTTACGACTCACACTTGACAAACCAACCCTCTCTGGTTGTATCGGCAGCCTTTAAATTCGCGTATTTCACGGCGATCGTAGCCGCGCACAACGCTTTCCGTCCTTCTCGATTCCTCTCGCTTCAAATAAGTTAACAAGAAATGTTAGGCCCGACTGACTTATGGCGCAAGTTTTCGGCAATTCGAGGCGGCGCGACGCGAAGGCAAAGTTTTTGGGGACTCACGGGGCGAGGCTCGAGATCGGGGCGCGTTAGAACGTTTATACCTCCTACGCTGCTCGCCCCAGTTTACGGCGGTTTAATTATCGGCTGTAAATCAAGGCAGCCGGTGGGGCGAAGGGCAAGGCAAAGGGACACGTCGATAAATCTCCGCGACTACTTTGCACCGAAATAACCCGGAGTGGTTGGTGGAGCGGTGTGAAACTGAGAATTGACTTGTACCGCTCTCTTCTTAATTAATTTTTCCAAACTCGATCCGATCGAGGTGTTCAGGATTCGGGAAACTCGATTTTCCTGGCTGTTCCATCGAACTTTTACGTTCATTGAAAAAGGCTCGTTTCTCACGCGACTAGCTGGAGGGTTGTTCATCAAGACGGGTTATCTATCGAACGGTCAGGCTTCCGAGTGTTTCGTCGAGGGACCGTTTCCCTTGAGCCGACCGCACCGTAAACGAGGGATTTTCGGCCACTAGCTGCCACTAGGTGTTCCATAACGAAGGACGAGGGAAGAAAAAAAAGATTCCGTCTTTTTCGAGATTCCGACGAGAGGAAAGTCGAGGGAAAGATTTGCGGGAAAGACTTGGAATCGATTTCTCGACCTCTCGCCGGACTTTCGCGCAGCGAAATTCGATCGTCATCGAGAAAGGCTTTCCTCGAGGACTCTTCTGCAGACGGACAGGAAGGGGAGGCTGTGCTAACGAAGCCACTCCCTCGACTCTTCAGTGACCCTTGTTTCACTCCACTTTGCGCTGGAAACTGCTCTTCGTCATGGAAATTACTTCCGCGCGTGGTTCTCACGAATGTCCATTTTTTCCTCGAGTCCCGGGGTGATTCGAGTGGTGTGTTTCGAGGATTCTTCCTGGTATCAATGCGTCCTTGGAACGTTTCTCCGTTAAACTCGGCCCGCAGCCGCGCGACTGAAACACTTTCGATGGTGCTTTTATGAAAGAAAGCAAGGAATCGCCTCGTTGTCAAAATCGAGTCGAGGAATTTTTATAGCGCCGGGGCGGTGGGAATGTCGGGTCGTCGACGATCTGCGGAGGAGATAAGCCTAAAGACAATGGGGTGCCGGTAGGAAATGACAGCGTACGAAAGTCGGAGATCCAGGACAGATTAAGGGTCGTGAAGACTTTCCCTGTTTCGCGAACTGCGCGCCCCTCGCTATTTTATAAACTTGCCGAATCCCTGCTCGCGAAAGTACCTCCTTCAGTTCTCGCTCGACACACTTGCCGTGGATACCGGAGTAGAAAGATAAAAAAAAAAGAAAAGAAAAGAAGGGAGAAGACTGTTCCCTTCCTCCACGGAAAATCCCTTCGAAGCTAGCGAAGGCACGATGCTGATTCCATGGAAAAAGAGGGCACTTCTCGACTGCCTACTTCTGTTGCAGAAACGCTGAATCGTTGCTAAATTTTGTCGGATACCTCCCTCGAGTTATTCATAACGTCCCTTCGCGATACAACTTTCGACCGTTCCTTCATTTTGTTGCCTCGACATTCTTTCCTTTTCTTCCCTCGCATTGTTCGCAGTGACCGGTCTGTTACCGATCGCGCCGTAAATCCAACGGTTCCCGTAATTTACCGTGGTGTAACTATTGTTAATCACTGACTGCAGGGAAATCGGCGCGTTAATCCGCGAAGCAAAGCCGATCTCGAATCTATGCAAATACAATTACCCTCCTCTTTGGCATCGAGCTACGGTCCGCAGCCCTTGGCACGGAGATCGCTAGGTCCTTATCAGCTCGTTCTTCAGAGTATCCTGCAAACGAGGCGGGATCATCCCAGGGACTATGTTAATGCAATGGGGAGAGGCCTTATCCCGCGGGATTAGCCGGGTTCGCGGCTCGTTTTTTCTCCCCTTTTTGTTTCGTCGCTTTTCCTTTTCCTGGCGCACAGGATGAACGGGATCGATCGAGAATCCTCCGAACTAGGTTCTAATCATTTTTGCGGCTACATTCAGTGGTCCGCCAGGCTCGGTCGGTTCTGTTTCCTGTTTAAAGTGGCCACTAAAAGCCCCGCATTGGCTTTCCGCGAACGCAGGATGTTTTCGCAATGCTCTGACCCCGCGTGCCAAAAATAATCGCTTCTCTTCTGCGGACACTGGCGGGCGAAGTTTCACTCGTAAAAAGGAAGTTGTACACGTCGGTACTCTTCTTATCTACTTCGTCTTGGCCGGGTTACGACTGGCTAGAGATAACGCGACCAGAGTAAAACGTACCATCTTCTCTCGCTGATCTCGTTCTCGAGACAACCGCGTATCACTTGAGATTTCAATCAATGGAGATCTTAATTCGCGTTTGAATAGACACCGCTTTAGAGGGTGGAAATTTTGTCGATAGTATTCTTAATCTTAACGAGATCGTAGGAAGCTCGTCCACTGTAGCGTATTTCACCGTGCATATATTTAGGAGCCAGGGTAAACGGCATAGAGTTTCTAAACGACACCGTTCTTTCCCCCCGTGAAGAGTTCGGAACAAGTAGAGAACGATTTAAAATAACGACGCCAACCACCGGGGGCCAGTGGTCCTTGGAGGAAGATTTTTACGAGCGCCAAATGTTTTCGGGGCCAGACGGTGTTAAAACTCTTTTCATTTGTTCCGCTAGGAGGACGAAAAAAGAAACTCTGCCGTTTCGTGGACGTACGGGGGGTGGTTGTTTGAAACGGTAACACAAATATTTACAGACTCGCTTCTTCGTCTCGGTTTTCTTCTTCTTTTCTATTTTTTTTCTGATCTCGAGCTTCCACTTTTCCGAGGTTTAACTCGAAGGAAATACAGGATCGGTAAGGGGTTGTGAAATAGTTTAGTCGCGTCGATACTCGAGGCATTTTACGCGTTGTGTATATTTGCACGACTAGTTCGGTGTATTCGTTGTGTCGGGCAAACGGAAAACTTATTCGAGACGAAGCGGGGGGGCCGGTGTTCCGAGGGAACATCGTGAAAGTTACTTCCAGCTGGAATACCGGTAAGATTTTCGAGGAAACAGGGGTGGCAGGCTGAATTATGCACCCTATAATAACGTTGGAGAATCGCGTAGAGGTTCGCTAATATACGACACTGTATCCGTTTTTACGCCGTTCACGATCAGAGATTGTCAAATCGCGTTAAACCTCCCCTTCGATAAAGGTGATTATGTTCAACGAACCTTTCGCTCTCGCTCGTAACCGATGTCACGAATTCCCCTGACGGGATTTAGCGATTCAAACGACCGGATCGTCTGTCAACGGCGTGAAAAAAAAAAAAAAAATTTATCGTTAACGAGGCGAGAAGGGGTGGTCGAACGGTATTAAAATCGAGTCACCGTAGATCTACCGATTGTCCTCGTTTCTTTCTTCCGAGATAATTGATCCCCGATTCTTCGACACTATTCCAGTTAATGACGCTGGAAACTTAATTAATAAAGGGATGATTCGGGAGGAACGAAATATCGGATGGACAATCGTAAGACGAGACTTCGAGCCCGATATCGCTTCCGGTCCCTCGGACACAATGGTATTTAATTGACCGGAAGGAGGCTACGGGCTGCTACGTTCCGGAGAATATTCCGTTAACTTGACGTTATATTTGTCCGATTATCTATTTTTCTTGAGCTTCTTCTCCGATTAATTCGAGGCATCGTTGAGATGTAATTTCTGTACAAAATTCCTTCCATCCTCGTTCAGAAAGTGTCGCGCGGAAAACATCCCCGTATCAGGTGGATAGTGATTTCAGGGTCGGCCACCACAGTCGATTTAAACAAAGATCTCGCTTCCAATTTCGGTCCGCCACATTTTAATCACCGGCGATAACTCTTCCGGTTATTCGGTGTAGGCAGAGGTATTTCCTAGTCGTCGGTTCATTTTCCCTTCTCGTTTATCCGCTTCTCTCGCTTCCTCTCTCCTGCTTCTCAACACCGCAACGCAATCCCATGGAAGGAAGCAATTCGGCATCGAGTTGCCTCGATTGGGGCCGATCCTTCAATATCTCCGCTGGCCATTGTGTCGGCCACAGCACGAATGAATAGTTAATTTTTCCACGGCGCCGTGCAAAGTGGGCCAGTGTGTACTATAACCTGTCCGTCTGCGTCGATATTCCATTACATACAGGGTGTTCAAAGTAGATCCAGTTTAACACATCTGCTACTTGGATCACATAATTAATTTTCAAACCATCATTAATTATTTTACATGCTTCAAAAGGGATAAAAATAAAATTTAAAAAGATATAAATTGCAAATGATATTTATTTATTTATTCTGATTTAAATTTCTCGTAAATCGTAGCACAACTGTTTTTGAACGCCTTATGCATTATTCTCCGGCCGGTCGACGCCACGCTGTGCATCCTACGGGACGCGGCTCGTCCGTCGGGATGCTTCGATCGATGCGTTCACGCGATGCTCGATGAAAGGTCTAATTTCCATACACGGTGCGAGTACAAGGCGCTTGGTGAATTTCAACCCCTTCGATTCCCGTGCAACCTGCACGTACGCTCTTGAATACGGCTGTTGCTGCTTCCTAGATATATTATCAGTCTAGCGTGTTGCGCATAGTTACCAAGCATGAATAGCATTACTGTTACCTAAATTTAGAATAAGTTCGATTCAAATTCAGAAGTTTCCATATGCCACAGTTTAGCGGATTAGCGAGGCGCTAACGAAGCGAAAATAGGTCAAAGTCGAATTCACACTTGGATCGAGTGGAACGATTTCACCCGCTGTTTTATCGTCGCGACGGGATATCCCGAGGTCATTAACGCGAGAAGAAAAGCTCGGACACGTTTCGTGCCGACTAAAGAGCACTTCGCTGATTCTGCGCGAACAATGATAGGCTTTCTCTTGGTAACGACGAGGGGATGATGGTAACCGACGTCTTTTGTTGCCTCGAGAAGGTATCCCGATACAGGTGTTGCTTTTAAACCAGCTACCTTATTTCCTCTTCATCGCCGATGTTTTCTTGCACGGTGTGATTGATATAAGATACTGATTCTTTGTTTCTCCGTTTCTTATCTTCTTGTCTTTTATATTCTGCTCGGAGGCACTGGTTGCTTCCGACTATAACATCGTTTAGAACTCGAATTCAATTTCGAATCTAACATTTCTCTTCGTAAAAAAGAAACAAGATTCGTTTACACAATTAATCTTCTCTAAGCACGAACGATTCGACGAAGAAACGAGAAAGACCCCCGGACGTTCGTTTGGAAATTAAGAAGCAACCGAGCAAAACTTTCACCCCCAATCTAATAAGTTCATCCCCGCGGTACCTGTTTGCACACCACCACGGGACCAAGAGTTCAAGTTAAATTGAACACCGAACGTAGCCGAGGACAGACGGATCCGTTCTCTAATTACCCGGTTGTTATTTTTCCGACGAAGTTGATGTTGATCGAAAGGAACGTTTCCATTGGCGCCATTTGTCTCGAAACGACAGGAAGAAGAGCAAGACCTGAGGCGCGGTTAGCGAACAGTCGTCCCACGGGAGAGTAGGCACCGTGTTACCCGAATCGTCGCCGACGTGCGAGAGATTTGTGTATTTTGACGAGTTTCGATGCCGGATGTCTCCACTCTCGGAGGCTCGAGGCCGGGGCCAGCTGTCCCTCCGTTTTCCTTTCGCCCTCGCGATCCTCTTTCTCCCCTTCAGCCCCTGTCCAGGACGCGTCGTTATAAATGCAAATAACCGCGCGCGGGTATACACTCCTTTTTTTTTTTCCGCTTCACGGCTCTTTCTCCGGATGATGGGAGGTAAGCTCGAGCCGCGGGCTAATTAGTAAGAGAGATTAAGGGGAAATTTATTTGGTCGCAATCTCCCTTGCGCTCTGCTGCACGCGGTTCGCTGGGGCCCTCGAAAATTGCCTGATATCATTTCGCAGCTTCTTTTTCCATCGAAATTCTGATTCTGTATCTACGTGTATCTTATAGAACGTTAATTTCAACCGTTCATGTTTACGATACATCGTTCGTGGAAGAACCTTCGGTTAATCCTGACGGACCGAATCGAGTTATCGGGACGGTAAACATTCAGACGTCCTCGAGGAAGGATCGTTCTTCGGTCCGGTGTATCCGATCGTGAAAACGGAAAAGCGTGGCGAAACCGAACGGTGGCGCGTGCGCGAGCCACCGGGTCTCAGCCGGTCGACGTCGTGCCGGTGCGACCCCAGTCGTCGTCAGTAGCGCGGCGTGCGCCGTCATACTCGCACGTTCCTCCCTCGAAAGCCGCGTATTCTTATGTTGGCGCACGTTCCACTCGCGATTCACCTCATCTCGCCCCACTTCGAAGGGTCCATCGACTGACCGACAGATTTTTTAATTAATTATAACACAAAGAAAGAGACCATTCGCATCGTGTTCGATTGAGGTGTAAAAGAGATCACGCGAGATTTTTCTTTTCTTTCTGGATTGATAATAAACAAAGTGCGAATCGGCTTGTTCGAAAGCGGAAAGAAAGCGTGTAAACTTGAGCACGGCAAAGAGGAAAATTGTGCGCGTTTAATAAACAAACATCACAGCGTCGCGATCTTGGAAGGAAATTTTTTTAACCTGGCTACCAGTCGACTTGTTCCTGGTTTCGTGCGCGACGGTATTCAATACGCGGGACGGTTATCGCGGCGGAATAAATCGCGATAAATTGCCGGTTCGTGCGGAGCGGCGCCTGCACGTTATACGAGTTCCTCGCACGTGTCGCGGTTCCATCGTGCGAGTTTCCTCGTCTTTTCCTCGTTTCACGCTGCTACGAGTTTATTAACGTGTTGGATCCTCGATTAATTAACTGTTACGTCGTTTACATCGCGCGATGTTCCTCGCGGGGAAGCTTCGAAGGCTGGACCTGAAGATTAGCGATTTATACGTCGATCTTTGTTGACGTTCCGTGTCCTGTCAATTGTTTTAACGATGATTCATCCCACGAGGGTTCTGGGTTTCGTTGCGCTCTTCTCGATGGATTTTTCACGAGTATATGCCTGATGTTTGTTAAACGTTCGTTGTTGGGGAACTGTGAAAAAAGTGTTGTGAGAATACAGTGAAGTTGAAATCGTGCGACAGGACGAGGCAGAGGGAAGTTCCTTGAGATCGGACGTGGAACATGGCGACTGGACAGCAGGAGGGCAAGGAATCTCCCAGGTATTTCTTTTAAGAGACTTTGTGCAGATCGACTGCAATTCTGTCTAATAAATTTGTTAAAAATTCTTGTTTTTTTAATTTAGGAAATGAATTGAATTTTATGTTGTTCGTTATAAGAGACTATTAGTAGAATTATGTTTGAAAATTTAATTTAAATTTAAACTTGTATCTAGCGAAATATTAAAGCCCGAAGGATTAAACCCACTCCCTCTTTCTGATCGAACACCTTCCGGATAGGAAGCTTATACACAGTTTTAAAAACTAGAAAATTTATCAAAAGCTCTTCCAAAATGGGATCTACTAGTCGATTATGGAGTTAGTTGAAGGGGTACTCATTACCGCTGCGTTGTTCGCGATTAATTGGCAACGAACGATCAAATCCGAGCGGGAGTGTTCCCATGGCGCGTCTTTGAGTCCCGTTCAGCGTCCAATTACCGGGAAATCGAGCGATTCCAGCGGATTATATCCGATTTACACGGGGGTTTGGCCAGCTGGTCGACTCGGGATTCGTTTTTGGGCGGAACGCGTGAAAATTAAATGCTAGCTGTAATAATAATCGCGGCACGTAGATGATGAGCGCGTTATTCGCGATGCGAAACGAGCGGAGCGTGTACAGTCGCAGCTGGACGCGTGGAAGCGGCCGATATGTGTGAGGGTGGTGAAAGAAGGGGGTGAGTTGAACGAGAAATTGCAAACGAAACTTGAAATGCGCGTCCGCTCCTCGTTTGCCGGTCAACGTAATAACTAACTAAAAACACGCAAATTGCTGCGCCTCGTTAACGAGAATAACGCACGCGGTGCCCGTTACCTATGCCAATCGAAACGAGAATAATTATTCGCGATTTAGTCGCGGAAACTCGGCCGGCGTATCATTGGATACGCGTCGCGCGTGCATTCGCGACGACTCGCGCGATGAAGCTCGTGAGAAATGTAGATGGCTAATAAAGCGGGGAAATTTTGAACGCCAGAGGATTGTAATTAGACGAACTCGTATCGTTGCAACGTATAATCGCGTTTTTATTATCGTTCTCGAATATTTACGAGTTGACGAACGTTAACCCCGTTGATGAGATGTCAAGAAACAGAGAAACCATTCTGCACCCCCTGTAGTTTCTAAAAAAGAAAAAAATGTTGGCCTACTTGCAGTCTCATTCGTGATAGCCCGCAGCGGTTGCGTAGAGAATCACGATGAAAATGGCGAAAAGAAAGCTTGACGCGAGCACCGTGAAGCGTTGTCTGTCACTTGGAAGCGCGTTACCCTGCACAATTCCACGCCGCGGTCCCACGCGGCTCGGAATGTTAGCTCGAGATCTAGCGAGAAACCATCTAAAGCCGCGCCATGTTGCTGGAATTTAATCTAAGCAGCAAGACGCGAGCGTAATCTCGAGAGTTCGTCGGATCGTGAAACAGCGTCGAATAAGTTTTCCTTTTTCCTCTGAGGGGGGATGGGAAAGAGAAACAGCGGAAAGGGAGATAGAGAGGATGGACGAAGGATCCTCTCGTAATTTTTCCATCGACGGGGGTCTGACCTGTGGTGGTCCACGGATCTCCTCTGTTACGATGCTCGTCTTCGCTTATTACGATTCGCCATCGTTCCCTCGAAAGGAGACTCCAATATTCCGGATATTGTACGAACAGCACGCCACCCGATTATTTTCTATTTTTTTTTTTTTTGTTTTTATCTTTCCTCCTTTCTTCTCCCTTTCTCGTCTCCTTTCTTCTTCGCTGTTCGTCCGGTTATTACGAAACTCGCTTTCAACGGAGGCTGCCGCGCGCGGGCCTCTCTACCTATACCCGAGCCACCAGAGAGAAATGTCGGATATATGCCCGCGGGACTTTGTCATTTTCGTCGTGGCTTCTCGCAGATTTTCCCGTGCTTTTTCTGCACGGCTTAGCCAGCGGCGAGAACCCTCTTCTTCCCAACCACGCCAAGTCAACGGCAATGAAAATACGCGGGCTCGTTTATTTTTCAACTCGCGATATACATTGGCGGTCGCTTTGTTCGCGATTCGTGTCTCCGCTACGTCTTTATCGTTCTTTCTTCCCGAAGAAAAGATCGAGTGAGATTCAATTTCGCGACACCTTCGATCCTCCTACTACGTTTAACCCCTTTCTAGACTCACCTGATCGTTGCACCGTAAACCAACACAATTTTCTGCAATATTTTTCCGTACGATAGGTGTTAGTCTTTTTTGAACAAAAATGTCTCGTTTGGAAGGGGTTAATCGAATCTCTGCGTTATGGTGTACAAGCCCGGGTATCCCCTTGTTCGTTCGGTGTTGATTTAAACGATTAGGCAACCTGTGGCCGATTGCGTAGAATCGATCAAATATCAGATGGAGGGAAAAAAAGAGCTTTCGATGTGTTACGTTACGTAGCTACGTTTGCGAGTGGACTCCGATTTTCGAGCGGAACGAGAGCTAGTGAATCGTGAAGTGGTTCGTTGTTTCGATGGATAGATTTTTCAGAGTTTTCATAGTAAACAAACCGTTGAAATACAATGAACCTCTTCGCGAGACACTGATGTTTCAAAAAATGGAAATTCTATTTATCATTGAAACGTTAGTCATATTTCTATATTTCCGCGTCATTACGCGCATCGTCCGTATAATCTCCGCGATCATCGTGACGATTACGATGAAATCTTTAAATGATATTTCAAATCTCTCTCTTGGATAGCCAGGAGTCTATCGCCGACCCATATTCCGACACGTTCGAGCATCGAATACGATCTTCCGAGCGAGTAAAATCGCTGGAACATGCGTTTTACCCCGGCAGCTTGGAAAAGTGCGTAGTCATCGGGTAAAAGGTTCTCATTGTTCCCTCGTGGCCGAATCAATTCGTCACGGAACATCCGTGTACTCGTGTTTCTCGAAGAGGAAGCTTTATTTCAGCGAGGAAAGTTCGGCGATGGCGGAAAGAGGGATGACGGTATTAGTTGCGGGTGGAGCACGGAAGGCGTAGATACGTGACGTGGCGAGAGAAAGACACGAAGCCAGTTACAAGAAGAAGTAGCCAGGATAAATTTCATTGGCGAAAGTCTGCGAATCGTACGCGTGTGTTTACGCGTGTACTTCGCAGACCGGCTGCTTTGTACCCCTTCGCTTCTGTTTGTTTATCTCTGTCTGGCTGTCGGGTCTCCCTCGTCAGTTTTCTTGCGGATACGTCTCGTGTTTGTTCTACTCTCTTCCCTTTCTTCGGATCTTCTTCTATCGTTTGGAGAAGTTTGCACAGGCCTGCGATACATTTTTTTTTTTCTCTTTCTCCAGAATCCACGGGGGTGGTAGGACGAGGCAGAGGTTGAAAGCGCGGCGTCGAAAGGAAAATAATAAATCTAATATTAATCCCATATTCCTGGCCGGTCGGTTCTTTGATGCTATCCAGCTTCTTCTTACGAAAGAAAGGAGTGGGTCGTTTCGAATTTTCTCCGCAGAGCTCGTCCCTGGCGACGCGACCGCTAAGGGTAGAAAACGCTGAATCTCATTTCGGAAGGTTCCTCTCCTTTATTTTTCTTTCGTTTTTGTTCCGAAATTTCAGGTCTGACCGCAACGAGCACGAATTTTTCTCTCCCTTTCCTACGCCGTCCAGTAACGTCACATAATACGTTATTTCGCCGAGTCTTTTACCAACGCGACGGTCGGTGACTAACGAACGATTCTTCGCGGCAGAAAGGAAAGTGTCTCGTCAGCGTCAGTCTCTGAAAGGACGAGGAAAAGCCTGTCGGAGGTACCCGCGGTGAAAATTGCGCCTCGTCGCGTTGCTTCGAAGAAGACTAACCCCGATGGTAATTTGTTTTCAACCTTCTTTGCCTATTCCTCGTTTTTCCCCCTGTTTTTCTCATCGCTATTCTCCTCTTCATTGACCTTACGTCTTCTGTCTCCCCGGAGTTTTCGTGAACCCAGCCAGCTAATGAAGCTCGTCGAAACGGACACTCGTAGCCTCATCGACAAACATTTCCCTCTTCGCGATCCTCTTCTCCTCACTCGGTCCAATTTCGAGGCTTCTTAGCGAAACAGACGTCGTCTTCTCTCTCGGCTACGTCCGCGTTCTCAATAGCCCCGTCATTCCCCGTTGACACGTAATTATTCCGGCATTTTAGAGAGGGAACTCTCTTTCGTCGCTTATCTCTTCGCAGTCGCGTGAGATCGTTTTCTTTTCTTTTCTTCTTCTGCAACCGCCGTTGTAAATCACCGACAAGGAAGTTACGGGTCAGAGGGGGTTAGAACGAGCTCATACGTGCTTTTTAATTAATTACTTTACACCGGAAGTTTCCTTTTCGAAAGCGGCTACTGAACTCTTGGCGGGCGCGCGACTCCATTACTCGTCTCTTTGAAAATTAGTTTGAGCATCGCGGCCGGGATAGGCGCGGGGGTGGGCGTGGATGGTAAGCCGTGAGAGTAAGGGTGAAACGGCAGGCTAAACTCGCGCATAATGACGGCAGATTGAAAAAGTTTGCCGGGGAAGGAGGCCGGCCGGGACGCGGTAGTCCTCTTTCTTCCGCGGGAACACCGCGTCGCAGTTCACTCGGCTTAAATAGAGGTTATGCGCGATTATCCTCTTTCGTCGCGGGTAACGCGACCGCGACCGTTCCATGCTTCTCGCGTCGAGGGTTTCTAGTGATGTTTCTGTTACTGAAATCGTCGTAGAATTTTCTTTCTTTGGGATGCGTGCTTTATCCACGCGTCTACGGTCGTAATTGTACAACGATGAAAGAGATACGATTCCTAATTTAGTCCGAAATAGAGAAAGCAAAATAAAATTTTTTATTATGAAATTTTCGTTTTCAAGGCGATAAATTTTGAATATTGCCTCTGAGCAGTCAAAGTCTCCAGGAGGAAGTCGTTCGTTAAGGAGACATTCATGCGCTACGGGATGCAGCGATAGTCAAGGGAAACGTCAGGCGCGCATACTTCTCTATCATTATCCCATTGCTTGAAAAATTTTCTTTCATCAAGAACGTTTCATCGCGATCGCAAGAATTCCTCTCCGACTAAAACGGAGCGGGCTGTGTCCCCGGACTTCCATCGGCCGTCGTCTTTAATAACGAGGAGTGCCACGTAGTTTCGCGAGCTCGTAAAAAAATAGCAACGCGAAGCAGCCGTTAATTACAGTCGCCTCTTCTTTTATCCCGTGATATTCTCGCGCGTATAAGACGAGTTCGGTGGAGGATAACTGGCGGCGAGAAGAAAGAAGGGTACTGGTAAAGCTGGAGTTAAGACGCCATCGAGAAAGTCAAAGAGAAAAGTCGAAGCCCTTTTTGGCGGAGGTGTGCAGGCGATCGAGCTTACGCGAATAAAGGAAGGGAAGCGGTTTCTTTCCCCTCTCGAAAGCACCTTTGCCATCCGTTCGAGCGATTCGGGTTAAACGCGAACGCGGACCACCGATTACGGGCTTATTTATCGGCCCTATTGTCCTCAGCTTCGATCGGCCTTCTCCCTAGTCGCATCAAAAACTCGAGACCTTTCTTCTCCGTTGCGACATATTACCTTTCGTCTTCGATCCAACCGTCCGCCGCTTTTCCATCCGCGTCGGTTTTCCAGTCTTCGGCAATTTGTCAGCAGCCCCCTTTGGCCGGAGTGCTGCCTTAAATCAACGTTATCTTTTGCCGGTGTTCACTGGAAAAAAGTCGTTCGACGTTCGAGCATAAAACATGATTGTTCGTTGGATTCTTTGAAACAATGCTAGAATGATGTGGCGAATCGAGACTGTGTCTTTCGACCTCCGTCTAAAAAGATTTATTTCTATTCGATAACAAACGAAGGAAGAAAATCGCAACGTTTCCGTCCCTTTTTGAAGATCATCGAGTGTTAAGATAGAAATCTTGAAGCAAGAAACAGCTTAAGAAAGTCCCTTTTTCACCATAAATTACATATCCGGCTTATACACACCGGTTAGATTAAAGTCAACTCGAAATGCATCTAGTCTGGAGAGACGTTGAAAAGAGGATAAGTCCAGCAAAACGGCCAATGGCCTTTCAATCGGTGTTCCCTATCCCTTCGGAAAACCGATATCCGCTGAAAGAGGTGTCTGTGGCACGTTTCTTCCCTTGCCACCAGCTAGGTGTATCTCGAGGACGATGCAAAGTGCACAAAAGCGACGAAACGTCGGTGGAAATAGCATTTTACAAGGCTCTCTCAATAGTACATCCATTTGTATCCGTTTCGGCTGGTCTCGCTTGCTCTTCTTGTAAACGAGACGCGTATTAGGGACGATCCGCTTCGAGGGGAAGACGTAAAGCGTGCGTAGACCGTTGATATAACATGAGCCACGATACGAGGAGAGGATCTTAAGGAAAACGGTGGACTGCGTCCAATCTCTCGACACAAATCGCTCTTATTCCCCATGTTTCCTTGATTTATAGCGATCTCGCCACACGGATATCAACGAAAATTGCCAGATTTTCGTAGTAACGAGCTAGGGAACGTTCCTAGAAATTTTATAGAATTTTTCACTTTATCAAGATAAAAATTTGAAATATTAAAGCTTGAATGGATACCAGGATATCTGGTTACACCTACAGTATGATTAAAGTAACTTTGCACGTCGTCGTGGTATTAGCACCTCCGGATATCCAAGTTCACCTTTCGAAAGTCTGTTCATTCCTCATTGTACCCCATGACGAGGTCGTTTTCCCTGTGATTCGAACAGGGCCATGAATCTTCGTCGGGGAATTCATTTTCACCCCGGCTGGACAGCTTAATCGGGTCGCGTTGGCGCGAGTCGAATAGTAACCGGGAAGGAAAGAACGGTAGAGAAGAGAGGCACGGGAAGTTTCTTAATTATGCGAGTGCGTGCCCTCTGCCAGAGGATGAGGCTGCGTCGCACGACAGCTCGTCGTCCACAAGGAGAACGTCTCTGTTTCGGCCTCCCCGTCTCACCTCGTCGAAAGAGAGAGAGTCTTCTACGTGACGTGCACCCTGAACGTCCGACATTCGTCGCTCGATATATAGCTCCGGGTTAGGTCTGCTCTCGTGTCCCTGTTCCACCTACAATCCATCCCTTTTGCCCATCCTGTGTCGCGGCTCCTCCTTTCAGCTTCTTCATCCTTCACCCTCGCTCGTAGTCCGATCCATCCATAGCTCGATGCTGCCGCTGCTGGTTTGCTGGTTACGTGGCGGACCGATATGGAAATAAGATCAATACCATTGTTTCGCGGTTTGCACCGCGAAATTGGGTCGTATTTTATTTGCCGGCAACCCATCAGGCCGCACGACATTCTCGTCCCTTCGACGAGAAGGGACGAGACTATGTGTTCGTCCCCCGTACACGCCCTGATTTATTGATCGCCGATCGTACCTTTCTTCCTTGATATTCATGATACGATTGCTTCCCGTCTATTTTTTCTTCCCCTCCAAGCTGGAGATCGTTCCAACCTCCTCGATGGCTCGCGTAAGGGGTTGTTTCGATTATTTCTGCTAACCCCGTGGCTGGAACCGCAGGTGCGTCGATTCTTGAAATAATAGAACGTGAATACAAAAGCAATTATTTATATTTTCGAAACTTAATCGGTACTGTTATTCGGGCGGGTATTTAGTAATTATAATAATATCAATTATCGAGGATGACACTTGCAAAGGATCATCGAATTACCGGGAAGCTGGTTTCTAGCGAGACGCGTCGTAAAATTCAGATGAAAATTACGGGGAAACGAGGCGCGCTACGTGCTCGGCATATTATTCGTGGTTGTTTGTGGTGGCAGAGGGTGGCAAGGAAGCGCGGGAGGTAGGAATAAAGAGACAGATACGGGAAAGAGCGTGACTATCGCGTCTATGCGTATTACGTTATGTCAAAGCCGACGCATCCATCATACACCCGTTGACACTCGGGCTGTTTTTCATTTGTGAGCGTGTACAGCGAACACGCACACGCGTGTAAACGCGCGTGAAGCGACGCGGATCCCTCGTACTCCCCCGGGGATGGTCGCGGTGTCAGACACGCCAGTGACGTGACCTCCAAGATGACGAACACGCTCCCTGCCGTCTCCAGGAATATGCGTACGCTTCTTCCTTGCCGCCTGGTAATTTTCCTCGTGTCATCGACCAAATTTTTTTTTTTTTTTTTAATGAAATTTCTGTCTTCCCATTTTCTACCGACTCTGGTTTGCGAAGATGTGCCAGAAATAATTACGTCAACATTACTATTGGAATATATCCGACCGAGAGAAATTGCAACAGGAACAATGAAATTTCGTGTTGAAACGATCTCGATTAACGAAGCCACTGCGAGCGCGCTTTTGGTGTTGCAGTCGCTTTGAAAAATGAATTACGAGCGAAGGCGTCGCGACGCGAAGGTTTCCTCGCCCTTGGCTCATAATTCACACTGGCCGAGACACTCGCGACGTCCCTAAAGATATTTTAATTGTTCGAAATTTGTCGTATGCTTCTTTGATCATCCACGCCATGAGATTCCTTCTTCGAGTAAGAACAGGTTTGATGGCAAACTTTCATTCCGATTATTTTCAATTATATCACGACCATCGGCGTCGCGATAAACGATGGCGTAAAGAGGGAAGACACAGGCGACAATTAATCGCGCGTATTACGCAAACGAGCCAGGGTTGTTACTTTGCAGCGCGCGTACAAAAAGGGCTCTCAAGAGAGAGATGTCCCCTTTGATGCCGCGAATCTCCATTATCGGCACTGCTCGCAGATACGCGACGATCAAAAATAAACCGCCGACGCGTTTCAGTAGAGGAACGCAAGCTTCGAGAACCTCTCCACTCTCGCTTTCATCTACTCGCGAAGAAACGTTACAGTCGAATCCTCTGGTTGGAGCGAGAAGTTTCTTCTTTTGGCAACAAAGCGAGATTGTACGCTGCGGTTCGCAGCAAGAGTAGCTAATCGAGTCGTGGAAAAAACAAGCTTTCCTCGGAAACGTTTGGAGCACGAGCCTCGGAGAATTCGAGCGCAAGTATTCGGTTATTCGGGAAGAAAGGAGTCGTTGGTCTAATTACCGATGCAAAGGCAAAGGGAGGCTCACGCAATCCTCTTAACCCGCGTGCCGAGAGCTGGCCGACGCGTCGAGATTACGCGGAGCAACAAGCGAGAAGGATCTTTGTTGTCCGGGGCTGTTTGTATGCGAGCAGACGGCTAGCAGCGGTGCAGTAGCTACGTAAGCCTTCTCGAAACTTGCCGAATAGTTGGCTGGAACGCGAAACTTCTTGCACCGAGTGAATGTCGGATGAAAGACGGAAGGGATAAGATGAGAAGGAAGCTGGTGAAGGTAGGAAGAGAGGCAAGCCAGAGGGAATCTTCCGCAAGAAGTCGAGACTCGTTGCTGGCTGGGATTGCTTTCCGTACCAGCCTGCCTATGGACAGCTAGAAGGCTGTCTGCGCTTGCCAGCGCAATCTTCTCTTTACCATAATTTCCCAATTGCGTCTCGTGTACACAAACCTTCCTCTATTTACCGTCGTTCTCAATCGTAAGTCAAAACTTACTACTTTCGCTCTATTTTTCAATTTTCTAAACCATCATCGAATTTCAATCGAGCTCGATGCTAACCGAGCTGCAACGCGAACGTAAACGAGTAAACGTTGAAACGTGCTGACTATTAATGGGGTTGAACAGAAGCTCGGATCGTGCCGTTGAAGCGACTAGGTTCTCCCAGTGCTGGCACGTAGACGTTGCGTGTCCAGCAGGACTCCATCGGTCTCCCAGTGGCATCGGCCAGGGTGTAGGAAGGGTGGGTGCGTGCAAGCTGCGACAGTTTGTCGTCACGTACCGCACCGGTTACGGGAATAGTTTGCAAATTAAGATCGCCGTGAATAGCTCGGTGACTAGTTGCAACACCGTGACACTGCGAACGTTCGTTTCTCGCTGTCGGAACGTTTTCGCTGTCGCATAAGAAAACGGTGAAATCAATAGTGTCGTTTATTCGAGCGAGATGTCCAGTGGGAACCGGTTGCAAAGTTCATCTACGGTTCCCGCTGTGTCCGTTGGAAGAAGGAGCACCTGTCGGCCCACATTTGGCCTCAACTACTCAGAAGGCGGGCCGCGGCTGACCGCAGCTACGTCTATACTACTGCCAGCTGCGGCGTACTCTTACATTGTAGCCAGGCCGGAGCGTAGATCCCGGTAAAGTCTGTCCGACCGACTCCTTAGTCAAGATCTCCCGGGAGATGGACGGCGTCTCGCCAGGTAATTGCACGAAAGCCGGCGAGCAAAGAGACGCGGGAGGGTGGATCGAGTGAAAAAGTGTATTATCAGACGCGTCCCGTTTTCAGCTCGCCCGGTCTGGCATTAGAGATATTACACGGGGTCCCGGCTAGCATTAAGGGTCATGTTATATTTCGCGTACGCGACAGTGAATCTGCGGGAAAGAATTTTTTCTGACGAGACGTGGTTGCGAGAAGAAGAGACCCGTCCTCGTGTAATCGTGCGAAATTATTTTAGCTTTTTGTGTTACGTAAATTTTCCAAACTGGTCGATTCAGAATATAAAACTGAAGAAAGATTTCGCTCTAGTCTATCGAATGACTTTAGGCTGGGAAAAAGAGAGCTATCGGAAGACGAATGAGGGCCGTTTTGCTGCAAATCGTCGGATTGCGAAGTTTTTTCGAATCAGCACGACTGTTACAAATGTGGTCGATTCATTCTCAAGAACAAAGGAACGCGTTTGTACCTCTATGATGGAAGAGACAGGAAAATAGGCTGGGTACGTGTCAGACGTGGAAATAGAAGCACAGTGAGTTAGCTTTTTATTTCATAGTTTGTGGAATCCATTTCACTTGTAGAGAACATCAAAGATAATGATAGATCCATCTGCAATATGTTACCCCTATATAGTTAGTTATAATTTTATATTTTACTCGCGATTAAAAATCTATAGTACGACATATCGCGATAAATATTATTCATTATTTCAATTTTAGTTTTTCAAACTACTACTTCCTATGATCGACGATATTTTAGTAAGTCGACTTCCGGTAACTGATAACCACGTAAAACGTTTCAAAGCTAACGCGAACGTCTATAAGATACAGGGTCGTTCAAAATACCAAACGGCCTGTATGTATTGAATAGTATCGTTCGAAATTTCTCTTGCACGATAAGAATAGACGCATAATAGCGAAAATGATGAATGTTACGACTCGTCGAATGCCTTTTAAAATTCCGGGCAATTCGCAGCGATACTTGGAGGAGACTTTCAAGCGAGCTGGTGTCGCGCCTACGGGGATATTTTCCCGCTTACATCCGCGTACCGCCTCTCCCAGACTGTCGATAACGTGAAATTTTATGGCGGCCCGTATAGAACGCGTGACTTTCCACCCTTCCAAAGTCCCGTCTGACATTTTTAAGAAATTCCTCACCGTCTTACCTGATCCTGTCTGCCGTTTTCTTGCCGTCGCTCCCGGCTGACATTATGCTAACCAGACTCCGACCCCTCGATATTTCGAAGCTTCGACGCTTTCCTTGATCTAAGAAGAGGCACTTCTTTCTCTCTCTTCCGACTTGTTAACGTGTTCACTTAGACCTTGGACGTGGTTCAGTCAAAATCCCCTTGGGAATGTTTAAAAAATCGAATGGAAAGCCTTGAATAAACTACCCCTGATACCTCTTGCAATCAAGCAATTTTGTAATCAAATTTCGAGGGTTTCCAGGGGGTTGATGGTTATAGAAAAATGTATGATTAACATTTTCGATACGTACTAAAAGTCTCGACTGGAGGGTTACGACTTATTTCGAAGCATCCCGTGGTCAGACGTGTGCTTGTCACGTGGCTGGCATATTTCAGCGTTATTTCGACGACGGAAATTCGATACGCGCCGTCGCGTCGTCGGGACAGCGAAATCGGAGCGATCGTCGCCCGTCGACGTCGGTTTATCGAAAATTTATTCGTCCCACCGACATGTGACTGGCTCTCGCTTTGAAGAGAACCGACATCCAACGGGCATCGTCACTGTTGACAAATGAAAGTTACTCGATATTGCGCCAATAAAATTCTATCCGTCCAATAAATGCCCGCTCCCTTCGAGCCCTGCGACCCTCGCTGTCCAAGGAGTCTAAATTTTCTCTGCCAAAACCAATTTATCAATACTTCGGTTAATATTTCTCCGCCCTAATTTACCGAGGACCGTTTCCGAATTGCCTCGCGAAATTTATCTTTGACGTAACGAACGAGAAGAAGCTGTTGCGAGCAGAGCGCAAGTCCCGCGAAACTCGAGTCGCGCATCGCGAAAACGAGGGAAAGTTTCACTGGGACTTCGTCTCGAATGGAACGACGTTGTTTCTGGACCGGAAGATTTTACGCTGTCACGGTAAAAGGCCACACGGATTACCCCGGTACGTTCATATTTCTCTCGGCTGCGCGGAACTGCACGCTGCAAATAACTCTTCCGACAAGTTTCCGCGAACTTTGCGAACGCTTGTTCGCCAACCATTTCAAAGTGGTTTCTCGCCTGTATATTTACATACGTGTGTACACACTCGTGTGCAGTGACGTTGCTAGTTTTCAGCCACGACGATCCGGTCGAATCGTCGATCTTCCAAAGACCATTAACCGTTCCATAGAATGGACCTAACTTTAGGGGGTTGCGGTTCCTTTCCATGAATTTCGAATCTTGCAAATTGCCTCGACGTTTTAACGGTTCAATAGCTGCTCCTTTGGCTAACAACTTTGTCTTTATTCGCAAACAGTGACTTTAAATGCATCGATCCAATAGATCATGATAGGAAATTAAATTTACAAGTGTCAGAAGGAATTCAGATATTCTCCTAACGCAATAAAATCTGTTGGAAGGAGACTTGGAAGTCGTGGAAAAGAGACGTCCATCGATGGCAGCGGCAATCAAACTTTTCCCTAACACAAATCAGATTTCCACGGTTGCCCGCGCTCGTTTGGATCATTCCGAGTCTCTCCTTTCGTCGCTTCCTCGAATATTTATGATCGTGCAAACGAAGTCACCGAAAGATATCCCTTCTCGGCCCTCCACCGTTAATGCGACGAATAAATCAGGACAATATTCGAAAATTACGCGTGTAACGTGCCGTGAAATGAACCGATCGGCCGTCACGGTGCTTCGCGATGTCATCCTGGATCCCTCTCGAGGCGACCGCCTTACTATATTTCACGATCCCCCGCGAGATTACTTTTTCGCCAGTCGCTACCCTTTTCCTTTCTTTTCTTTCTCCTTTCCAATCTTGTTTCATTTCGCGGCTCCGTCGGTTCGTTTCTTTTCGCTCGTGTTCCTCCATGACCGATAAATACGCGGCTTTCTCTCTTCTTTTATTTTCATCGCAACTCCGTCTATCCTCCCTGTTCGCATGGCGCCGTTGATGGACGAGGAATTGCTGCCTCTCCCGCTCATCCCTTTTCCCTATACATCAATTTGGCGAGTTCCTGTGCACGTACGTGTACATACAGGCTGTTTCACAACACTGTATTTGCGATATTTATAAAATCTCATCGCTAGAGTTAGAAACAGCGGAGTCAAAATTAGAATGGAATAATTTTTTGGGAAAATCATCAAATAATTTGAGAATGGGTGAATTAAATAAATATTTTATTTCGGATTCATATTCTGTACATAAGATTTTTCTGAAAGAGACTGTACATAGGCGTGTATATCGAAAGGGGAATGCGTCTCTGCCCCCCTCACCCTTCGGGTTCCCTAGGTTGGCGTTCCTTTCTGTTTCATTCTTATCAATTCAAGCGTAATGTGTCTGCAGAATGAAACGCATCGGGTTGCCGTAGGATCACAAAGAGCCGGCTCGCTGAAGGACTCGTCAAGGGGTTCGGTCCATCTGTACCCCTCCCCGCAATTTCCGCCTTTGGCTGGTGGTCGGTTCGCGCGAGCGTCAGGGTGCTTTCGCTTCATTTTTTCCTTCGACCATGCTCCGACGCCGTTGCGAATCATCCCTCCTTCCACCTATATCGCCACGACGTTTATCGATAAACGTTGCGTCGAGTGACGGGCGTCGCGACACCACGCGATTTTATACCCTGTAACGTTGATCCTTACAGTTATTGACATCGACGCGTTTTAGAATCTTACGAAACAAGGTAAATTTACCTCACCGGCGGCTAGAAATAGCATAAGAAACGACGTGAATTTGTTGTAAGTAGGGATCTTTCCGGTGGTGCGTATCCAAGTAGGCAATAATGTCCACGTTCAGCAAGGTAGAAAGGGAAATTATATCGACAGGTTGAGAATTCCTCGTATGAAAAGGGATCGGACTGTAGGTGAAGTCGAGTTTACACGGGTTTGTTATACTCGAGAAAACGGCGGAAGCAATTCAATCAGAGCTGCTACGCGGTGAACAGCTGAGACACCAGCGTTCCTTTCCCTTTCTCTGCTGCTCCACGAGCTTCTTCCCCGATCGTTTCGAAAGGTTTCCCGGTATCCCGTGTGATTTACAATGTGGGAGCTGCACACGTA
This sequence comes from Osmia lignaria lignaria, assembly GCF_051020975.1. NCBI lineage: Eukaryota > Metazoa > Arthropoda > Insecta > Hymenoptera > Megachilidae > Osmia > Osmia lignaria. The sequence goes on along the minus strand of NC_135037.1, from coordinate 3,769,508 downwards.
CGGTCGGCCTAGTTAAACGATTCTCCCGGCTGTCCTGTTTACTTGGACCTTTGCGAATTCGACGAGAAAAGAGGAGAGAAAATTCTTCTAATATTCAACCATGAAAATCGGACAAACTTTGCGATACGGTTTGTAGCTTCCTGGCTCGCCAACCCTTTCGTTCCCCCTATCAAACTCCTTCATCCAGTTGGCCGGAAACGGAAAGAAAACACCGAGGATTCCGGAGGGATGGATAGAGAACATCCGAGAGGGCGCGGATGGAAGTTCGGATAAACCGCATTCGAGTTGGAACGACAAATCCTCCTCCCCCTACTTGACGTTCCTGATTGAATTGCCATAATCGAGCCGTGAAAAATCCTGTTCACGTTTTCAGTTTCTCGCATTACCTTCGTGTTCCGTGCTTTTTTAACAATCTCTTCCTCTTTCCAAAGCGAAGCGTCTGCGTCCACACTTCGATCGTTCGAAACAATCAAGAGGGGTTCTTTCTGTAATCCTTCCCTTGTCCATCGGGCATTCGAAAATGTGACTCGGAAGGTTTTTGGAGCCATCATTTTGATATCGATTTAAGAAACCACCCTCCTGTATAAGTTTCACGCAAATGATAAGGCATACAACAATGGTGATAAGGGTTTAAGCAGTAAAAAGGGTGCAAAGAACCAACTCCTCTCAGTTTCTCGAATCACGGTGCTCCTCGATTACCTTAATCAATTCCTGTCGGCTCGCTAGCGAACCGGGTCCCGCCCTCCGAAAAAAGAGCCCCGAGCAGAAAAAGCTGTAGTTGGTGTATTCTCGGTATAGTTGGGCGTGTTGCTCGCGTGCTACGTCTTTTCCGAAGTTTTTAATTCGTAGCCAGCCGCGTATCAGTCGCGGCAAAGCAGGAGATATGCGACCTTACTAACGGCCCCCGACGTTTAAAGCGGTTCGCGCTATAATTTCCTTGATTAAGCCGAGATACGTGGCGAGCTGCCAAGGGTAGAATGGGACGGTTTCGTACGAAGGGCGGAGGAGGGAGGGCTAGGGCGCGAGTGTCCGCTCGCTCGTAAATAACATCGCGAATTAAGCGTGTAATTTCCGTGCGAATTACGAGCAGCCGACCCCTCCGCGTGCTTCTCGATACTTTCGTCGTCGGTGTTAGCCGCGTCGCGACAAGAGGAAAAGAATCAGGAGGAGAAGGGAAAAAAAGCAGGGAAAATTTATGATTGCGAGAACGAAGCAGAGAAAGTCTCCTGACGAGAACCGTCAACGTAGGGCCATGGTCAGCGACGCGTGATCGATGCCGTTGCAATCGGATTACCCGGGAACATTTTTATAGCGTACGCCGCTTTAATGCCTTTTAACTCATTCACTTTGTCAGCGACAGCCAGGATCGATGGTGCTCGCATCCCGCGTTAAGTAACGCGGCAAATAGCGAACCGGCTGCGTTTCTTTCGATATTTTTCTCTATGTTAAAATAGCAATGTTGTAATTTTTATTTTTTTTACATTCGAAAAGGCAGCTATTGAAATAGAAAATATTTGTTCTGATACCATCTTGCTAAGAGGTATTTTGATTTTATTCGTGATACAGCAGGCGATGGTCGATTATATGTATACGGGAAAATGACTTTTCGCCGAAGATTGAGAACACACGGGAACCAGTACACATCTGTTCCTCGTGATTGATGCGTAGATTGCGTTTGCGCGACGAGCACCTGCGTCTCCCAGTTGCTACGCTTCGTTTTCAGATTCCCCGGTCTGATGAAAGAAGCGACTGATTTTTCCCTCGAAACAGGGAAAAACCTTCGTTCGTGTTACAGTGCCGCGTTCACGTAGCTACGTTTTTAATGGAACACGGTCCAAAAGGGAATCCGCGTGTCACTCCAGTCTATTTACTTGGAATTTTCAACGCAGGGTACATTCATCTTATCCCATAAATATTCCTTCAGTTCTTAATTAACCTGGAAAAAGAAGCGTAATTTTTCTTCTATCGTTGCTAATGGAAATGCAAAAGTAATTCGCTCTAGGTTGTCATTAGGTAACTTTGTCGCTCAAAGAGTTAAAGAGTAAGCAGAGTATCGAAACTCGTTATAATTTTCCAAGGATATTCTCCGGTAGCGGGGATAAATATTAAGAGATTTAATTAAGTAGACTCGGGAAAGAAAAGCGACGCACGAAGCGTACACCTTCTCGTAACTACATTTTCTCGATCATACTGTTGACTCTGGCGTCTGGCTGTCGCAAAGTATCCCAAGTTTCCCTCCGACTCGGAACTTACTTTCACCGTTTAAATATTTGACCGAGTGAAATAAGTTTCTCGCATTCGTTCGTCTCACAGTCGCGAGTTGAAATCGACGGTCATCCGAAGAATTGCTGCCAATTATTCCGAGCGAACGGATTTCTTCTACCTCCAGTTCGCGCGATCGTTCGTTAAAAATCGATTGAATTGTTGTCGTTTCGAGCGTGGAAAACGACGATCGGTCAGCTCCGTGCATCGTCGAGCGTGGCTGAAAAATCAGCAGCGACGAACCGAAAAAAAATTAAAAAAACACGCGGAGGGAAGAAGCGACGATAAAAACGAACTCTCGTGAATATCGAGCAGCGATATCCGTCCGGCGAGGTTCCGGTTCGTAAAATTTCGCGGCTCTCGAGTCCGACACCGGGAGTCGAAATAATTAAAGCGGGTATAAAAGTCGAAACGGGGATGATTCGATGCAGCGATGATTTCGCGGCTGACAACTCGTTAAAGCGAGAAACCGTAGATTCGGGTTGTTAAACTGACCTGTAGAACGATCGTTTCAGATACCATTATTAATAAAAATGACGCGGGTACGTGTACTTTTATGCAGCGATAAATTGACCTGACCAAACATGCTGATTCAGTAAGCTGACGAACATTTCCACGTCGCGTAGTCGGGCTGAGGTCACGTTAAAAAAGAGAAATGAAAAAGGGGAGAAATACGATTCGCGTTAGCTGGCACGGGGCGTATCTTTTCGCGAAACTATTAGCCTCGGTCCATAGAGAAGAGCGGCAAACGGTGCGGATTATTCGGACGTAATGCGGCCGGAAGTCGAGCGACGGCTAACTTTGATAACTGGTCCGTGTCCCTCTCTCTTGTCCTCGGCCCTTTCTATTTTTTATGACGCACCCATAGGGTGGTCGCAAACGCTTGCACGCGTATACCGCAACGCAACGCGCAACGAGAGGCGTAAACGAACGAGAGAGAGAAGCAGAGACAGGGTTAGAGTTCGCTCTCTCGTTGGTATTTCCAATTTCACAGAGCGTGGGTTAACGAGGCCCGAGGGTTGCGGGAGTATGGAACCGATCCTCCGCCCCCGCTAAAAGTGAGCCCCGATGGTCCCACCGTTACACCTCTTCACCCTGTCTCCCTGTCTCTCTTCCTCTTGATGCACCCCTTTAAACGCGGTACCCTGCCGCGTACAGGGTTCTGGCACATTACCTTCGCTGATTACCGGCCTACCCCACGGAGTATGTCACCCAGTCACCCTCGAGACACATACCTTCCGGAATCCGGCGACCCTTTCCTACGCTCCGTTCCGTATCTGCGAGATAAGCATCGCAGCAAACGTTCGAGACGAACGAACCAGCTCTGTTCTCCTGAGATTTAAGCGGTTCCTCTAGAATCTAGAGTCTAGATAGAGTTTCTGCCCGCCAACCTTGACGCTGAATTCTTCCACGTGAAAAGTTCATAACGCGCGTCAACTTTCGTGCACGAAACTTGGAAACGTTAATGGCAATCTTATCTCCAACTTTTCCGTGTAACTCGCTCGTTAACTTTACCGCCTCGCGTTAACACCTGTGTTGTTAATAGTTTCACTCGGCTAAAGTCATTATTTATAAGAATGTTGAAAAGAAAAGAAAATGAGAGCGGAGCATGCGATTGAATTCTGACAACAGGTTCCGTTTGCTTTTCAGAGCAGCCCAGAAGTTGAACCTCTCGTCGAGTCCTCACCGTCGACGTCGTTCCGGTGACGAGAACATCGGTTCGGATGAATTACCGATCTTCCCCAATGGATACGCCGCTCTCCTCCTCAAGTCACCTCCACCCGCGCCACCCGCTCTTCTTCGGAGGATAGGCGTGAAGGAGCTCACCGGCGTCGGCAAGGTAAGTTATCCGGCAACGTTAATTCAACGTCGAATAGAATTCCGACGCGTGTAAATGTAACCAAAGCGGAATCGTTCTCGGTCTCCGCTTCCGTGCCGCTCTCGTTTGCACTAGATCAAGCCTAACGTAAGGGTGCAAACGAGCTCGCGGCGACCCATTCTGGATTCGAATCCGTCCGTATTGGATTCCATCGTACACGCGGCACGACCACCCTGCACGTCTCGTCTGCCTCTCCAGCTATTCGAATGCACGCTTACTCGCCGCGTTCGAACGCGTCGGGGTGTCCCGTGGAAATCTTGGCGAGGGCGCGCCATTTGAAATGCAGATGAGCGTCTCGCGTCGCTATAAGCCGTGGCTATACCTACACCGAGAGCCTTCTCTTCCTCTTCCTCTTCCTCCTGCCGTTCCCGCTTGGATTTTCTTCCATCGTGACGCGTCCTTCTTACCGCGATTACCCGCCGTTCCGCTTGAATATTCGCCGCGCAAAGGATTCGCAGTAAGAGACGGGGGGATCGATGAAACTGAAGACAATCGGGAGAGTCGAAAACCGAGTAGAAAACGATGAACTTTCAAGGTGCAGAGTAATTTCGGTTTCAAAAAGAATTCTTTCCATTTTTAACGATAGAATACGTTCTAGACGATAGAATAACTTCGATATTATTGGTAGCTTCTTTCCTCCGTATCGGGTCCCAGAAATATCCGGAAGCCACGAACTCCGGATAGTATTACACGAAAGGGGATGCTCGTTACGAAAACCTTCTCGCGGAATAAAAACGATGCGATGCTTGCAATGAATCGCGGCTCTTGTATACCAGCGATGGTAGAATTGTTGAAAATTAATTCATCAGAAATAAGGGCTTGTATACCGACCGGTGAAACTAATTAAAACGGGGTTAAAATGTTGGGCGAACTACGTGGGCGGGAGAACGGAGAAGGAGAACCGATAGTCGAGTCTGTCTCCTTTAACCCTTTGATAGGCTAATATCGAGTTTGACTGGATAGTAGAAGTCCTTGCGAACTTAAATAAAAGCTGAATTTTCTTATCGATCCGATGAAATGGAGCATGAACGATCAATAGGAGGATATAAGTCGGCCGGCCATGGAATGTAGCTTTGGTCCCGTAATTATCGCTTTCTATGACGGCACGCGCGAGTCCAGCGAAACGTCTCACAGAGACACCGGAATATTTAGCGTGTCTATGAAGGGAGTAATTAAACCGTCCGGTAGCGCGTCGAATACTGGCCAAACGTGGCTTTGCTTTGGCTTTCTGCTCGTTTAGTTGCTCGAGCAGTCGTCTCTGCTTGAGCCGACAGTGTCCGGTTCCTCGTCGGCGTGTACGCGTTTTACCGAATACGAGAGATTTCAGCAACGCTGCTGGCCGCGTCTCTATGTCCATCCACGTCTGTCCGTCTGTCTGTCTGTTCGTTGGCGGTCGTTGGTACTTTCGTGCCCGTGCTGTCGGCTTCCAATTTGGCTTCCAGTCGCCGCTGGTACCGGCCGAAGCCGACGCGACAAAGCTGCGCTTCTGGTTTCATCATTTAAGTACAAACTCCTGTTTCAACTCGGCAGCATCATTTGCCCGGCAAATTGTGTCCCGTTCCGCGAGTAACTGAACGTGCCCGACGATCGCGAACGATGTTACTTCTTTTTCATTTATTTCACCCTTTTTTACACGTAATTCGTGCGAGTTACCTGCGTGCCGTTATTCGTCTCGTTATCCGGCAAAGCGCAATATTGCTCGACTGAAAAGAAACACACGCTCGGTAGTTTTGAAAGTTGTATTCTTTCGTAAATATACAGGACGATTCAAAATTAGTTTCAAGAGGGCGAGGATAATTATCTTTATGAAAGAAAAAAGAAAGAAGGGGTCGTAGAACAGATTTGTCGAACGAAGAAATTTCAATGAGGTTCTGGAGATCTGTTTCTTGCTCCAGAAGGTCCAGCCGTGGGTCGACGGGAAAACATTCCGATTTCCGGCGAATCTCGATCCAATATGCGACCCGTGTGGCCTCAATCGGCGAAAGAAAAACCGTGGCTCGGAAGATTGGTAGGGACGTGGCGATAGGAGCGAGAGAAAGATTCGTCCGACGCGACTCCGACAAACGCAAAGTCAATAATCCATTGGAAGAGAACGGCGGGGGTGTGGGGGAGAGGTTGAAGAGGATGAGCGTGATTTTTATGGGCTCGTACGAGCGTGTATCGGCTATTTCCTCTTTTTCCTCGGGGCTGGTTGGTCGGACGGGAAGAAGGCGGAATGAGCCACGAGCCAAGAGGTCGGAAGAGAAAAAGGTAGGGAGTTTGCGGGAGGAGGAGGATGAAATGAAGCGTGATCATTGATGGTCGTGGCTCTCGGATCCGGGAAACAAGCAGGTACTCTGTTACGAGGACCTGATCGTCTTTAAAAGAATACGCGCAGACGTATGGCCTCTTACATCTGATCCACCGGAAAGGAACAACGGGGCTCGGAAATGAAAGCTGGGAAATGAAGTTTTAAAGCCGGAACGGAGAAACTCGAGCATCATTTTCTCTCGCTCCGTTCGCGTGGAAGAACAATATATTGCGAGTCAAGAAAATATTGGCACATCCCGTTTTCTTCAAATCACTTTACTTCGAAAAAGCATTACATTCATTAGATATTATTACCATAGCATATTTACTTTGGGTAAACTTTGAAATGACACCGGAAAAGGGGAAACTGAAAACATTAATTTCCTTGCTTCATCAACGTTGCCAACTTTAGTATTCATCCGCATATTACAAGAACGTCGAAGCACGATGAAAAATGTGCTGTCACGAAAGTTCATCAACAAATCCATTTCGTCGTTCACGATCCATCGGTTCGAATGACCGCGTCCACCTCTTCCGCTGATCGATCTAGAAAAACGTTGTTCCCTATACTTTGTTAACGAAGTTTGTTAACAACGCTCGCGTCGAGCTTCTGCTCGAGCTCGTTCCAATCAGTCGATGTAATTCGTTTCTCCGTCGGATTATTTCGACGACGAGTCGACGGCAGGGACAGATCGAATTTTAGCAACGGAACAGAAGGGGTCGCGAACGCGAAACGTCGGCCAATCGTATAGCCCGTGGATAGGGGAGATAGATTCATGGGGGAGAGAAAGTGACCGTGTACGGAAGGCGCGGAAAGTTTTCCCCGGAAATCATTTTCGCTAATTCAAGAGAATCGAGGCGGGAACAGCATCGTCACCCAGGGAAAAAGAAAGTTTTATGGGCTGTTGAATGCCGCTCGACTACCGCTTACCATCCCTTATTAATTTATTACGACAGTAGATTGGCTTAAACTCCTCTATTCGCTATGGTACGTTTACCGTAAAGATAAGTGGACGACGTTTTCGTGAGAAACAGAAGAAAACGAGACGAGGATCGATCGATCGTCGTTATTCCGGTATGCCCCGAAGATAGACACACGGGGGACATGCGCAATTTGATCGAAGCGGAAGTTGCTGACCAGAACGGGGGTCGTCGCAGTCACCGGCTTAAACCCACACGTTTGCCAGGGTTTATTGAAATGTCCGGTCTTAGGCGGGTTTGGGTGCAAGACGAAAGGGAAGCTGGACACCCTTGCCATCCTCTGACCTCGGAATACCTAATGAGGGCTTTTGATTTTACCCCCGAACCACAAACCCTGGACCAAGTTCACTGAATCCTGGTCAATTGTGCGTATCTTTGAGATAGAAGGGACGATTCGTCGTGTCCTGGTTGACCAACACCCTCTTTGAAGCTCGCATTTGTACAGCAAATCGACGGAGTCGTATACAAATTGATCGATTTCCAGGAAATTTTTCAATTGATCCACCGCCGGTGGTCGCAAATTGATTCACGAGGTGAAAATAATTTTACACGGTGGGATTTTTAATTCGATTTCACGCGATTCCGCTTTAATGAAGGACGATAACAAGCTCTCTCCGATAGGGTTATTTTAATAATGAATTAATCCGAGGGGCGTTATAGGCAGCTAGAAGACCGACATGTAGGGGTGTTTGCGGACAGTCCGTAGGGAGCATGGGTACCACGTGGGCCACGTGGTACCCACAGGATAATTGGAGGTCACTGCGGTTTTAGGGACTCCTCCGGTCCCTTCCGTAGCCGTTCCACGGAAAGCCTTACGTACGAGGCCAGTGTGCAGACCAGTTTCAACTGCTGGCATTATCCGAATTCCTGATTTGCTTTGCTGCATAATAATTCAGGATTTTGCGCCTAGTGATAGAGTACTCGCACAAAGCAGGTTGCTCGAGGAAATTCAATTCTAACTAAACAACCTTCTGGTTTAGTTGGACTGCTTTTGGTGGAATTATCTCTTCGACGATCCATGTTAATTTATCGAACTGATTGTTTTCAAAAACAGCTGGAAAAACGTGGAATCTAAAAACAGGTGTCCTATTTCGTCCTCATAGTAAATTCGGTGAAGTAATCCAGGCAAGGATAATAACCGGAAAATTGCAAGAGGGAGGCGCGAAATTTTTCCATGTAAAAACGTACTCGCAATCGGAGATGAGAACAAAAGAGGCGAGAAGAGTATGTCGAGGGTAATTACGGGAGCTAGAACCGTTTTCACGTCGGTTTTTTAGCCGTGCGGTCGATGCAACGCGACCATCATCGCCACGAGGCAAATATATCTTGGCACGATGACGATCCGTTGGCCGGAGAAGCGTTTAATTAGCGAACGAGCTTTGATCGGATTTCAATGGGGGGGTGAAATGAAATTTTGCCGGACGGCACGAGTAACGGCTTTGCGGCCAAGAGAAAGCGAACCGAGGAATTATTTCGTTGCCAGAGTACCCATGGAAAATATCGATTCACGTGTCATCGTTTCTTTCTTTCGACATCTTCTCCAACGATGCGCGAAGTTACCGTGCTCGTTCTCACTCTCCTGATTCAACGATTGCCTCGTTGCGACGATTAATCAAATATCGCGTGTCAAAACGTTGGAAGAATAGCCGTTATTGGACATCAAACCTCCTCCATTTGCGTATTTATTAACGGTCTTCCAGTTACAGCGACGCGAATCAAGAATATCGTTTATCGTCTCGCGACGTCTGACTATTTTCAGGCTTGACTACTTAACGAAGTATATTTGAAACGCTTCTGCTTTTGACTGAAAAATATTATTTTTCCGCGATTATTTTAACTTCCATGTCACTTAAAAATTTCAACGCACAAGTCTTTGTAATTCTCGCGAAAATCTAAACGAGCAGTGCGATCCGTGTTACATCGTGATTCGTTTAATTTAACCGGGCCTTTAATTGAAATTACAAAACAAAGGAAGTCGGCAGGGCGTCGGGTTTCCGGAAAAGGTCTCTCGCTTTTGGAGAGCGAAACGTTTCCATACGTTTCATTAGGAGATCCTTCATTGTACGTTGCTCTGCTGAACCCGTCGGGAGAAATATTTCAGAATGAATCCCTCTTTAATTCAACGAGCCGGCAGAAGGAGTTGCTCGTTCGTTCCCAACGGGCGACGTCGCGTTAAATAAACCAATTAATAATTATTACGTAACTCGTTGCTCGTTCTTCTTTCATTTATTTCCTCGCAAAGGAAAAAAAGAAACGAAACCCTGGGTGATAGTATAAATAAAAGAGCGGCCAACAAAGTGCTAGTGATTAACATCGCGTCATCAAAGCGTCGATTTGAAATAATGGCCGATCGGAGAATGGCTCGTGGGTTTCGCTTTATTTGCAACCGTGCATGTATCTCTCGTGAACGTTGATTACCCACGATACATCATCCGTTTCGAAAGCTCTTCTCGTCGAATGGGGTATCTCGTATTCGATGATGGTCTTCCTGTCTGGTTGTTCAGTCACGAACTCTATTTTTGTCCTCTGGTAAGTCTTTTTACCTCCTCGATCGGTACTTGACGACATTTCCTCGCTTGCTGAGTTTTCTTTTTCCTAATTGCACACGAAGAATGCGAGCTACGTTCACGAGTGTCGATGGAAAAAGTTTTACGATACTTTCTCCGAGAAATTTTCTTGATAGCCGGTAAACTGGATTTTCAGCCAGGGGCCACGTATCGTAAAACACGGAAGGCAGTTACGTGTCGGTGGACGAGAACTCTGTTTTATTCAGAGGATGGAGCGCACACCTGTCTTCGGCAAGTTTACACGTGGCTGGAGTCGGTAATTTTTTAGGTACGTGGCTAAAAAAGGTTGCCGGCGTTAACACTTTTACCAGAGAGAGAGAGTTTAGAAAATTCCTTCGTAAATTGTCGTAAGCCGAGGACGTAATTCTTTTTAAAGAATGACGGTCGCTAATAATAACCATCTTTTGATTCTTATTAGAAATTTCTGTTTGCTTCTTCTTTTAAGAGCGAAGCCACTTTCAGAAGTTTTGAATTCATTCGAAAAGTAACGGAGAGGAAGTAGGAAAAGTAGGATGATGGAAGACACCGGTGTCAGACGTGAACCGCGTGTTGCAAGCCGCTCGTTCGCGGACGTTAGTTTTGACAGGGTAATCCGTAAAGGAGCGCGTTTCCTTGACGAGTCCCTGAATTATTTGGCTGACGGTGTGTATATTTTTACGGGAGCAGCTCGTCGGTTCTGGCACCTGGTGCTCGTCAGACTCGAAACACGCAAACCGACCTAACAAGAGCCGATTCGTTCCCGGACGAAATTTGTTTCGATCGCCCGGGGTCAAAAGCGTGCGGTCGATTTTTTACTTTCCGGCGAATTGATCAGCGTCATGAAAAAAACGGGGGAAAAAAAATTGGAGCACCGGAAAATCCCTATTCGCGCCGTTAATAACGCTTTCCGAGCACGGGTCAAAGGGTTGAATTTTCAGCGTTTACCCAGCGCGCGATTCGCCTCTGCGAAAGTCAATGATCGCCGATTATGTTCGAACTCAATCGACCGGCAATCGTTCGTAGGATTTATTTCACGTTTGACGGGGAAAAACAAAAGACACAAAGAACACGCGATTTTTATCGCGTCTGCGTGTTCCTCTCTCATCGAGTTTACGCTTGTTTTTTTTTCTGTTGTCTGTTTATCGACGCTCGATCAGGCGAATCGAGACCGTGTTTGGGCGCAGTTTACACGGGGCGGGCGTAGCGAAATTTTGTCAATCGTCGTTGAACGATCTCTGGTGGCTGGATTTTCCATCGAACAAATGAGAAATTCCAGAGAAAAGGGTCAGGCTAGTCGCGTAAAATTACAGGGAAATTCACGGTGTCGACGCGTACACCGGGCTTCGCTGTTCGCGGAGCAACGGGCGCCGATTCGTACACGATTGAATTGGCAGGTCCACGGTCAAAAGCGTGTCCAGGGATTTGAAACGGCGCTCTCATTCGTTCGCGGCAGAAGGCAGATGCTACCGACAATACCGGGTCTCTGTTCGCGAATACGCTAGCCCACGGCCTCAGCGTATTTCGTGCACCAGCCCCGGCTCCGACTCGGCTTCTATTAGATCCTCTCACGGGCTCGTTCGCAAAGTTTCTATCGTAATTACCCATTCTAAGCGATTTAACGAGCCGTGATTCCGCTAAACACCCCTGTAGCTACCGTCTTGTTAGTTGGAGAATAACTTGGGCTCGCAACGCGTATTTAACTGACGCGCGTGGCACGCCATCACTGCCTCGCGTTTCGTTTCATCCCGATTTCTAAGCTGATTAGTTAAACAGTTCGGGCATTCAATTAGCTACTTACTCCGGATAATATTCGATTAGTAATTCAAAGTATCCTTTGTACTCAACTCTTCATGGAAGAATATAACAGAAATTCTAATTACCTAAATTCAGGAGAGAATCAAAACTAATTACCCAACGGGAATGCAGAAACTTAACATGGAAACTTGCGAAACAGCTCGGTACCCGGTCGTTTCGAGCGTTGGACGATCGCGAGCGATTCCCTCGAGAGGCGGAGACTGCACGAAATGGTCCCCAGTTCTGTCTGTCTCCCTCGGTGTCGAACCGGTGCCGCTTTAATAAATGTGCCTGACTCGTGGTCGGCAAGGGTACAAATCGCCTGGAACCGCAGACACAATGCTTAGTAATGGTGAGCGACGGGTTCGTGCAACGTCCCCCAGCATTACCGGTTCCTGGTAACGCGCGATACCCATTCGTTATGTTCCTTGGCTGGCGGCAAACGGCGTTGCCTCGCATGCTCGTCCAGCGCGATTTGATTTCGGCGCAAATCGACGGACAAACGAGCTTAATTAATCTCGCTCGTCCGCCATCTGACGCGAGGCCATCGAAAATCGTGATCGCTTTGATCTCGTATACGATCAGCTCGAGGAAATTCCGTCGCTTTAATGATCCTCCTAGTTGCTCTTCAACGTAATCAGAGACCTTGCTTTACCTATGAATTTCCGATGGGCTTCATTGCCACTGTTCTACGCTTCGTACTATTTTCTACTTCAAAGATAAATTTTAATATAGTGAAAAGTAGTGCAAACAGGATATAACGATACGGTCATTCCGGGTCTACCGTTTATGACCTTGGGTGGTTAGATCGCGGTAGTGGGTTAATAACCGTCGGTTTATAACAGGTTAATTTGCTTAATGAGTTTGTGGCTCGTAATGTGGCGGATGGAAAACTGTCGTAAATTCAGTCATTAACTTTACGGAACGCTGATATACCTGGTGCGATTTTGATACACCTGTTAATTATAGAGAAAATTTAGGATACTCGAACGAATGCATACCAGTGATAATATTTTCAGGAAGATAGGAATTTCGTTGAAATTTTCGTTCGATTATTTCGAACAAGTTCGGCTCAGTTGCGGGGGTGTAACATTTTCGAAGCAACGCCGGCTACATTGTCGCCAGGGAAAGTCCAATCGAGGCGACAGGTTCGTCTCTGCTGGAATTTCGAGAGACGGTTCGCGATGAAATTCCTGTCGGGCAAACTCCTGAGGAATTTTCGACACGACACCGCATCCTACGTAATACCGTGAAAACGCGATACGCGCCCAGTGCTTATGGATTATCGATATTTAACCGAGCGTCGAGTAAGAGGGTGTCTCGGGTGGCTACGTTTCCTACGAAGGACCACCTTATCCTCCTTGGATCTTGAATAAACAATATTCGACGAGCAACCGGTGAATCGGACCACCATCGTCTCTCGGTAGCATTCATACGTCCGTCACCTTCTCTCGAATTCCCTTTGAATTTTACGCTTTACGCCGTCGGCGTCTCGTACTTCAACTTTATTACGACGCGTACCTACCTTAAGTCTGTATCGCAACAAAGCTACGGTCGAGGATATCTCCGGAGACGAATAAAATATACAGAAGCCGATGGAATGCATCTCTATCGGACTTGTAAAAATGCCAGCTATCCTAGTCGGATTTCTTAAGAAAATGCATTCTGTTTACCCGAAATATTCCCTTTTCGTTGTTTCGTTTTAAATTAATGGAATTTTCCTTCGGCCAGATTATCCCATTACCGTCTGTCGTTCCTAGCGATTCGTGGAAGAGTAAAAGAAAAAAAACGAGGGTGTCGCGAGTTTACGACAGTGGCAAGAGTCGATATAGGGGTGGCAAGGATGCAGGAGGGAGGGAGAAATTGCGTTGCGAACGAGTAACACGAGTCGTTAGCGGCTAATCCAACAGAGAGAGGGGACGTAGAGGACACAGGGTTGGAAGCAATGCTAAACCGTGCCGTGCCGGCTGCCACCCCCTGGTCTGGCTGGGTCGGGCTCAAGAGTTGCGCGAAAACAAGCGGACAGGTTTCGAGGGGTTGAGCCAAAAAGGCGGGAATCGCGGATGAGCGAACCGAGCCAGGGTACAGGGCAGCGGGGACCGGTTGTTGATTCAAGTGGGCACGTGATAAAAATGACAATGATGAGTTAATGCAATAATTGTGTACCTTCCGACCCTCGTGTGCCGCGTTCGGGGTGCGCGAACACGCGTTTCGTTTGTGTTTGCTGCTGCTTCGCGTCTACACTGTCACCCCTAAGTGAATAGAGTTATTAGTTTTAGGTTCATTTAAAATTATAGCTTTTCTCTACCGTATTTCAGTCAATTTTTTCTTTCTGACACACCCAGTATGTGTCGTGCAACGTTAATTTTGTCGAGAAATCATGAGACGTTTTTATTCTCCCGCTTTCCACCCTATCCTCGTATTCTTCCTGATGATGCGATTTCCGCGTTCTATTTATTCACACATCGCTTCGACGCTCTTCCACGCCGGAAGTGCGAATAATGGACACGAAAACGTTTCAGAGAGAGATTCAACACGCGACGTTTCGCAAAACAAAGACGAAGAAATAATTCTGAAGGGTAGTGTACCGTATACGAGCGGATGCGCCGATGGACCGTTTCCCAAATCGAGCTGGATTCGCGCCCTTTCGTTTCAACCGGCCCTCCCTTCAACCGTTACCGTTGGATCTCCATTGCAGAGATCGATGGGAGGGGACATAAGGGAGGTCGGATAAACCGTGGCCATACCCGATGGAAACTGTATTCCTGGTATTTAGCACAGGCCCTACCAATTTACTTCGGGCACGCAATAAACCCTGGCTAAACGGGATTAATGCCTGGCAGTCTCGTGTACCGCCAACTTTCGATATTCACCCTGCTATTCTGGAAGTGGCCACGAAGAAACGAATCCATTTGCACGGTTGTTCTTCCGAATTCCTTTATTCCTCCTCGCGAAGGCTCGTTGTGTAGGTAAAGGATTATGTTAATTATAAAAAAGGTAGGATTTGAAATTCAGAATATTGCATGCAACTAGGAAGATAATTAAATTCTACTCTATATTTTCATTTATTCAAATTTTCCATCTCTTCATCCCGTATTTTATTCATTTCAATTTTCCATATCTCTGCATGATCATATTGTATGAATAAAGACATTACCGGATTAAAGTAAATTAAATTAAATTTCCGCCTACAGTGAACACATTGCGTTAAAATTGGCCATTCAACCACTTAGCCGTCGCGTTAATTCTCACTCAGTCACGCTCTTCGATCGTGGATTTGCAATTTAAAAACCGTTCGTTAAAACCGCGAAATGCGACGACGGAACGGGGTGAGCGGCGTTTCCGTTCCTCCCATTCAGAAAATATCGGCACACGGAACGGTGCTTGGCTTTCGGGACTTGCGACTGTTTTTGGAGTTAATTGGCCACTGGATGGGCGAGAACACAGGCTCCGGCCGAGGTCCGTTGCATAATTAATCCAGCGTCGGCTGACCTCACGGTGCACTGACCACTGTTGCCGGTGTTTGCGCATTTCGAATAGCCAGTTGCCAGCACGGCCGATAGCCAGTTGGCCGAGGGCGCATTGACTTCTGCAACGAGTGAAACACCAGGCCTCGGGGCTGTCCAGATTGGTTGCAATCTGGCCAAGGTGATTTCACCCATACCCCTTCATCGATCTCCGCGAAAATTTATCCTTATATATATTATTAACCGTGGCCAGAACGAGTTATCGATCCGAAAATTTAATAAAAATTCCGTTTCTTATTAACATTTTGATCGCCTCGTGGTCATCGTTCGCTCGGGTTATGAAATTTATTTAAAATTGAAAAGAGGAGGAAAATTCTCAGTACCGTTATACCTAATGTAATTACTTGCGGTAAGATCTTTAGTGTCAATCACCAGTGATATTTTTGACTCTCAGAATGCATTAACAATTTACTATTTCCGTTGAGGATTTAAATAGAAGTCTGATAATTTTATTAAGAATGATACACTTTTAGGAAATCCTCGAAACCATCGACGTTTATCAAACGTCGCCGGAATCTGTGCATTTTTCTGCGGAACTATTTCGTCTACTTTACCGATTTGCTCGTAAATAATTCGTTCTCCATTAGGAGGTCGTATAAGCGAGCAGAGGGATGATGGGGATAAATTTCGGGGGTGAGCTATTTACCGAGCCGAAACATCAGCATATTCTAAGTGAACGAGTGCATCGAGCTACTGGCACAAAGAGAATATTCATAAAGTCACCAAGACCGGCCTTGTCCTCGAGGACGTAGGCGGCTACGAAACGAGCTGGAAAGCACAAGCTGCGACGGGACTTGCTGAGCCGCTTAACGGCAGACGATACCCATCTAGTTCGCCTACCCCCTTGGGCCACCCTTTAACACACCGTTCGGCTTCTCGAAACCTTCGCCTTCTTAGCCTGTTGGCGAGCTAGCTAGCCGATCGTCGCCGGGTTAGGATCCCGAGCGCGTCATAATTTATGTTCCCCGTGCAGCTGCGACTCGTTGGAGGAAACGACACAGCGTTACATCATCGTCCTCGTGGTATCAATTTTATTAGAACGTAGCCCGGGTACTGAAACTACCCCCGCGGGCCGATAAAACGGGAGCCACCCTTGAAATATCGAGTCGCGTCTCGTCTTTATTACGTTCCCTATCCGTTCTCATAAAGTGAATCAATTTTAATCCTATCACTTATTCCAATAATTTCTGGTAGGAGGTTGTTTCTCGAGAAACGAGAATACGAAGAAGATGCGATGTACACGATGCGGGGGTGGGTTAGGAAGATCAAGGTCGGACAGACGAGCCACGAAGCAGCTTCGAATCAAATTTTATCGGGGACCCGTCCCGTTTCCGCCGAAGGCCTTAGCCTGTTTTACATTTAAAACGCATTACCGAGCTGCTCGCTTCGAATCCCATGCGGCGATAAAATGAAATTAATGGTCGCGCCCGCCAATTCGAGATATATCGACGGAACGAGCAAGTGTTGGCCGGCTGCAACGGGCGAGTGGGCCACCGGAAAGGGGCAAAAGGGAAAACAGGTGAATAGCTGGCGAGATAACGCGTGGATAGCGATCTCGCGACCGGCTCCGGGAAAAATGAATTTCTTAACTGGAAATGAAAGAGGAGAGTCTCGCGACGGAATGCTAAAGACTCTTCCTCTCTTTTTCCCTTTCTACTTTCCCTCTTGTATTACACCCGTTGAAAGGAGCTTCGCGAACGTATGAAATTTCACTCCTCGTTAAAGGGGAATTTAGAAAAGGTAAGAACTTTCCTGTTTCCATTGATTCGTCGCAAACTAAGTTACATATACGTCGTCATTGTTTTATGCATCAGACTGTTGCATATCAAATGACTGATTTGATATTAGTTTATTTTTATTTCATCTTCCGTAGTTTCCTCTCTTCTGTAATTTCTTTTAATCTCTTCCAATTTTCATTTTCCTGTTTTTAATTGCTTCCTGTCCACTCTTCCTGCGATATCTTTCCCGAGAAATTAAAGAAATCCGTGTGCTGGTAAACATCACAGGGTTCCAAGCAGTTTCGTTCGTCTCATTTTCTTTTAGAGCTTGCAGTTGCTCAGTTTGCAATTTAATAATCTTACAGGATTTCTCAAAAGATACACCGCGACGGTATAAGTAGCCAATCAACGACTGAACGGTACAATCAATTCAATCAACCATTTTCCTTTGAAAAAGAAATTAAATTCCATATTTTTATTTCATCAATTCAATTTCCCTCGAATCAATTGGAGTAATTGATCGTTAAATTCAAACGTCAACTCCGTTTCCCCATAGGTAAAAGAAGGAACAACGTGGACATTAATAGGTTGCCCGTTAAAGTACGCGCACAGTTCAATCTAGGCACACGAGGGTAAATGTGGAAAGGGGGGTAAAAAAGAAGGCCGAAAACTTAGGAAACAGCCATTTCCCTGCATTAGGCGGGACGCTTTTTACTCCCGAGAGGTTGTTGCCGTTGGATATAGCTCGCGAGGGGGTAGAAAATATGAGGAGACCCTAGCGGTAATAGACGAGCACTATTAATTAGGTAGATTAAACTTTAAGTGCCCATCGTTAGCCGGGACTGTAGGTGGTTCGTTATCCTCGAAAGAGAATGAAAAAAATGCATGGACATCCATACACATACAGTGCCGACTAAAAGTTTCCTATCATTTGTTAATTTTGGTTTCATTTGCTGGGTATTCTATAACGTTAGAAAATAATTTCTTATTAAAATAAATATATCACCTCGGTTAGAACTTAAAATTTTATTTAAAAAGATCCTATTTCTCTTAGTTCATGTAACGATCCCAAACTTTCGAGCGATAGTGTACAAAGTACAGGAGGACACTGTGTATCTCGGTCTGCTCCTTCCTGTTTTTCTTTCTCTTTGCTCCATCGACGCAGCAACGAATACGGATAGATAGAGTTGAAAAGAGAAAATAGAGAGGGATACTTGACGGGTTTTAAAGGTACGGGGTGGTTGGAATAAGGCATAGAGGGGTAATTGGACCGTGCACGCAAACGTTGAATATGATTTCCGCTTTGATCGGAGCTAAGAGAAAGATTCGTTATCGGTTTAATTCGTTTCAATTACACCAGCGTGGTTGGAAGTTCGGGTTCCGTTTCCGTCGGACGAAACTTTCAGCCGATGGTCCGAGGAAATAAAGTGAAAATCGGGGAGACAACCGTTTGATACCGATCATCCTTCTCCTTCCAATCCTGAGAGTATGGTTGCTCTCTTATTTTTTTTTTCTTCTTATCCTGTCTTCGGCGTTACTTTTCCGGTAACTGGGCAGAGTTGGCGCGCTTCTTCCGTCCCCAGTTCCCGAGAGACTTCCGGTTCACGAGCGTCCGCTTCTAATGGACTCCCTCAAGAGCAGCGTTCTTGTTCCGAGTGGACAGCGAGAGGAAGTAACAGCTTTAAGAGAAATTGCATTTGATTTCTCGGTATCTGCTGGCCGAGCAGAAAAATAGAAAGAGCCAAGAGAGGGTGGTTTCCTCCCTTCTGCATCGTTTCTCCGTGTCGTTGGTATTAATTTCATTCGTTGAAATTTCCAGTATATCCTCGATTCTTTTTTCGTCCCCTTTCATCGCTTTGATTTCCTTTGTGGCCTCTTTCTAAACTCGTTTCGCGGATTCGATTATTGGTAACCTTCTTAGATTTCCCTTTGACACGGCTCGAGAAAAGGAAAGGTTAAGAACATTGGAGTAAATGAGCCACGAATGATTATCCCTTTCTTTCAAGAAATAAGCCTTTACTTTTAACAAACAATTCTATCGAGAATCTTGACACGGTTGCCTCGCCGTTCTATAATTAAATATCGTGAGTTCATCCATTAGGATCTAAGATTTCCCAAGTGGACGAGATCAGAATGAAAGAACGCGGAGGTGTATTGCCTCCTTCTCCATCGTTTCTCGAGTCAATAATCGATAGGAGGTTCGTACTCGCAGAACTGTGAACCGCACACCACCCTTTCCCAACGTTCGCCTTTCCCTCTGTGTCCTGATCCTGGCCCGTTTGGAACTTTAATAAAATATCTGAAATACCAATATTGTTTCACGCCAATGGTCTTGCCCTGTCACTCTGCGAGACCAGCCAAAGGATTAACCGGTGCCCTCTATTTTCTTCTTTTCTTCAAATTCTGACCACCATCGTTTCACATATTTTCCACTGTAATAATATCGGAATTTTCTTTCAATCGTAACGAGATTTTTTATTTCTCGCAAAATTTTTCGAAACGATTGCCAGAA